>NC_090387.1:56825251-57425251 GCF_036365525.1 Heterodontus francisci | reverse complement strand
CTTACTTAAATATTTTACTGCAACAATATTTAAACTTAAAAATTGGATTCTGTACTAGAAATAAGATTATACTTTCTTTTCCTGGAGCTATTAATGTTGCAATTGACTGTCTCACCAATTGTGAATTGCATGTTCGATCTTTAATAAACTTCTATATAATTTTAGAAATTATATTGTCTCACGTAGTCTTCTGTATTGCTGACTTGGGAATCTATCTTTGTACACGCTTTGGTGGGGAGGTGCATTACTGAGGAGAGATTCCTGGACCCTTATAATATCCACGTTATTGTAATCTGTCTGAAACTTGTTAAAAAGGCTATCTAGAGGACAGTAATATTCTCATCTATTCCTTTCCTTTAGGGAGAGTTAGATCAGTCCTTGACTCATTCAAGTGTCTTTAGGATCTGTCTTTTTTGACCTTAAGTGAGAGTGATCATCTGAGAAGTACACCTGCCCCAGGATAGCACCAAAAAGGGGCTAGGATTATAATCCACTGCAGCCTGGCCCATGCTAATTAGGTGCCCTCCCAGAACCTCACAAATTTTGGCGAGATCGGCATTGGTGGGCACAATCCTGGCATAATCACTAAAATTGTGGGCACAGATTTTGGGGGCCAGAATTTATTTTAGTGCTTGCTAATAATCATGCCCTATATATGGCATATTGTTAGTTACTCCAATTGCTTTCTTAATTAACTTAGAATCTCTTGATTAACAATATTTTTTGAACACACCAGTGGAAAAACAGAGTTAGAATACTTAAGCAGACTGCAGCATTAATTAAGAATTGGAAACAAAAAATACTTGTTTGTGGGGCCAGAGGAAGAAGTGAACCACTGTGTGACCTGGGAGTTAAAATCATTAGCATGCCCCAACACAGACTCCCACCCAAACCTGGTGGGAATGACCACACCACTGGCAGGTGAAAGTTAAAATTCATAACCGCTGTGGGAAAGGTACGAAAATGGTCCTGCCAATGTACGTAAGGAATTGGGAGGGGGGAATGGGTCTACGATCGGGATTGTGCTGAGTGTTTGGCAGTGATGGAGTAGGGTGTATAGGAAAAAAAATGACAAGCATAGTACTGGACCTGAACTTGGGCATGCCCTTGAATTCACCATGTTCCAATCCCTCTATGCCTTCCATGTTAATGATTTCTTCAATGGGCTCTTCAAAGATGCGCAAGGACGTTTCTACTGTCCATTTCTGCGTTTTGCCGTTATATGCGGCTTAGTCCTGCAAGCAAAGAAGCAGAGTTAAGAAATTGGATGTAACAGAATGCATCCATGTTGCATCCTGCAGCCTATCATGAGTGTGAGTACATGTGCATGATACATTTATTCATACCCATAAGAATGTTTCAGTAATTTTTTGAGTGAAGCCCTTTAAAGACATCAGTTTGGCAAGCATTACAATTAGAAGTCACTGTTACAAATAGTGCCCTACTGCAGAGTGGGCACTCATGGTAAGCATTCCAAAAACTGTAAGGTGGTGTGAGTGGAAGGAAATCCTTTGTGGGGCATGCTTACTTTGCCATCAACTTGTTGGAAAGAGTTGTATTACCTTGGCTGATGTTCTGAAGCATTTTCTGTATTTGCAGTCACATACCCTGTGTAATGGTAATAGCAGCATCATGGACTGCTACCTCCTCCCATGCACTGTATGCAGTTTGCCTGTCAGGAAATGCTAAACAGGGCACCCTTTCCCAACCGCATTTCTTCCAAGAACATTTATACTAATGCCTCAGCAAATTGACGAGCTTTTGGATGTCTTGACTCTGTTGTGCCAGTGATTTGTAAGGTGGTGAAACTTTAATTCACCAAAGCACCTTCCCCTGGAACCTGGTGCTGAGGCATTTTAACCTTAGAGTCATAGAGAGATACAGCACTGAAACAGGCCCTTCGGCCCACCGAGTCTGTGCCGACCATCAACCACCCATTTATACTAAGCCTACATTAATCCCATTTCCCTCTCACATCCTCACCTTCTCTCAATTCTCCTACCACTTACCTACACTAGGGGCAATTTACAATGGCCAATTTACCTGTCAACCCGCAAGTCTTTGGCATGTGGGAGAAACGGGAGAAACCGGAGCACCCGGAGGAAACCCACGCAGTCACAGGGAGAACTTGCAAACTCCGCACAGGTAGTACCCAGAACCAAACCTGGGTCGCTGGAGCTGTGAGGCTGTGGTGCTAACAACTGCACCACTGTGCCGCCCTCTGCAACAGCATCAGATATCCCACCCTTCCCCCCAGCAGTAAGGTCCCAGTGATTGGAATATTGCAGGCAAGCACCCACTATGCACGTGTAAGTTGATCTCACCCTAGAAAATTTAGTGGTGTCAGGTGTGTGCTGTAGTAGGCAGAAATGTGAACGGTGCAAGACTCCTGCTTTTACTGTGAACATTTATTCTTGATTTAGGAATTAAGGAATTCTTCCAAATCTAGGCATAGAATACACCTACAAGATATTATAAGGACAGAGAAATAAAAATGCAAGAAATAATAAACAAAGTGGGGATTCAGGCTTTGAGAACAATGGGTTTTCTATTTTGACTGTTTTTGAAGTATATCCTAGGTATACTGCCAGAAAAGGAATCAGTCTCTTAAAGCTGGATGGATACATTTACTGTCTTAACTGAGCCTGCTCTGCCTCACCTCGTGACCTCTTTTGTATTTTTAAAACCAAAATTGTTTCCTTTGACCTTTGGACGTTGCATAAGAGTAACTGTGGGAAAATGTGTAACAGTGCACTAACTGTCATTTGCAGTGCCAGGAATAAGAAGAATTTTTGCATATTGACGCTGAGTTGTGAACCATGAAAAGTTATAGCTTTGCCAGTTTCCAGTTTGCTCACAGTATTCCCTTCCGTTTCTGGTTAAAGCAGCTTTTTAACAAAACCCGATCTGTTTAGCCTGGACAGAAAGCCTTAGCTGTCCTTCCTGTGCGTCCACAGAGAGAATGAGAAATGAAGGTTGAAGGCCCAGACAGTTTGCAAGGGGAAATGCACACAAGGTCAGGAAGAAATGAGAACTTGTTCACTTTGTGCTCCCCGGGTGATATTCAATAACCCTTTCAGCTTTCAAACTGTAAAACACAGATTCATTTGCTCAATTCAGAGAGACAGGAACAGATTTTGTCAGAAACTTAGCTGGAGTTATATATGACAGAACTTTACATAGTAGAAGAAACACTTTCTTTATCTAAGCAACTAGAGGGCATGAAAATGTAAGGACTTGGCAGAAACAACATGAATTCAGTGTTTTGCTGATCTGTCCCAGACCGGGTGGAAGGAATGCACCGTTTTCCTTTGACGGTCTGATTTCCTGATTGACGTTTGAGAAGTTGTCTAGCCTGGCCACTAAAGAAAGTCTACATCAATTACTTAAAAGGAAGCCAGCCTTGTCTCTGAAAGCTTGGCTGTAGAAGTGGTTACTGTCGAAGTAGAGCTAATGAACTTACTCTTTTTCTTGTATTTTCAAAGACTCAATTATTTCACTTAAGGTCACAAGACCCTTAAGAGCTTAAAACACAGCCTGCTATGGAACTGAAATCTCATTAGATCAGATAAATCGCAGCAGCCTCCTCATGGTGTACTATGAAGCTTTCTTTGCTCCAGTTTACCATTTCCGACAAAAATTCTTCTTAATTACAGTTAGCTGTTTAAATATGGATATGACAAAACCTCACCCTTACATCTTCTAACTGACAGATTTGTTTCACAAGTAGGACTCAGCTTTATCCCCTAAATGTACACAACTGCTTCGATATGGTAAAGTGTTTACAAAATTCTTTTGAAAACATTTCTCTACTTTTTGAAAGGATGAATACATATGAATATTTGATCATGTTTTTCCATGTATTGGTGAACAGTCCTGCACAGCAGGTGACCTGGAGGTATATATTGGTCAAACCCAGCATATATCTGAACATTTTTCTCTCCATGGGAATAATTGTAACCTTTGGTGACAGTGCAAAACAAGAGATATCGGTTTGGGCACCAAAATAAAAGTAAAATACTGTGAATGCTGGAAATCTGAAATAAAAACAATAAGTGCAGGAAATACTCAGCAGGTCTGGCAATATCTGTGGAGAGAGAAAAATAATTAATGTTTCAGGTCGACGATTGCATAATTGCTGGACTTCGTGTTTTTTAAAAAAAAAGAGTTCATCATAAGGTCTTTTGGACTTGGTTTGTAAACAACTCTTACTGGAAGTCACCTGTCTTCAGATAATTACCCAGAAAGGACTTTTTGACTTGGAGGGAAATGTTTACAGAGAAGTGACAGGTCAAGATTTATAGGGGTCAGGAGGCTTGACTCTTGTTTTTGGCTTCGCTTTCGACAGTGTATTGGTGTTTTAAAAACTAGACAAGACAGCATTCACCCCAGCTCAGCCTTTTCCATCTTTTTGAAAAACCTGCCAGCTTTTCTATCTCCTTGAGCAGCTCTTTGAAGCGAGTGTAAGAAATAGAGAAATTGATACTACATTCATCCTGAAAGGCCTGCTTGAAATCTCTGTTGCTGCATTTCTCCTGAGATGCTGGAAAAACCTGCCAGATAAATCCTCAACGCCGTCTGAAAGAATTGCTCCAGAAAAGGATCCCAGTGACCTGTCACTATATACCCGGATGCCAGACAAAAAAAGGACATCTGACATCTTTCCATATCTTCTCTTTTTTCTTCAAGAATTAGCAAGTATTTTGACCAAAGTATTCTTTTTTGTCTTTTTTATTGTAACAGAACTCAAAAAATAAAATCTCTTCTTTCGGTTGTGTGTAGTGTGTGTGTGTGACTAAGGTAAAACGGAATTTTAATATTTCACTCTGTGTGTTAATGCTTTGCTTCATTTACCAGTTATGTCTTGTTTTATAATAAACTGATACTTCTGTTGTTTATTAAAGAAACCTAGTTGGTGTATTTTATTCTGGGATAAAGAGTAGAGTCTATGATTGACCGTATCGATAACTGGGTAAACATTTAAATATATGTTGTGACCTGTGGTGAAGTGGAACTAAAAAAGACAGTGCACTCCTCCAGTCTTGGTCATAACACTGTAACGTGCAGTTAGAGAATCAACTCTCTAAACTTTAATGCTGCTTAGAAGTTGAAAATTTGATGAGAACCAAATTAATTTAAGAAACATTTTGTTTATTTTAAAGAATGGGACCTGCTTTAAGACATGTATTTAATAATTTATAGTATTGATCCATAAATGTATTTTAAAAATAAGGACTCGCATTTATATAGTGCCTTTGACATAGGAAAATATCCCAAAGCACTTCACAGAAGCGTAATCAGACCCAAAATTGACACTGAAATAATGGAAGGGATATTAAGATTCTCAGCAGGTGACTGAAAGCTTGGCCAAAGAGGTAAGGGTTTAAGGAGGAGAGAGAGAAATGGAGAGGCAGAGGTTGACAGAGAGAATTCCAGACCTTAGGCTCTAGTTGCTGAGGTATGACTGCCAATTATTAGGCTAAGGGAGTGAAGGATGCACAAGGGGTCAGCATTGGAAGAACAGTTTTTTTGGGCGCGTTGGTGGTGTAAGGCTGGAAGATACAAAGATAGAGAGAAGTAAGGGAACTGAATATGCGGATGTGATTTTTCAGTGAAAACATTGGGGAACCAGGAGCCAATGTAGATCAGCAAAGATAGGGGGAAAGGGTGAATAAGACTTGGTACAGGTTAGGATACAAGCAGCAGAATTTTGGATGAGCTGAAATTTACAGGAGGTGGAGAATGTAGGCCAACCAGAAGAACATTGGAATAGTTGAATCTGAAGGCAGAAGATGTGTTGGGTCAAAGTTACAGAGGTGGGAGTTGACGGGACTTTGTGATGTATAGATTGTGCTGTTGGAAGCTCAGCTTGGGGTCAGACAGTCGGTTTTGACCTGAGACAATGGCCAATAGCGGGGAATGAAATCAGGCTCAGGGATACGGAGTTTGTGGCGTGGGCCCCAGTCTTCTCAGTACTTAACTGGAAGAAATTGTAGCTCATCCAGGTCTAGATGTCAGATCTAGGAGGCACTGCAGGGGTCAAAAGAGGTAATGGAAGGTAGAGCTGGATATCATCAGCATATGTGTGGCATTTGACCTCAAGGGATGATAAGATGATAAGTAGCTGAGCGCCAAGGATAGATACTTGGAGCATTGCAGAGGTAACAGTGCGGGGCCAAGAAAAGAAGCCATTGTGAAGATGCTCTGACTTTGATTGGATAGGTAAGATTGGGAACCAAACGAGGACAGTCCCACTGAACTGGACAACAGAGAAGAGGTTTTTGAGGAGGATGGTGTGGTCAACTTTGTCAAAGGCTGAAGAGAGGGTGGCAAGGATGAGGAGTACTACTCGGGAGGGTTTAAACTAGTCTTGCAGGGGGATGGGACCCAAAGTAGTAGTCTCTCCGATGAGATAGTTGAGGCAAATATAGAGGTTAAAGCAAGCAAGTCCAGTAGGCAGGCCGGGCAGGGGCAGGACAGGGAGCGTGGAAGGTCTGATAGGCTAAACTGCATTTACTTTAATGCAAGAAGCCTTACAAGTAAGGCAGATGAACTCAGAGCATGGATCGGTACATGGGATTGTGATATTATAGCTATTACGGAAACGTGGTTGAGGGATGGGCAGGACTGGCAGCTCAATGTTCCGGGGTACCGATACTTCCGGCGTGACAGAGGTGGAGATAGGAGTGGAGGAGGAGTTGCACTATTGATTAGGGAGGACATCACGGCAGTACTTAGACAGGATATCCCGGGGGGAACGTTCAGCAAGGCCATATGGGTAGAACTTAGAAATAAGAAAGGGGTGATCACTTTGATGGGATTATACTAAAGGCCCCTCAATAGTCAGAGGGAATTGGAGGAGCATATATGTAGGGAAATCACAGATAGGTGTAGGAATTACAGGGTTGTAATAGTAGGTGATTTTAACTTCCCTAATATTGACTGGGACTGCCTTAGTGCTAAGGGATCAGATGGGGAAGAATTCGTTAAGTGTCCAGGATAGTTTTCTGAAGCAGTATGTGGGTGGCCCTAATAGAGAAGGGGCTACACTCGACCTCCTCTTCGGAATGAGGCTGGGCAGGTAGTTGATGTGTCAGTGGGGGAGCACTTTGGGACCAGTGACCATAACTCTATTAGCTTCAAGATAGTTACAGAAAAGGATAGGACTGGTCCTCAGGTTGAAGTCCTAAATTGGGGGAAGGCTAATTTCGATGGCATCAGACAGGAAGTCTCAAAAGGTGAATGGGCGAGGCTGTTTACAGGTAAAGGGATGTCTGGCAAGTGGGAGGCTTTTAAAAGTGAGATAGGAAGAGTTCAGGGCCGGCATGTTCCTGTTAGATGGAAGGACAAGGCTGGCAAGTTTAGGGAATCTTGTTTGACGAGGGATATTGAGGGTCTGGTCAGGACAAAGACGGAGGCATATGTCAGGTATAGGCAGCTGGGATCAAGCGAGTCCCTCAAGGACTATAGGGGATGTAGGAGTACACTTAATAAGGAAATTAGGAGGGCGAAAAGGGGCCATGAGATTTCCCTGGCAGATAAGATAAAGGAGAATCCTAAAAGATTCTATAAGCATATGAAGAGTAAAAGGGTAGCTAGGGAGAGAGTAGGTCCTCTTAAGGATCAGTGTGGTAATCTATGTGTGGAGCCATGGGAAATGGGCGAGGTCTTAAATGAATACTTCTCGTCTGTATTTACCGTGGAGAAGATCATGGAAGCTAATGAGTTCAAGGGAGGGAACACTGATATCCTGGAGCATATCAAATATACAAAGGAGGAGGTGTTGGAGGTTTTGAAGCGCATTAAGGTGGATAAATCCCCAGGACCTGACCAGATGTATCCCAGGATGCTATGAGAAGCAAGGGAGGAGATTGCTGGGGCCCTGGCAGAGATTTTTGTATCATCGTTAGCCACGGATGAGGTACCGGAAGACTGGAGGATAGCTAATGTTGTGCCTTTATTTAAGAAGGGCAGCAGGGATAAGCGAGGGAACTACAGGCCGGTGAGCCTTACATCAGTGGTGGGAAAGTTATTGGAAGGGATTCTGAGAGACAGGATTTGTATGCATCTGGAAAGGCATGGTCTGATTAGGGATAGTCAGCATGGCTTTGTGCATGGGAAATCATGTCTCACAAATTTGATTGAGTGTTTTGAGGAGGTGACTAACAGGATTGACGAGGGCAGGGCGATGGACGTTGTCTGCATGGACTTTAGCAAGGTCTTTGACAAGGTCCCGCATGGTAGGCTGGGCCAGAAGGTTCGAACATATGGGATCCAGGGTGAGCTAGCCAATTGGATACAAAATTGGCTTGGTGATAGGAGGCAGAGGGTGGTAGTGGAGCGTTGTTTTTCAGATTGGAAGCTGGTAACCAGTGGTGTGCCACAGGAATTGGTGCTGGGCCCTCTGTTGTTTGTCATATATATTAATGACTTGGATGTGAATGTAGGGGGCATGATTAGTAAGTTTGCAGATGACACCAAAATTGGTATAGTGGACAGTGAAGAAGGTTTCTAAGGTTACAACAGGATATAGATAAACTGGGAAAGTGGGCAAGGGATTGGCAAATGAAATTTAACGCAGACAAGTGCGAAGTGATGCATTTTGGGAAGTTAAACCAGGGTAGGACATATACAGTGAATGGCAGGGCCCTGGGAGGTTGTTGAGCAGAGAGACCTTGGGGTGCAAGTACATAGTTCCCTGAAAGTGGCAGCACAGGTAGACAGGGCGGTGAAGAAGGCGTATGGCATGCTTGCCTTCATCGGCCGAGGCATTGAGTACAAGAGTTGGGACGTCATATTACAGTTGTACATAACGTTGGTTAGGCCGCATTTGAAGTACTGTGTGTATTTCTGGTCGCCGCACTACAGGAAAGATGTGATTAAGCTAGAGAGGGTGCAGAAAAGATTCACAAGGATGTTGCCTGGTTTGGAGGGCTTGAGTTATAAAGAGAGATTGGATAGGCTGGGTCTGTTTTCCCTGGAGCGAAGGAGGCTGAGAGGGGACATGATAGAGGTATATAAAATTATGAGAGGCATAGATAGGGTAGATAGCCATGGTAGGGGTGACTAAAACTAGAGGGCATAGATTTAAGGTGAGAGGGAGGAGGTTTAAAGGGGATCAAAGGGATAAATTTTTCACACAAAGAATAGTGGGTATCTGGAATGAGCTGCCAGAGGAGGTGGTGGAGGCAGGAACAGTAGCGACATTTAAGAGGCATCTGGACAGGTACTTGAATGAGCAAGGCATAGAGGGATATGGAATTAATGCAGGCAGGTGGGATTAGTATAGATCGGCATTATGGTCGGCATGGACGCAGTGGGCCGAAGGGCCTGTTTCTATGCTGTACGACTCTATGACTCTATGAATACACCATTGTCACAGTCACAGAGCGTATCATTTCTGACTGATTATGGCTGTTTCACTCTATGACCGACGCAAAAACCTAATTGGAGAATTCAAACATGGAGTTATGGAAAAGATTGACATAGATTTGAGAGCTGACAACACATTCAAGGACTTTGGAGAGAAACAGGAGGTTGGAGATGGGCTGTTATTTTAGAAAGAGAGGGGATAAGAGTGCATTTTAAAAAGCAATCAATAGTAATTTAATAAATAAATATTGATCATGTCTATTTTCTGAGAAACATATTTGAAGCCATATACATACTCATATGCCACCAACATGCACCTTTCTTCAAAAATTAAATTTTTACCCCCTGCAGATCCTTCATTAATAACAGACTTAAATTATCTGAACTTTGACTGAGCACACTCAGTGTTCACAGGCACTGAAGATGAAAAAAGACTTCAGAGACAGGGGGTCAGCTCCTACCCTTTGTATATTTCGAAATGTTGGCCTGAATCTTACCAGCCCCTAGCTGGCGGGAATGGCGGCAGTTGGGGGGTGGGACTGGGGGTGGCTGGTAAAAAAGCGAGTAGGCTCATCGGGAAGGCTGCCTGACGCAGTCCTGCGGATCGGCTGCCCTCTCCATGGAGGAGGGCAACCGATTTGCATAATTAAGGCCCCTATTAGGGGCTATTAAGCGTGGTAGCCTCCCCTGCACGTGAGGAGGCCACCAGCTTCATGGAGGTGGCCTTCCTGTGGCCATCGGAGCCAGAGACCCAAAGAGGGGGCTGCGGGCAGGAATGGAAGCCCTTGCAGCCCCAACAAACCACCGGACAGGTTTCCCCTCCCATCGGAGCGGCCTTTCACCTTCGGCCATCCAGAATTTTAAATAATACTTAGCTTTTGCTACAGTTGTATAGGGTATTGGTGAGACTGCATCTAGAGTACTATGTACAGTTTTGGTCTCCTTATTTCAGAAAGGACATAAATGCGATAGAGGCAGTACAGCGAAGGCTCACTTGACTGATACCTGGGATGGGAGGATTACCTTATGAGGAAAGTTTGGACAAGTTGGGTCTGTATCCATTGGAGTTTAGAAGAATGAGAGGTGATCTTATTGAAACATATAAAATCCTGAGGGGACTTGACAGAGTGGATGCTGAAAGGATGCTTCCCCTTGTGGGAGAGACTAGAACTAGAGGACTCAGTTCAAAAGTAAGGGCCCACCCATTTAAGACGGAGATGAAGGAAAATTTTTTCTCTCAGAGGGCTGTGAGTCTTTGGAACTCTCTTCCCCAGAGACTGGTGGAGGCAGGGTCATTGAATATTTTTAAGGCTGAGGTAGATAAATTCTTGACTGACAAGGGTGTCAAAGGGTATTGGGGGTAGGCGAGAAAGTAGCATTGAGGCCACAATCAGATCAGCCATGATCTTATTAAATGGCGGAGCAGGCACGAAGGGGCCAAATGGCCTACTCCTGCTCTTAATTTGTATGTTTGTATGTTCTTTCTGAGGTCTCCTAGCTGCCTCAACAGTGCCCATCTCTGCCGTGGGGTTGCTGAGGTTTCAGAGCTGCCTGCCCTCTGATGGGGCTAGCAGCATCTACATTCCGCTCCAATTGGGAAGCCGCCTCTGATAAAATCACCAAGCTGGTCCTGCTGCCAGCAAGTGTGGCCTCGGAACCCCCATTTGTTCCTGACGCTGGGGTCCCGAAGCCTGTGGTAAAATTTAGTCTGTAATTTTCAATACAGTAATGCCCGAATCATGTTTGATTCACTGCCAAAAATATGGTCAAAAAAGTAATGAAAGTTGTAGATTTGTTAATAAATATTGTCATAACTGGTGGAAAATGCAACTCAAAGACAGTAAGATCTCTCCTCCTATCCTTCCATTGGACAGATTTTGCTGGAGCGATTTGCCTCATTAGTTAGACTTGTTAATGCATATTTAGGCTTTAAAATGCTTTGCCCACAAATTTGCTGTAAGTGCAAGCTGATAATGGTGCGGTGAGGGCATCAGGGCATCTGGGACCTTGGTGAACAACAGGACCTAAGATCATAAGATCACAAGAAATAGGAGCAGGAGTCGGCCATTCGGCCCCTTGAGCCTGCTCTGCATTCAATAAGATCATGGCAAATCTGATTATGGCCTTAACTCCACTTTCTTGCCGGCTCCCCATAACTCTTGACGCGCTTGTAGATCAAAAATCTGTCCAACTTATTCTTGAATATATTCAATGACCCAGCCTCCACTGCTCTCTGGGGAAGAGAATTACAAAGATTAGCAACCCTCTGAGGGAAGAAATTCCCCCTCATCTCCATCTTAAAAGAGAGACCCTTTATTATGAAACTGTGCCCCCTAGGTCTTGATTCCCCCACAAGGGTAAGCATCCTCTCAGCATTTACCCTGTCCAGCCCCCTCAGAATCTTATATGATCTTCAATAAGATCACCTCTCATTCTTTTAAACTCCAGGCCCAACCTGCTCAACCTTCCCTCATAAGACAACCTCTTCATCCCAGGAATCAGCCTAGTGAACCTTCTGAATCGCTTCCAATGCAAGTATATCATTCCTTAAGTAAAGAGATCAAAACTGCACACAGTTCTCTAGCTGCAGTCACACCAATGCACTATGCAGTTGTACCAAGACTTTTATACCCCCCACCCCCGACTTTGCAATAAATGCCAACATTGCATTTGCCTTCCTAATTACTTGCTGTACCTGCATGCTGACTTTTTGTGGTTCATGTACAAGGACAGCCAGATCCCTCTGTACTGCAGCATTCTGCAGTTTCTCTCCATTTAAATAATATTCTGCTTTTCTATTCTTCCTGCCAAAGTGAACACCTCACCTCACCTTTTCCCACATTATACTCCATCTGTCAAATTTTTCCCAACCCCACTCACTTAACCTATCTACATCTCTTTGCAGACACTTTGGGCTGGATTTACAAAGTAGAGGTGGGAAACAGGAGTCTGGTCTGGTTTTTGGTCTGAAACCTGCAACTTCTGGGAAGCTGATTCAGATTGCATTTTTCAAGTGGGAAAGCCTTAATTGATATGGAGACGGGTTTGCTGTCCTCTTCGGGCCAGTGGGATTGAAAATGGCAGTGGGTCAGATCATATCTGGGGCTCAGGTAGATTTACACAGCAGCCATCACAGAGGCTGCTGATTGTCCTGAGGGAGAGATCTGCCTTCCGCAGCACCAGAGGGAAGTGAGATGTCACAGGGGAGCTGGAGCTCTGGCATTAGAGGCAGGGCAGACCCTCACTTCATTGATGCCCACCTGGATCTAATGCTGCAGGCTGAGATGGAGAGTGGCAGGATGGTGGCAGGAGAAGGCCATCTCGTTATGCAGCAGGGTCACCTCTCTGTTCAGTGTTATCCCCCTCTGCCCCCTCCTCCTCCTCCTTTCTTACCTCCTGCTTCTCCCCCAGTGAGCTGTCTCCTTCCAAGGCCTCACTGTCAAGGTCCACACCTCTCTGGAGGGCCATGTTATGCAGAGCGCAGCGGACCATCACAATGGCTGAGACCCTTGCAGGAGGGCATTGGAGGATGCCACCCAACCGATCCAGCCACCAGAATTGCATCTTCAGAAGCCGATGGCCTGCTCAATGGTTGACCTGCTGAACAGGTGGCATTGGTTGTATCGCCTCAGTGCCTCTATCTGTGCTATCATAGAGGGGTCAGTAGCCATCTCTTTAAGGGATTTCCCTTGTCCTCTTGGATCCATCCATGCACTTTGGGGGATAGAATGAAGGATGGAGGCAGCCTGGACTGGCAAAGGGTGAAGTAGTCAGGGCAGCTTTGAGGAGAGTGAGCACAAACATGGAGGAAGCTCTTCCTGTGGTAGCACACCATTTGGACATTGAGGGAGTGTAAGCCCTTTCTGTTGATGGATCTCATTGGCCGGTCACTGGGTGCCTTGATGGCCACATGGATAGAATTGATGATGCCCTGCACCTTAAGGAATCCATCGATGGCCTCAAAACCCAATGACCTCTGTGCCAGCGCAGACCCATCTGTGTCAAAGTGGGTGTAGTCCCTGCCCTCCTGAAAAGGGCATCCATGACCAGCCCAATGGCCTAATGAGATGCAGACTGCGAGTTTCCACCTAGATCCACAGCTGATTCCTGGAATGACCCGGTTGCATAGAACATCAGAGTACCTGAGACCTTGATGGATGCAGGTAGGGAACTGCCATGGGGGCCATGAGTCCTCGGGTCATTGTGGATCAGAACGTACAGGACCAAGACCATGTGCCTAGATAGGCGCATGCCTCCTAAGGAACTGGCACTCTGTCATTTGCAGGTAGCAGACTCTTGAGCTGTGCACCTGATGTCTTGGGTAGTGCCTTCCTCCCCTTGCAGCCACCCACTATGCTCCTCAGGCCTCCAGCTGTCCAGGAAGTTGCATCTGCCGCCGCTCATCCTGGGTGCTCTGTCCAATGTCAGAATCACCTGTTCCCTTCTGATCTCCGTCAGCTGAGCCTTGAATGCTCACTAGGCCTTCCCGTGCCTAACCCATGTGCCACAGAGATGCCAGCGGACTCACTTCCCTGTCCGGTTTCATGGCACTCTCCAGTATTGTGGTTGCCTCTGCTTTAATTTAAATGGCCATTTCCATTGCCCTCATGTCCCACCACACTACTCTCATTCTCACAACCCTGCCATGTCCCTCCATGGTGTTTCCCCCATTCCCAGCCTTTAAAAATAGCTTCCTGCTCCTGGCAAGCCTGTTGATGAGCTCTTTAACGAGACACTTAATTGGACGCAGGCGCCCGACCCTTTCCCTCCCTGCCAGCTGAAGTTTAAAAATAGCATCACGTTCCATAGACGGTGGGACCCAGTGCCGACCTCCAAGAACGTTTTCTTCAAATCATGCTTGCTGCCGTCCCCACTCTCAGCGGGATTGAAAATATGATCCCTTGTGTCCTCCTCACAACTTGCTTTGTATCGCCTGCAAATTTGGTGACAATGCACTTGGTCCCTTCCTCCAAGTCATTAGTATAGATCCTAAATAGTTGAGTCCCCCGCACTAATCCCTGTGGCACTCCACTAGTTACAATTTGCCAACCTGAAAATGCTCCATTTATCCCGACTCTCTGCTTTTTGTTAGTTAGCCAATCCTCTATCCATGCTAATATATTACCCCCAACACCATCGGCTCTTGTCTTGTGTAGTAACCTTTTATGTGACACCTTATCAAATGCCTTTTGGAATTCCAAATACACGATATCTACTGGTTCCCCTTTATCCACCAACTTGTTACCCAGCTTGTTACATCCTCAAAGTACTCTAATAAATTTGTCAAACACAATTTCCCTTTCATAAAACCATGTTGACTCTGCCTGATTGCATTATGATTTTCTAAATGTCCTGCTACTACTTCCTCAATAATGGATTCTAACATTTTCCCAATGACAAATCTTAGGCTAACTGGCCTAGAGTTTCCTGCTTTCTGTCTCCCTCCTTTCTGGAACAGAGGTGTTACAATTACAGTTTTCCAATCCACTGGGACCTTTCCTGAAACTAGGGAATTTTGGAAGATTCCAACCAATGCATCCACTATCTCTGCAACCCCTTCTTTTAAAACCCTAGGATGCAGGTCTTCAGGTCCAGTCCCATTAGTTTTCCTAGTACTTTTTCTCTAGTAATAGTGATTGTTTTAAATGTCTCACTTTCATTTGCCTCTTGATTTTCTACTATTCTTGGGATGCTTTTTGCATCTTCTACTGTGAAGACGGGATACAATATACTTGTTCAAAGTCTGTGCCATTTTCTTCTTTCCCATTATTGGGCTGGATATTGTTCTCCCCAAGGAATGGGGTTCCATCGTGTGGGGGTTGGGTGGGGGGGTGAAGATGCCTCCCGAGAGAGGGTCGCCATGCACCCTGACACAGGGAGGGCCCAGCCCAATATTATCGGTGGCGGCGAGACCTCATGGCTGCTGCCCCGCCTCTCGGCAAAGAGACTCCAATTTGAATATTTAAATAAATTAAAATTAATTAATTAATGGTATTCACGTCGCCGCCTGATGTCCCACTACAATCTTCAGCCTAGTGGCCGGCACTCCTGCGCCTTCGGATCCCCGTCTGTAAATGAGGCGCCACACTGGTGGGGAGTGGGGAGGAGGTAAGTTTCTCAGTGCCAGGGGGTAGTGGGGGTGGGGAGTGGGGGGAAGGGTTGTAGGTGAAAGTTTGTGCAGGTCAGATGGTAAAGGTAAGTGTTTTGGGGGGGAAGGGCAAATAATTAATTTAATTGTTATTGGCGGGAGAGGGGCATAAGAAGTGCATTTATTTAGGTTTACTCATGTTACCTTTAAATATTTAAATTTCCTGGTAGGGCTGACAGCCCTTTAAAAAGGGCGTCAGCGCTTGCGCACAAGCAGTTGATGCCATTGCTGGGGACAGACAGCCCACCCCTTCCATATGATCGGGTTGGAGGGGTGGCCCGCCCCAGCAATTTATATGAGCCGCTGCACAGAAGTTTGCGGCGGCTGTGCGGGTCGCCATTTTTTCATAGAATTCACAGATTTCAGCCCATTATTTCTCCAGTCTCATCCTCTAATGGACCAACACTTACTTTAGCTACTCTCTTCCTTTTTATATATTTGTGGAAGCTTTTACTGACTGTTTTTATACCCCGAGGACCATCAATATATCTCCTTAACCAACAAGATTAAAAGATTGAGAAATAAACAGAGGAGAGACTGAGAAGGAGTGTGAATTAAAGTGGGTGAATTCAATGTCAAATCAGAAAGAAATAAAGAGAGGGAAAGAAAAACTGGTTTAAGAGAGAGAGAGAACAAAGACAGAAAATAAAAGTATGAAAAAATGTAAAAATTAAAAATTTGAAACAATTCACAAGCTGAAGGAATGAGATTCTGCACTTACGGGGCAAGAGAGATTGATTGGCAATCATTGACAATTATCATGTTGTTAGAAGGGTAATTACACTGTTACTTACTGGACATAACTTTCTCTGGTGTGTTTAATGGGCAATGAAAATCATGGGAAGGGTAAGCACGAGAAGCCGTTTACATGAAGCTAACAGTGGAGTGATGCAAATCGACTAGCATTGTGGTGATTCACAGTTCATGGGGTATCTTCCTTGCCATTTTGTGCATTAATAATGGTGTGCAACATTCAGATAGCATTAATTTTTAAGCAAAATTTGTCTCATTCTGTTTGAGGCCGGCCTTCTTCATCTTCATTGCATTCAGCATTGCATCCTTCAATTGAAAGAAAACTAAGGTGAGAGCCCATAAGAGATATAAGAGTGCTGTTTAAATCTGTAAAAATGGACTGTCATCATGACCATAAAAGATAAAGCATCTAGTAGAAAACTTTTCTATCTTTTGTTGGTTTAATGGTATTTGGAATCAAAATCATTTGAAGACTGAGGACTGCTTCACCTAAAGTGAACCATTTGCTGTATTTTCACAGTCTGAGACCTTATTTATGGTGTAGTTATGACCCTTAGCTCCTAGAATCACATCAAGCACTTAAATACTTTCTCACTGTATATGTTTCACTATATTGAACATCATTTTCTGTACTCATTTGGTGCAAAGTCAGTATTTTATGTCATTTTATCTAGTGCCATTGCAGTATAGATCACAAAGTAGTAATACAACAAGCTGAAAACGCTTTTTGTGTAAGGCCAATAAAATAAGTATCACTTCACTTCTACAGTTTCAAAATTATATCTAGACCACAAGTACACAGTTTCTTTTGATGTACTTTTATTTTTTAATGTATTCTTCTTCCAGAAGTCTGAGTGCTGCTTCATAACCAGGCATCAGAAAAATGGATGCCATGCCAGGAAGTGGATAGATTAAGAGGCTGACTGAAAGCTTTGTGAAAGAGATGGATTTTGAAGAGGTTTTTCAAAGGTGTAGATAAATACAGTAAGGTTCAAGGAGGGACTGCCAGAGAGCAGGGTCAAGGGGAATGAAGTCCTCCATGCTGGGCTACAGGAGGGGGAATCTGCCTCAGGGAATGGAGCATGCAGTTGGGGATATAGGACTGAAGATGTTTGCAGAGAAAACCCAGGACAAAGCTGTATAGGGGCATGAGGCCTTTGGGATGAAGACAAGACATTTAAATTTAATGTATTGGAAAATAGGGAGCCAACATGGGTCAACAAGAATGGATTATGAGTAAGCATGACTTAGCACAGGATGGGATCAGTTAGTAGCATATTACAGATAGATATGTACTGAAGGTAAACAAATGCTCACAAAGGCCACTATCAATGTTAGCACATGATCAGTGAATAGTTGTTGGGATTCATAGGTGTATCTGCCAGTTCTTCCTTGCTGCCCCCAGGTAACATGTTTGATTTCTATAAGGTGCTCCATTCACAAGCCCAGAACAAAAAAATGAAAACTTTGCAGTGTCTTTTTTAATGTAACCAGTAGAGATACATAATTTTATTTATATTTGAGAAGAATAGATGCAGATCACTCTTGGATCCAAAGTACTTGAATTTAATTTTTAATTTGCAATTAGGTCCTATATTTTTTCAGTGGAAGTTGTAAACTAGTTTAGCTATGTCCTTTTTATTTCTTGATGGACCTTTACAAATGTGCCTTTTTCTTATTTTTCAGTCCTTACTGCATACATGCTTTTCACTTCCAGACTTTTTGTGCTGATCAAAGGTGTGAAATTTCTAATTATTGAAGCCGAAGACACAGAGTTTCAGCAGTGAAGAATAAAGAGTGTGACAACTGACAGAATTTAAATGCCTTAAATTAAATGCCTAATAAATAAATAGAAGGTTTACAATATGCAGCTGTTGTCAATGTGAAGTATTTTGTATACTAGAAAGAATCTAAGAAACATAACTAAACAATATAGCCACAGTCGGTTAAAGGGCTGTCTAGTCTCTATGGATTCTTCATGCTGTTTATTGTCTGAGATTACTTTTTCCCTCCGATTCATTTGCATTTGAAGGACAAAGACCTTCTGTTAGAGACCCACAGCAGCTCTTCACATTTTATCTTTCAAGGAACATTGGTATCCATAGGGTGGGAAGTTTTCATTACTTCACTCCTTAACAGTCTACAGGAACCAATACAAATCTGCCTTTTAACACAACTAACAGCACAAAAGTGGTGTTTTCTCCAAGAAGAAAGCTGATGATTTGAAAAGCTACTTTAAGAAAAGAAGCCTTTACTGTGAAGGGTTGAGGAAAGGAAGAATGCTCAGGATGGTCAGATTGCTTACACAAACAAGATTGTTAGGGGGTCTATTCAGGCTGTCTGCTCCTTAGTTTATACTGTAAGGAAGTTGTGACTTCTGGAATGACAACAGAGGATTCCCAGCTTCCGATGCCTACATGTGTTATATGTTATATGTCTCTGAATTATGTATGTGACTTTTATTAAGGCTCAGCAACAAGCTGCATCCTAAGCATATCTTGTACCTATGAAGTAGCAAATACATTTAACTTTCACTGCTTGTGAATGGACAGAATTAGTTGTTTTCCCATTGAGTAGCTTTAATATGATTGCCAGAAATGTAAAATTAGCATCTTTTCCCCCGCTGACGGGCTTTAGCTACAAAATGTGTTGTAATTGCTATGTACAGGTTACACTGTAACACAGTAAATCACACTAATGTCTCCTGGTGGTCTGGAATACTTCTAAACTGCATGTGGATTCCACTTGAAATCTTGAACTCACACCATAAAAGAATTGACCACTGAGTTGCGATTTAAGTATCAAATTGCAGTCTGTTTTACTGCTGTGTTATGGTACATTTCCATTGCTGCCTTATACTTGGAGTTCACTGTTACATGGGAGCTCTATCAACAGAGAGAAATACTCCTCCTCATGTTTTGAAGGCAGTTTATGAATTCTATTAGCAGACCTTGCAACCTGAAGGGCACTTTATCAGGGTAAAAATCCAGCCAGTTGTCGATGATATGAGATATAACCAAATTTGATGATGTTTGAAGGGTAGCTGTCAGGTCCCAGAAACTTTGAGTTGTCAACATTCTTTTTTTGCTGTTTGATATAAACCATAGCAGTAAACTAAGTAAAAAGTATGTGTATATTCAAAAATGTGGGTTGGTTGTTCAGAAATAAGGGTTATTAGTGATTTTAATGAACGCATTAATGATCCCTGTTAGACCATACTGTGCTGCTAAATTCTTATGATGTCACCTATAAACAGGCAAGAACTTTGACACTCACACAGCATGAAGCTACTTAAATCTGGGCCTCATGTACAGGACCCTGCTGCCTGCAAAATGGCTCTAACGGCATTATCCCCAGGTCTGAGGGTGAGCTGAATAACAAAACCCAAAAAGCTTTCTATGTGCAAAAATAAAGCTAATCTCTGATAGTATAACCTAATTGCCCCTTGATCTGCTCTCAAGCACCTCTGAAGTTGAGCGAATAAAAGTAGTAAATTTTGTTTCGGGAGCTGTAGTGTAATGTGTGTAAGCATTTCTACGAGAAGAGAGTTGTTTTAAACCTTTGCTCACCATCATTACCATCAGTGTATACCATTTCTAAATGACCTGGCTCACTGTGAAAAATAAACCTTTGTAATTCTCTGACAATTAGCACAGCTGAGAGATATCCTTCATAGATCCAGTTTAATTGTTCTAACCTAATTCAAGAATATTAAATCATCAGTCGGTGGGCTTCAAACATGTTTTACATTGAAATATATACATGGCTTATTTTGTTAGTAATTATATATAATTTATCAAGGCTTATGCAATCTTGTATGCTAATATCAAACACATATTTTTAAAAGCCAGGCTTGTTTGCAGTTATCCATAGCACTTCTTATGACCTCAGCAATAAAATTTTATTGAGTTATCCACCTGACCTCAAATTGGAATTTTGTGTTGGAACCAACCTAACCAACTATTGTGGTTTTCAACTGTTGTTAATTTTACATTTGACTAATAAAACACAGCAGGAGCTACAGTAGTTTCTTGTGATGGGCAGTTTTAACACAGATTGTTTTGGCTAATTTCTGAACTTATTACTCTCACGTTTTGTGAAGCAAATGTAAAATACTCCAGTGCATGAGTGTAATTTATTATATAGATTTTTACTGTTTTGCTAAAAGCAGAAAATATATCTTTTTAGTGAGCTAAGAAGGGTATCCACTGCGACAACTGTATACCATGTGAATGCTGAATAAGAGTCCAAAGGAAAAAAAATTGTACTAGCAAGACAGAAAAGATTTTATCTTATATCTTCTTGGAACACTATATAATGAGAGTGTGCTCATTTCCCATAAGGTGAAAGCATATGAACGCAACATTTTTTTCCCTACTCAATAAGATGTTTGACTGAATTTTACCGTCCCTTGATGCCGTGGGTCGCAGTGCGGGGGCCAGTAAAATTCTGCAGGGAGAGGCTCACCTCAACCTGCGACATCAAGAAGGGCCCGCCGCATATTACTGGCAGCGGAGGCGCCTCGGTCTGGCCCCTCCCCCCCGCCTAGTGGCGGGCCCTTCATTTCCATATATAAATTAGCGTTAATAAGATGTAAATGCACTTACCTGCAGGCGGTAGCCGTTCCATGCTGGTTTTATGGTTGCCATTCATGCTCCGCAACCTTCGGAACTCCGCACCAGTTCCGAGGCGAGAACCTGGTGGGGAGGCAGGAGGAATAAAATTTTCAGGGCGGGAGGGTGGGGGAGTGGGGAAAACAAATGTTATTGGTTGTGTGAATGGTGGGAAGGGGTTAGAGGCCAAATGTTAGAAGGTTGGCGGGGGGAAGGTCGGGAAGGGAATAGGGTTTTTTCTGACATTAAATGCCACTTAAATGACCATTGTGGGTGTTGGGGAAGGGCCTCCACATCTTTATTAATTGTCAATAAAAAATCTCGATTTATGTACCTATAAAAATTAAAATTAATTCTAAGGGCTTAAAGCCCTTTAGAAATGGCACTGCCGCCTGCGTGGTGGCGCCAGGCACTGTTACCGGGGACGCGGCAGCAGCCCCCTACACTTCATCGGGGGTTGCCGCTCCGCCCCTTCTATTTAAATGAGCCCCTGCATGTAATATCGCGGGGGCTCCTCAGCAGTACTTCTGTGTTAGAAGGCCGCCGAGTTGAAAGCATGCCACCGAGGAGCGCAGGGTGTGATTAAAATTCAGCCCGTGATCTAAGGAATGATAAACCACAGATATTAATTTGTGATTTGGTAAGGCCTTAAAAAGACAAAAACTTGTATAAAAGATGATAGTCGTAATTCAATCAAAACAAGCAAGCTTTTTAGAAAAACAGAAATTAAACTATTTTTGGTATGAACAAAGTCCTGTTAATGTTTTGATCAGTTAATTGTCATTCTTATTCAAATAAAAAGAATAGCACTCCATGTGCATAAAGAAAAACTTAGATTTCATAGCTCCGTGGAGTCTGCATAATTGCAAACTTTGTATGGTATTGTTTACCTATAAATTTGATTTGTAGCAGAGCAAGTCGACTTCCATATATCAATTTAGTCTTGCTCTGCAATCAAAGGTTAAAACGCTACATTCAAAATGCAGTACTAGCTTTTCCTTCCTTCAACCTTAAACTAAATGAATGTTGCTTTTGCCAGAGTTTGTTCATTTGAAATGTAGGATAAGCCCTGACTTTTGCTGTGCTCATAATAATTAGTTTCCCGTCAAGAACCCAACCACTTGTATTTTTGTATCTGTTCATACAAAGTTCTTTTTGCATGATTTCTCTGTAATGATGCTCAGACATATTTTCATTTACTAGTGTGGTTGACAATAACAATGATTTGGTAAGCACGAGTGAGCTTTCTGCTTCTTTTTTGTAATACTGAATAAAATTTAAAAGTGGCAGAGAACATGTCATAATAGGTTACAGAGTAAAATAAAATAACAACTGACAATCTAGAAAAAAGATCTAAAAATTGTAAAAAAAATTCTACCTGCTCAATATTTTTTGACTTGTAAATAACTAGAAACATATATTCATAACGAATTGCCTAAGGATTTTCTTGGCTCAGACAGGATTGATGTGTTTGTGTGCTTAATTTTCATTAACAGTTCTTTATCATTCAACAAATCGAGTACAGGAACAATGATAGCCTTGAGACTTCTCTGGGTTGTTAATGACATAAAATCGCTCACTCAATTTTGTATGCTTTCTCCTATGAAAACTGATCTCGCAGTGAAACGCTGATGAAAAAAGTGACCTTGTAATATAATTCAAAATTCCACTATTTATCATCATTAGTGTATGAAAGCGTCTTTGGATTCAGTTTCCTGATACTGGGAAAAATGCAGTCAGCATAAGACGGGGCGACTATTCAATTTAGAGGAAGACAGATTTGAAGGCAAATAATCCTTAAAGGGATGGCAGAATTAATACTGGACTGGGACACAGCCCACAGTTAAAAGTTTCCCTACTTGTATTTCTGCACGTGGAGGAGCGTTTGAAAGGAAGACAGTTTTTTTTCAATTCTTGCCACATATTGTCACCATCAATCATGTTCTGTTTGTTGACCGAGCAACATGTTGTCAGTGTTTATTTCACGGATGTTCTAATGGGGTACAGAACAAAGAGCTCTCCTCCCAGCAGGCATTTGATTTTAACACCTCGCATATTGAATTGTTGGTTCTCTTGTTTCTTGATGGCAAAATTAGTTCATTAAAGAAAATCTATGTTCTTTGTTTTTTTTGTTTGCTTTGTGGTATTTTTAAAGTGACTGATATAAACTGTAAAAAAAGGATACTTAGTAAATTTCATTCATTATAAGAAGCATATATATTAACTCTTTAGGCAATAGAACAGCTCATGAATACCAGCTAGTATCTTCATAGATATGTTCTCAAGTATACTTTCATCATATTTATAAAAAAACACTTTTAGATGTCAGCACTGCATGCTGTAGATTAGTTCAAGTCAGCATCACATAATTAGTTCTATTGACTGAGTAGAACATTCCACAAAGGAGTTGGAGAAGCGAAGACATGCACATTTCATTTTTTAATAAATGTCTTTAGAAAACATGGGTGGTGCAAAGGGAATATGTATGTGCTAAAAATTTCATAGTCAAATATCAATGCATTGAAAATAATTGTATGAAACCCTATCAATGAGGAACTCTTCCGCTCTGAACTGAGTAAGGCGTATACATCCATAAAAAAAACCTCATCTAAGCTTTTATGAATTAAAACTGTCAACTGCACTACAACTGGGTTGAATAGTTTCATAGTGAAATACAAGTAGAAACTATCACTAGTTACACATGTGTACCTTTAATATTTGTTCCTAAACATGATTATTTATTACTTTCTTTATTGTTTTAAAAGCTTTGGGTTCTTGTAGGATGTGTTGTATCAGGTCAAACATCTCCCCTTCCTCAATTTATCAAGCTTTTGATCTCTTGTCAGTTCTATACATTGGCAAGTCATACCTCTAACAGTATGTTTCAGGGTCGCAAAAGGGCACTATTACATCTCAAAACTTGCGGGAATCCTGGTGTTGCATCCCCACATAGCTGTGCAGATGTGGTTTTGTGTTCCTGTTAGCCTTCTCTACCTTGCTGTCCATTATATTTTTATAGGTCTGTTCTGCATTCCTTTGAGTCAACCCCTAGGAGATGGAGGCCTGTTAGCTTATTACTTACATATGTCTGAGCCCCTTTACCTCAGCAGGGAAAGACAAAATATGAAGGAGTAACTGTAGATTTGGGATGGTCGACTAATCTTTCTCCACCTTGAACTAATCGACAAGCCTATGTGTTATTGCACTGAATGTTGTTCTGCAGTGCATAGCCAGTGGGGTTTCAATTTGTAGAAGCATAAACAGATACTAAACTAGAAGGAATGGTGCAGTGATTTATTAACAGAGCACAGATTAAATTATCACAGCAGTTCCCTGCTGTCAAACTAACAATTGCCTCCTTATTCCAGTTGCTGCAGAGTTTTTCTATATTATTGTCTGATTTTCTTCTGAGAGACTAAATCATTTGACCTGTGCACTGGATCATTAGAATTAACTTCAACATTTGTTTCCACTCTTTTCTTCCCTCTCCTTTTCCCAACCCTTGACTTTCTCCCTCTTGTAGTTTCATTTGTACAATTCTTACAGTTCTTCTGGGACTGATTTATCATCATTTGTGAACATATATGTCTCAAAATTGTGGCTTTGATCATGTTGTATTTTATAACCTGTGTCTGTTGTAGGCTTAACCTTCTGTTATGCAGTTTTTAACATCCATCTTCTAAAAGCTAAAATAATTATTTAGTTGAAAACAATGAAATTCTGCCTTAAAAAATCTATCATCCTCATCTCCTACCTCTTCATCTGCTGTTATCATTCTTGATGGAATTCTGTTTACATCTTTTTTTCTTCATTGAACTTTAACTGGCTTAACTCTTGTCACCTTCCAACTATTCTTAAATCTTTAAACTTTATACTCCCAATCACAGTTCCTTTTCCAACGCTTACAGCTTGATCCACTGGAACATGATTGGATTTGCTTTGCTGCTGTGGGAAGCACAGCTGCTTTGACCGACCTTTTGCTCCAGGATCCAGCCCTTGCATCAAAAAAGGTAAGATGTGGAGATTGAAAATTCAGTTAGTTGAAGTGTATGTTTGAAAATTACTCCAAAGTGCTCATAAACAAAGCATTTTAAACTCTTTTAAAAATGAATACAATATTAATTGTAAAGCATAGTGTAAAGACCAGCTGAAATGAATAAGCCTCACAAATAAAAAGCAATAGATGATTTAGGTGGCAAGATTTTCACATGCATGATATTAATTGGCGAAAATAGATTTCCACAGTGTGTTGGTATCATATATTTGTTGCTGATGGGATAATTCCTGTAATGGTTATTTGCTGCATTGCTTGTCTCTTATTTGAAGAGCTTAATAAAATATTGGAAGCATTTTAACATGAAATTCTGGATCAAGTTAGGGCATTTTTAATATCCAGAGAAAAGCAGCAAATCTATTTATTTTAATAAATATGGTTAATGAAAATTATATTGACAAAATAAACCTTAGTTCACAAACATAGGTTAGATATTTTTTATGCCTTTTATAGTCAAAAGTCAAATCGTGGACATCCAGGCACTTCTTTGTATGATTCCACAACTCAGATCTGAGAATCTCAGTTCTAAGAAACTTATATTGAACTTGGGGAGAATCCGAGCTCTGTTTCCGTGGCTATTTACTTTATGGACTGGATTTTAAGGAGCCATCAACATTGGAGTCTGTGGCGGGAGGAGCCTGAAGATTGCTCCAGATGAGGCCCACCATGGACCTCGATGCCGGCAAGGCTCGGCCCGATCCTCCCGGCAGCAGTGAGGCACCACGTGGCAACAGGACCATATTTAATTTAAATAAACTTACCCCGCCTCCTGATGTCCCTCTGCAATCTTCAGCCTGGCGGTCGGCACTCCCGCGCCTTTGGATTCCCCTTCCAGGGAAATGAGGCACAACGGTGGTGGGGAGGGGGGAGGAGGTAAGTTTCTCAATGCGGGGGGAGGGTCAATTTAATGTCATGGATGCATGAGATGGTGGGAAGGGTTATAGTTTAAAGTTAGTGTAGTTGGAGGGGGGGAGGTCAGATGGTAAAGGCAAGTGTTTTGGAGGGGAAGGGCAAATAATTAATTTAATTGTTATTGGGGGTGGGAGAGGGGCAAAAATGATGTATTTATTTAATTTCATTAAATGTTTCTTTAAATATTTAAATATGCCGAAAGGGTAACAGCCCTTTAAATATGGCATCATGCCCGCACACAAGCAGCTGATGCTGTTGCTGGGGACATACAACCCGCCCCTTCCACATGATCGGTATGGGAGGGCGGTGGCCCGCCCTGGCTATTTAAATGAGCTGCTGCCCTTAGAATCATGGCGGCTCTTTGACGTACGGCCTGCGCGGGTGGGCCACCATTTTTTTCGATTGGCTGCAGGCTTATAAAACTCAGCCCAATGTGAGGTTGATGTGCCAATCATTTTCGTATCAAATTTGCTTTTATCCCCTAATTATCTGAAAACGCTGGCATTATTCTGCTGTGAAGTTGGCAAGTGCTTTTATATGGAGTATAAACAGAACTGCATTGTTACCTCTGAAGTTGAAGTTAGGAAATACTGGTGGAGAGATGCCCATCACAAATTATTCGTAACAAAACTGAACATTAAAAAAACACCCAGTCTGAAGAAAATATTGATTTTTGTTATAGCAACACCATCTTCATGTAAAGTGGTTTGAGGAAACAGAAGAACTGTGCCTCCATTTAACATAGACACAAATGATGCATTAAGGCTTTTCAATGTGATTTACTATGCTGCTTGTCTATATACAAATGAAAAAAAGTTTTTCAAACCGTTTGTCATGAAGACGGTGTCCCTTTAATGTTATAATCAAATGAAATGATAAGGTGTATTTTAAATCAGTGTTTGATGAGGGCTGCAGGTGTAGGGATCACAAAGATATCATATTTGTCCAAATAATGTTAGGGACAGACATTTTGATTGCATTATCTTAAAAAACGCTTTGAACATGCCGCTCAGTGCAGCCCACTTATGCTTTCTCAAATCAGTAAAGACTCTGGTCAGTAGATAAGGGTTTCTGACCACTAAAGGGCAGATGGCTGCCTTTCATCTTCCATTTAAATGTGTATGTGCAATGTTTGCTTACCCTAGCCTTGGTATCACAAGAGGGTTTTTAAAGTCACCCCAATTATTTAGCTTTTACACACAGTATGCAAACAAATGAGCTAAGACTGTTGTGAATGTTTAGAAACTATCTTGAAGTAACATATTTTGCTGCACATGCTTGACCTTTATGTATTAAGTAGCATAATAGTCAACACCAATAGATGTCAATTACTAACTAGATAAATGAGGGATCATGCACTCAGACATTCTGGTTTATAGCATGCATTATACTGGGAAAATAATTGTCTTTATTCTGTATGATAACAAACAAATAAACATTCTTTGCTTTGAATATTTTGTAAATCAAGGAAATTGTAAGCATAATAGAATGTTCACGTCTATTTCAACTTTTGCGCATTTAAGCAGCTTGAGATTAAAGGGATTTTCTACCACCTATAAATAGTATTAGAAAATTCCAGAGAATAAGAAAGTTAAGCATTTGATACATTCTTCACAATGAGTGGACAGATATAAATAAAATAGTTGGCAGCAGTTGTGCTAACGGTAGTCCTTTTGTTTTGCCAGAGGAAAATAATGTAATTTCTGTGAGCCTAAATTGTGCTGGGGAGCATTATCAGCTGAAAGACCCTACATTTTGACAGGCTGCACTGTATAATGATTAATTACTTCTCAGCTTCATTGGACTTTTCTAATTTCCTTTTGCCATTTGCTGGAGGCTACAAGCGATAACTGCAGCTCTTATTACTTTGTGCAAAAGGGAAATGTCTATTACTGCCCTTATTCTACAAGTGATCAGAATGAAAAGCTGGCCAATCAGAGGTTCCTATGATAAGTGCTCTTAACTGTCTTTATTTGCCCTCCATCCTTGATAGTGTCTTTCACATACAATATCAAGTTTATGAACTCAAATGAAACTTGGCGTATACAAGCTGTGAATATCGTGACCCGATTCAAAGGGAACAGTTCAGTTTTCTGCTAAGGAAATACATTTTCAGAAGTAAAGTATCTTCTATCCTACTTCATCTATTAATCCCTTATATTGTAAATTCCATTAAGAATCTGGTAAAAGCAGCACGCTTCTAAATGTTATCATTCATAACAATTTGAAACATATAAATGAAAAAACAGTATTGAGTATTTACTGAAATTATTATAGTCTTCATTGATTTTTTTAACAGCATCCAATTTTTTAATTTCTTTGTAGATTACATGTTGTCATGTCGATTAAATTTGGGATTAGCAAGGATTTTCAATTTCAGATTTGAAATTAATAGGTAGTTTCCTGCCTTTTGCTTGGAAATGGAATGGCTTCCTGTGAGTGTCAAAGTGAAAATAAGTCTAGTACTGGAACAAACAAAGAAAATAAAATGGACTTTAAATTAGCGTAATATTTACAATCTTTCACGTCTATAATTTTACCCCATATAATTAAGATCATGTTTAACAAAAGCTAAGACAAATGATCAGATTTTTTAAAATACCTTTTATGAAAAACTTTTAAAGCTAAGTTATGTATTTGATTAATAAGTCTTGGCATTTTAAGGTATTAATTATAGTAAAATAGAAAATATGAATAATAAGATCATAAGAAATAGGAGCAGGTGTAGGCCATTCAGCCCCTCGAGCCTGCTCTGTCATTCAATAAGATCATGGCTGTTCTGATTGTGGCCTGAACTCCACTTTCCTCCTTGCCCCCCACCTCCCCCCCTCCACCTCCCCGCCATAACCCTTGACTCCCTTGTAGATCAAAAATCTGTCTAACTCAGCCTTGAAAATATTCAATGACCCGGCCTCCACTGCTCTCTGGGGAAGAGAATGCCAAAGATTAACAAACCTCTGGGAGAAGAAATTTCTCTTCATCTCCATTTTAAATGGGAGACCCCTTATTTTGAAAATGTGCCCCCGATTCTAGATGCCCTCCACAAGGGGAAACATTCTCTCAGCAGCTACCCTGTCAAGTCCCCTCAGAATCTTATATGTTTCAATAAGATCACCCCTCATTTTTTTAAACTCCAATGAGTATAGGCCCAACCTGCTCAACCTTTCCTCATAGGACAACCCTTTCATCCTAGGAATCAGCCAAGTGAACATTCTCTGAACTGCTTCCAATGCAAGTATATCCCTGCTTAAGTAAGGACATAAAACTGTACACAGTACTCAAGGCGCGGTCTCACCAATGCCCTGTACAGTTGTAGCAAGACTTCTCTACTTTTATACTCCCACCCCCCCAACCCTAGTTATAAAAGTCATCACTCCATTTGCCTTCCTAATTACTTTCTGTACCTGCATGCTAACTTTTTGTGATTCATGTACAAGGACAGCCTCTGTACCGCAGCATTCTGCCGTCTCTCTTGATTTAAATAATATTCTGCCTTTCTATTCTTCCTGCCAAAGTGGACAACCTTACATTTTCCCACATTATACTCCAATTGCCAAATTTTTCCCCACTCACTTAACCTATCTCTATCCCTTTGCAGACTCTTTGGGCTGAATTTTACCGGTCCCGACGTCAGGGATTGTGGTGGTGGGGCCCGAACAATGCCTGCGCAAGAGGCCTGCCATGCGGCCTGACAGCGGGAAGGGCCTACCCCGTATTGCCACCGACGGCAAGGCCTCATGGTGGCCCCCCTGCCGCTTGGCGATGGGAGCCAAATTTACATATGTAAAGCACTACTTGCCTCATTATGCATCCCACTGCCACTTTGGGAATAATTTCTAATATTCAGCTGAACAGCCATGTCTCACATGCCTTCCCGTTCCCAACTGATAAAAGCCAGCGGGACAGAAGTTGCAGTGCTTGGAGCCTGTTAGGGGGCACAACTCTGCATAAGTGTAGGGAGGTGGGAGGGGGGATGGTATCACTGGAGGCACAACTCTGCATATGTGTCGCAGAGGTGGGAGGGGAGTGCATTAAAGGGGGCACAACTTTGTAGACATGTAGGGAGGTGGGAGGGGGATTGCATTAAAGGGTGCACATCTCTGTAGACGTGTAGTGAGGTGGGAGGGGGATTGCATTACAGGGGCACAACTCTGCAGGGATCAAGGGAGCTACTGCGTACCCTCCTTCTGTAAAGGGGGCACTCTGCGCCATTGAATGTTTGTGTGAGTGAAGGAGCAATGGCACTCTGAGAACCCTGTGTGTGGAGTAGGTGCCATAAACAGTCGGTGCTTAAAGGTAATCTGGCTGCTGGGTCAATCGATGCAACTGCTACAATCTGAATGTGGTCATGCTGTGCCACTCTGAGTAGAAGCTAAGACGGCCAATGCAATGCCATGCCACATAGTTGATGCCTGAAAGCACTTGATGTACAAGTCAACATCATCCTTTGCCCTTTTAAGTACCTGCGAAGAAGAGAAGGAACTGAGTTTAATTGCAACTTGGAGATGGGGATGGTTCACCCTATATTCATTGATCATGAGGATCCATGTGCACCACAGGCAAAACCAAGAAGCAGGTGCAACCCATGTAGAAGCCCCCGGTCATGAGCACCAGCAGTCCCCAAGGCGAGGTCGGCACTATAGATCGCCATGCATCTACTGGACCCGAATGCCATACCTGCAGATGTCTGAGCTGCAGTATCAGAGGTGACTGTGGATGTCAAGCGAGGCGGTGGCGCATCTCTGTGCCCTGCTGAATGATGACCGATGGGCTTTGGCGAACATCCTATGCCTGTGACCCTCAAAGTGACAGCGGCTCATAACTTCGACGCCTCTCCATCATTTCAGGGACCCACTGGTGACCTTTGTGGGGTCACACAGTCGGCAGTGCCCTGCTGCATCAGGGAGGTCACCAATGTCCTGTACCGGAGGGCTGGTGACTATGTTCGCTTCAGGACGGACCCTGAGAGCCAGGCACAGAGGGCCATCAGTTCTGCCACCATTGTGGGATTTCCACAGGTTCAAGGGATCATAGACTGCACCCATGTGGCCATCAAGGCTCCCGTCAGACGACCAGCTGCATACGTAAACCGAAAGGGCTTCCACTCGCTCAGCATGCAGCTTGTATGTGATCACTGGAAATGCTTCATGCAAATCTGTGCCTGCTTTCCAGGTAGCTGCCATGACGCCTTCATGCTGCGCCAGTCCCAGCTGCCGTGGCTGTTCAATGAACTGGCTCACGTCGAGGGGTGGCTTCTTGGAGATAAGGGCTACACCTTGTAGACATGGCTCCTGAGACCGGTGAGAAACCCCACCAGTGATGCAGAGGAGAGATACAACGTCAGCCACGGCACGACAAGAGCCACCATTGAGCAGGCGATCAGCATGTTGAAAATGCACTTCTGCTGCCTAGATAGATCGGGTGGTGCCCTGCATTACGAACTGGAATGGATAGCTCGTATCGTTGCTCTTTGCTGTGTTCTGCACAACTACACACTAAATCGGGGGCAGACCTTGCAGGATGAGGAGAGACATGAGCAGGACTCCTCCTCAGACGATGAGGATGCAGAGGGCTTGCAGCAGGAAAGGCGCATGGGAGGACAGAGAGCATCCAGGCACCACATGCAGGTTGAGCAGTGAGCAAGGGATGCAAGGCAACACCTTATTGATCAAAGGTTCTCCACGCCATAAAAACCACCAGGTGCTCTGCAAGCCACAAAGCCTCATTCACCTGTTGTGCAGAAGTCCGCATCTGCAACATCTTTGTCTCCACCATTACTGGCAGCAGCAGACAGAGCTATTGTCCATGTTACTGCATCCATGGAGACGCACATGAGTAATACTGGCATGGCAATGATGTTATTCCAGACATTGGCAGTTCTGAAAGGTCAATGATGTAAAGGGAGGAGACACGATCAGTACATGCTGCCATACGTCATTCACACAGTAAAAACGACATACATGTTAGTGAAGAACATTCAATGATTTAGCTTTTTACAGTGTCGTGTCACCTTGCGAGTGCCCCTTCGCGGTGCCATCTCTGTGCTAGCAGCTTGACTGGAGGAACTCTGCATACATGTAGGGAGGTGGGAGGGGGAGTGCATTAAAGTAACACAACTCTGCATACGTGTCAGGAGGTGGGAGGAGGGATGGTATTACTGGGGGCATGTCACGAGGAGCCATATGCGCCGCAGGCAAAACCAAGAGGCAGATGCAGCCCACGTGGAAGCCCCCGGTCGTGAGCAGCAGCATTCCCCAAGGCAAGCTGTGGATGACTGTGGTGGTTGTCCGCTGTGTGCATGAGGCCTGGAGGACCCTGGCTGGCTGGGGGACTCCTGCATCAACACAGAACTCTCCTCAGATGTCATGGCTGCTGGAGCTTGACTCACTGGCAGAGGGGTGAGTGTCCACATTGGAATCTCCTTGAGGGGGGACCCCAGATATGGCATGTAGGCTCACCTCCTCCATCTCAGGGCTCATTTGAACCGTTCTTCCATCCCAGGAAGGACCAGGGGCAGGGACAGTCTCCATTCCCCTGGTCCCTTTTTTGCCTTGCCACTTCTGCATGGGTCTGATGGCCTCAGTGAGGGATTGCAGGCCAGCGTGTATTAATGGAATCTGGCTCACCAAGAGACGGCCGCCATCTCAATGGATGAAGCCATGCACTCAAATGGCAGCTGTCATGACCTGGATGGACTCCCCCATCATCCGCTCAAGGCTGCGCATGGCCTGTGGCATCTCCACCAGATGTTGCCATGACTGCTGCTGAAGCTCCAGCTGCCGACAACAGAGGGTCATCAGTAGCCTGGGGCTCAGCATGGGCATGGCCCTCCCACTGTCAGTGGCCTCGGCTGTCTCCACCTCAGGGCAGTGTGCCGTGCTCTCACCAGTTAGTGACCCACACTCCTATGGCAATCACATTCCCACCGAGGTGACTGTATCTGCACTGGTGGAAGATGTGGGAGGGTCATGGGACGCTAAGTCCTGAGGATGTCTCTTCCTCAGAAGTGTGGGAGGAGTCCTGGGCCGCCAGGAGCGTTGACCTGCAAGATACAATGAGAAAATGGTGCACATGTAACGATTATGACAGCAGTGTCTCAAACAGCAACAATTTCACAGTCATCATTCTGTATATCAAATGGCTGCATGTTCACCCAGGACCCCAAGCTCTACTTCACCGACTGAATGGTCGACATGAATCGATGCCAGTTCCAGTGCCTCTTCCTCAACCTGTGTGATTTTTTGCAGATCTGGCACTCCTCCACCAATCTGACTCGCCTCCCGAGCATTGTGGGCCCTCTTTGCCTGGAGGAGCAAGGAGGCAGATATTAAGCATGGCAAATCAACAACATGACACATGTCACAAGAGGGGTGCTTGGCTCAAAAGTGGGGAAGGCTCGGTCTGCATTACTGAGTGAGTCACTCATGTAGGTGCCATGCTCTGAGCAGCAGACAAGGGTGAGTTCTTTCATACATTCATCCCTATTGATGTCATTCCATTCCTCCCTGTCTTTGGCATGGCAGTGGCACACATGTGCCACTCTGTGTGGGGACACCCAGGTTCAGTGGAGCCCTGATACCAAGTGCCACTTTACTTTTGCGGTGCAAAGCAGATCGTTCATCCTCTTGTGGCATTGTACCCAATCACACTGGATGGCCCCTCTGCCACCTCCAGCCAGGCTGCCTTGGTCAGCTGAGTGGACCTCTTCTTACCTTCGCTGTGGAAAAGTACCTCCCGCCTTGCCCGCACAGCCTGGAAGAGAATGAACAGGAAGGCATCACTGAACCGTGGAGCCACCCTGGGGCGCTCCTCTGCCATCTTCGTATTTTGATGCTGTCATTCAACTCCACTGGTCAATGTACAGTCTAAATAATTTAAGTTGCAGCTGCAAGGTTGTTGCATCAACAAGTGAAAGTAAGCAGGGCTGACTGCCCTTTAAATAGGGTCCCAGCACCTGCTCTCCATGTGACCCAACACCAATCACGGCACTGGAAATCCCGCCCCCTCCATGTCATTTGGGGAGGGGGGTGCATCGCAGCTATGTTAATGAGCCACTGCGCTCAATATTGCTCTGGCTCTGCGGCAGGCAGTCTGTGCGGGCGGACCATCATTTTTAAAGCTCGCTGCCATTTCAGCCCTTTGTGTCCAATACACTACTTGCTTTCCGACCTATCTTTGTGTCATCAGCAAATTGGGTGACAATCCAAGTCATTAATCCAATTCATCCAAGTCATTAATATAATCATAAATAGTTCAGGCCCCAGCACTGATCCCTGTGGCACTCCGCTAGTTACAGTTTGCCAACCTGAAAACGCCCCATTGATCCAACTCTCTGTTTCCTGTTAGTCAGCCAATCCTCTATCCATGCTAATATATTATCCCCAACACCATGAGCTTTTATCATGTGTAGTAACCTTTTATGTGGAACCTTATTGAATGGCTTTTGAAATCCAAATACACTACATAGACTGTTTCCCCTTTATCCACCCTGCTTGTTACATCCTCAAAAAGCTCTAATAAATTTGTTCAACATGATTCCCCTTTCGTAAAGCCATGTTGACTCTGCCTGATTGCATTATAGAATCATAGAAAGTTTATGGTACAAAAAGAGGCCACTTGGCCCATCATGTCTGCACCAGCCAAAAAACAAGCCACCCAGCCTACTCCCACCTTCCAGCATTTGGTCTGTAGCCCTGCAGGTTACGGCACTTGAGGTGCATATCCAGTAACCTTTTAAATGAGTTGAGGGTATCTGTCTGTACTACCCTTTCAGGAGTTCCAGACCCCTGCCACCCTCTGGGTGAAAAAATGTTTCCTCATCTCCCCTCTAATCTTTCTCCCAATCACTTTAAATCTATGCCCCCTAGTCACTGACCTCTCTGTCGGTAAATAGGCCCTTCACATCCACTCTATCCAGGCCCCTCACAATTTTGTACATTTCAATCAAATCTCCCCTCAGCCTCCTCTGTTCCAAGGAGAACAACCCCAGCCTATCCAATCTTTCCTCACAGCTGCATTTTTTCAGTCCTGGCAACATCCTCGTAAATCTCCTCTGTACCCTCTCTTGTGCAATTACATCCTTTCTGTAATGAGGTGACCAGAACTGCACACAGTACTCAAGTTATGGTCTAACTATTGTTTTATATAGTTCCAGCACAACCTCCCTACTCTTATATTCTATGCATCGGCTAATAAAAGAAAGGACTCCATATGCCTTCTTAACCATCTTATCGACCTGTCCTGCTACCTTCAGGGATCTGTGGGCATTCACTCCAAGGTCCCACACTTCCTCTACACCTCTCAGTATTCTCCCATTAATTGTGTATTCCTTTGCCTTGTTTGACCTCCCCAAATGCATCACCTCACACTTCTCCGGGTTAAATTCCATTTGCCAGTTTTCTGCCCACCTGACCAGTCCATTGATATCTTCCTGTTATCAACAGGTATCCTCCTCACTATCAACCACATGACAAATTTTAGTGTCATCTGCAAGCTTCTTGATCATGCCCCCTACATGTATATCCAAATTGTTAATATATACCACAAAAAGCAACGGACCCAGTATTGAGCCCTGTGGAAAGCCATGGGAAACAGCTTTCCAGTCGCAAAAACACCTGTCAACAATTACCCTTTGTTTCCTGCCACTGAGCCGATTTTGTATCCAGCTTGCTACATTTCCATGGATCCCATGGGCTTTTATTTTTTTCAACCAGTCTGCCATGTGGGACCTTGCCAAAGCTCTTGCTAAAATCCATGTAGACCACATCAGCTGCACTACCTTCATCAGTCCTCCTTGTTACTTCTTCAAAAAATTCAATCAAGTTAGTCAGACAAGATCTTCCCTTAACAAATCCATGCTGACTATCCTTGATCCCTTCCAAGTGACAGTTTATCGTGTCTCTCAGAACTGATTTCAATAATTTGCCCACTACTGAGGTTAGACTGACTGGCCTGTAATTATTCGGTCTATCCCTCGCTTCCTTTTTAAACAAAGGTACAACATTCGCAGTCCTCCAATCCCGGCACCACACTTGTATCCAGTGAGGACTAGAAAATAATGGACAGACCCTCCGCTGTTTCCTCCCTGGCTTCTTTTAACAGCCAGTGGTACATTTAATCTGGCCCTGATGATTTATCCACTTTCAAGGATGCTAATCCCATTAATATTTCCTCTCTCCCTATGTTTATCATATCCAATACTTCACACTCCTCCTCCTTAGCTACAATATCTGCATCGTCCCCCTCTTTTGTGAAGACAAACACTAAGTATTCATTAAATAGCTCCCAACATCTTCTGCCCCTACACATAGGTTACCTTTTTGGTCTTTTATGGGCCCTACTTTTTCCTTAGTTATCCTCTTACTCTGAATGTATTGATAAAATATCTTTGGGTTCACCTTGATTTTTCTCGCCAATATGCTTTCATGCCCTCTGTCTCTTTGCTCTCCTAATTTCCTTTTTGATTTCACCCCTCCACTTTCTATACTCCTCTCAGCTTTCTGTAGGATTGAGTTCTTAGTGTCAGACATGAACTTTCCTTTTCTTCCCTGTAAGCTCCTTGACATCTGGGGGCTTTAGATTTGACTGTCTTTTCTTTGTTGGAACATGTTTTATGATTTTCTAAATGTCCTGCTACTACTTACTTAATAATGGATTCTAGCATTTTCCCAATGACAGATGTTAGGCTAATTGGTGTCTAGTTTCCTGCTTTCTGTCACCTCCTTTCCTGAATAGAGGTGATACATATGCAGTTTTCCAGAATCTGGGAAATTTCCAGAATCTGGGAAATTTTGGAAGATTTCTATCTTGCCCTCTAATTCTGCAGCCATTTCTTTTAAGATCCTAGGATGCAGGTCTTCAGGTCCAGGGGACTTGTCAGCCTTTAGTCCCATTAGTTTTCCTAGTACTTTTTCTCTAGTGATAGTGGATAGTGGATGCCAGAAGCACTGCACAAAGAACAGCCAGGCGCTGTGCAAACGACTACTGGCAACACCTATGCAGTCATATTCAGCTGGCCTCAGACACCAGAAACATCAGAGAAATGTATGATGGCATGAAGAGAGCTTTTGGGCCAACCATCAAGAAGATCGCCCCCCTCAAATCTAAATCAGGGGACATAATCACTGACCAACACAAACAAATGGACCGCTGGGTTGAGCACTACCTAGAACTGTACTCCAGGGAGAATGCTGTCACTGAGACTGCCCTCAATGCAGCTCAGCCTCTACCAATCATGGATGAGCTGGACATACAGCCAAACAAATCAGAACTCAGTGATGCCATTGATTCTCTAGCCAGCAGAAAAGCCCCTGGAAAGGACAGCGTTACCCCTGAAATAATCAAGAGTGCCAAGCCTGCTATATTCTCAGCACTACATGAACTGCTATGCCTGTGCTGGGACGAGGGAGCAGTACCCCAGGACATGCGCGATGCCAATATCATCACTCTCTATAAAAACAAAGGTGACCGCGGTGACTGCAACAACTACCGTGGAATCTCCCTGCTCAGCATAGTGGGGAAAGTCTTTGCTCGAGTCGCTCTGAACAGGCTCCAGAAGCTGGCCGAGCGCGTCTACCCTGAGGCACAGTGTGGCTTTCGTGCAGAGAGATAGACCGTTGACATGCTGTTCTCCCTTCGTCAGATACAGGAGAAATGCCGTGAACAACAGATGCCCCTCTACATTGCTTTCATTGATCTCACCAAAGCCTTTGACCTCGTCAGCAGACGTGGTCTCTTCAGATTACTAGAAAAGATCGGATGCCCACCAAAGCTACGAAGTATCATCACCTCATTCCATGACAATATGAAAGGCACAATTCAACATGGTGGCTCCTCATCAGAGCCCTTTCCTATCCTGAGTTGCGTGAAACAGGGCTGTGTTCTCGCACCCACACTTTTTGGGATTTTCTTCTCCTTGCTGCTTTCACATGCGTTCAAGTCCTCTGAAGAAGGAATTTTCCTCCACACAAGATCAGGGAGCAGGTTGTTCAACCTTGCCCGTCTAAGAGCGAAGTCCAAAGTACGGAAAGTCCTCATCAGGGAACTCCTCTTTGCTGACGATGCTGCTTTAACATCTCACACTGAAGAGTGCCTGCAGAGTCTCATCGACAGGTTTGTGGCTGCCTGCAATGAATTTGGCCTAACCATCAGCCTCAAGAAAACGAACATCATGGGGCAGGACGTCAGAAATGCTCCATCCATCAATATTGGCGACCACGCTCTGGAAGTGGTTCAAGAGTTCACCTACCTAGGCTCAACTATCACCAGTAACCTGTCTCTCAATGCAGAAATCAACAAGCACATGGGTAAGGCTTCCACTGCTATGTCCAGACTGGCCAAGAGAGTGTGGGAAAATGGCGCACTGACACGGAACACAAAGCTCCGAGTGTATCAGGCCTGTGTCCTCAGTACCTTGCTCTATGGCAGCGAGGCCTGGACAACATATGTCAGCCAAGAGCGACGTCTCAATTCATTCCATCTTCGCTGCCTCCGGAGAATACTTGGCATCAGGTGGCAGGACCGTATCTCCAACACAGAAGTCCTCGAGGCGGCCAACATCTCCAGCTTGTACACCCTACTGAGTCAGCGGCGCTTGAGATGGCTTGGCCATGTGAGCCGCATGGAAGATGGCAGGATCCCCAAAGACACATTGTACAGCGAGCTCGCCACTGGCATCAGACCCAGCAGCCGTCCATATCTCCGCTTTAAAGACGTCTGCAAACGCGACATGAAATCCTGTGACATTGATCACAAGTCGTGGGAGTCAGTTGCCAGCGTTCGCCAGAGCTGGCGGGCAACCATAAAGACAGGGCTAAAATGTGGCGAGTCGAAGAGACTTAGTAGTTGGCAGGAAAAAAGACAGAGGCGCAAGGGGAGAGCCAACTGTGCAACAGCCCCGACAAACAAATTTCTCTGCAGCACCTGTGGAAGAGCCTGTCACTCTAGAATTGGCCTTTATAGCCACTCCAGGCGCTGCTTCACAAACCACTGACCACCTCCAGGCGCTTACCCATTGTCTCTCGAGATAAGGAGGCCCAAAAGAAAGAAGTGGATGTTTTACGTTCCACCCTCCCTTTTGCCTCTTGATTTTCTACTATTCTTGGGATGCTTTTTGTGTCTGCTACTGTGAAGACAGATACAAACTACTTTTTCAAAGTCTCTTCTCATTTCCTTGTTTCCCATTGTTAATTCCCCTGTCTCATCCTCTAAGTGACCAATGCCTACTGCAACAATCCCACAACTATAGAACCATAGAAAAATTACAGCACAGATCCTTGTTGTGTCCGTGCTGGCTGAAGAAAACTAGCCGCCTAATCTAATTCCACCTTCCAGCACCTGGTCCATAGCCTTGCAGATTACAGCACTTCAGGTGCATGTCCAGGTACCTTTTAAAAGAACTGAGGGTTTCTGCCTCCACCACCATTCCTGGCAGTGAATTCCAGACACCCACCACCCTCTGGGTGAAAAAGATTTTCCTCAGGTCCCCTCTCATCCTTAAATCTGTGCCCCCTGGTAATTGACCTCTCTGCTAGGGGAAACAGGTCCTTCCTGTCTACTCTATCCAGGCCTCTCATAATTTTGTACACCTCAATTAAGTCTCCCCTCAGCCTCCTCTGTTCTAAGGAAAACAACCTTACCCTATCCAATCTTTCTTCATAGCTGCAACTTTCAAGCCGTCGCAACATTCTTGTAAATTGCCTCTGTACTCTCTCCAGAGCAATTATGTCCTTCCTGTAATGTGGTGACCTGAATTCTACGCAATACTCCAGCTGTGGCCTATTCAGCATTTTATAAAGTTCCAGCATTACATCCCTGCTTTTGTATTCTCTACCTCGGCCAATAAAGGAAAGCTTTCCATATGCCTTTTTCACCACTTAATCTTCCTGACCTGCCACCTTCATGGACCTGTGCACATGCATGCCAAGGTCTCTCACTGCTTCTACCCTTCTAAGTATCCTCCCATTTATTGTGTATTCCCTCACTTTATTTTCCCTCCCCAAGTGCATTACCTCACACTTCTCTGGATTGAATTCCATTTGCCACTTTTCCGCCCACTCAACCAAACCATTGATATCATTCTGGAGTCTACAGCTATCCTCTTCACTATCAGCGACATGGCTAATGTTTGTGTCATAAGCAAATTTAACAATCATGCCTCCCAGATTTAAGTCTAAATCATGAATATTTACCACCAACAGCAAGGGACCCAACACTGAGCTTTGTGGAATGCCATTGGAAACAGCTTTCCATTCGCAAAAACGAATCAGATTACAGTTATGTAGGCCTGCAGTTATGCAGTTGTGAATCATAGTGGATAGTTAAATAACTAATGGGAGGAGGAGGCTCCATGAACATTCTCATCCTCACCACCACCCTCTCAAGGGCAGTTAGGGATGGACAATAAATACTGGCCTTGCCAGCGATGCCCACATCCTGTTGTTGAATTTTTTTTAAATTCTGAAAAATGTGCCTTAACCTTAGAAGCCTATGGCCATGAAATTGGGCTCCGTAGCACTGAGATCAGCATCGGCACGAATCCCAAAGTGACAAAATAAAATGTGTGCACTTCCAGCCACTTCCTGCATGGTCTGTGTGGCGCCCCATGCTGCGAAGGGTGCTAATGCATGTTTGATGTGCATCCACAGGAAGCTTTCACAGTGGGCAGATCGTGACATCAAATAGACCTTCTGGCTGATTTGACGCATGTTCTAAAGAGTTGGACTGCACAGGTGCAGTGTATGCATGTGCTAATTTCTCACAGTTGAACGAGTATTCTATTGCACGAGGGAACCACCACCACCACCCCCCCTCCCACCCCACTGGCGTTATTTAAAGGGCCAGTCATTCAACTTGCAGGTGAGGCGTGTTTGACTTACCTCTGCTCTGGAAAGGTACTGTGAGTGTTTTTAGAGGTGGTCAGTTGCTGCATTTGGCAGGGAGTGCTGCTGCATCCTCACAGGGAGGGCAGAGGAGATTTGTGACCTGTCCACACAAATGCTTAACCATTATGGGGGCTATAGTCGCAGTGCTTCTGAGTCTGCAACATGGCAGTCAAGTGGAGCAGAGGCTACAGAGAGGGAAGCTCTGTGTAAAGGAAGGAGAAAAAGCTCCACAGAAGCCCCTTCGCACATGGGTTTTCAGGGAGCACTTCTCCTACCTCCACCTCAGCCAGGGGCAAGGCATGAGACACCTGAGATTCATCAAGGTGGTGGTCACAGAACCGTGTAACCTCCTTTAACTGGGCCTGCAGCCTCATAGCTGGGCAAAGATGGCACTGTCAGTGACCATCAAGGTCACCGTCGCTCTAAACTTCTATTCGACAGAATTCTTCCAGAAAGGAACTGGTGACATTGCGAACATATCCCAATATACCATCTATCGCTTCATCCAAGAGGAGAGAAGAGTTTGTTTTCTCTCTAACTAGAAAGGCACAATGGGTAGGCACATAGCTTTGCCAGGGTAGCAAGATTCCTAATGGCGCAGGGAGACATCGACTGCATGCATGTGTCTCTGGGGCCTCCATATGTTAACTAGGAGAGGTACAGGAACTGCAAAGGGTTACACTCCATTAAATTGAAGTTGATGTGCAAAAATGCCCAAATTATGTCAATGAATGCCTGCTATCCTGGCAACAGCTGTGACACCTTCATCTTGAGGCAATCTGTTGTTTCCTTTGTCTTCAGGCTACCATGAAGAACCAGAGGTTGGATCATGACTACCCTACCATATTAGGACAACGGGTGTCCAATGAGAGTCATGCTGCCAAAGAAACATTGTGGAGGAGACCATTAGCATTATTTTACAATGGTTCCACTGCCTGGACCCCTTGGGGAGAGCCCTACAATACTTGCCTGAGCATGTCTTCAAGTTCGTGGTGATCTGCTGCATCATACACAACTTCGCTATTATGAGGGCACAGCAACTGCCATCAGGCATGCAGAGGCCACAGGGAGAAGGAGGACGATGAACACAAAGCCACAGAGAGAAGGCATCCGGGAGCAATTCACTCCAATAGGCTGTCCTTGAATGCCTACTCAGACTCTGGTTCCCTTAGGACGTCATTCTTTCACCACCATTGCGCCACTATTTCCCATCTTCCCATCCATCTTTGACAACCCATTACAGCATCCCTGTGGCAAAAATTCTGTAAAAAAAAAAGCCGCCAACAAAAACCTTGCCATAACATCTCTGTCCAACAACACATCCAATTATACAAACAAAAACTATTCACCCTTAACCATTCTCTTAGTGTCTGTCTTGCAGGTGCCTTTGCCTGGCCTAGTGCTCCTACACCGTGCTACCCTAGTGGTTGCAGCATGGCTGGTGGAAGGCTGCTGACTTTCATTGGGGGAGACTGCACATGGCCTTGTAGGATTGCTTCAAGGAACTCTGGACCTTGAGGACCCAGCTTCGGACTGCACCACCTTGGCATCGGTGCCAGCAGTCTGTGCCGGCTGGCTGAGAGGCACCAGCAGGGGCATTGGTGGAGTGGCAGTGGTGGGAGCATGAATGCTGTAATCCTGAGAGAAAACAGCAGGTTCATGCTCCATGGAACCACTGATACTCCCATGGGGCAGTGCATCAGCAATCCTAATAACCTGTTGGAGGACAGATTGCTGGATGACTGTGTGAGGCTGCAAACCCTTTGAGCACTGAGATGCGCAGCAGTCTGAGGCTGCATTGCAACAAGCATGGATCTCATGTCCTTGGTCTGAGCTTTACTGCAGCACTGAGATTTTGGGTGGCTTTCACCTGTGCTGCAGTGGAAGCTGAAACAGTAGCCACCAAATGCTGCATCAGAGCTGAGTTACCAAGTGCTGTCATGGAGTTATCCACTACTTCCACAGTGGAAAGGATGGACTCCAGGCTCTGTGCAATGCCCTGTGCCATGTTGGAGCCGGATTCTTCCTTGCTCCTTGACTGTGACAGGAGACTATCTGGCAGGCTTGTCAGTGCACCAAGCCACTTCAGTGTGCCTCTTCATCAGCATTCTCATTTGGCGACCCTATAGAAGACCTCATCTAAGTCCTCTATAGCAGAACTCATCTGCAATCTCGCCTTCAGGTGAGCTGGCACATGACTATACTTTCCCCCAGTCTGGCTGAAGCCTACCCAGCGACTCACCACATGCAGATCCCGACTCTATACTACACTCTGAAGTTCACATAGTGCCAATATCTGAGCTGGTGGCTGCGAGTGTCAGAGGAGGTGCTTCTTCATCAGTGGTGTGGTGTTGTTCTTGCCCTTCCTCCTGAGGCTGCTGTGTCTGGGCAAGCACATAGAACATAGAACATAGAAAAATACAGCACAGAACAGGCCCTTCGGCCCACGATGTTGTGCCGATCCTTTGTCCTCTGTCAAGGACAATTTAATCTATACCCCATCATTCTCCTTTATCCATATACCTATCTAAAAGCCGTTTGAAAGTCCCTAAAGTTTCTGACTCAACAACTTCCCCAGGCAAGGCATTCCATGCCCCGACCACTCTCTGGGTAAAGAACCTTCCCCTGACATCCCCCTTATATCTCCCACCCTTCACCTTAAATTTATGACCCCTTGTAACGCTTTGCTCCACCCGGGGAAAAAGTTTCTGACTGTCTACCCTATCTATTCCCCTGATCATCTTATAAACCTCTATCATGTCACCCCTCATCCTTCTCCGTTCTAATGAGAAGAGGCCTAGAATGTTCAGCCTTTCCTCGTAAGACTTATTCTCCATTCCAGGCAACATCCTGGTAAATCTCCTCTGCACCCTCTCCAAGGCTTCCACATCCTTCCTAAAATGAGGCGACCAGAACTGCACACAGTACTCCAAATGAGGCCTTACCAAGGTCCTGTACAGCTGCATCATCACCTCACGGCTCTTAAATTCAATCCCTCTGCTAATGAACGCTAACACCCCATATGCCTTCTTCACAGCCCTATCCACTTGAGTTGCAACCTTCAACGATCTATGCACATAGACCCCAAGGTCTCTCTGCTCCTCCACATGCCCAAGAACCCTACCGTTAACCCAGTATTTTGCATTCGTGTTTGTCCTTCCAAAATGGACGACCTCACACTTTTCAGGGTTAAACTCCATCTGCCACTTTTCAGCCCAGCACTGCAACCTATCCAAGTCCCTTTGCAGACGACAATAGCCCTCCTCGGTATCCACAACTCCACCAACCTTTGTATCATCTGCAAATTTACTGACCCACCCTTCGACTTCCTCATCTAAGTCGTTAATAAAAATCACAAACAGGAGAGGACCCAGAACTGATCCCTGTGGCACGCCACTGGTAACTGGGCTCCAGGCTGAGTATTTACCATCTAAGACCACTCTCTGCCTTCTATCAGTTAGCCAATTCTTAATCCAACTGGCCACATTCCCCACTATCCCATGCCTCCTGACTTTCTCCATAAGTCTACCATGGGGGACCTTATCAAATGCCTTACTAAAATCCATGTACACCACATCCACTGGTTTACCCTCATCCACTTGCTTGGTCACCTGCTCAAAGAATTCAATCAGGCTTGTGAGGCAAGACCTACCCCTCACAAAACCGTGCTGACTGTCCCGAATCAAGCAGTGTCTTTCCAGATGCTCAGAAATCCTATCCCTCAGCACCTTTTCCATCAACTTGCCTACCACCGAAGTAAGACTAACTGGCCTGTAATTCCCAGGGTTGTTCCTATTCCCTTTCTTGAACAGGGGCACAACATTTGCCACCCTCCAATCACCTGGTACCACCCCCGTCAACAGAGAAGATGAAAAGATCATTGCCAGCGGCTCTGCAATTTCATCCCTTGCTTCCCATAACATCCTTGGATATACCCCGTCAGGCCCGGGAGACTTGTCTATCTTCAAGTTATTCAAAAACCCCAACACATCTTCCCTCCTAACGAGCACTTCCTCGAGCTTACCAGTCTGTTTCACACCGTCCTCTTCAGTAATACACCCCTTCTCATTCGTAAATACCGAAGAGAAGTACTCATTCAAAACCTCACTTATCTCTTCCGGCTCAACACATAGTCTCCCGCTATTGTCCTTGACCGGACCTACGGTCCCCCTAGTCATCCTCATATTTCTGACATACGCGTAAAAGGCCTTGGGGTTTTCTTTTATCCTACCCGCCAAGCATTTTTCATGCCCTCTCTTAGCTCTCCTAATCCCTTTCTTCAGATCCTTCCTGGCCATCTTGTATCCCTCCAGAGCTATGCCTGTGCCCTTTTTCCTCAACCTTATATACGCATCCTTCTTCTTCCTAACAAGACTCTCAACCTCTCTTGTCAACCACGGTTCCCTCACATGACCATCCCTTCCCTGTCTGACAGGGACATGCTTATCAATGGCCCCTACTATCTGCTCCTTGAAAAAGTTCCACATTTCGACCGTGCCCTTCCCTGCCAGCATATGCTCCCAACTTATGCTCCTCAGTTCCTGCCTGACAGCATCATATCTACCCTTCCCCCAATTGTAAACCTTGCCCTGTTGCACATACCTATCCCTCTCCATTACCACAGTGAATGCTACAGAATTGTGATCACTATCTCCAAAGTGCTCGCCCACCAACAGCTCTATCACTTGCCCTGGTTCATTACCTAGTACCAAATCCAATATTGCCTCCCCTCTGGTCGGGCAGTCTACATACTGAGTCAGAAAAGCTTCCTGGACATACTGCACAAACACTACCCCATCCAAACTATTCGATCTAAAGAGTTGCCAATCAATATTTGGGAAGTTGAAATCCCCCATAATTACTACCCTGTGACTTCTGCTCCTTTCCAAAATCTGTTTCCCAATCTGCTCTTCCACCTCCCTGCTGCTATTGGGGGGCCGATAGAAAACTCCCATCAAGGTGACTGCTCCTTTCCTGTTCCTGACCTCAACCCACAGTGCCTCAGTCGGCAGATCCTCCTCGAAAATTCTTTCAGCAGTTGTTACACTATTTCTAACTAACAATGCCACCCCCCCCCACCTCTTTTACCACCATTCCTAACAGTTCCTGGATATCTGAAAGCATATAATCATAAGGGGAGGGTTGAAATGGCGGGGGATGGGGATGTGGCATGTGAAGATGTGAAGGAAGAGGTCCATGGTCACACCATCAGCAGCTTGCACTTCATGCCAGATAGCAGTGTGAGGGTGAGGTGGGAGTTGAGAAGGGGCAGAAGTAAGGCCCTACCAAATTCATGGCTGTGAAAAATGCATCACGGACCGTGAAATCTTGGGTCTTTTGTGGAATCTTGGGGCCTTGGTGAAATCGGCCATTTTGTGAACTTTGTGCATTTTATTCATTGACACAAGGCTCACCTTGCTGACTGCTGGGCATGTTGCGAACTTTGTGCGTTTTAGTGATTGACACAAGGCTCAACTCACTGATTGGTAGATGAGGGAGGGCTTTGGTAAAGTTTTGAGAGAAGCAGTCTCAAGTATTAGCAGACAAGTGAAAATGCCGGAATAAGCAAATCAAAAATGTCCACAACCAGTACTGCAACACATTGAGAGAAAGAATTTGGAAGCCAAATTCAGCATGCTGATGGTGAAATACTATTTTGTACAAACTGCAATGTTTCGTTGGATTACACACGGTGGACAATAATTCCACGCAACAGTCCGAAAGCCATCGCAGCAGAAAGACAGCACCCGATACTGCACTGCTGGAAAACAAAAATGCACAAAAGCAAGCAACAATTTCATCTCTTTTTAGGACAGCGACAGAGAGCTCAGAAGATCGTCAGTTGGTTACAATGGAACTTGTGGATGCTTTTGCAAGCACCAACATACCATTGGAAAAACTTGACCACCGAAAGCTGCAGGTAGTCATTCAAAGTAATGTGCAAAATGGCGGTTGCTTGCCAAATGCAAATAAACTACAACAGGACTACCGACCAAAGGTTTTTGCTACACATTGTGAGGAAATGAAGTCTCAGATTAATGCATGAGTCTTTTGCAATTATTTGTGATGAGTCCACTGATGAGCAAACCAACTAAGTGCTGCATGTTTTGTTTGATTTTATGTGTAGTAAGGCCGAAGACATACAATCAGGAAAGCTAACAACAGTGCTCGCAGACTGTGTCCACGTAGAAGTGTCTGCTTTCGTCAGTGATAATGCAACTTAGATGACAAAATCTTTCAAATCCTTCCTCCAAGGTATAATGCCTAATGCTGTCGGTATTACATGGAATGCACATATAATTTCTCTTTTCAGTGAGGTGTGGAAAAACAAGTTTGGTAAAGTCGAGAAACTGGTCAGCTACATTAAAAAGATCTTCAAAAACTGCCCTGGCCGCAAGCTCCGATACAGGCAACACATTGCAAATGAGACTGAAATTGGGGGACAAAACATCGCCCTTCTTCCACAGCCACTAATTAAGAACAAAGAACAAAGAACAGTACAGCACATGAACAAACCATTCGGCCCTCCAAGCCTGCGCCGATCTTGATGCCTGCCTAAACTAAAGCCTTCTGCACTTCCGGGGACCGTATCCCTCTATTCCCATCCTATTCATGTATTTGTCATGATGCCTCTTAAATGTTATTATCGTACCTGCTTCCACCATCTCCCCCGGCAGCAAGTTCCAGGCACTCATCACCCTCTGTGTAAAGAACTTGCCTTGCACATCCCTTCTAAACTTTGTCCCTCTCACCTGAAACCTATGTCCCCCAGTAACTGACTCTTCAACCCTGGGAAAAAGCCTCTGACTATCCACTCTGTCCATGCCACTCATAACTTTGTAAACCTCTATCATGTCGCCCCCTCCACCTCCGTCGTTCCAGTGAAAACAATCCAAGTTTATCCAACCTCTCCTCATAGCTAATGCCCTCCAGACCAGGCAACATCCTGGTAAACCTCTTCTGTATCCTCTCCAAAGCCTCCACGTCCTTCTGGTAGTGTGGCGACCAGAATTGCACGCAATATTCTAAGTGTGGCCTAACTAAGGTTCTGTACAGCTGCAACATGACTTGCCAATTTTTATACTCTATGCCCCGACCGATGAAGACAAGCATGCAGTATGCCTTTTTGACTACCTTATCCACCTGCGTTGCCACTTTCAGTGACCTGTGGACCTTGACGCCCAGATCTCTCTGCCTGTCAATACTCCTAAGGATTCTGCCATTTACTGTATACTTCCCACCTGCATTAGACCTTCCAAAATGCATTACCTCACATTTGTCCGGATTAAACTCCATCTGCCATTTCTCCGCCCAAGTCTCCAACCGATCTATATCCTGCTGTATCCTCTGACAATCCTCATCACTATCCGCAACTCCACCAACCTTTGTGTCGTCCACAAACTTACTAATCAGACCAGCTACATTTCCTCCAAATAGTTTATATATACTACAAAGAGCAAAGGTCCCGGCACTGATCCCTGCGGAACACCACTAGTCACATCCCTCCATTCAGAAAAGCACCCTTCCACTGCTACCCTCTGTCTTCTATGACAGAGTCAGTTCTGTATCCATCTTGCCAGCTCACCTCTGATCCCATGTGACTTCACCTTTTGTACCAGTCTGCCATGAGGGACCTTGTCAAAGGCTTTACTGAAGTCCATATGGATAACATCCACTGCCCTTCCTTCATCAATCATCTTCGTCACTTCCTCAAAAAACTCAATCAAATTAGTGAGACACGACCTCCCCTTCACAAAACCATGCTGCCTCTTGCTAGTAAGTTTGTTTGTTTCCAAATGGGAGTAAATCCTGTCCCGAAGAATCCTCTCTAATAATTTCCCTACCACTGATGTAAGGTTCACCGGCCTATAATTTCCTGGATTATCCTTGCTACCCTTCTTAAACAAAGGAACAACATTGGCTATTCTCCAGTCCTCTGGGACCTCACCTGTAGCCAATGAGGATGCAAAGATTTCTGTCAAGGCCCCAGCAATTTCTTCCCTTGCCTCCCTTAGTATTCTGGGGTAGATCCCATCAGGCCCTGGGGACTTATCTACCTTAATGCTTTGCAAGACACCCAACACCTCCTCCTTTTTGATAATGAGATGACTGACTATCTACACTCCCTTCCCTAGGCTCATCATCCACCAAGTCCTTCTCTTTGATGAATACTGATGCAAAGCACTCATTTAGTACCTCGCCCATTTCCTCTGGCTCCACACATAGATTCCCTTCTCTGTCCTTGAGCGGGCCAACCCTTTCCCTAGTTACCCTCTTGCTCTTTATATATGTATAAAAAGCCTTGGGATTATCCTTAATCCTGTTTGCCAATGACTTTTCATGACCCCTTTTAGCCCTCCTGACTCCTTGCTTAAGTTCCATTCTACTGTCTTTATATTCCTCAAGGGATTCGTCTGTTCCTCGCCTCCCAGCCTTTACGACTGCTTCCTTTCTCTTTTTGACTGGGCTCACAATATCCCGCATTATCCAAGGTTCCCGAAACTTGCCAAACTTATCCTTCTTCCTCACAGGAACATGCCGGTCCTGGATTCTAATCAACTGACATTTGAAAGACTCCCACATGTCAGATGTTGATTTACCCTCAAACAGCCGCCCCCAATCTAAATTCTTCAGTTCCTGCCTAATATTGTTATAATTCGCCTTCCCCCAATTTAGCACCTTCACCCGAGGACTACTCTTATCCTTATCCACAAGTGCCTTAAAACTTATGGAATTATGGTCACTGTTCCCGAAATGCTCCCCTACTGAAACTTCAACCACCTGGCCGGGCTCATTCCCCAATACCAGGTCCAGTACGGCCCCATCCCTAGTTGGACTATCTACATATTGTTTCAAGAAGGTCTCCTGGATGCTCCTTACATATTCTGCCCCATCTAAGCCCCTAACACTAAGTGAGTCCCAGTCAATATAGGGGAAGTTAAAATCACCCACCACTACAACCCTGTTACCTTTACATCTTTCCAATATCTGTCTACATATCTGCTCCTCTACCTCCCACTGGCTGTTGGGAGGCCTGTAGAAAACCCCCAACATCGTGACTGCACCCTTCCTATTCCTGAGCTCCACCCATATTGCCTCGCTGCATGACCCCTCCGAGGTGTCCTCTGCAGTACAGCTGTGATATTCTCCTTAACAAGTAATGCAACTCCCCCACACCTTTTACATCCCACTCTATCCCGCCTGAATTACACGTTGGAATTCTTGGTTTCGGGCAGTATTGTATCGTGCAGCTCACCCTGAAATACTACTCAGACTTCATCTCAGAAGAGCTCACACTGACACTGAAAACGCAGGTTTTAACAAACATTGTAATCCTTCTAAATGAGGAGGTTCAGTTTGTTGCCAAGAATGCTACACAACTAATGGATTTAATCACTTGGTTTGAATCTCAACACGTCACAATACACAAAGCTTACAATAAAATACTGTTCTGGGCTGAAACACAGTCAAACGAACAACACTCTGATGATGCTAAATTAAATGCCTGTGCATTTTCTTTGCATGGCAAAGAAGCTCAACGATATTACTGCTATGGGAAAGAGTCAAGCAATGAAGAAAAAACGGTTCAGAGGTTTCAACAACTTTCTGTGGCGTTCCTGAAAGCTGAGCATATCTTTGACCCTGCACAAATGTACCTGTTGATGGTGGATTTAAACTTGTTTGATGTGATTCCGGGCTTTAGCAAGAACTGTAGGCTAGAGATTCCTGCTTATAAAAGCATTGCAAAAGAAGAAGATTGTACTTTGCCTGTGCTGCAGTTTTGGAACTCTGTGGAATGCAAAATCCTCCACCTCGCAAGGCTAGCACAGCACTGTCTGACAATTCCAACAAATTCTATGGATGCAGAGAGAGCTCTGTCTAAACACGGACAGGTGTTCATAGCGCAGGGTCAGGGAATGAACAAAGAGATAGTTGCAGGTTGCCTAATGCTCACATTCAACCACTGACCTCAGTGAGCAAAGAATGTGACCTGCTTATAGTTTTTTTTCTATTTGTTTCATGGGATGTGGGCATCGCTGGCCAGGCCAGAATTTATTTCCCATCACTAATTGCCCATGAGAAGGTGTTGGTGAGTTGCCTTCTTGAACTGCTGCAGTCCATCTGGGGTTGGTACCCACAGTTTTGTTAGGAAGGGAGTTCCAGGATTTTGACCCAGCGACACTGAAGGAACGGCGATATAGTTCCAAGTCAGGATGGTGTGTGGCTTGGAGGGGAGCTTGCAGGTGGTGGTGTTCCCATGCATCTGCTGCCCTTGTCCTTCTAGGTGGTAGAGGTTATGGGTTTGGAAGATGCTGCCTGAGTAGCCTTTTACAATAGTTTTTGAATGTATAATGAATGTCATTTGAAACCAGAAAACTCCCTCATCATTATTTTTGTTTTAAATAAATCATTTTCATGATTTCTTGCGACACCATTAAATTTACGACTTAATATGTGAAATTGTGAAATTCATGATTCCTAAAATGCTGTGACCGTGAAATTTGTAAAATTTGACCATGAATTTGGTCGGGTCCTTGGCATAATGCAGGAACATTCTGACATCCTCAATGTTCTCAGGAGATGCAGGTGTGTCTGTCCCACACCAGTTCTGCTCTGCTCCCTTCAATTGTGTGCGACCTTGTCCTGCAGGAGAGAGCAAAGAATGTCGATGATTGTATTGCACTGTGTTTGGGTGATGTGCCAGCCACAGCTGATAAGCTGCACATCTGTGGAGGCTGACAGAGGTGAGTATGAGACTTGCATCACTGGAAGGTGTGTGGGGGTGAGGTGGTGTATCAGGATTTTAGGTTGTGTCCTGACTGCTGACAGGTGAATGATGCAGGTGTGGTGCATTCAGCAGTGTGAGAGGTTGGTGGTGCAGTGAATATGAGATATCATCTGAAGATGTATTCACTGACCATCACCACCCATGTGAGGTCATTACACTTCTTGTGGCACTGCTTCCAGCTCTTCATGGCAGACTCTGAGAGTTGACCACCCTGACCACCTGCTCCAATTCCATTCTGAGTTAGATCCTTGAAGGCCCCCTGTCCCCCGTGGAAACACAACCTCTCTCCTTCTGTCAACCTTCATTACTAAGACCTCCAGCACTGGATCCATAAACCTGGGAGCCTTTTCTCTTCCATGATACTCCATTTGTTTATCTTCTACTTGCTGTTATTTGCACTATAGACACTCAACAGGCTAGCTGGAATATGTGCTAGCCATGCATGCTGCTGGGCCCCCTATTGAGCATTCAGTCAGCCAGCAGCGTGCGTCGCACTTGGTTTAGTGCTGCAATCTTGGAAATGAGGAGGCAACATGAAGTTTGCCTGCTGCCTGTCTCGGGGGGACTGGGGATAGTGTACTGGCAAATCGGAAGTGATGGAATTTTTTGCCGCATGTCTTAGAAACATAGGAAGATTTACAATACACAAGGTGACCATTCGGGCTATTGTGTCCATGTCAGCTGAGAGCTATCCCACCTTCCAGATCATGGTCCGTAGCCCTGTAGGTTATGCTACCTCAAGTGCATATCAAAGTATTTTTTAAATGTGATAAGACTTTCTGCCTTCATAACCCTTTCAGGCAGTGCATTCCAGTCCCCCACCACTCTCCAGGTGAAAAAATTACTCCTCAACTCCCCTCTAATCCTTCTGTCAATTACCTTAAAACTGTGCCCCCTGGTTATTGTCCTCTATTCTAAGAGAAATAGGTACCTCATGTCTATTTAGAGGGAGATGGTGGTGTAGTCGTCATGTCACAGAGCTAGTAATCCAAAGGCCCAGGCTAATGCTCTGGAGAGACAGGTTCAAATCCGACCACGGCATGGTGGAATTTAAATTCAATTAATTGATAAGTTCAGTCAGTAATGGTGCCATGGTCATAAAAACCCATCTGGTTCACTAATGCCCTTTAGGGAAGGAAATCTGGTGACCTGGTCTGGCCGACATGTGACTCCAGAGTGACAGCAATGTGGTTGACTCTTAACTGCCCTCTGAAATGGCCTAGCAAGCTGCTCAGTTGCCAAGGGCTATTAGGGATGGGCAACAAATGCTGGCCTTGCCAGTGATGCCCTCATCCCATGAAAGAATTTTTTAAAACTCTATCTAGGCCCCTCATAATTTTATAGGCCTCAATTAAATCTCCCCTCAGCTTCCTCTGTCCCAAAGGAAGCAATCCCAAACTATCCAATCTTTCCTCCTAGCTAAAATTCGTCATCCCTGGCAACTCCTCGTAAATCTCTTTTGCACCCTCTGCAGTGTGATCAGATCCTTCCTGTAATATGGTGACCTGAACTGTACACAGTACTTCAGCTGTGGAATAACTGGTGTTTTATAGCATTCTCGCACAACCTCCCTGCTCTTATGCTGAATTTCTGCCGGGATTGTTTTGCTCTCCTGCACTAACTGCTGAAATTATAATAGGAGATTGGAAGAACCCTTGTGGAATTTCAGGGTCTTTATGTTTAAGTGCTAAAGGTTTTGAAGACTTGCACCATGGGTTTGTAGATTTCAAATGCTGACAGTTTGCATATTGCACATGCAGTACTTTTGTGCAATGCAGGCAGTGATGTGAGTTGAGGAAAAATTGCAGCATTTAACAGTTTTTCAGCGCTCTAAGATTTCTATGATGACATTATCACTGTTGGAACAAAACCATTTACCTTTTGATGCAAGGCTGTTTCACATCACAAGTAAGCGTTGACTCCAATTTCTTGAAGTTATTCTTGTGTAGAAAGACATGTATGAGGTCCAAAATGGAAGATAACTGTGCTCCATTGATATGGAAAAGGACCAGATGGAAAAGGTAATTTAACTACACATATCATTAAATAAATCAGTGTTATTGGATTTTTCATTTGATACCATTTTTACTTTGTTGAACTTGAGAAAGAACAATGCAAACCAAAGTTAGTTAGATGCTAAAATGAATAGATATTTTCTAAGAAGCTTTCAATTAAAGGTAAAGAGGAACAAATCTTGTTAAATATATAAAAGGCACCAGGGGCCAAATTTGATAGCTCCTGAAACTGGATGCAGGGAGTGCAATGCTCAATTAACTCACACCCATTGACTATAATGCAGGCAGCACACAAACTTCGTGCTGCCTGCTGTTTTACTATTGCAGCATTTAGCCAATGCTAACCGCACTCTTCATTGGCTGAATGCCTGAGCAGGGGGACAATATCATGAGTGGCCTGCACCTCTTAAGGGGGAGGTGCATTGTGACTGCAGTTGGCGTTGAGAGTCCGTTGTAATCTGAATCTCACCTGGGAAAGACAGAAAGAATGGCACAACATTTGTGAGGACCAGCTCCAAGATTTTTTGACCCTGCACTGGAGGCCTTGGGTGGAGCAGGTGGAAAGGAGGAACGGTGTCCTGTATCAACATGGAGCCAGGAGGCCCTCCAGACACATGCTTAGAAGGCAAAGGGGCAGATAGTCATGGAGGTCAATGCCAGGAGTCAAGCCCTGAGGACCTGAATGCAGTGCCACAAGAAGTTCAACGACTCACTCGAGCGATCAAGGTCAGTGAATGCATCTTCAAATGCTACATCCCATCAACTGCACCAGTAGCCTCAGGCACTGTTCAATGCACCACACCCCCATCACTCACCTACCGATAATCTCAATCAATCAGGACTCATACCTGACATTCAGATGGTGCATCACATCCTCACACACCTTGCGCTGCTGCAAGTCTCACACGCACATTTCACAACTTGCACACCCTGCCAGCTATTCAACTATGACAGCCACATCAGCAAAACAGATTGCATGACACCCTCTCTCTAACAGGACAAGGTGACAGACAACTAGAGGCAGCAAGAGCTAACTGGAGGAGAACAGGCACACCTACACGTCTTATTCTCCATGCAGGAGAAGGTGTTTCCCATTATTGGGACAGCCATTGCTGAGACCTTGGCCAGTGGAGGTGTTGAACATGATATCCTCATACCTACTCCTCCTTCTCACATCCCACTTGCCCCTCATCCCACACCCTCTTCTGATTTACAAGCTGCAGGTGATGTAAGCATTTGCCTCTTACTTTCCCTGGCCCTCCGCACCACGACCTTACCCTTATGTCTTTCTCCTTTCAGGTACCTAAGAAGTGCAACCTGACCAGGCAGTGCAGGAACAGCAGGAAAAAGTAATGGTGAAGACTCAGCACTGTCATTTGATTTCACACTCACAGCAACCAGCTTAGATACTGACACTACGCCTAATTTTGAGCATAGTCTAGAGGTGGGATCTGCATATGCAAGACACTGGGCACAAGTGACCTGCAGCTAGGGCAGGGCAAGAGTTCCCAAGATCCGAGGTTGCACACGTGTTCTGCTGCAGACGACTCTGATAAGAACTTCAGTGGGGCAGCATACAGAAGAAGGCTGATGGATATGCACACCAAAATGCTTGGTGCATTGGGGAGCCTGCCAGAAAGCCTGCAGTTAATGTCAAGGAGCATGGAGGAGTCCGGAACCACTTGGCACACAGCTTGGAGCCCATCTTTTCCAGCATGAAAGTGGTGGCTAACTCCATCAGCAACATGATGCAGCGCCTGATGTCTCAGCTTCCATTGTAGCATAAGCAGTGTTCATCAGAAGGCTGAGTGCTGCAGTGTAAGCTCAAATTGAAGTCATGCAAAGTCAGCATGCTTCCATGCAAGCTCTCACTGCTGCCACCATGGCTGTGGATACCAGTATTCAAAGAAGCTTGCAGGGTATAACAGCAGTTCACCAATTGTCCTCCAACAGATTACTAGGATTGCTGATGCGTGGACCCAGGGGTGTGGCAGTGGCTCCACGGAGCACAACCCTGCAATCCTCAGAAAGACAGCATTTGTCCTCCCACCACTGCCAGCCCCCAGCGCTCTTGTTGTTGTCTATCAGCCAGTCAGTCCAGACTGGTGCTGCCCATGTCAAGATGGTGCAGTCCACAACCAGGCCTTTTAGGTCCAAAGCTGCTCGAGGTCACCCTCTAATGCCATCTGCAGTCTCCTGCACTGAAAGTTAGCAGCCTTCCATCAGCCATGCTGCAGTCACAGGGATTGTACTGCATTGGAGCACCAGGACAGGCAACGGCTCATGGAAGACAGGCACTAAGAGAATACACAAGGGTGATTAGTTGACTTTTGTATGCAATATGGTATAATTTAATTTATAAATTTAGTTTGGAATGTTGCTTTTGTGGTGGCTTTTATTTTTGCATTGCGGCTAAGCTGATGCTTTGATGCTCGGTGAAAGTGGGAAGGAAATGTTTAGGACTGTTAGTGAATGGGAAATTGGAATTTGATGAGTTCTTTACGGACAGTCTGACCAAAAAGGGTCTGTCTATGTTGCCTCTTCTGTTCCTCTTCAGCAGGCCAGTGGTCTCCTCTATCATATTTTATGTGGCAGCATGGCTTTCATTGTATGCATGCTGTGCACGTATGCGTGGGTCATGCACCAGAGTCATCAGCCATGTGGTCATTGGATAGTCCTAGTCATCCAATGGCCACATTTTGGTTTGCTGGGGTGCATTAAGTGCAGCTGGCACAGTGGACTGTCACAGAATGTAGTCATCATGACTGTTGCCAGGATACTGGGTATTGACCTGCATGATTCTCTGCGTATGGTCACACACCAGTTGGGTGTTGAGGGAGCAGAATCCCTTTTGGTTGTAAACCATGGATGAGTAGATATACAGCACTCACAATGCAGTGTGTATGCAGTCTATGACACTCTGCACCCTGGGAAAGCTACAATCCACCGTACTCGTGCTCGTTCCATCTACTTCTGTTTGGCAAGAGAGAATGAAATGTAGTTCCTTCTCAATGAATAGAGAGGGTCAATGACATCCCTCATGCGACATTGGTTGATAATTTGTGAGATGTTGCTAAAATGTTCAACTCCAATCTGGAAGGAGGCAGGCGCATAAATATTCATCATGTTGACAGTCACTGACAATAGAATGCTTGCCCAGCTTTTAGGTCACACTTGTGGCTAGAGCAGGTAGCAGATTTCAGTGACAATGTCCTTACTTAAAGTGCAGATATCACACACATTGGGCGGAATTTTATGGGGCCTGCAAGAGTGACTTCCGTGGCGGGCAGGTGACTTAATTCGGCGAGAGGTGATATTTTGCATTCCCAACAGCGGATTAAATTTTAGAGATTAAGTCGGTGGCGTGTTTGTGGCAGGTCGGGCCTTACGCCATCAGGTGGCAGGTTCCAACTTTTTATACATTTGTCTACCATGAATACTCATTAGCTTATAATTATTTGATATTAAGTTCTACCTGCCAGATTCAGTCAGCGGTGCACGGGAATCTCGTGGCACTCGATTCACATTCATTTAAAGGTGACGTGCAGCAGTCAGCTTTGTGGAATTGTATCTGAAGTCAGTGGTTTTCTTTTGTTATGAAAGTGCATCCATTTTTAAAATATTTTTTGAGGACTCATGTTTGAACATTGTGGAAATGGATTCATTTGAAAGACTGAAGACATTCCATAGATGTTGGACTTTTTTTAAAAAAAGGTCACTGAAAGGATTTTGGGACTTTGTTTAAAAACACACTTACTGGAAGTTACATGTCTTCAGCTAAGTAAACAGCAGGAGACTTCTGACGAGGGAACTAAAAGCAAAGTACTGCAGATGCTGGAAATTTGAAATAAAAACAGAAAGTGCTGGAAATACTCAGCAGGTCTGACAGCATCTGTGGAGAGAGAAGCATAGTTAACGTTTCAGGTCAGTGAGCTTTCATCAGAACTGGCAAAGGTTAGAAATGTAATAGGTTTTAAGCAAATAAAGCGGGGGTGGGGGGACGAGAACAAAAGGGAAGGTGTGTGATAAGCAGAGGGCAGGAGAGATCAAATGACAGGAGGTCAAGGAGCCAAAGCAAAGGGAGTGCTAATGCTGTGGTGAAAGACAAAGCATTAGTGCAGAGAGAGTGATAATAACAGAGTAATGAACAGCTCTGTCCAAAAGCACAAACATGAAAAACCAAGGTGAAGGCAGGCACATGGTAAAAAAAACTAAAACAAAACAAAATAAAATAATAATACAAAAGCGCTAGTCATGCTCTGAAATGATTGAACTCGATGTTCAGTCCGGATGGCTGTAGAGTGCCTAATTGGAAAATGAGGTGCTATTCCTGGAGCTTGCGTTGATGTTTACTGGAACACTGCAGCAGGCCAAGGTCAGAAATGTGAGCATGAGAGTGGGGGGGCGGGGGTGTCAAAGTAATGTTGGGTGGGTCAAGGATGATGGGGGCAGGAGGAGGATGTAAGGTGGTGTTACGACCAGGTGAGAAAGGTGTCCAGGGGTCCCTTTTAGCCTTCACCTGGTCTTATTATAACAGGATTACATTTTTTAAACACACTGTGTTTTGAGCTCCCCCTTTTTGAATCCTTGTTCACCATTTTGCAATTATAAGGCAAATAAATGAGCACAACCAGGTTTTCTTCGGTTTAAAGAAGAAAAGTGAAATTTATTAAAACTTAAACTTAAACTCTAATACGGTTAATACCTACGGATATCGGACGCGCCCACGCTAGCATGCACACATGATACACACATGCAAATAGGGACAGAAAAGAGCAGAAGAAAAATAAAGAGGTTTGAGGCAATATCAGAAGAGTTTCTTGTTTACTGTGCTTCGAGCTCACTGTAGTCCTGTTGTAAGTAGCCTTGCTTTTTGTTGGGGCCCAGTATTCTTCTTAAACCTATTCACTGTAGGAGACTTTTCTCTCTTGGGGTTCATGTGTCTTCAATGGGTCTTCAGTTCTGTGAGAAAGAGATGAGAGCAGACAGTGGAGAGGTGTTTTCAGTCCAAGAGCTAACAGTTTTCTCAGTTTCAAACACACTGTGGCAAGTTCAAATTCAAACAGCCAGTTAGTCATGTGACTAAACTGGTCTGACCAAGTCTTCTGTGTATTGGAGAAGCAGGGACTAGGTCCTTTGTTCCAACACTGTTTGCCAGTATGCAAAAAAGGTCTTTAATGCGAGGGGCCTGGCAATTCCTTGTAATAGGCCTCTTTTCTTCCCAGCAACATTTTAAAGTTTTTAATGTTCATGTGGCGAAATAATGTGTGCCTCATTCTTGGCAGCTGGAGACCTGCATGACAGTGGGGAAATTTGCCTCGAACCTGATGCGCACCATTTTCCCAAATGAAACAACAAATCATGTGGATGTGCCAGGAATGCATTTCAAAGTGGGAGGAGGCCAGAGTTGGGTGAGTGGATTTGCGGTTTGTGCAATAGGAGCTGCATATAGGTTATCTGCTCATGAGTTCATTGGTTGAGCTCCGTGGACAAACAAGTTTTAAGTTTAATGCTTGTCTCATTCAAACAGTTGCAAAGCTGCAATGACATGGGTCTCATACACACAATTCTTTTGCTACCTCGGGAACAAGAGCAGAGGATGTGACCGAGGAGGTCTCAGCAGCTGATGCTGCAATGTCAGCAGCAGGCAGCACCAGGGGGGCAGGGGAGGCTGCTCAGAATGATGCCATCCAGGGAAGGCCTCACAGAAGACTAGTACGCCAGTGCATTCTCAGGACAAGGCTACTGGAGAGACAATGCCAGAGTCGCCGGAGGATGTCCCGTGAAATGGTCACTGAAACTTGTGGGATCATTCAGCAGGACCTGCAACCACGTGGATTTAGTGGGAACCTCATGCCAGTTGCCCTCAAGGTGACTGCAGCACTCAATTTATTGGCCACCAGTGCTCTCCAGGGCTAAGCGAGCAACACTTGTGGCATCTCACAGGCTGTCGCTGACAGGTACATAAAGGAGGTAACCAATGCCTTACTCCATGGTACCAATGATTTCATCTATTTCTCAGTAGACGAGGACAGCCAGGCAGCAAGGTCAGTGGCCTTCGGCACCATTGCTGATTTCCCTAGAATGCAAGAGGTCGACTGCACTCATAGCCATTAGAGCTCCCTGGGACCAGCCAGCTGCATTTGTGAATTGCAAAGGCTTTCACTCTTTGAATGTTCAACTGGTTTGTGACCACAGGCGAAAAATCATGCAGAACTGTGCTCGTTTTCCAGGGAGCTGTCACGACTCATACATTTTGCAAAACTCACAACTACCGAGAAGTTTTGAAGCACCGGCCCAGGTTGACAGCTGGATCCTGGTTGCCAAGGGTTACCCCTTTGGACATGGTTGATAACACCAGTAAGGCATTCCCAAAGCACAGCTGAAGAGCAATAAAATGCAGCTCATGCCTCCACCAGAGCCATCAATGAACATACCGTTGGCTTGCTGAAAACGCACTTCCAGTGCCTTGACCGGTCTGAAGGGGTTCTGTAGTACGCACTATAGAGGGTCTCACAAATAGTCATAGTCTGCTGGACACTGCACAACCTGGCAATGCAATGCAGACATATTTTGCAGGAGGAGGAACAGGAGGAGCATCCAGATGAGGATGAATTGGATGCGACTGAGGAGGAGGCCAGTAATGTGAATGAGCCTTTAATGGATGTCAGGGCCATGGAGAGACGTGCATGGGACATCTGGGAAAACCTTATATTTGGACCTTTCAGCCAAGACTGTGGCACCTACATGATTACACCAACGCAACAACTACTTTATCTTGCTGGGATTTTCACCTACCCCTGTCAGCCCAATCATTGTTCCAATCTAAAAGCAGGCATCCTCTGCCATCTACAATTGCACGTGGATTGGAGCTTTGCTGAATGCACTGGCTGTTGAATACTAAATTTGGAAAAACCTGTGGCACACTTGAACAAATGTCTAGCATCCAGCCATGACCTCTCAATCAGAAGCAGCTACACCATAATATCACTTTGAATATACCTGTCCCTTCTAAGAGATCTGGGTTGTGATGGAACTGGAAAAACTCCTATGCAAGGCACAGAAGGGAGGGCCTACTGAGCCTACATATGAAAGCATGCCACTACAGAAAACTGTTACAAAACTGCAAGCTTCAACTAGCAGGCAGTGAAGACTGAAGCAAAAACAAGAAATGCTGGAATCACTCAGCAGGTCTGGCAGCATCTGTGGAAAGAGAAGCAGAGTTAACGTTTCGGGTCAGTGACCCTTCTTCGGAACTGACAAATATTAGAAAAGTCACAGATTATAAGCAAGTGAGGTGGGGGTGGGGCAAGAGTTAACAAAGGAGAAGGTGCAGATTTTTTGGTCAGCTATGACCTTTTGGTCAGCTATGTGGCCTGGTCCAATCTGCACCTTCTCCTTTGTTATCTCTTGCCCCACCCCCACCTCACTTGCTTATAATCTGTGACTTTTCTAATATTTGTCAGTTCCGAAGAAGGGTCACTGACCCGAAACGTTAACTCTGCTTCTCTTTCCACAGATGCTGCCAGACCTGCTGAGTGATTCCAGCATTTCTTGTTTTTATTTCAGATTTCCAGCATCCACAATATTTTGCTTTTATTTTAGTGAAGACTGAAGGATGGCCATGTCTGCCACTCCTTCGTAAGCATCAAAGCATGCCAGCTATGAAGCATGCCTACACATTAGCCTTTACACCTCAGCAAGTTTAAATGATAAATAAACATGTATCAAATATTACAGTAAATAAATGTATTGCTAAATATTTACAAGTTTAACAAATTCAGTTTAACCACCCGTGCCACCTTTGTGCTCATAATTCTTTAATTTTATGTTTTCTGCCTCTACGTCTTGGTGCAACCCTGACATTAGAAACTGAGGTGGAGGCAGTCTGCTTATTGCACTGCCCCATTGCCCTGGATGACCATGGTGGGCGTCCTCTAGAGCTACGGGGTCTTGAGGGCTCCATCCTACTGGGGGTTTCCAGCACTGCTGCAGGGGCAGCCCCCTTGGGCTCGCCTGTGGAGGTGGGGGGTGGGGGTGGGGGTGGGGGGGGTCAATGCCGGGGGAAGAGGAGACGCCGCTTACCATGGGGATGACCTGAGAGGAAGTCCCTGGGGAAGATAGCACACATTCTTCCTGCATCTCGGTGCATAATGGCACCTGTCTGTCTACTTGAAGGGAAGGGGCACCCGAAGGGAGGTCCAGGTACCTCATCCCCCTCTTGCTTAGTCACTTCTGCACTAAGCAAAAGAATGCCGGTCAGAGCACATATGGGTCTGGTGGTCGACCTGGATTTCCATGGTGGTCACCACCCTCTCCATGGAGGAAGCTCATATGCCTGGAACATGGCTGAAGTCACGACTTGCATGGATTCCTCCATGGCGCGCGCAAATCCATGCATGACCTCAGGCATCTCCGACATATTTTCCCCATTAGCTCACTGCACTTCCATCAGACTTCTTGTGGCCTCAAACAGAGGATCGTTATCAGCGTGGGGCTGAGTAGGCACCTGATCCCCAGCAGTCCTCCGAATGTCAGGGGACCCAGCTGTAACATGTTCCCTCAGCTGCTGGGACATGTCCGTGTCATGCCCACCAGAGTGTGATCCTCATTCTAAGTGCAAACACCCCATGGACCTTGTGGATGTAACTGCATGGGCAGAGGTTGCAGAAGAGGCAGGTGACTGTGCACCCTCTGGGGCATAGGTTTCCTCTTCCCCAGAGGCGGAGTTATCTTCCTGCTGGTGTCTCATCATGCAAATGCGGGCACCTGCAGTGGAGAACAGTGAGGCACATTAAGCATCATTGCACCATGAGCTCGTCACATTTTCACATGATTATCCTGTGTGCCCATATGGCATCAACAGTAAGGTTGACACTTCATCCTTATACCTGATGATCCAGCCTCACTGTTTGCAATGGCTCTTCCTCACTCCTCTCTGGCAATCTGCACCGCCTCCTCCTCTGCTGGGGCCAGGAGTCTGAGATCAGAGACACCACCCCCTGTCTTGGTGCACTCCCTTTCATTGTGGGTCTGCTTGTCCTGCATGAGAAAGTGTTGATTTAATGACATGTCAAGAGATGCCTAACACCTTGACTACATGCATCGACATCACTCATTCTGGCCTGTCAGTCGCACGCTGCATCCAAGCGCTACCAGCCGCCAGTCTTGCACTTTCTCCAGATTCAATTACTATGTGGCACCAAGGCTGATGATGCATTCAAATGCATGGCATGGCTTCCCACTGACAATCATTAAGTTTAACGAAGACCACAAGATTACATTTGTAAAGCTTCGGACATATCACTTACCCTTGCCAATCTGAGCAGCTCATTCACCCCTTTCCAACACTGGACCCAGGTTCGGTGTGTGACCCCATGGTTTGAGACCTCCTCAGCCACCTCCGTCCAGGCCACCTTGATCAGGCAGGAGTGACTTCTGAGGCTATCTATTTTTTTATTTAGAGATACAGCACTGAAACAGGCCCTTCGGTCCACCGAGTCTGTGCCGACCAACAACCACCCATTTATACTAACCCTACACTACCCCCATATTTTCTACCACATCCCCACCATTCTCCCACCATCTACCTACACTAGGAGCAATTTATGATGGCCAATTTACCTATTAACCTGCAAGTCTTTTGGAGGTGGGAGGAAACCGGAGCACCCGGCGGAAACCCACGCAGACACAGGGAGAACTTGCAAACTCCGCACAGGCAGTACCCAAAATCGAACCCGGGTCGCTGGAGCTGTGAGGCTGCGGTGCTAACCACTGCGCCACTGTGCCGCCCATCTGCAGGGAAGAGAACCACCTGTCTTTCCCTGACGGCCTGGAAGGCATCACTGAACTGTGGGCTGGTCTCTGCTTACTGGCTGCCATTATGATGGTCATGGGGGTGGTGACGGAAAGAAGATAAATAAATGGGAGGTGGTGATGGTGTGGGAGAGGATGACAAACGGTTGATGGTGGGTCACAAATTAAAAAGATTAAAGGTAAATAACATTGAAATGTCTACATCAGTTAGAAAATTGGCAAGGCTGCTGATCCTCCATGATTGCAATGCAGAATGGTTTATAGCCATGCCATTAATGGTGCTTTACAGAATGACGGTGGGATCCACCAATGAAAATAGCTGTCCTCACCGCTTAATCTTAAGTGCCCACTGCCAGATCTTAAATTTTACATTATAATCACATGGGAACCAGCAAAAAGTGTGGAAGTGAAAGTGCCGCCAACTTTTGGTTCAGCTGTCAGAAACGCCACAAGGTGCATAAAATGCTGCCCATTGTTTCTCGCTGAGGTTCAGGTAGGAGAATTGCTCCCTGAACACCCAATGCAGATATGGCCTCTTGCTGAGTGCCTTTCTGCCCCCTCCTCCTCCTCCCTCTTCCAGCTGTTTGCCCTTCTTTGCTTGCCCCCTGTGCATTCTCGACATTATGGTGTATTCCAAGGGGAATGTCTAATTGTACACCCATGTCTGGGAGCAACTGGTTTGTGCAGAAATTTTGAAATCAGCAAAAATTCCTTGAGTACCTAGCACACCACTCCCTGTAGACATTGGCAACTTTAAACAACTATGGAAAGCACCAAATCCTTGAAAAATCAAATGAACAACTAAAAAAAAGTCAACCAGCAACTACCCTAGAAGTAGTTGATGATCACTATAAATAGCTCAGCTGTGTGAGGTTAAGAGAAGGCATAGCAGGAACATTGATCTCCAAAATGGCACTGCTGGAATCAAATCAGTATTGCATACTGTTTGATGTCATGAGCTGCCTACTTTGCATAATTCTGGTGGCCATTCACTGTGCCCACGCTAATGCTTTCACCAATATGGCATCCGATTCAGTTGCCCCGAAATGTGCACACGTGGACATCTTATTGGACACCAAAAGGCAAACAACAGATGCTTCTGATCGGAATATCATGCCAATTTTCTTTAACTTTGTCTTTCAAATTATTTGTTTGATTTCCTTAAAATGCATATGAAATTATGCTTATTATGAGAAGTTATGTGACTTGTGTAGTGTGTATTAACAGAGTTTATATTTAGAATATAAATGACTCATAGTGAAAAGAAAGTATTCAACAAGAAAATGGTATAATACGTGTTTGCTGTGTGCTGACAACACATTATAAATTCTCTTGTCCAGCCATGTATCCTTAATTTGCAATTAAGGGCATTTCGGTCATGAAACAATTCTGGAATTCTGACATTGTGTCCACAAATAGGCCAAGACTTTCCACTTTGGTCACAATCGGCAATTTGGGCACAAATTGTGCACAAAATTGTGTTAATTTTACAAAACTATTTTTTGCTCAGGTTTTTGATCAAACTCATTTGCATATCACCAAACATAAAATCATCCATGTACCAGTGCAATTAAGCAGCATTTTAAACATAATTTTTTTTTTAAAGTTTGTATTAAAAATGTGCCTTGATATATTTGGTATATTTAAATAACATTTAAAAGTTGCTTTATTAGTACAGGTAAAAATGGGTTTATCATTAAAAAAATGTTATCATTCTCGTCCACCATTTGGGAGTAACGTGATTTTAACTAGCTGAAAATGACTTTAAAAAACTATACAGAACCATTTAATATTTCTAAATAATATTTCCAAATTTGCTGATGACACAAAACTAGGTAGGAATGTAAGTTGTGAGGAGGATGCAAGGAGGCTTCCATGAGATTTGGACAGGCTAAGTAAATGGGCAAGAACATGGCAAATGGAATATAATGTGAATAAGTATGAAGTGATCCACTTTGGTAGAAAAAACAGAAAGGCAGAATTTTTCTTAAATGGTGAGAAGTTGGGAAGTGTTGATGTCCAAAGCGACCTGGGTGTCCTTGTTCATGAGTCACTAAAAGCTAGTATGCAAGCGCAGCAAGCAATTAGGAAGGCAAATGGTATGTTGGCATTCATTGCAAGGGGATTTGAGTACAGGAGTAAAGATGTATTGCTGCAATTGTATAGAGACTTGGTGAGACTGCACCTGGTGTATTGTGTACAGATTTGGTCTCCTTATCTATGGAAGGATATGCTTACCATGTCGGGAGTGCAACAGAAGTTCACCAGACTAATCCCTGGGATGGCGGGGTTGTCTTATAAGGAACGATTGCAGAAACTGGGCCTGTAATCTCTTGAGTTTCAAAGAATGAGACGTGATCTCATTGAAACTTACAAAATTCTTACAGGGCATGACAGGGTAGATGTGGATAGGATGTTTCCTCTGGTAGGTGGGTACAGAACCAGGGGGCACAGTCTCAGAATAAGGGGCAGGCCAGTTAAAACTGAGATGAGGAGGAATTTCTTTCCTGAGTGGGTGGAGAATCTTTTGAATTCTCTACCCCAGAGGGCTGTGGAAGCTCAATCATCAATAGATTTCTGAATACTAATGACATCAAGGGATATGGGATAGTGGCGAAAAATGGCATGGAGGCAGCCTTGATCTGTTTGAATGGTGGAGCAGGCTCAACAAGTCTAATGGTCTACTCCTGCTTTTGTTACCTATGTTCCTATGTTCCATTTGCTAGTTAAATTGGTGTCCAGGGGTCAGTTTCTTAGTAAATTAAAAAAACTTTTCTAATGTGCCTATTAGTGTTCTTGTGCCTAAAAAAGCTCAATTATTACAGCCTCCTCGAACACACACAAACATACACAATGGTATATAATTCAATCTGGGTGCCTGGCCAGTTTTGTGGGTAGGGCCACCTTATCGCACGTTATTTAAACCAGTGCAAAAGATTGCAGAAACTCTATTTGTGCTGGACATAATTTGAGCTTAAAATTTCTCAATCTTTTGTTCTGGCTTGGCCAATTTTAGGCGAATTGTGCTGAAAAAAACATGCACCCTAAAGGCAAGTTCTGCCCATGAATTTAAACAAAATATACATTGGAATTGGATTTGAAACTGCCATCAACATCAATGATTTTTTTCAAATTGCCATTAAGTATATCTTATGTCACCATGAACAGATCCATGCTTACATCTCCAAAACTGCCGTCTTGTATATGAGATTGGACCAAAGCATTTCTTTACAAAAACTCATACAACCCTCGAGACATGTGCCATCCTGCAGTGTGTTGAATATGAATGATGCCTACTACTGCAAAACAATGAAACATAAAATGCTGAATGTACTTCGCTATGGCATGATGTATAGAAGGCAGGTGCAGTATTGGTGATGTATGTCCTCGTCACCGTGGTCTCCTGGAATCAGGTTGATCATCTTTGAAGGTTGGAGAAAATTTTTCTTTTGCCCTTATCAGTAGATTGCGTGACTGGCTGATTGGGTTCAAGGGGGAGGGACCAGTTGGAGGCCATAGTGTGAAAAAGTATGCGACAGTTTTGATGAACCAGCTAGTCTTTTTGCATCAATGTTCATACTTTCCCAATCATAGCAGTCATATCATTTTTATTTAAAATTAAATTGACCAAGAGAAACTTTCATTCATTACTTTGCAGTTTCAAAAATCACAGGTGGATTTCAGTTTAGGTGCTGTGAGTTTCTTCATTTCCAAGGAAAGGTTTAAGCTGGTACCTATTTTGTTGATAATCTGTGTACCCAGAAGGCCAGTTCGCAGGTACTAACCTCAAAGATGGATATGGTCGCATAGGATTAAGAAAATATCCCAGAAAATATCTTTGGTTCAACTTGGAAGGACTGCTTTACTGGTATAAAATAGTCCCTTTTGGCCTTATGTACACTTCCCTTATGTTTAATAAATGTCTGTCAGTGGTGAGAATCTGTCCTGGGATCCAGTACCTGTATATCTAGACAACTGACTGATAAGCCCTTCCTTTTGGGACTATGTCAAGACAGTCACCAGCAGCACATGAGCCTTCTGGGAACCTGAGCTACAATGTAAGCCTGGAAAAGTACAAGTTTGAGACAGCATGGAATCTATCCTTTATATGAGTAATTTCACTCCCACTGGTGAGGTCTGATGTCAGTGATGCAAGGTCCAGGCACAATATTGTTATGCGATCCTAGGCTAAATAATAATAACCACATTGCAATGTCCAATGCAAATGTTTTGAAGAGGTCATGACAACTGAATCTTTTCACTTCATGCTTAACAAATGTTCTCCATAGATAGCAGCTGCAATCATCATTCCCTCCACACTGACTGGGTAAGGGGACCATTCTAAATTATCTATTGCTGCAACAACTTGTATTTATAGAGTGTCTTTAATGTGGTAAAATATCCCAAGGTGCTTCACAGGAGCGTTATGAATCAAAATTTGACACCGAACCATGTGAAGAGATATTAGGACAGATGACCAAAAGCTTGGCCAAAGAGGTAGTTTTAAGGAGTGTCCTAAAGAAGGAAAGAGAGGTAGAGAGGCGGAGAGGTTTAAGAAGGAAATTTCAGAGCTTAGGGCCTCGGCAGCTCAAGGCACAGCTGTCAATGATGGGGCAATTAAAATCAGGGATGCACAAGAGGCCAGAATTGCAGGAGCACAGATATCTTGGAGTTTATGGGGCTGGAGGAGATTACAGAGGTAGGGAGGGGAGAGGCCATGCAGGAATTTGAAAACAAGGATGAGAATTTTAAAATCGAGATATTGCTTAACCAGGAGTCAATGTAGGTCAGCAAGCACAGGGGTCATAGGTGAACGTGGCTGGGTGCACGTTAGCAGACAGGCAGCAAAATTTTGGATGACCTCAAGTTTATAGTCAGCCAGGTGTGTTGGAATATTCAATCTAGAGGTAACAAAGGCATGGATGAGAGGTTCAGCAGCAGATTAGCTGAGACAGGGAAGGAGTCACATGATGTTATAGAAACATAGAAATATAGAAAATAGGAGCAGGAGTAGGCCATTCGGCCCTTCGAGCCTGCTCTGCCATTCATTATGATCATGGCTGATCATCCAACTCAGTAACCTGTTCCCGTTTCCCCACCATATCCTTTGATCCCTTTTGCCCCAAGAGCTATATCTAACTCCTTCTTGAAAACATACAATGTTTTGGCCTCAACTGCTTTCTGTGGCAGCGAGTTCCACAGGCTCACCACTCTCTGGGTGAAGAAATTTCTCCTCATCTCAGTCCTGAAAGGTTTACCCCGTATCCTTAGACTATGACCCCTGGTTCTGGACTCCCCCACCATCGGGAACATCCTTTCTGCATCTACCCTGTCAAGTCCTGTTAGAATTTTATAGGTTTCTATGAGATACCCCCTCACTCTTCCGAACTCCAGCGAATATAATCCTAACCGACTCAATCTCTCCTCATATGTTAGTCCCGCCATCCCAGGAATCAGTTTGGTAAACCTTCGCTGCACTCCCTCTATTGCAAGAACATCCTTCCTCAGATAAGGAGACCAAATTATATTCCAGGCACACAATATTCCAGGTGTGGCCTCACCAAAGCCCTGTATAATTGCAGCAAGACATCCCTGCTTCTGTACTGGAATCCTCTGCTATGAAGGCCAACATACCATTTTCCCTTTTTACCGCCTTTTGCACCTGCATGCTTACCTTCAGCGACCGGTGTATGAGAACACCCAGGTCTCGTTGCATATTCCCCTCTGTCAGTTTATAGCCGTTCAGATAATAATCTGCCTTCCTGTTTTTGCAACCAAAATGGATAACCTCACATTTATCCACATTATACTGCATCTGCCATGCATTTGCCCACTCACTCAACTTGTCCAAATCACCCTTCGCTGCACTCCCTCTATTGCAGGCACAGGCACAGTGGCGCAGTGGTCAGCACCGCAGCCTCACAGTTCCAGGGACCCGGGTTCGATTCTGGGTACTGCCTGTGCGGAGTTTGCAAGTTCTCCCTGTGTCTGCGTGGGTTTCCTCCGGGTGCTCCGGTTTCCTCCCACACGCCAAAGACTTGCAGGTTGATAGGTTAATTGGCCATTACAAATTGCCCCTAGTATAGGTAGGTGGTAGGGAAATATATAGGGACAGGTGGGGATGTGGTAGGAATATGGGATTAGTGTAGGATTAGTATAAATGGGTGGTTGATGGTCGGCACAGACTCGGTGGGCCGAAGGGCCTGTTTCAGTGCTGTATCTCTAAAACTAAAACTAAAACCCTGAAGCCTCTCTGCATCCTCCTCACAACTCACCCTCCCACCCAGTTTTGTGTCATGTTATGGAGATGGAAATAAATAGTTTTAGTGATGGCATGGCTATGTGGTCAGAAGCTCATGACGGGGTCAAATATAAGGTTATGGGCAGTCTGGTTCAGCCTCAGACAGTTGCCAGGCTGAGGGATGGAGCCAGTGCCTAGGGAAAGGAGTTTGTGGTGGCAACTACAGACAGTGGCTTCAGTCTTCCCAATATTTAATTGGAGGAAATTTCTGTTCATCCAGTACTGGATGTCAGATAAGAAATCTGACAACTTAGAAACAGTGTAGGGATCAATTGAGATAGTGGTGAGGTAGAACTGGGGGGGTGGGGTCATCAGTGTGCCTGTGGAAACTGACGCTTTGTTTACGAATGATGTCTGTGAGGGGCAGCATGTAGATGAGAAGTAGAAGGAAACCAAGGATAGATCCTTGCAGGACACTAGAGGTATTGATCTGGGAGCAGGAAGAGAAACCATTTTAGGTAATTCTCTGGCTATGACTGGATAGATTAGAATGGAACCAGGCGAATGCAGTCACATCCAGCTGGACGACAGTGCAGTGGCATTGGAGAAGGATGGTCACAAAAAACAGGCCAGATCTAATCCAGCCAATTACTGCCCATCATTCTTCTTTTGGGCCTCCTTATCTCGAGAGACAATGGATACGCGCCTGGAGGTGGTCAGTGGTTTGTGAAGCAGCGCCTGGAGTGGCTATAAAGGCCAATTCTGGAGTGACAGGCTCTTCCACAGGTGCTGCAGAGAAATTTGTTTGTTGGGGCTGTTGCACAGTTGGCTCTCCCCTTGCGCCTCTGTCTTTTTTCCTGCCAACTACTAAGTCTCTTCGACTCGCCACAATTTAGCCCTGTCTTTATGGCTGCCCGCCAGCTCTGGCGAATGCTGGCAACTGACTCCCACGACTTGTGATCAATGTCACACGATTTCATGTCGCGTTTGCAGACGTCTTTATAACGGAGACATGGACGGCCGGTGGGTCTGATACCAGTGGCGAGCTCACTGTACAATGTGTCTTTGGGGATCCTGCCATCTTCCATGCGGCTCACATGGCCAAGCCATCTCAAGCGCCGCTGACTCAGTAGTGTGTATAAGCTGGGGATGTTGGCCGCTTCAAGGACTTCTGTGTTGGAGATATAGTCCTGCCACCTGATGCCAAGTATTCTCCGAAGGCAGCGAAGATGGAATGAATTGAGACGTCGCTCTTGGCTGGCATACGTTGTCCAGGCCTCGCTGCCGTAGAGCAAGGTACTGAGGACACAGGCCTGATACACTCGGACTTTTGTGTTCCGTGTCAGTGCGCCATTTTCCCACACTCTCTTGGCCAGTCTGGACATAGCAGTGGAAGCCTTACCCATGCGCTTGTTGATTTCTGCATCTAGAGACAGGTTACTGGTGATAGTTGAGCCTAGGTAGGTGAACTCTTGAACCACTTCCAGAGCGTGGTCGCCAATATTGATGGATGGAGCATTTCTGACATCCTGCCCCATGATGTTCGTTTTCTTGAGGCTGATGGTTAGGCCAAATTCATTGCAGGCAGACGCAAACCTGTCGATGAGACTCTGCAGGCATTCTTCAGTGTGAGATGTTAAAGCAGCATCGTCAGCAAAGAGGAGTTCTCTGATGAGGACTTTCCGTACTTTGGACTTCGCTCTTAGACGGGCAAGGTTGAACAACCTGCCCCCTGATCTTGTGTGGAGGAAAATTCCTTCTTCAGAGGATTTGAACGCATGTGAAAGCAGCAGGGAGAAGAAAATCCCAAAAAGTGTGGGTGCGAGAACACAGCCCTGTTTCACACCACTCAGGATAGGAAAGGGCTCTGATGAGGAGCCACCATGTTGAATTGTGCCTTTCATATTGTCATGGAATGAGGTGATGATACTTAGTAGCTTTGGTGGACATCAGTATACTCTCAATCATCAGCAAAGTGATGGAAGATGTTGTCAACAGTGCTTTCAAGAGGCACTTACGCACCAATATCTTGCTCATCTATACTCAGTCTGGGTTGCTCCAGGATCACTCAACTCCAGATCTCTTAACAGTATTGAACCAAATATGGACAAAATAGCTGAATTCCAGAGTGAGGTGACGGGGTCTGTTCTTGACATCAAGGCAGCATTTGACTGAGTATGGCATTAAGGAGCCTTAGTAAAATTGAAGTCATTGGGACTCAGGGGAAAACTGTCCACTGGCTGCAGTCATACCTAACACAAAAGGAATGTGGTTATAAAAACAAGAAATGATGGAACCACTCAGCAGGTCTGGCAGCATCTGTGAAAAGAGAAGCAGAGTTAACGTTTCGGGTCAGTGACCCTTCATCGGAACAAAGGATTGTGGTTGTTGGAGGCCAATCATCACAGCCTCAGGACATCACTCCAGGAATTTCTTCAAGGCACTGTCCCAGGCCTAACCATCTTCATCCTCTTCATCAATGACTTTCCTTCCTTCATAAGATCAGAAGTGGGGATATGCGCTGATGATTGCACAGTATTTATTCCTACTCACAACTCTTGAAATAATGAAGCAGTCTGTGTTAAAGGTCTGCTCGGGTCTGCAAATGAGACCTGACCCGAGCCTGACAGAACCCCATCCGACCCCACGCCCAACCCGGCCCGAGTCCTTCCATTTTTTCCTGCGCCCGACCTGACACGATCCGACCATCAGTTCACCTACCTTATGTTTTTCACTTTGTTCCTTACCTGCACAAGCTTAAAATAACTAACAAAACCAGCTTTAAAGTCCAGAAAGTAAATTAACATTAGAGTCACTTACCTGAGGTGGTGATAGTGCGTGTCTGACCCAACCCCAGCCCGAATGCCAGATCCAGAAGTGCGACCTGACCTGACCCGAGCCCGACACACGTCATCGGGTCCTCCCGTCGGGTTCAGGTCTGGTAGCAGGCTTTTAGTCTGTGTCACCTGGACGGCATTCTGGCTTGAGCTGCGAATTGGCAAGTAACATTCGCACCACAAACGTGTCGGACAATGACCATCTCCAACAAGAGAAATACTAGGCATCTCCCCTTGACATTCAATTGCATTACCATTGTCGAATCCCCCACCATGAGCAGCCTGCAAATCACCATTGACCAGAAACTTAACTGGACCAGCCATATAAATACTGTGGCTACAAGAGCAGGTCAAAGGCTGTGAATTCTGTGGCATGTGACTCACTTTCTGACTCCCCAAAGCCATTTCACCATCCACAAGGCACAAGTGAAATATTCTCCACTTGCCTGGTTGGGTGCAGCTCCAACAACACTCAAGAAGCTTGACACCATCCAGGACAAAGCAGCCGATTGATTAACACCCCATTCACCACCTTAAACAGTCAAACTCTCCAGCATCAGTGCCCCATGTCTGTAAGTGTACCACCTACAAGATGCGCTGCAGCAACTCGCCAAGGCGTCTTTGACAGCACCTCCTGAACCCATGACCTCTACTACCCAAAAGACAAGGGCAGCAGACATTTGGAAACACCACCACCTCCAGGTTCCCCTCTAAGTCACACACCATTCTGACTTGGAAATGTATTGCCGTACCTTCATCGTCGCTGGATCAAAATCCTGGAACTCCCTGTCTAACAGTACTGTGGGAGGACTTTCACTAAACAGACTGCAGCGGTTCAAGAAGGTGGCTCACCATGTTTTAATTCGGGATGGGAAACAAATGCTGGCCTTTCAGTGATGTGTACATTCGGTCAATGAATTAATAAAAAAGTTGGTGTGGTCAACTATGTCAACAGCGGCAGACAGGTCAACAAGGATGAGGAGTAATAGCTTACTAGATCAGGGGCCAAAAATTTGCTTTGAAGTTGTAAACTAGTGAGGTTTCAAAATTATAAGAGGTTTTAATAGAGTAGTTAGGGAGAAACTGTTTCCACTGGCAGGAGGGTTGGTAACCAGAGGACACAGATTTGAACTAATTGGCAAAATGCTTGTGGGAGATGAACACTTTCCTACTCAGTGATTTATGATGAACTGGAATGCATTGCCTGAAAGGGTGGTAGAAACAGATTCAGTAGTAAATTTCAAAAGGGAATTAGATACATACTTTAAAAGTTAAATATTGTAAGGATATGGGGAAAGACTAGGGGAGTGGGATTAATGGGTAGCTCTTTCAGAAAGTTGGCAAAGGCATGACAGGCTGAATGGCCTCCTTCTGTGCTGTATGATTCTATGATTCCATGGGTCCCCTGACATGGAGCCACTGGGAGCATCTCTTCTACTTTGCAGGGAGGGAAAGCAGTTCTCGTCCCAAACTAACACATTTCAATCTAGCATTTCTAGTTTCTTCAGCAGGGTGTGTCGCAGATGTGTTCGCAACTCACCAAAGGGCTGGTCCACCCAGCCCCTTCCCCCAGTGTTCCCCCCAGCAACCGCCTCCCCCCCCCCCCCCACCACAAATGCACATTAAGTACCACAGGATGTGTCCTCTGCTGATTTTTGGTGTCATTGATTCTGATATGCACCATTTTTTGTTGGGGCTGCAGGGTGGTGAGTGGTGAATAAGGGGCATCTCCTTCACTTCTCTGCTTTGGAATGGGCACTCCAGAAAATTCACTTCCTCCTGACTTACACTGGGCAATGCTTCAGCAGATTCACTAGTGAAATAAAGAAACTACATGGGGCAGTGTGATTTTGCCAAAGGAAAAATATAAGTTTGTTAATATTAAAAATAATGAAAAATCACATAGGTTAATATCAAACAGATTAGAAGCACTCACAGGCCTTGTGCAACCTGCAAATAAACTGAAAAATTCAAAGGTTGCCCTGCCAAACTAAGCTAAATGTCAAACTTCAGAAATGATTAAAGGGTCCTTTTATGACATAAGAAATATAAAGCAAGAGAGCAAGTGGCGTGGAGGTGGTAGTTTGACCATTGTTCTTTCATTATACATGATCCTTGGGCGGAAGAGCAGGTGATAGATTAAGTTGTACTGAGGGTGCCCTCCTGTATTCATCTCATCATATCCGCATCGGCTCTTTGTCAGCCTAATCCAGAACTACTCCCACTATTCCACTGTTTCCAAAAGCCCTGTGTCTTCACCTGTTTCAAATATTTATCCAATTTTAAATTTTAAAATGCAGTGCTGTGACTCAACCACTTCCTGCAGCAAAACATTTCATCCTCCAGCAACTATCTGAGTAAAGATATTTCTCTTAAACTCTTTTCTCACATTATTAGGGACAATTTTAAATTAAAATGCCTTGTCACTAATTCTTCAACCAGAGAAAATAGTCTTTTCCCTTTCCCTCTATAATTTTTAAATTTCTATTACATTTATTCTTTGCCTTCTCTGCTTCAGTGGAAATAAGCCAGTGTCTCAAGTCTGTCTTCATTACTATAATTTCTGATCCTTACATCATTCTGATGGATCCATGCTCACATTTTCCGTGGCTTTAATATAATCGGATGCTGAAAACTGCACATATTGCTTTGTGGTTTAATGAACATTTTTATACATTGGCAAGCAAACTTGCTATGCCAAAGAGGGATTGTTTTAATTCATCGATTGTAAACCTACATTAAACTTTTAATGAAACAGAAAGAGCTGGAATTCTGCAGTTAACCTTTTTTTAAAAAGCTGGCAGCCAAGATGGCCACTGCAATTTGCATTTGAACACCTTAGACATTCCAAGGCCTCAAACACATGTTTGATGAGCCTGTACCCAAGACAATGGTTTGCTCTATTGAGTGAACCATGGGAGATTGGGTTCATCAGCAGGACATTCAAAGTCATCGTGGCACATTAGCCTTGAAGAGGCCCACCCTTCCAGGTATAAACGTTAGCATCCTGAGGCCTGAGGGACTGACATTTTTAAACTTGAATCTCCTTAGAACGTTCCAGGCAATGTACTGAGGCAGTCATGTGATCATCTGTCCATCTTTGTAAAAGCTGAGAGTTTTCCCTTCAATAAGGCGGACAAGCTAGTGACTGATTCTGGGCAGAAGCCAGAAGGGGTATCTCTCTCTCTCTCTCTCTCCAGAAGGTCTGGTGGGGGCGTGCGAAGCCTAGCTGCTGGTTGCTGGATCCAAGACAAAGACACCAGGGGAAGAAAGCCACCTACAATTCTGCCTACAAGAAAACCCTGAACCAGGTGGGCCAGCCATAAACTGCACATTTACCAGCTAAAGACTTCAAGAACACAACTTCAGTCAGAATTATACGAACCCACAGACTGTGTATTAATTTTTATTTGTTCTGGACTCTAATCCAACCACAAATCTACCCCTCATCACTCTATAATCTAATTGTGTATGTGTGTGATCCTCGTGTGAGTGTATGCTTGAATGTGCTGCGTAATTTTATTTTTTTTAGATCGGGTTTCGATTAAGTATAATAAACTCATCTCCTTCTTGTTTAAACTCAAGCAACCTTGACCAACTGGTTCTTTTACAATCACAGGAAAGGTAAAAGGTAAACACTTACTGAAGTGGTAAGCACATCCACTGTTTAAAAAAGGAATAAACCCTGTTGCGGTCAAATAAGAGGAAGAATAAGCGGGAGCCTTTTGACTCCTCACCTGATTGTAACAACATACTTATCATTACTTTTTTACTCTTGCTCACTATACTCTAAACAAAAAAAAATCAAAAATGCTTTATTCAGTAATAATAAGCTGATATTTAAAGCATATATTTGGCATGAAACTTACAATAAGCCACACAATAAAATCCATAAGTTTCAATATAAATAAAATCACAACACAAAGTCAACCCAATGTGGAACTTGAAATGTTTTCACATGAAACATTCCTCTCTCTGAAAAATCGTACTATAATTTAAGGCCAGTCACCATAAAGTAAAGCCCCATAAAGGTAGCAATGGCTACCTGCACCATTGTAAAGTACTTGGACACTCTTGGGAGCTCTTGCTTGACGTTGACAGTGGTATGGGGCTTCAATGAGCTTACAGTATAGCATCCTGGTGTGAGCACCATGTCAGGTGAGACTAGGACCATGTTACCTTCTATATCTTTGATAATGGTTGATTTAAATAATTTCTTTATGTCTGAATAGACATTGATAATATTTAATGTTAAATACATGCATTAATCTAGATTTATTAAATGTATGGGATGATTAAATATGCACTTTCTTTCTTATTGAAGAACGATGCATGATTTTTCACTTCTCTTTGTGTGTTTTCAAAATGAACACTTGATCTGCCATTCACTTTATTGTCAGTCTTTTTCCCTCCTAAAGTAATGGAAGCACCTGAGTATTGTCATTAGCATGATATTGGCTGTGCTTCTGTTCACTACAATTTTGTATACTGAACTGAGAAAACCCTTTGATATCCCAGGAATCTGTCTGCTTGTTAAATTGACCGTTTGTTTGATTTTTGGTACAAAGAAATTAAGGAATATGATGAGATCATGATATTTTAAGTCAATATTTATTAAAAAATCAATCTCGATGAAAATTTGCCCATCCCTCTAATTAGATGAGGCAACTAGAGGTTGATGTTTAATTGCAAAAGTAATTACATGGAGCAGATAGCCAGTGACATTTGATTATCTAGTTGATTGATTAAAAAGCCTACCTCGTGGAACAGATTGTCAGCTATGGGATTCGAGACAATAGAGCAAATAAAAAAGTTGTCCTGTTAGCAATCATGAATTTCAAGGATGAAATTAAAGCAACTAAACACCTTCCAATCTTTTTAACCACAGACATGCAAGTACAGCAGCTGCATGACTGGGATACAGATAGGCTTGGGTTTAGATGTTTCAGGGAATGAAGTGTTGGAAATGGAAAAGCAGCTGGGAACCAAATTAAAAGAAACAGCTCGAGGAAAAGAGAAGAGATTTATCAAACTATATTAATTTATATTAAACACAGACATCTATGGTTTTCTTTTTCCATATGTTCTTAACTAATATCATTCCCACCACCATCTCCTCTATTTTTCTCATTACTCATTTCTGCTACTTCCCCCTCCCACCCCATGAAACAAAGAACTCAGATGTTATTAATTAGCCAAGGTCTTTCTGCTTCCCTTCATGTTGAGTTCCAAGAAGGTGCACTAGTAACTATGAGTTTGTTAACTGTCCAGTTATCTGCTCATCTATTATATGCTTTGTGTGGGATAGTCATAAGATGCAAATGAATACTCTTACCACCACATAGTGAGGATGTCAGAAATAGAAGGCTAGACTGCACCACTGGAAGATGGTAGTAATCGATGTTTAGACACACCTGCTTTTCAAAATAATACAGTTTACATACAAAACAGCTGAAATCTTTTGAACCAATTCATTATCTTCAAATATTATTTACCTTGAGAATGTACATATATTGGCTTAAGCTGCACAGGCCCCAAGCTTCTACAACAGCCATAGCTTCCAAAATGCTTGTAAATTATTGCATATGTGCCTCGCAGCACCAGGCTGTTTGCTCTGCAGGCAAACACAAAGCAGCACGACTTATTAAATTTCTATGAAGTTTACCAAATTTGCAGGATCAGTAGGGTGGGCCCAACAGGGAGGCTCTCCCACTGCCTCCAGCACCTTTGAAGCAGCTGATGGTGCTGATACTTAGCATTCTGCTGATATTACACTGCTGAACCCATCCAGTTAATCTCCACAGCAAAGATTAGTTTATTCGATTAAGGTTGTTCCATAGGGACCTTCTTGGTTACTCCCTGGAAAGCCTCATGTGTATCTTTTTGTAACCTTTTCCTAGCTAAAAGGGTTCAGTGTAGTAATTTTTTCTTTCCTTTTATATGATTGAAAAATAAATTGGAAATGAATTTCTGTTAAACCTAGGGTTTTAAATATGAGGTAAAGGTTATGGTTTTCTAGTTTTTTCAAGAGCAATAATAACACAATTTTGTTTCTTGTAGAATCCCATGTTTATGCCATAGTTTTGTCAACACTTCCTATCTGTTTCCAAATAACTGCAGGCCTTGTAAGTCAAATAATTTATTTCTTTTATATAAGGGGAGAGAACCCATTATGAAAAACTTGGAACATCCAGTTTATACAATAGGTTTTTGAATGACAATTTCCATGAAATAAAACAGTGTTCCTATCCATTGTGATGCAAAGTTTATCACACAGGGTGTTAAAAGTGCAACCAGCACTTTTATTTTCATCACAAAATCACCAGCATAACAATGAGAAGCACTTACAGTTCATGTCACCTACCATGGGATCATTATAAACTATCCTGTGCGACCGTCTGAACCCATCTCCATATACAAAACAAGCCTCCCAAACCACAACATTCCATATTTCTGGAATATACTGCCCAGAGAAATAGAGGCAGAATCAGTTGAGATGCTTAAAGGGAGGCACAGACTTGTGTATAGTAGTAGTATGAAGGGATACGGATAAAAGTGAGGAAATCTGGATTAAAAATATAAAAAGCTGCCTTGGCTAATAAAGTGGTAGAATAGATTCAAAGGGCTAAATGGCCTATTCTTGTTCTAGTGGTCTTCAGATACATCTAATGATACTGACAAATGCATCACAATTCCCTGAGCATTCCAATTTATCCATAACACATTACAGATTTCTTTGGATTTGCACATTCTGAAAAATTATTCTATTTTGATCTTTACTAATTTACAAATGTTCACAATACGTATAGGTAGCCTAAGAGTACCAGAGTGCACGTTGATTATTTTGAATTTATCACACATCGAAACCCGATTCATAATTTTCAGATTGAGCAGTGAGTGTAGTTCATTTCCAGAATATTTGCCTTTCAGTGTCATTTTAATGATGATTCTGACACATCATAACTATATTTTCCAAATACTCAGTCAGACTTCCTGTACTGCCAGGATTTAAAAATGAAAAGCTTCTGCTTTAAATTACTTTAAGCAGAGTTTTTACCACATCATCCTATGGAAGTAATACTTTAGATTATGATGTAATATTTGTAACAAATACATGCAACTTTGAATACTGATTTTAAAAATCTTTTATAATTATGCAAAGTATTTTAGGAAGCATTGTTATCTGTGCATATTGTTACGACTGAGGCTGGAGGAATGCACTGTCTTTCTCTAGTTCCACTTCTCCACAGGTCACAACATATATTTACATGTTTTATCCAGTTACCAATACAGCCAATTATTTACTTTATCTATTTTAGTTTCAGAATAAAAATCCACCAACCAGGTTTCTTTAATAAGCAACAAAATTATTAATTTATTATAAAACAAGACTTATTCAATAACATGCAAAGCTTATTAACACACAGGTTGAAATATGAACGTTCCTTACTAAATTATCCCAACACAAAAGCACACACACACACACATACATACACTGGTTAAAGAAAAAATTAAAAAGTTTTCTATGCAGAGATCTCTTTACAAAAAAGACAAAAAAGTGCTTTGGCCAAATATTTGTTAATTCTTGAAAAAAAAGGAAAAGAACAAAGAACAGTACATCCTATTCACGTATTTGTCAAGACGCCTCTTAAACGTCGCTATCATACCTGCTTCCACCACCTCCCCCGGCAGCAAGTTCCAGGCACTCACCACCCTCTGTGTAAAAAACTTGCCTCGCACATCCCCTCTAAACTTTGCCCCTCGCACCTTAAACCTATGTCCCCTAGTAACTGACTCTTCCACCCTGGGAAAAAGCTACTGACTATTCACTCTGTCCATGCCGCTCATAACTTTGTAAACCTCTATCATGTCGCCCCTCCACCTCCATCGTTCCAGTGAAAACAATCCAAGTTTATCCAAGCTCTCCTCATAGCTAATGCCCTCCAGACCAGGCAACATCCTGGTAAACCTCTTCTGTACCCTCTCCAAAGTCTCCACGTCCTTCTGGTAGTGTGGCGACCAGAATTGCACGCAATATTCCAAGTGTGGCCTAACTAAGGTTCTGTACAGCTGCAACATGACTTGCCAATTTTTATACTCTATGCCCCGACCGATGAAGACAAGCATGCCGTATGCCTTCTTGACTACCTTATCCACCTGCGTTGCCACTTTCAGTGACCTGTGGACCTGTACGCCCAGATCTCTCTGCCTGTCAATACTCCTAAGGGTTCTATCATTTACTGTATACTTCCCACCTGCATTAGACCTTCCAAAGTGCATTACCTCACATTTGTCCAGATTAAACTCCATCTGCCATTTCTCCGCCCAAGTCTCCAACCGATCTATATCTGCTGTATCCGGGATGTCCCAGAAGGTCCTTTATTCTGGTGTCCAAATACGTGTAGACGGCTGTCACTGGGATATTTTTGGAGTAGTTCTTTTCAGGTGATGTCGAGGATTAGTCTGGCAGGTTTTCCAGGAGAATCACTGCATCAGAGGTTTCAGCTATCACACTGGATTTTCAGGGTTTCTCAAAGAGGTGGAAAAAGGATGAGCTGGTGACTTCTTAATTACCAGGCTTACCCTTAACTGACTCAAAACAATATCCAAAACTGAAACCAACTCTTGACCACCAAAAATCTTGACATGTCACTTCTCTGTAAACAACTCCCATAGCCATCAAGGCTCCTGCTATTTATGTAGCTTATGCCATGTGACTTCCAGTAAGGATTTGTTTTTAAACAGAGTCCCAAGTCCTTCCAGGGACCTTTTTAAAAAAAAAACAAAGTCCAGCATCTATGGAATCTCTTCAGTCTTTCAAATGAATCAATTTCTACAATTTTTGAACATGAGTCTTCAAAAAATATTAAAAAATGGAAGCATTTTCATAAAAATGGGCTGAACTTTATCAGCGCGCCACATTCCACGGCAGCGTGCTGTGAAGACGGTGGCCTACTGACACAGAAGTGCTGCCGCACAGCACCCACGATATTACCCACGGGGGCAGATTTAAATGGAGGGGATGGAGTGGCCACCCCCGATGACACAGAGAGGGCAGCCGGCACGCCCCCGGCAATGGCGTCCTGCACCATCGTGCAGGATCCGGCGCCATTTTTAAAGGGCTTCAGGCCCTTCAGGATATATTTAAATATTTAAAGGTGCCAGCGAGCTTAAAAAAAACCTTTAATGTAACTTTGAATCCCCTACCCCACCCCTCCCACTGAGTCCTAAACACATAACTTGACCTATCCCCCCCAGAAATACACTTTTTGAAATTTTGAACTTTGCCCCCTGAACTTCAGTACCTTTGACCTCAACCCCTTCCCACCATCCCCACAACCAATAGAAATAGTTTTCCCCGCTCTCCCCCCCGATACTTTTATTCCTCCCCTCTCCCCACCAGTGTCTCACCTCAGAACTCCAATGAAGTTCCGAAGGCATGCGAGTTGCAGCCGGTTGGCCGTAAAATCAGCATAGGACAGCCGGCAGCGGCAGGTAAGTTCATTTGCATGTTAATGTGGCTAATTTCAATATTTTAATGAAGGCCCCACTGCTTGGCGGCAGGGTGGGGGCTGCACTGAGGCCTCGCCGCCGCTGCTAATATCTGGCAAGGCCTTCTCGGCATTGTGGGTCGCAGTGGGCTGCTCCCGCTAGCATTTTACGGGCCTCCCCGCCACGGCCCGTGGCATTGAGGAGCTGGTAAGATTCAGCCTAGTATGTGGCGTTACATTGTATTTCACAAAATATCACAACAGGACTCATGAGCAGTCCAGCCACATTCAAAAGCAGTTTCCCAAAATAATGTTCAATAAATTACACTAGCAGAATGCACCAGTTTACGGTGACTGACAGTTAACTGCCAAGCTTTGTTTGAAATTTAAACCAGGCTGCTTAACTCTGATTGATCAAGGCATTGCCCTGAGGAATGCACCAGTGAATGGCTGTCACTTATTTTGTTCAGCTGAAACAGGCACAATGTGTGTACATGTTCTTTCCGTCTGCAAAGAACAGGGCCCTGTGTATTAATATATGTAGCTTCTAGTATGCGCAAATGCGCCACACAACGAGTACTACTGAGAATCTTAAATTGGTTGTCAGTGTAGTTCTGAACACACTGCGGATTATTTAGCAAATGATGTCCTATTGCGGATTCACATCTAATTGGACACTGTATTTTGAGTTTTGCAAGCACAGGCTGGTTGGGTACGGCCTGTACCTTGCCCGTTGCAAACAGCAGAAGGGACATGTTGTTTGATACAATCCGCCAGTCTTTGGGATGTACAGCCTATATACCTAGCATCACACTGGCATTGAAATTCATATATCATATTACTCATTTGTGTGATAGGCGGGACGTCTTTTTGGCTTCACAGCAGCATCCTGTTAGTGGCGAACACCACCCATGTTGCTACTGCATCGTAACAGTATGAAACAGCTAGCTTCATCTGTTGCTCAAATTTTTCGGATACATTACCCTTCCAGGGTAATTTGAGGTAGACTGGGCATTTCTCAGGGCTGAAAATGATGGCCTTAGGTCCATTCATAAGTTTGTGCGATATACAGCGAGAAATGATCTGATCAACTGATCAGGACAATACGCAAGAATAACAACAAACAAAGCTTGGCAGTTAACTGTCAGTCACCATAGACTGGTGCATTCTCCATGGCAGCACCTCTACCAATCAGAGTTCACTTACCAACCAATCAGCACTCTCTTCTCATGCAGTATAAGTTGTTGTTTACCCTACATTGGTTATTCTTGTGTGCTGTCCTGATAAGTGCAAGATGAAAAGCTTCAACAACATGTCTCTATTTTCAGCAATTCTCACATTCGTAGAGCTTGGAAAGAAATGGGAGGTTGGAGATGGGGTAGTGGTTTGCAAGAACAGAGTGGTCAAGGATAGTTTTTTTGTGGAAGGGACAGTCAGTGATGAGAGAGTTTCTGAAATTGAAAAGGGGAAATTCCTGAGCAGAGGGAACTAATTACAATGTCAGTGAGTATGGGGACCAGAAAATGTATCTGGACTTAGGAAAGGAAAATGGAACAGCATTTAACAAAACCCAGTGCTACCTAAATCAAAAAGGGACTTTTTATTGGAAATAAAGGACTGAACAATACCTTGAAAAAAAGCCAATGGTACTTAAAGAAGAGGTGTACTATAGAGGAAGCATTTATTTATTTAAATGTCTCAACGTTTTTTAAAATAAACTGTATGAATTGTGCGGTTAACAAAGTTAGTATTGTGGTCTGTTTAATGGGGCATCTAACTTAAAACAAAATTACTCAAATATAATTCAATGACAAATTAAGTTGAAATGAATCATTTTACCTTTTGCACATAACATTATTTTCCCATGAAGACAATGCCATTTAGAATGACTCCTTTTTTCAGTACAGGCATTCATTGAATAGTGAACCTGTGGAGCAGATTGTTGACACATGCAGTGAACACTGTTTCATTGTATTCCTTCAAGTAAGAGCTGGACCTGTTTCTTGCTGAGGTACAGATCACCTAGTATAAGAGGTAGGTATCCTGTAATTTAAAGCAGAGCCAATGCGATCTCTTGGACTAGTTAGATCACCTGAGGTGAGGAGACTGCATTTTTATTTTTTTTTCACCTCTCCCAGATTACATTGCTCTGGGTGGGTGGGGAGTGTATGTATTATGGTGCACAAGGTATCACAACTGTGTGGGACAGGCTGGATGGACCAGTATTTTCCTGTCTGTCATTTTCGTATGTTCATATGTTAAAGGCATTATTTAAATGCAGGTTGATGTTGTAATTATTTGCAGTTATGTATTGCACCATTGTGACATTCAAAATCTGTGTCTTGACCCTAGTTCAATATTTGGAGCTTCAAGAGCATCACCCAATGTCATTACTGTCCTCAAGGATACAGAAGTAAATGTTTTAAGTCATGAGCAAAAATTGATTTGCTGAATGTCTTGTGATCAGATCTCAGTGTTCAAAGTACAGATATGATTGTCCCCTCAATTTTAGGCAACTTAAGATCTTGAGGGGTAAACTTTCATTTTACTGTATGGGATGGTGTTAGAACCAGGTGAGAAAGAGGTTTAGGGTTCCCTTTCAGCCTTTCCTGGTCTTACTGTAACAGGGTTTTATTTTTAAACACATTGTGGTTTTAGTTTCCCCTTGGTGAATCCTTGTTTACCACTTCCCAATTATAAGGCAAAGAAACCAGCATAAACAGGTTTTCTTGGGTTTAAAGAAGAAAAGTTGAAATTTATTAAACTTAAACTTAATTCGGTTGACGCCTATGGATACACGATGCACCCATGCTAGCATGCATACGCAATACACGTATGTAAATAGAGACAAAGAAGAGCAGAAGAAAAACAAAGTGGAACAGTTTGAGGCAATATCTGAAGAGCTGTTGTTACAGTTCTTTGAGCTCACTGTAGAGTTCTTGATTGTAGGTGGATCTTGCTTTTCGTTGGGGCCCAGTATTCTTCTTAAACCTTGTTCACTGTAGGAGACTTTTCTCTCTTGGGGTTCATGTGTCTTCAGTGGGTTTTGGAGTTCTGTGTGAAAGAGATGGGAGCAGACAGGAGAGGCTGTGGGGAGCCAGCCAGGAGAGGTCTTTTCAATCCAGGAGCAAACAGCTTTCTGCAGGCTCTCAGTTCAAACTGTACAATTCAGAAACCCCCAGGTTGCTAAGCAGGTTATTCATGTGACTAAATGGTCTGACCACGTCTTGGCTCTATGTATTGTATCATCTTAGCAGGGAATGGAATGCACTTCCCTGCCTTCAATGTCTGTTAGCATGTAAATGTTTTTTTCCAGCCAAAGTCTGGCAGTCGTTGTAACAGGCCTTCTCCTCTTCCCAGCAACAATTTGAAATTTAATGTCCATGTGGCGAAATTAATATGCCTTATTCTTGGCAGGTGGGGGCCTTCATGAAAGATGAAATGAATGTCAGGTAATTCTATGATGAGCAGGTGATCCGTTCCAACAGGTTACCATCCATGGAAGGAAGTTGAAAATTTATCGCAAGTTACTGTGGACAGTGAAATATTCAAAACGCATCACAAGTTTTTGATCGAAGCCTATCAAAACAAAATGATTGGGTTCTGCAACAATCCATAACTTTAGCAGAAATAGTGATCAAAATGTTGGGAAATTTTATGACCTCATCATTTCAGCCTGTTTAGAGCACATTCTGAACTGATCAAATTAAATCTTACAATGCACTGTTAGGACCAATGTTTATGCCATTGACCTGACGGGTTGATATAAAATACTGCACCTGAAAGAAAAATTCATTCCCTAAGTAATATTTAGTAGACATCTTACTATTGACAAGTGCCTCAGCTACAGTCTTTCTAATTGCATATTTGAATACAATGAATAAATTAACCTTCTATTGTCTCACATAATTGTTCTCAATTTACGTGCACATAAATGTGCATATGATATATTCTTTCAAAACAACTACTATTAGGTTGATTTGGTGGAACACAAGGCCATGCATATCATATCCTTCCTGGAAAGTTTAATAGTATTGTCTCTTAATTGTCCAATTAACTCTTTTTTAACCTTTCTTGACTCCAGGGTATCTGCTCCGTCAGTTAAAATATTAACTGTCATTTGTTAATAACTAGTCACATGTTAGAAAACAGTATGACTATTTAATGACATCACTAGACTGGACCCCCTATAGTGTTGGTATCAGAGAAAAGAATAAAACCTGCTGGTATCACAAAGCAGTTACATCCCACTTTCAGGGCATGGTAATTTTCCATACTTTTTATTTCGTTCAGACCAAACGTATAATAAAGCAAATATTAACTGAAACTTTTGAGCTATATAAATGGCAAACATTTGCTCATTGAATTACAGAAATGACCTTGAGTATGTATTCGTGCTTTTGCCAATCAACTTTGTGTAACGTAACGCATTCTCAATCATTCCTATAACCCCTGGAGCAACATCCCTCAAATGCACTCAGAATTGGTGTGCATAATAGTAGATGGTTGGTGTATTTTCTAAAGATGCATTGATCCTCAATTGTTGTGGGTGCAATATGTGAATGAAAGATAATTTATCCCTTAACATTCTATATTCTATATATAAATACAGACACACATCAGGGTGATTTCCATAAGTGAACATCCCATGTGTGATTAACATTGGACCCATAATATTAATGGTGCAAAAATACATGGGGTATATGTCCTGAATTTCTGCAGGGCTTGTCCTAACATTATGGAAGATCAGCACAACCTCCAGAGAAATGGCACAAATGATGCAATTTTAAAGACATGAATTTTTCTTGGATTGACAAGATTATCTAGTGGTCTGCCACAAAGGTATGTGTTGGGACCTCTATTCTCAGTAGACATACATGATTTAGATATAGCATGGAGGGAATACTATCAAAATGTTCTGGTGACACCAAATTGGGAGACATGGTAAACTGTTAAGAAGAAGGTGGGAGATGTAGAAAGTTCAGGGAATGGGCAGATAAGTGATGGTTACCATTCTGCATATAATGGGAAGTTGTATTTTTTTAAAGTAAAAATTGAAAATATACCCCAAATGATAACATTCCCTGGCTAGAAATTGTTCCATGCCATTCTTTGGGCACGGGGGTTACAATTCATGACCTGCCCACGCCCATTGCAGTGGAGGTAGGCAGCACACAATTTGGTACTGCCTCCTCATTTACCTGATTGCAGCATTGGTCTGAGCAGAGCCCGCCCTGATGGCTGCCTGAGCACTCAAGAGGGGGCCGAACAGCATTAAAGGGAAGCTTCATTGAATCATAAGAGGCTGCAGCTGAATGCTATTGCTGCAATTGTGAAGAAGAGAAATGCAATACCAGGTCAGAGAAAAGGTTCTCAGGTACATGTATGCGGCGCTGGAGGGCTTAGTGATGGATGGGGACAGGACGAGAGACGCCATAGTTCTGCAGGGGACCAGGAGTCCCTCAAGGACCACCCTCAGAAGGGAATGGGAGCAGATGGCCATGGAAGTCTATTTCCAGAGTTTGGCCCCGAGGACTTGGTAGCAGTGCCAAAAGAAGTGTAATGACCTCATGCGGGTGGTCAAGGTCTGTGAATGCATCTTTGCACGGCATCTCCTACCTACCACACTGCCAACCTCTTACGCTGTTCAATGCACCATACCCCCTTCACTCATCCATTAGCAGTCCCTGGCATTCAGGACTCACGCCTAACATCCAGCTACTCCACCTCACCTTCACACATATTCCAATGATGCAGCCTCAAGCCCAGCTCCCAGTGCTTCCACATACCTTCAGCCATTCAGCTGTGGCAGGTACATCAACCAAACACAGTGCAACACAATCACTGACATTCTCCCCTTTCTATTGCAGGACAAGGTGATACATAATAGAAGGGAGTAAAGCAGAAACACAGGGGCACAAGGACACCTGCATCTCCTGAGCCCTAAGGAGGAAATAATTCTCCACATCATGGAGCTGACTGCAACAGATTCCATGGCATCCGATGACGCTGAGAACATTGAGGATGACGGTATGTCTGTGCCTTATGCCCCAGCTCACCCTCATCCTGATATCTGGCATGTTGAGCAAGTTATATATGGTGTGACCATGGACCTCTTATTTTCTTCCCCAGCCCTCATCCCTCATACCAACGTTCCCCTTTTTGTTTTCCTGCTTTCAGAAACCCAAGAACTGGTGCTTGCTCAGCAACAGCATATCCAGCAGGAGGAAAGAGAGTTTCAGCACAGCACTGATGAAGAGGCCCCGTCACCTAATCTGACTCTCGCAGCTCAGATATTGGCACTGCATGTACCTTAGAGGCTAGTATAGAGTTGGGATCTGCACTTGGTGAGTCACTGGACATGAGTGGGCTGCAGCCAGGCCAGGGAGAAAGAATAGTTTATACGCCAGCTGATCTGAAGGGGAAGTCGCAGCCGAGTTCTGTTGTAGGGGACTCCAGTAAAGTCCTCAATCGGGCAGCATACACAAAAACACTAATGAGAATGCTCATCGAGATACTGGGTGCATTGAAGGAGGAGTCCAGCTCCAACTTGGCAGAGGGCATCACACAGAGCTCGCCCTCTCCACAGCCTCTGCTCCATCTCCCTTTCATGCTGCTGATCCAAAAGGCACTGCCACTGCAGCCTCAATATCTGTTGCAGCCTTTGTGTGGACAAGTCACCAAGTCCTCTGCACTCTTTGTGAGGATGCAGCAAAACTCGTGCCAAATCCCAGGAACTCTCCACTCCAAAAACACTCCACAGTACATCCAGAAACTTAACCATAGTAGAAGCTATTCTAAATTACCTTGCCTGCAAGTTGGCTGCCTGGCACAAATGATGCCAGCCTCACATGTTCTTTGGTGAGCGGGAAGCTAATACATTGAAAGGACCTGTGTGGGCCAAGTTCACAAATAAAGCATCAAAACAGTCAATAGGGCTGAGTGACATCATGACAATATCATTCAGAGGTTTCTGGCACATGCAGGGGACGCCCGCACGAGCACCCTGCTCAGCATAAGGTTGCCACACCGGAAGTGGCTGGAGGCACAGCGTGCCCTTCGCAGAGGCCCTCCGTCTTCTGTGGCGCCATCTTCAGCTGTACTCAGGATCAAAATTTTATGCCCTCAGTGAAGTGGAAGACCAGAAGGTTCCGAGAGTGCAGATACATAACTCTTTTAAAAGCAAGGCTGCAGGTGGAAAAAGCCATAAGTAGGCTAAAAGGAGTCTGAGCTTCATATTTGGAACATTGAACAGAAAAGCAAGGAGGTTGTGATGAATTTGTAAAGGACATCATTTAGGCTGCAGTTCAAGATCTGCATGCAGTTTTAATTACTCCGTCATCAAAAGGGTATTGCATCCAAGCAAAGGTGTAATATAGAGTCACTAAAATGATGTCAGGGATGAAACATGTAAATTTGACAAGAAACCGCAAAGAAAAAGTTATGGGGGTGGAGTAGGCTGGGGTGTGGAGGAATCTAATAGAAAAATTCAAAAATTTGCAAGGGTTTAAGAGACTAAATAGTGAAAGATTATTTCCACTAGTAGGTTCCCAATTACAAGGGAAAATAAATTAGTGATTATTATTAAAAGCATAAAGAGGAATTTATTTCACACAATGGGTTACTGGCATACAGAATGCTTTCCTACAAATGGCTATCAAACCAAAATTTAAGAGGCAATAGGAAAACATTTGAAGAAAAATATTGAAGAATGCAAGGAAAAATAGAGAGAGATTAGAGACGTTAACATAAACTGGAACTAATGTTAGCGTAGGCACAATGGAAGAAATGGCCTCCTGGTATGCTGAAATTCGAATTATTTTATGGTATGAGAACATAAGAGAAGCGGAGTAGACCATACGGCCCCTTGATCCTCCACCGCCATTCAATATGATCATGGCTGATCATCTGCCTCAACTGCCCTTTTCCACCCACTCCCCATATCCCTTGATTCCCTGACAATGACATCTGTTAGCAATGGCACATCCACCACCCACTGGGGTAGAGAATTCCAAAGATTCACAACCCTCTGAGTGAAGAAATTTCTCCACATCTCAGTCTTAAATGATTGACCGCTTATCTAGAGACTGTACCCCCATGTTCTAGATTTCCCCAGCCAGTGAAACAACCTCTCAGTGACAACCCTGTCAAGCCACTTCAGAATCTTATATGTTTCAATGAGATCACCTCTCATTCCTCTAAACTCCAGAGAGTATAGGCCCAATTTACTCAGCCTCTCATCATAAGACAACTCTCTGATCCCAAAAACCAATCTAGTGAACCTTCGCTGTACCTCCTCCAATGCAAATACTCCTTCCTTAAATATGGAGGCCAGAACTGTACACAGTACTCCAGGTATGGTCTCACCAAAGCCCAATACAACTGTAACAAGACTTCCTTATTATTTTACTCCAAATGACAGAGCCATTAAATTGAAAGAGTATTCTGATTTCCAAAAATGTAAAATGCCAAGTTCATGTTGTAAGCGTGAGGGCTTGCCCCGGTACCCAAAAATGCCTCGAGAGTCAGATGTCTTGGACAAATGAGCGATCTTTATTTACAAGCATGCAAGGAGAAGTCCTACTCTCACAAATGATTGTAGGGGTTCTGCTAGTACATTGTACCAGTAGTCATTTTATACAGTTTTACAGGAGGTTTATTTGATAAACTGCTTCTTAATTACATCATCTCCCATCTATTGCCTTCCCTGATCTCATCCTGCCTTGGTTATATTATTCAACTCGTCAACCTCTTGATTACCCTAATCATAGGATTCTTAGGCTAATCATAGGATTCAGGTGTCTTTCTCCTGAGCTTGTTTCCTCCTGATTAGGCTATTCATAGGATTTGGCTGTTTCCCTCCTGAGCTCGTTACTTTCTGATTAGGACCGTCGAATAATCTGGGGATCAAACCGGTTTCGATGAGCTAGGGATCCATGGGTAATGGCTCCCTTGGGCCAGATGCTGGCTAAGGGCCAAAAGGGAAGTCTGTAGGGGAGACTGGCATAGGGAACCATGGGATACTTGGCGTAACTTAAGTCCCTGTAACTTGAGAAAGCTTGCCTGCTAGACACACAAATTATATGAATACTTAATCAGAAGGTAACGAGCTCAGGAGGAGACACCCGAATCTTATGAATAACCTAAGAATCCTATGAATAGGGTAATCAAGATGTTGACGAGGTAAATAATATAACCAAGGCAGGATGAGATCAGGAAAGGCAATAGGTGGGAGATGATATAACTAAGAAACAGTTTATCCTGTAAAACTGTATATAATGACTACTGGAACAATGTATTAGCCGAACCCCTACAATCATTCGTGAGAGTAGGACTTCTCCTTGCATGCTCATAAATAAAGATTGCTCGAGGTGTTTCTGGGTATCAGGGCAAGCCCTTACAATGTTTATCAGAAATACAGAACAAACTCCATTTCTTTAATGTTAGAATTCTGAGAAAAAGCACCGAAGTTCATCTTACAATTCAAAATTCAGTATGAGAACAATTATCCTATCTGAGATTTCTGCATATTAAAATTCAGAACTGCAGATTCAAATAGAGGTCAGATTATCATATTATGAGTGAAGTGTCATTGTAAGCATTGCTCTTTCTATGGTGCAGGGAATGTTTTAATTTGGATATTGTATTACTTTACTGGGAAGCTAAGAGTGTATTCTGACCAATAGCAAAGTGGTTTCCACGTCACTGCAGTGTTGAAGCAGTGTTTATACGAGGATTGTGACCAGCAATCTGACCACTGATCGGACTAGAAAATGGAAAGTGCTACTCAAGCCGTAGATCCCATGCAACCTAACCATGACCTTCTGAAATCCTGTTTCAAAAATTCACCGAGATGTCAAGAGCATCCCTAAAATGTTGTAACATCATGACATCAACATTTCTTCAAGGCTTCAAAATAATTTCAAAGCATTGTTTTGGAAAAAGCAGTGTAAATCACCTTTCCAACCCACAATGAACTCAAGAGTGATTGATTATACCCTTAGAGAGGTAAACTTTTGCAGCATAAAATACATTATTTGGCAGTTTTCTTGTGTTCAGTGATTGTATTAATTTGAATTTTGTATATTAATGTTTCTTACTATAAAAACAGTAGAGATCTTTCATATTAGATCAAACAAAATATGTCTGCTTTAAACACAGTTGCAAAATGCAAGTCTCCATTTTAGTGAGGTTTGGAGCAGCAAACTAAATATTTTAAGTCAACTGAAAGAAGATTGCATGCACTTAAATAATCGTTCGGATTATAAATTGTGACATTGATTTCTGTGCAGAACAAATGTTTTTCATTTATTTTTTTTTGTACAATAAATTAGTTCTAGCAGGCCATCAGACTTCACCAACATAACCACCAACAATAGTTATAATGTGCCTACCGTTGTAAAATGCATTGTGGAATATTCATACTTACATTTGTAATGACAAGCCTGTTGCTCTACATTTACCCATGCCACTAACCATTATTTTGTTCATCAGGAAATTGACTGCATTGCTTAACCCTCAAGATTTGTCTTGCCTGTTTGCTTATTTCAGGCTCAAAATGTGACATCACACAAAAGAAAGGAATCATGACTGTTGTCTGGAAACCAAGGGCCTCGACATCGTGATCCATGGCGGGGAGGGGGGCGCTGAAGATGAGTCCGGATGAAGCCCACCACAGACCTCGACACTGGGAGGGCCCGGCCCAATCCTCCTGGAGGCAGCGATGGCTCTGTGGCGGCCCCCCCTGCCGCTGGGCGATGGGACCTCAATTAAAATATCTAAATGAATAAAATTAATAAATTTACATCGACCTCCTTCCAATCTTGAGGGCCGGCCGGCACTCCTGCACCTTCAATTCCCCATCCGGGTGAAGGCGACATGATGCTGGTGGGGCGGGGGGAGAAGGTAAGATTTTCAGTTCAGCAGGGCGGGGTGGGAGGGTGGTGAATGAGGTCAAATGCACGTAATGGGTGTAGGGGATGTTGGGAAAAGTTGAACTTCAAACTTTGTGCAGTTTGGAGTGGGGGGGAGGTCAGATGTAAAAGGTGTTTTGGGGGGAAAGGGCAAATAGTTAATATAATCGTTATTGGGGGGATGGAAAAGGCACATAAGAAATTTATTTATTTAATTTTGGGCGTTATGTGTTCAAACATTTAAATTAGGCGGCAGGGCTGGCTGCCCTTTAAAAATGGCGCCAGCGCCTGCGCACAGACAACTGACGTCAATGCCGGGGATGAACAGCCTGCCCCCTCCATGAGATTGGGTGGGGCCGGGCCGCCTCGGCTATTTTAATGAGCTGCCGCGCTTGAGATTACGGTGGCTCTTTGGCATGCGGCCCCATTTTCTGAGCTTGCCGACGAAATCTAGCCCCAAGTACTGTGCAGATAGTAACAAACCATCTACATATTGATGGAGTTCATAACTGCACAGTTATTGTGTGCCAGAGCATGTTCAGGCTATATGAGTGCAGTTAATGGTGCCCTAGACATTGAACAATTTTGCAATTTGAAAGAAAATGGTGGGCTCTCATGCTGTTGCTGATCATCCATGAACAAGTTGATTAAGTTGCTAGCTCTGGCAAGCTGTGATCAGCCACCCGCTTAATATAGTTGTACACTGCAGATTGACGGATGTTTCTAATGTCTCCATGCCAGACTAGAATGAACCAGTGACATAGGGCGGAATTCCCAGCCTCTGACCTGCTCTTGTAGCCACAGCATTTATGTGGCTGGTCCAGTTCAGTTTCTGGTCAATGGTAAGCCCCCAGGATTCAGCGATGGTAATGCCATTGAACATCAAGGGGAGATGGTTAGATTTTGTCTTTTTTGAGATGGTCATTGCCTGGCACTTGTGTGGTGCGAATGTTATTTGACACTTATTAGCCCAAGCCTGGATGTTGTCCAGGTCTTGCTGCATCTGGACACGGGCTGCTTCTGTATCTGAGGAGTTGTGAATGGTGCCAAACATTGTGCAATCATCAGCGAACATCCCCACTTCTGACCTTATGATGGAGGGAATGTCATTGATGAAGCAGCTGAAGATGGTTGGGCCTAGGACACTACCCTTAAGAACTCCTACAGTGATGTCCTGGGACTGAGATGATTGACTCCAACAACCACAACCATCTTCCTTTGTGTTAAGTATGACTCCAACCAGTAGAGAGCCTTCCCCCTGATTGGCATTGATTCGAGTTTTGCTAGGGCTCCTTGATGACCCAATCAGTCAGATGCTGTCTTGATGCCAAGGGCAGTCACTAGCACAGGGCTGAAATAACTTTGACAGCCACTGGCAGGGCTATACCTATCTTAGAGTGTGGCAGCACTTTAGCATGCAACATAAGACTGAGATGCTTCCCTTCTGAATCTTAACCTGCAAATACTATTGCTTGGATAAGCCCAGATAAAACTGCAGGTTAGCTGAGTCCACCTCTCGTACAATCTGACCTAATTGGCATCACAACATTTTTTTCCATTTCTTTGTCCAATTAGCACACTTATAACACTTACAGAAGTATAGAAAGATTCCCATAGGGACATCCATTGTGGTTGCTTTCCTCAGCCACCGAGTTGGCCAAATAAAACTTCCAAAACCTATTAAAAAAACATATGAAACTCCCAGACTGTTCCTTTAAATAACTTCATACGCAAAGGCACAGCCTAGCAGCCCTGAATGGACATTCTTATATGGCCACAATTAAGAAGCAATGTGCTTTTTGTGTAAAAGTGGGAAAATGTCATCAATATGTAAATTATGTCATACTATATTGTAATGAAGCTCTCACCTATTTCTGTTGAACGCTGCTTTTGCTGTGCTGGAAATGCACATGATACATATTATGTGTGGAGATTGAATGCAACTGATCTCCATCTATATTTCTGCTCTGTTAAGCCCAATTGCATTCGTTTATGGGATCTAACAGAAACTAAAACTGGGCATATATTCTCCTATTATTGGTAGCTTTTGATATTCAGTTTGTTCAGGTTGGTATTTGTGATTGTAAGTGACCCATAGTTTGATACTGAGAAAGCCAGGAGAGCAGCCGCTGATGAAAATGATGGTGGTGACAGTGGGAGTTGTCATGAGGAATGAGAGAGATTATTTTAGATGATTACTTTCAATTATTGCAGACTCTGATTGTGGGAAACCTTTTTTTCTCGTTTTGGGACTGGAGAACCGTCATCTGTTGTTAAGGTTGTTAAGATAATGATTTTCTCACCCTCCATGCTGTAGCCTGCAAAACCAGACATTATATCACTGGCCTCCTGATTACATTAGTGGGGCATTACTACAGGTTCAAGTTGCACATGAGGTTAACCTTCTGTGTTCTTAAGTCTCTTCCAGTTAACATAGAACTGTTTTGAAAAATTGTTCATGTTAACCCCAGACAAAATAATTTTATTATAATTAGATAGTTTCAGTTAAGGTTGTAAATGATTTAGTATAATTACAAAATGATGTACTCCACTGTAAAATTACCACATAATGCCTTCAGACTGGGGCAGAAAGCAGGATGGAATTGCGTCAGATGAAACACAAGACAAAAGCTAGATTTTGTTCATGGTGAGGGCTTAAAAGGTTAAATCAATAATTGAGTAATCTATGATTGTAGTACAAATGGAAGATTGGATTTGCCTACCTGTGATTTATTTTAAATTGTGCTGGATGAATATAAGTTACCTCCTCCTGTGGAAAGGCACTTTGTTCCTTGGTGGCCTAAGTCTTTTGTTTTCCCCTTTAGCTCACCCTGCTATGATACACAAGTCATTGTCCACTAAACCAAATCAATTACATCTTGTCCTTTCTCTTTTTTTCTGTTTCCCTCTTTGGTGCCTGTCTCCACAATGGTGTTTGGAAAACTACTAATCCCTTCACAATGTGCTCCTAGGACTTCAACTCTGTAAGTACCAGTGGGATAAAGCCTCGACCCAGTAAAACCTCCCTCTGAGACTAACTCAGCAAGCTGATTGTTGTAGGAGGGCAGTCAAGATTTCATTTGTCTGATCATATGGTATTTTATATCAGATTGAATTTTTTCTTTTACTTAATGTTTTCTTCACATGAACCAGGAAAGCTATCATAATATAACTTCTAGGACTATTAAGTCCTTGTCTTAAAGCTATTCTGTCTGCTGAAGGGGAATACTCAGGGGAGGCAAGATAGTGATCTCAAAACAGGAGAAGGAAAGGCAGTGTTGGGAGGTTAAGGGCGGGGCGTGGTTGGAAGGGTTATTTACATAGTATCATTTGTGGCAGGTGAGGAAAGGGTCACCAACTCACTTTCTTGCCTGTGTAATAATGTCCAACACAAAGGAGATAGGGCAAATGGAGGACAGGTGATAGCAGACAGTGGTCTGATAATGTAGAATGATAATGCGCTGGTTACAGCCAAACAAAACGTTGTTGGTAATTTTGATTCGGGTGGCCTATGACCAGGACGGGAGTCAAACTGAAGGGAATTGAACAGAGGATGGTAAGAGACATGAGTGGGATACTAAGCATTGGTTAAATGATAGTGGGGTTGAATGTAGGCTTTTCAAGGAGCGGGCTGGGGAATAACAACAGTTTTATAAAGGTGCACCTAAATTCCCTAACTGGTTTTATTTTGAGTGGAGATATTGCCCCTTTATCATATCCATTGCTGCACAAGTCAGAACAAGAATGTTTTTTCACTGTGTAGGTGTTTGCAGAGCCCTAGGTTATTATGTCAGAGTAATTTAGGCAGTTATTCATTTTCTGTGGTGCAATGGCCCAAGGCAAATAGGTGATATAGTGCATTCTGCACTGCTGCCATCTTGCAGGGAAAACCCAAGGGAGATTTTAAAGACCAAACCATGACAGCTTCCTGGGCATCTCTTAATCAGATTCCACTGGAATATACACAAGAAAACAAAATGTAAACATCTCTGTTTATCATTATACTAAATCAGAGAAAAGCAAGAATGATTAGAAAGCAGTAACATCAATGAAGAATTCAGGTGATGGCATAAACCACGAGAGCAAAGTTTGCATAATTTAAATTCTGGCCTATTGCACATCCCTGATTTTATCCCCCCCCTCCCTATTGGTGACTGTGATTCAAGCTGTCTTGGCTTCAAGCTGTGGAATTCCCTCCAAAAACCGTTCGGCCTCTTGAGCGCTCTTTCTTCCTTTAAGTCACTCCTGTCCCAGGTGATTGCCAACACACTCCATACTGTTGTTGTGTCTTGGTATCATCCTTGCAAGATTTACTATTTTTACATAATCACTGAAATATATTAAGTGAGATTCTACAATTGGCTGCGAGGAAATCACAAACTTAAAATACATTATTGTTGTAGTTTGACTTGTATAAGATTAATGCAGCAAATGTTATAAAAAAAAAACTCTGTGGCGTGTCATCGGCAATGTTCCCTGTAAGCTGCAAGGCTGTGCAGCCATGCAGCAACATGAAAGTCCTGCACAGGCCGCACAAGTCAGCCCTTTAAAGTTACTGTGCATGCGCAGCTGCACAAGTAAATAAATCATTCACGCACTCCAAAAAAAATTAGAGGGTAAATTGGTCGCCAGCTATCATATTGGTGTTATTTCTCAATGAGACAGCAAGACACTTAACTAAAGATACTACATAACTGCTTTTTTGCCTCTTTTTACGTTATAGCAATAGTACCACACTGCAGCCTGCTGCAGCGAACTGAAGCAATAGGAATGTCAGTTCTCCCCATTCTGTGCAGTGGGCAACAACAAATTAAGAAAAAAAAGTAAATATATGCTCTCCAATTTTTTTTACTAATTTTCTGTTTATTGTTGCTTGGGTCTTGCAGGGTGCACAATGACTATAGCCAAGAGAGTGGACATGGGACCTGTTAGCAAGCTTTCACCAATGCCACTCTTTGACCAACCACTAAGAAATCTCCAATAGCTACATGTTAACCACTCAACCTCCAATTTTCCCATTTCTCTACAAAGAGATGAGCTGGTTGCTCCAATGTAGTGCAGCTGAGATCAAGAATTCAGCAGAGTGGTAATGGAATCTGTAACCCTTCATTCCATATGTTGCATATTGGCACTCCATAATGAGTGCAAAATCCCCAGTGTCTCCATCCCTAATACTAATTTTATCTTACTAATTTCAAATCACAAGGCGAGAAATTCATCCTATTTCTGAGTCACTTTGAAAAGGACTGTCTGGAACTGAAATGGTCAAAGTGATAGTATTCAAGATGGGGCCAAGTTACCTTTGGACAGATGTAAGTGCAAAGGTCACAAGAAATAATTAAAGGGCTTGCTCGTGCATGCTTGTAACAATCTTCATTAAAACTAAATATAAAATAAATAAGACAAATTAATACTAAAATTAATTAGACGACTGTTAATGTGTTAGTGATAGAATAAACTATGGAAAGCAGTGCAACTTGATTTGAATTTTCTATTGTGAGGCAGACCATAACTCACTTTTGAAATAAAAATCACAATTTGATTCCTTCCAAAATATTACAGCAACATTAATACCTTGCATGGATGTAGTGCCTTTAATGCAGAAAAAATTCCCAAGGTGCTTCACTGAAGTGGAATCAGACAAACAATAGACACCAAGCCAAAGAAGAAGCTATTAGCAGAGGTGATAAAAGCTTGGTCAGAGAGGTAGGTTATAAGGAGGGTCTTAAAGGAGGAGAAAGAGGTGGAAAGGCAGAAAGATTTAGGGAAGGGAATTCCAAAGCTTGTGGCCTAGAATAAATCCTTGAAGCCTGATATATATTGTTCTTTTATATAAAGCATATCTAGCTTCTCTACATATACACTGTGAGTTCACAATGAAATCAGTGGATGGAAAATTGTGGGCAGTTCACCTATGATTTCTTAGTATGCTGTGGCTTCAGGCAAGGATGACCACTGCCATTGTGCACCTCCTGTGTGCCTGGAGTAATTTTTTAAAAGCTAGAAGTTATGTACTTTTTAAATAGCAACTTGTTTGGTGAGGCTATTCTTTTGAGCACCTATAATAGCAACATCTTCTCCCCCCTCCTTTCTGAAGATGTAAAAATTTTAAGGTACAGGTCTTCGGGCACCTGCAATCCTACAGTGCCTTCTGAAACTGGCCTTTCTACATGGGTGTGCTTGAGTCATGAGCATCTGGGGGCTATTCTACCACAGCAGCATCACATTTTTAAATTGCTATCTGGACACAGGCACTTGCAACAGACTTCAAAGGATGTTGATAATGAGAAGGAGTGCTTGCTAATATTCTATGCTCAAGTGACTAGTGTTGAGGCCAATTGCCTTGCTGCATGCCACCACTCTGACTGAAGAAAGCTCATTCAACGTAAATAGAGAATAAAACCTGTGACCTTCCCAGTATGCGAGGCTCAGTTGGCATAAACAGCTGCACAATCAAAGAACTCAGCAAAATATTCATGAATATTATTTTTATTGATTCTTGGTTGAAACAGCAAACTTTCTAACTGGCCACTGTTTTACCAGCTTGTCAGCACTATTACAAAACCATGGGAGAGTCCATCCGTTTCTCCCAGAAATAGACCATAATGGTATCACTACATTTCAAATCATTTTGCCCAGGCTCTGTCAGCAATCTAGTGGGCCAAAGCATTGCCTGGCATAATATTAAACCATATAGCATAGAGGGGTCAAGGTTTGATTCCTAATTTGCAATGAGTAAGCTGAACTCAGGTTGAATGGAAGTTTGGATGCTGCAGTTGGCCTCAGTGCCCCCAGCTTAGCAAGGAAAATTATCAAGATTCTCTCTTCTGATTGCTATTGAGTGACCCCTACTGCAAAGTATTCACGTGTCACCATCAGCTGAAAACCTTATTGGTGAAATAGCCTGCCAACACTCACATATGAAGAATAGCCATTTGGGCTAGATACTGGAGAGCTGCTAATGCCCATGAAACTGTGCCTCAGCAACAATTAGGAAGGGAATAAATGGGGTGGGATGGGGTGGGGTAGGGAGGAATAATTTAATTGAACGGGAAAAATTTGGAGATTTGGAGATCTGGTATATTAGAGATATCCCACTGAATGTTAATGCAAAAAAGGATGAGAAAGTAAAATTTCTCTTCACAACACCAACTGCCTCCCCGCCCCCCAACCCACCACCAATTATTTGAAAGATTCTTTCCATGATAGTGCAGTAATCCTGCTCTGAAAGCTTTATACTAGCTGGAGACTTGAACCATATGGAGACTTTTCATTACAAATGATAATGGGCAATATACCAGGCAGTCTGTGAAGCTTGCTGCTGTCTGATTGTTTCTTTGCTGCATCGAGGTCAATCATAGAATGTTCATAGTAAATGATGTGAGCATTTTTTTTCTGACTTCATGATTATGGCCTAGTGTCAGTTTAAGAATAAATGGGATATTGTTGTTTGAGCACTCCCTTAGGATTCAGTCAATTTTTTTGTGGAAAAAAATGCACAGTGCTAAACCTATATGTGAAGCTGTTACCAACCCTTCCAGGAGCATGAGTGAGTGAAGTTGATCCTTTGTCGTTGAAATTCAATCAAGGGCATTAAAGTGTAAACCAGTTGGAAAAACAAAGAGCTCAGGGAAATCAGATGCGTAAACAACAACAAACATGTACTTTGTAATCTTCTTAGAGAAATTAATGAAGGGAAAAACCCCTGTGCTTGGAAGGATAATGATCCGCTGCGATCATATAACAGCCCTGGGAGGATCAGTCTGGAGGTGAGAATGAAGCAGACTAGATTAAAGTAAACCCCACAGGAATAAAAAGAAATTAGGAAAAAGGATCACAGCCAACCCATCCACAAATCCGGAAAGATTTTCTCGAGGTGGAGGAGGGATTTCAGTTTATTTTATTGGCATTCACGCAGACTGAAACACTGTTACTGCCAGCGTCATAGTTTTCATTTGATCTGCCTTTTTTTAAACTCAAACCCTTTCTGTAGGTTGTAGGCAACAAGGTCTAAAAATGCATTCAGTACAAATATTTTCTGCCAGTAGGATTAGGCCTTTGCCTCGAGAATGTGCTTATTTTCATAGAAGTTTCCTTTGTGCTTGCTCCACCCCAATTGCATTCTTCTGACATCCAATGATATCCCACTCCCTGATGGACAACTGGCTGTGGTGTGGAATCTTCTTCAAACAAATCACATAAACAAAGGGGGTAAGTCTTGTTTTTCTAATGATGATGTCTTTAATCTGGCTATTGATCTTTTAGGCTGCATCCTGAAAGTTTGATATGGGCCAGTGGAAGTGCTGAAAGATCAGTGTTACAAGGAAATAAATGTTGATTTGATTATAATGCCTCTGATAAGAAGCAGTAGTTTTTCGAGAGGCCTTTGGAAGAAGCTCTTCATTAGTGCTGATTATCAAGTGATTGTTTCAATCCCTCCCAAATAATTTACAGACGAACCTCGTTCATTTCTGTCAGCAAAATGCATTTAACCATGAGAAGCCAAGATTGGCCAAATAAAGTCAGATGGTTGAGTGCAATTCAAACTGTTTTCCCTACTCTTCCGAAATAACTAATGTGTATTTGGAATCAAAGGCCATTGTCCATCTTTTCGTTTGGCTAACCAAAGGTTAGCAATTGCAGAAAATCTTCAGGCAAGACAGTTTATAGATTTTTGTTCCTCAGACATTTTTTACTGAAGAAACCTATATTAAGAGCAACAAATACAGACCTTGTAAAGACCATATGGGCAAAAAGCTACATGATGTGGCTACCACTGCCCTGCTTGTCATCCCCAATCATGTTTAGTATAATCCTTATTTTAATTTACTCTGCTTGTATGGCACCAATCTTGCCAGTGCATTCCTCCGGGTCCCTTCATTCCTGCCATTTATGACAAGGAATATGCAAAGGCACAATTATTCATCCGCTAAGGTGACAGAGAAGGGCTCTGCCTGGGAATATGTTTTCAGTGGCTCAGCATCTTAATGTCAGTTGCTAAAACACTTTGCAGTTACAAGCAATACTTCAGAGACCATTTTATTAATATGTTGATCTGAGAAGCGATTAGGCTTGGTATACATGAATAAGTATATTTATTTCAGGAGAGATAATCTTCAGCATTTCAAATTGACATAAATAGACCCTTACATATATTAATATTTACTGTTATACTATCTTTATTTAGCTATTTTGTTTTATTTGGGCTGATTTCAGTAACTGGCAGATTTATTTCTAGATTCTATCTTTAGTTTATTTCACACAGCGATGTAAAGCGCAGTTAGGAAAATGCAAGAAGTCTCAAGTGCGGCATTCAGCTTCTTCATGCCATGATGTATTGCATTTGCCACGGTCAGAGCAGTTTTAACAATGGCTTTCATTTTCTTCTGCTCTGAAACCATTTTCTTTTTGCAAGGCCTATTCTCCGACACTTCTCTTGCCTTTTCAGGGTATCATTTGCAATTTAAAGCTCACCTGGTGTGTGCACGAACAATAGGCTTCAGCATGAAATGGTTCAAGGCCTGCCTGCATGCCTAATGAGGTTGATGTTGAGCTATTTAGCTCTTTGTCCCACCATAATATCTACTTAATGCAACTCAATGGGAGTGGATTGTTGGAAGCGTTAAAGATTCTATTAAGTCTTTACAAAAGCCACTCTATTCTGCTTCCAACTCTATAGTGGTGGCAGCATAAAATTTAAGAATGCAAGAGTGGGAACAAGTGGTCCAAATGAGCCCACATAAAGAAAATCTGTTGGAAATTTTAAAGAAAGTTTGTTACGAAAAAATAAGACCCTTCAGTTACAAGATTATTGCAATTGTTTTTCACTTAGTATGCAACTTGTGATAGTCAGAGTTTTATTCAGCAAGTTTAAAGTTAAACACTATTATATGCATTAGCCCTTCAACCTCTTTCATTATTTGCACTTCACTTTAAATGTTTCTAAATCTGATGAGGTCAAAGGACAGTAGCAAATGAACAATAAAACAATATAGATTAATTCACAAGCCAGGCTCCACCTGTTATTCTTGCAGGAGATTATTTAAACCCTGCCCTCTTGGAATAACACTAAACACAAAAAAATTAGTATTTATTCAGCTCTTTTTATTTTTTCCTTGTGGGATTTTATCAGACACGTATGGTGCTAGCCACCAGCTATGAAAAGCAGAGTGTATTAGGGCCAGGATTTCACACAGTTGGCATTGACTTGGCTTGAAGAAGGGAGCACTAAGCTTTCTTTTCAGACATGGTAAAACCCTCCATCTGGCCACCCTAAACTCTCAGTTAGCTTGTTCAACTTGCTGTCGGCTGATTGGGCTTCCTGAAGCAGAAGTAACAACATCAATAGTGTAAACCCTTGCCACTTGAGAGTATTACATTTCATTTCATGCTTGACTTAATCAAAACTGGGGAAATGAAATTTACACCTTTTTGATGTTCTTTTCCCTGCTGTTTAAGAGAAAAAATCTTAACCCTTTTGATCTTCACAAGGACCTACTAAATGACCAAATATGCCAAACTGCCAGGAGCAGACGGCTGGCAGTTGCCAAATTATGTCAGGTCAACATTCAGGCACTTACTGCCGCACTGTTTCAGCAGAAGCCCCAAAATGGAAAATGACAGTTGCTGTAGAAGTGCTGGTTTAATTACTCGTTGGTGTGATGAGCCCTCAGATCCAGCCAGGCTCAGGGAGAAGTCTGCATCTTACTGGCTGTGTGCTGCTATCCAGCATCACTGTGCTCTGTTTGCTCCTCTTAATGAAACCAGGGTTGTTAAGGCAGTTGGCAGCGTCCTGCTGCTCATGGCACTGTGGTTGATCGTGACAAATACATGCAGGAAAAAAATAGTTTTTTTTCTCTCGGAAGCTTCCAGTGGCTCGGACGCTCTCCTGCAGGCTTTCCGCCTTTTTCTCACCCTTACTAAAGCCTCCATTTGTGACTTGATGAAAACATTTGTGATAGATAATCAGATGCCTGTGTCTTGCAGGGAACAACGTCGTGTTTGTTAAATATAAATTACCATTAACGCAGATAGCATTGCAGAAGGCAAAGGGTTTTGACACATTTTCAATGAAGCAGGCTGGGCTTCGATGAAGGGAGCCAAGTGCCTGTAAAGAAACTTGTCTGGGACCGTGATGTTCGGACAGTTTTTGTGTGACAAGATACATAGTTTCTATTCAGCTATGGGGAGATTATTGGTTACTATAGTTTCACTAATGCTCAATTGAAGCTGATGGCTAAGCTGAACAGAATAGGTTAAAAGGTGCCGATGTTCAGACCCACGAAACCACATGTTGAGAGTCAGGGACCAAACAAAACAAAGAGCACATCTCTGTGTTCTTTGATGTCTTCTCTGAGGGTTGTAGAGTGAGAAAAAGAGAATACTCTGCCCTCAGATTGGATGGCTTGATGGGACCTATGACAATGCTTTAGTTTGAAGACACAATCTAATGGTCCAAACAAAATAGGGCAATAAAAAGCATTCAGTGCCATGCGTATTTATTTTGAATTTATTTCTCATAACTTTTGAAACTATATATTTTTCCCATTCTACCTTGCTTTACCAAAATAAAATGCTTTATACCCATTTAAGTGACCTGCCCCTAAAGGGATAACTTCACACTTACTGGATGAATTGTCTGCATCAAAACATAAATAAGTTTGTAAGTATGAGAAATTAGGATTTATTTCTTTAATGCATATTTAGGTTCTGATGATAAATAAATGGCACGTTACATTGTGCATCAACTAATATTTAATATCTGAAAGGGCGTCTGCATCATCTGAAGCCAGAATGCTGATTACGCTGATGCCCTGAAACGTCACCTAATATTTGATACTGTTGTAAGGTGGAGGAGTGCCTAGGGCATGTAATATTTTTATGTGGCTTCTGATGGAAATCAATACTGGAGCAGATTTTATTTGTTCATTGCTGGAGAGGAACAGTCAGAGATAACATTGGTAAATTAAGCAGCCACTGCACCCCACATCCTCACTGCACTTTTTAAATTATAATCCTTTCTAAACTTTTAAGCAAAAAACACATCCATAATGCTCATGGGCATTGCAGAAATCAGTACTTATTTATATACTGAAAGTTAGCGGCATACCTCCTGGGTTATTCCATTAACTTCTTAGTCTTCATTTGGACAGCATTAAGAATAACAGAATAAGAATAGAAGAATAACTTTTTTTTATTATGACACTGTAAAGTCACGCTTCACAGCAGGAGTGAACCACAAGCTATTAGATGCATCATATTCAAGATATTTTGGAATGCAAATATTCATTTGTGCTGAAGTCTCAGGCAATAAGCAGTTACCACCAGTGCTAACATATATTAAATCATGCTCATTGCCTCTTAGTTCATGTTTAATTTATATCCAGCAAGCTCTAAGTCATGGTTTTCATATGAGTATGTAATTTGTACTAACTGTGCTCTCCAAGTAAACACTTTAAGAAAATTCAGTCCTTCCAGAAAAAAGTCATTAAACAATAGTATTGAGATTACTGTCCTTGAATTTGAGTCTTTAGTGATGCATCAGTGAGTTTACAATATGCAGAATTACCAGGCATATTAATGACCAGATGCAGTACTAGCTCATTCTCCTCACTGAAATCTTCTTATGCAAATACCCCATGAATCCAGTTCAAAGGGATGGTTTCAAAATGAGCTACTACACACATTCAGATGAGTCCTTTCACTGCCTGGGAGAGGCCCTGTAAAGAAAGTGACATGAGAGAAGTTTGGACACTTGTTTTTATAACTGAACATGATCCTGTTATCATAATCTTATACCAGTTTCTTGCTCAGTTTGGTTTTTGATTTCTAAGTATTTAACAGAGGGGGATAATCTCAGCTTTTGTACCACTATGTACTAAATTTGGCACTCAATGAGAAATTGTTGTGTATGGCTGCATGTTTAAACTATCTTTTCAGTTAAGAAGGGGTATAGCGCTGAATTGAATAGTCTTTTGGATTTGATAACTGCCTGCATTTTGCATTAGAATGTCGGGGAGACTTTCCAGGCAAATTAATTAAAAACACTTTGAAGTTACAGTTGGCAAAACATTTTGTTGTAATTTCTGTTTTTCTGAACTACAGATGCAAATTCAGCAAATATTTTTGCATAATGTCATTTGGAAGTCTTTTGCATTTGTAAATGATTTTTAAAAATTGGAAAAAAAATTATTTAGTTGTTTAGCTAAATTGTGTCCCATTACAATGTTTTCAGTAGGTAATGATATTTAGAACTGGTTGATAAACGTATTTTTGAATTTCCAATTGATGTGAATCTGAAAGTTCATTATTTTAAATGTTGCTTTTCTGAAGAATTCAAATTAGTTTATTTTTATATACCTATTGTCATTAACTGGTGTAAAAAATCTTCAGAACATAATTCAAGGCAATAATGTAATTCTGACGTTAAAATAAGTAAATTGTCTTTAATATTTTAAGTACTCAGAAATAATATTTGCAGTAGGTGAAGGAAAGCTGCATTTGATATTTTATCTAAAATATTTGGCTTTATGTTTGAAGCTAACAATTTATAAACCTTATACAATACAACAGCAGAAATAAATATACCTTGTGTTAAAAATAATTAATGGTGTATCATTGCCATGCAGTTTTCTTTTGAGTGCTGAATTTAGTAGACTATTACGTGGATTTATTTTTGCTTTAAACATTTTAGCACCAGTTTCCAAAATGTTTAAAGAAGAAAATAAATCTGCATAAATTGATAAATCTTTTGAAAATTCTGATATCAAATAAATGATCTCATTTTGGAAGAGGAGCAGGGAGCTTGAATGAGATTTATTTTGTATTGTGCAGTTTTGGTATAATTGCCGTTTTAGATCTCCTGCACACAAATGAAAGTTAATGACTCAGTGACCACTGGCGGTAACACTTCACAAAGCATTTGCAGTCCGTCTTTCATTAGCTGGTTAATAGGCAAATGTTACTGTAATCATACTGAAGTAGGTGGCATTACTTGACAGCCCAAATAAAAAGATACATTTTACTGCTGCAAAATTGAATCTCTATAGGAGGTAATGACTATTAAAAGAGCATTTGTGACAGAAGTGTCTAAGAAACTATAAACCCACGGACAGAGTTGAAATCTTGCACATTGAAAATAGAAGCAATCTGTTCATTGTATTCTCAATATGAGGAAAAGCTGCACAATAGGAAAATGCACAACAAAAGTTTGGACTTGACAAAGGTATAAAACTCATTTTCATTTGAATGCTGGAGATGTCAAATATTATAGTGACGCCACATAAAAAAAATAAACACACATGATACATTTATTAAAAAAAAGAGACAATTAAATTAAACATATGCCAATATACATAGTGGCACATGCATTAAATATATATCTTTAAGGCCAGGTGAAAACCAGGCTTATCGCATTTGCTATCAGTATGCTTTTTGTAAATTCTGATATAAATTGGGGTAGGTGTACAGCCAGAACAATGCACAGGACTCCAAATAAGTGAGTTAAGGAGTTCATGAAAATGCCGTTAATCTGTCTTACTTAATCCTTCTGAATTGATTCCAGTGTGCGTGTAGATTTTGAGAATTGATTCCCAAGCAAGATGTCAGTCCACTGTGCTGTTCTTGGTTGATAGCCATTACTTGCTGATCAAACTTTGTCTACAGGGGATACAGACCCTGATTTCCCCCCCCCCCCCCCCCCCTTTGACTGGCACATCTTATTCAGTTAAAGTTGCAGGACTACAACTTGGCATAATAATGACTATAGTATTGCCTACTTAACTTTGCAAAATTTTTGCATAGTATAAAGGAGCCATAAATATAAAACCATGGTCAGAGAATTAATTAGTAATGGAATGATTTTGATTTTAACTACTTATATTCTATCATTCTTCTTCAAGTAACAAAGATTCATAAGCAAATAATCTCTATTTTACAAGTATTCCATTTGTGTACTACGAACAGAACCAACTATTTATTTGCACAGAAACACAACTGTAAATGTTCAGTTATTCATTGGTGTTTCTATTTCTTGAGAGTGGAGAATGTCATCCCATGTTAAAGATGGGTTCAAAGCACAGTTTTCTAAGCTACTATGCCAGTAAATGGTTTTGTAAAAGGTATTATATAAGCTAATTGATTTTCAGTTGCTCATGAACAAAAACATTCTGGGCTAAAAATTGGCCTGCACCCTTTTTCGAGCAATGGGGTTGTGATTCACGACCCATCTGCAACCGGTCCCGTTGAGGCAAACTTTGTGCTACCTCCTCATTTGCCTGATAGTAGAGTGCAGCTGATGCGACCTGCACTACTGGTTAGCGAAGCTAGCATGTGTTCCAACTAACCTCCAGCTCTTAAAGGCAATCTGCCCCTCTAAAAGGGGAGCTGCACTGACAGAAAGGAAGCTGCTGCTGACTGCCAGTACTGCAAAATTGTCTACCATTGGAAGCATAGAAAATGGAGCAATAGGGCAGAGGGAAGGTGACCAGGTTCACACGGTGCTGGAGGCAATAGTCATGGACATCGACAGGAGGAGAGAGCCTATGTTTCCACAGGAGGCCATCAAGGAATGCCCTCTGAAGGAAATGGGAGCAGGTAGCAACAGAGGTAAATGCTAGGTGTCTGGCACCAAGGGCCTGGCCACAGTGCTGGAAAAAATGTGTTTCCCTCATGCAGGTGGTTGAGGGCAGTGAATGTATCTTCAAAGGACATCACCTACTCACCCCACCACCACCCTCATGCTGTTCAATGTATCATTTACCCATCAGCAGTCCCTAGCAGTCAGGACTCAGACCTCACATTCAGATACTCCACCTCACCCTCACACAGCTTCCAATGATGCCAGCCTCACACCTGCCTCTCTTGCAGCCTCCAAATCCCACTAGCTATTCAACTATGGTAGGCACACCATCCAAACACATTGCAACAAAATCACTGGCATTCTTCCCTCTCTCTTACAGGACAAGATGGCATGTGATAAAAGGGATCTGAGCAGAAGTAGTAGGGGACAGGCATGCCTGCATCCCTTATCCCTGTGGAAGAGATGATGTTTCAGACCATGGGTTCAGCTGCAACACAGCCCACTGCATCTGGCATTGCTGAGAACATTGAGGATGGCGGTATGTTACTGCCTTATGCCCCTTCTCAACTCCCACCTCACCCACATCCTGCTCTCTGGCATGAAGTATAAGCTGCAGATGGTGTGATCATGGACCTATTGCTTTTCACCCCTCTCCCTTCCCTCACCCCTACCCTCCCCTTCTGATTTTCTGCTTTCAGATACCTAAGAACTGCTGCCTGCCCAGGCACAGCAACCTCAGGAGGAAAAGAGAGAGCAGCAGCACACCACTGAGGAAGAAGTACCGTCACTTGATCTGACACTCGTGGCCACCAGCTCAGGAACTGACACTATGCAAACTTTAGAGGCTAGTATAGAGTTGGAATCAGCACTTGGTGAGTCACCAAGCATGAGTGCAGCCAGGCCAGCGAGAAGGATAGCTCATGTGCCAGCTCCGTGTAGGGTGAGGTCACAGACTATTTCTGCTGCAGGGGACTCAGGACTTTGATGGGGTGATGTACAGGAGAACACAGACGATCATGCACACCAGCTGCTTGGTGCATTGGCGGACTTACCACACTGCCTGCTATCACTGTCAAGGAGTATGGAGGAATCTGGCTCCAAAGGGGAATGGTGGGAAGAATAGAAAAGCAGAATATTATTTAATTGGAGAGGTACTGCAGAATGCTGCAGTATAAAGGGATCTGTGTGTCCTCATACATGAATCATAAAAAGTTAGCATGCAGGTACAGCAAGTAATTAGGAAGGCAAATGGAATGTTGGAAGGGAGATGAAGTATAAAAGTAAGGAAATCTTGTGACAACTGTACAGGGCATTGGTGAGACCACACCTAGAGCACTGCTTGCAGTTTTGGTCTCCTTATTTAAGGATGGATATACTTTCATTGTAGGCAGTTCAGAGAAGGTTCATTAGGTTGATTCCTGGGATGAAGGGGTTGTCTTATGAGGAAAGGTTGAGCAGTTTGGGACTATACACATCGGAGTTTAGAAGAATGAGAGGTGATCTTATTGAAACATATAAGATTCTGAGGAGGGCTTGACAGGGTAAATGCTGAGAAGATGTTTCCCCTTCTGGGGGAATCTAGAACTAGGGGACACAGTTTCAAAATAAGGGGTCTCCCTTTTAACACAGAGATAAGGAGGAATTTCTTTTCTCAGCGAGTCGTTAATCTTTGGAATTCTCTTCCCCAGAAAGCAATGGAGGCTGGATCATTGAATATATTCAAGGCTGAGCTAGACAGATTTTTGATTTATAAAGGAGTCAAGGGTTATGGGCGGGCAGACAATAATGTGAAGTTAAGGCCACAATCAGATCAGCCATGATCTTACTGAAAGGTGGAGCAGGCTCAAAAGGCCGAATGGTCTACTCCTGCTCCTATTTCTGATGTATGTAAAGTGGCACAGGGCATCGTGCAGAGCTTGGAGCCCATCCTCTCCAGTGTAGAGTAGTGGCCAACTCCATGACAGCACTTGCGGACCCAGCCATGATGCAGTGTCTGGTGGTCACAGCACAGACGGATGTCACTCAGTGTCTCAGTGTTGCAGCGGAAGCTCAGACAGAGGTCATGAGATCCATGCTTGTTGCTATGCAGGTTGATACTGCTGTCAACATGGATGCGGATACCAGAGCTCAAACGGTTAGCAGGCTCTTGTGACGGTCCAGTAATCTGTTCTCCAACGGATTACTAGGATTGGTGAGGTGCCACCCCGTGGGATTGGCAGTGGCACCATCAAGTACAAACCTGCTGTCTTCTCTCAGGATGACAGCATTTGTGCTCCCAACACTGTCCTTTCTGTTGCCTGTGTGGGGGTGGTAGTGGTTGGCTAGGTAGGAGGACGGTTGTTGGTGCAGTGGTGGCCTTTGCTGCCAGTGGTCCGTCCGTGGGCCACAGATTGCCCAAGCAGGAGACCTCGCCCATCCCCAGCCTGCAGGGAGGCTGCCTGGTTTAAATGGGTGGTCTCCCCACTTAGTGGGGTCCCACCAGCCGCTGGTAAAATGCCAGTGTTGGCGGGAAGAGGCCCTGACAAAATTCAATGGTGTCGGAAAGGCGATGGGCACTGCAACCCCTCCTTCCCTCACCATTTTACAGGGCTGATAAAATTTGGCTCTTGTTGTGTACAGATGACTGTATCCTCTGCTTTCCCTGAATAGATGCACCAGCTCACCAACAACCTCCACAAACAAACTACAGTAGTTCCACAAACTTTGCCACTGCAGAAATAAGTCAGACGCATCTCTCCTGCAATTTGAATAGTTGTCCCTCATGCAGCTGAACGTATGTTCAGCTGGGAGTGTTTAGCACAGGCGTTCACTGAACCTGCACATTCAAAGTTATGAAAACTTGCATCAAATCAGCTGGAATGGCTGAACGACATCACCATCAGACCTCTCCTGGTGCTTCCAATGCATGCACGGCATACCTGCGCTAACGCTTTTCCTAGCATGGGACGACGCAGCGGCACCAGCAGCACTACGGAGCCCAATTTCAGATCACTGTCTCTCTGCTTTTTCCGAATGTCTAATTTTATATGTGACCCTCTCTGTCTTTTAATTTGTCTTCCACTCTTTCTCTTTCTGTATGATTATCACACTTTCCCATTGTAAGGCTGACTGACTCTTTTTCTCACTGTCATTTTCTCTTAATCTGTCCTCCACTCTTTATCATATTTCCTCCATATGTCTTCCAATGGTTTCATGTAACTCTTCTACCTATTATTTTATTGATGTGCTAAATTTCTGTTCCTTACCTCTCTTAAAGCCCTGTTAAAGTAAGCTAAGAGGCAGAAATAAAAACAAGAAACGCTGGAAATACTCAGCAGGTCTGGCAGCATCTGTGGAAAGACAAACAGAGGAGTATTTCCAGCATTTCTTGTTTTTATTTCAGATTTCCAGCATCCGCTGTATTTTGCTTTTATTTAAGCTAAGAGGCAGCATGTACTTGCTGAGAAACGGGAATCTGTGTTGAGTGTGCAAACGCTGCAAAATATGTTACTGAGATAATGTGTATTGGAGGCTAGGGTGAGAATAACTGTTCTGAATATGGCCAAGAGGAAACGGTGTTTGGATTTGGCAAATTGGGAGAGCTGTCCCACAGTCTAGTCAAACAACAGCCTGACACAGTAATACTTATGGAATCATACCTTACAGACAATGTCCCAGACACCACCATCACCATGCCTGGGTATGTCCTGTCCCACCGACAGGACAGACTCACCAGAGGTGGTGGCACAGTGCTATACAGTCAGGAGGGAGTTGCCCTGGGAGTCCTCAACATCGACTCCGGACCCCATGAAGTCCCATGGCATCAGGTCAAACATGGGCGCGGAAATCTCCTGCTGGTTATCACCTACCACCCCCACCTCGGCTGATGAATCAGTACTACTCCATGTTGAACACCACTTGGAAGAAGCACTGAGAATGGCAAGAGCAGAGAATGTACTCTGGGTGGGGGACTTCAATGTCCATCACCAAGAGTGGCTCGGTAGCACCACTACTGACTGAGCTGGCCTTGTCCTAAAGGACATGGCTGCTAGACTGGGTCTGCGGCAGGTGGTGAAGGAACCAACAAGAGGGAAAACCTACTTGACCTCGTCCTCACCAATCTACCAGTTGCAAAAGCATCTGTCCATGGCAGTATTGGTAGGAGTAACTACCGCACAATCCTTGTGGAAACAAGTCCCGTCCTCACATTGAGCATACCCTCCATCATGTTGTGTGGCACTACCACTGTGCTAAATGGGATAGATTTCGAACAGATCTAGCAACTCAAAACTAGGCAACAATGAGGCGCTGTGGGCCATCAGCAACAGCAGAATTGCATTCAACCACAACCTGTAACTCATGGCCGGGCATATCCCCCACTCTACCATTACCATCAAGCGAGGGATAAACCCTGGTTCAGTGAAGAGTGCAGGAGGGCATGCCTAAAAATGAGGTGTCGACCTGGTGAAGCTACAACACAGGACAACATGCATGCCAAACAGCAGAAGCAGCATGCCATAGACAGAGCTAAGCGATCCCACAACCAGCGGATCAGATCTAAGCTCTGCATACAACATCCATTCATGAATGGTGGTGGACAATTAAATGACTAACAGGAGGAGGAGGCTCCACCAAATATCCCCATCCTCAATACTGGGGAAGCCCAGCACATCAGTGCAAAAGGCAAGGCTGAAACATTTGCAACCATCTTCAGCCAGAAGTGCTGAGTGGCTGATCCATCTAAGCCTCCTCTTGAGGTCCCCAGCATCACAGATGCCAGTCTTCAGCTAATTCAATTCACTCAGTGTCAAGAAACAACTGATGGCACTGGATACTGCAAAGGCTATGGGCCCTGACAACATTCCGGCAATAGGACTGAAGACTTTTGATCCAGCACTGGCTGCGCCCCTAGCCAAGGCGTTCCAGTACAATTATGATATTCAATGGCATTACCATCACTGAATCCCCCACTATCAACATCCTAGGGGGTTACCATTGACCAGAAGCTGAACTGGACCAGCCATGTACGTACTGTGGCTACAAGAGCAGGTCAGAAGCTGGGAATTCTGCAGCGAATAAATCACCTCCTGACTCCCCAGAGCCTGTCTACCATCTACAAGGCACAAGTCAGAAGTGTGATAGAATACTGTCCACTTGCCTGGATAAGTACAGCTCAAACAACACTCAAAAAGCTCAACACCATCCAGGACAAAGCAGCCTGCTTGATTGGCACCCCATCCATCACCTTCAACATTCACTGCCTCCACCACCTGCACACGGTGGCAGCAGTGCGTACCATCTAGAAGATGCACTGCAGCAACTCGCCAAGGCTCCTTCGACAGCAACTTCCAAACCAGCGACCTCTACCACCTAGAAGGACAAGGGCAGCAGATGCATGGGAACATCACCACCTGCAAGTTCCCCTCCAAGCCACACACCAACCTGACTTGGAACTATATCGCCGTTCCTTCACTTTCACTGGGTCAAAATCCCTGAAACTCCCTTCCTAACAGGACTGTGGGTGTATCTACACCACATGGACTGCAGTGGTTCAAGAACGAGCTTGACCACCATCTTCTCAAAGGCAATTAGGGATGGGTAATAAATGCTGGCTTAAGCAGCAACGCCCACATCCCATGAAAGAATAAATAAAATTGGCAAATGTCCATGTGCACTAATCTCTCATGACTTTTGTGCATAGACATTTTTATCTCTTTGCTTCTCCTCAGTTGCTACTCTCTTGGCATTTAGAAAATATTCTGATTTGTCTCTTTTGAATCCATTGTGGACAACCTCACACTTTATCTAATCAAACACTATCTGCCATAGTTTAGCCCACTTACTTGATCTGTCTATGTCCTTTTGCAACTTCCTGCTTCCATCTACACAACTTAGTCTGCCTCCTAATTTAGTGTCATCTGCAAACTTGAATATACAATTCTCTATTCCTTCATCTAAGTCATTGAAACATATAGTGAAAAGCTGAGGTCCCAGTACAGATCTATGATGAGCATCACTTGACACATTCCGCTAATCAGAGAACGTTACCTTTTTTTAAATTTAGAGATACAGCACTGAAACAGGCCCTTCGGCCCACCGAGTCTGTGCCAACCAACAACCACCCATTTATACTAACCCTACACTAACCCCATATTCTCTACCACATCCCCACTATTCTCCTACCACCTACCTACACTAGGGGCAATTTACAATGGCCAATTTATCTATCAACCTGCAAGTCTTTTGGAGGTGGGAGGAAACCCACGCAGACACAGGGAGAACTTGCAAACTCCACACAGGCAGTACCCAGAATCGAACCCGGGTCGCTGGAGCTGTGAGGCTGCAGTGCTAACCACTGCGCCACTGTGCCGCCCTTTATCCCTACTCTCTGTCTCCTACCTGTCAACCAATTAACCACCAAGGTTACCTCCATCTACGTGCATTTTTATTTTTGATAATAATCTCTTGTGCAGTGCCTAAGCTAATGCCAAAATGTCCACTGGGTTGGTGACCACCTCAAAAAATTCAACTAGCTTAGTCAAACATGATCTTCCATTCACAAATCCATACTGACTCCCATTGATCAGCTCATATTTGTTCAAATGCTCAGTTGCTGTGTCCTTAATGATAGATTGCACTGCTGATGTTAAACTGACAAGTCTGTTTTCTGGTTTCTCCCTCCCTCCTTTATTAAATAATGGAATGACATTTGCAATTTTCCAATGTTTGGGGAAGGGGAGGAGGGGTTTGCAGTCTGAGGCCTGGGAGTACTTTGGCATTGGGAAGGCCCTTCATGGTGAGGTCTGGGGAGACTGCAAGCACTGGGGAAAAGCTTACGGTGAGCTGAGGTCTGAAGACACATGTTGAGTCTGGGCACTGGGTTAAGACGTTAGAGAGACTGGAAACATGAAACATTAAAGGACTGAAATACTGGCAGGAGGAAAGGGTAACAGCACAGATAGAGCCAGGGCAGAAGTCTAGACCCTGAGTGTAAAGCATTTGTGTGAAGAAAGGAAATTAATTTAAACAACTGGTATCATAAATCAAGAGTGAGAAAATGGGTTGCAGCTGTTATTTTTGTAGGGAATGGGAAATATAAACCAATCAGAATGCTTGCAACTGGTTTCCTGAGCTGTTCAGAGGGCTATCAGACTGAAGACTTTTATCTATATCGATAAATAAGCCTGGAAACTGATGTTTATATAACTGTAGCTTAAAACTTTGGGTTGAATTTCTTCGTCTTGGTTTACACAAAATGTTGCTGTTTTCAGTCTATGTGCTAAAATGTAGGCAGTTTCTCCTGTAAGGTGTGCCAGCCAATGAGAAAAGAGCAGCAGTAAATCCTCTGAATAGGCTGAGAGCCTCATTTAGGAGGCAGTTAAGCACCAGAAATGGCATGGCAACAACAAAGAAAGCTGATTACTCACCAGATTGCTGCAGATTTCGATCATGTTGAGAGAAATATCAAAGTGTTGCAAATGCTTCTGGAAGGACTTCAAAGGACTGATGGTTACCCCACCCTGGCCATCGCCACCAACATTGCCAGAAGCACCTGGTGCGCCAGACATGAGAGGAAATGAAGTTACAAGCACCACGGTGATGCAACATGCCAGCATTCACATGTTATACAGTAGAGGAAATCAACACCTGACTCTTGGCATGAATAGTTTGCTGAGTATTTATTCATCATTGGTCACAATATAACAAGAGCCCAGCATCCGCGATCTTCCTTATACATATGTGGCAGAAAACTGGCTGGCAGTGCAGATTTAGTAACCTGGAAGGACCCAGTGGTATAAAATGTGAAAGTTGTGGTTACCTTGACAGTCTCTGTTCATAATAAAAACAAGAAATGCTGGAACCACTCAGCAGGTCTGGCAGCATCTGTGGAAAGAGAAACAGAGTTAACGTTTCGGGTCAGTGACCCTTCTTCGGAACTAGGAACAGTCCCTGTTCATGCTGTCCCAGTGTTTGAGATTGTTCATAGGTCTGTGTGAATCAGATGCTACAGCTGTATGACTGCCTCTTTTGTAAACCTGAGCTTCCAGCGGTTGACGTCTATGCCTGGGGCTGTGGAGTGGGATAGCAGCATGCCCGGACAGTGCACCTCTAGTTCAATCTGACATCCCGAGCAACCTTCTTGGTTTCTTCTTACCCTTATCCCACATTTGCCACTGGCACAATGCTGTATGCCAGCAGCAATTTGCGGGCTTTGATGATGGCACATCTTGATTGGTTACCAATAGTTACAAAGAAAAGCTCCCCCTGACCTTATGTTCCACATTACAAACATCCAGAATTTATGACACAACACATAAATTACTGTGAATAATACAAACATCATTTTAAAAATTGCATTCAGCAAACCTTCTTAAAGAGCCACCTGCGCAATTATAATCTCTCCTAATTTTCAGTGCATAGATTATATTGAGGGCTGCAATGTCATTTCCCATAGGTTTCTCAGTTGTACTGTTCAGAATTATTTCCAGCTGTTAAACCTTTCCTTGTTTGAGCCCAAAATTCAGTACCTGAGCCACGGGCATCCACCGATTCAAAATATAGGATTACCTGGATTCCTCACATGCGATAGCTTGGATGACATTCAATGGCCATTTCACAAGGACAATATCAGCACATTTTGGAAGCAATTCATTAAGACAACAATTTATTTCACTCCTCGCATGAAGTGTCTATAACAATAGATTTGCATTGCAAATTACTTCACAGTATATATTTGATAGCAGAATGTGTGCTGAAAAGTCCTGTAACAATTTAGGGCAGCACAGTGGTGCAGTGCTTAGCATCACAGCTCCAGCAACCTGTGTTCAATTCTGGGTACTGCCTGTGTAGAGTTTGCAAGTTCTCCCTGTGACGGCGTGGGTTTTTGCCGGGTGCTCCGGTTTCCTCCCACAGCCAAAGACTTGCAGGTTGATAGGTAAATTGGCCATTATAAATTGCCCCGAGTATAGGTAGGGGAATTGTGGGGATGTAGTAGGAATATGGGATTAATGTAGGATTAGTATAAATGGGTGGTTGATGGTCGGCACAGACTCGGTGGGCCGAAGGGCCTGTTTCAGTGCTGTATCAATAAATAAATAAATAAAATTTTGTAACTGGTGGTCAGTGGATGAGGTGTACACAATAACCAACTCCTGAAATTGCTAGCTCAGTTACCATTTATAATGCAATGTGCCGACTACAGTTTTTAGGCCGTACTAATTGCTGATACAATAATTGATGAAACTGGTGAGGTCGAGTTACTGAGGAAACAGTGTGAGGGAGGTGAATTAGCATCACTTGCAGTACCATCATTACTTCTGTATGATTGGACAATATCATTTCAAATATATGTACTAATTCAACTTTGTAAAACCTCCAAGCCAGTCGCCCAAAGATGTCATCAGAATTCACTGCTTAAAGGATTCATGAAACATTTGCAAAAAAGGATTTTTGCACTTTTCATTAAGTTGCTATAACAGTTTACTTTTAAAATTTTCTCCTTGTAGGTGTTATTTGCTTTATTGATCGTTATTCTTCTGACAATTATGCATGATTTATCTAAGAAGTAAATTATACTTTTTTCCTATTCTGCACTTAGTCATGTACAAGTTAGGTAATATAGGACACAATATAATGTTCCCGTATTGTGGACAAGTGGAAGATTTTCTTAACAAAATTATGAAAACGTGGTTTATGGAATAGATTTTCTTTTATCATTTTCAACACTGAAAGAAAAAAGCTTGAAGTTGATCAGTCAGTTGGACCAATTAATGTTTTCAATTGATTGTTTACTTGTTGCCTGCTGCCCTCAATGACTTCAGTGAAATAGCATTCGAACTTCCAATTATAGCTGAGAAATTGCTGTCAATATAAAGTATTATACCTGTGACAATTGAGCGATAGGTGCAGTAATACCAGGGGCTGAATTTTAGTCACGCGCCGCGTTCCTCAGCGGCGCGTTTCAACTCAGCTGCCTTCCGACAGGGAAGGGTCACCGAGGAGCACCTGCGATATTTTGCGTGGGGGCTCATTTAAATAGTGGGGGCGGAGTGGCCGCCCCCAATGACATGTAGGGGCGGCCACCATGTCCCCGGCAACAGGGTCGGGCGCCACCGTGCAGGTGCTGGTGCCATTTTTAAAGAACTTTAAGCACTTACAATTAACTTTAATTTTTAAAGGGACATCAGTTGTAATTTTTATTAAATATAAAATTAATTGATGGAGGCCCTTCCCCAGCCCCATCAATGGTCATTTCATTGACGGAAATGACCAACAATTGATTTCTCATAGACCCGAACTTTCCCCCCAATCTTCGGTCTTTTGCCCTTCAACCCCTTCCCACCATCCCCACATCCAATTAAAATTGTTTTCCCTACTCCTCCACCCCTCCAGCCCTGAAAATGTTATTCCTCCCCTCTCCCCACCTGGTTCTCGCCTTGGAACTCCGTGCTGAGTTCCGCACCGAGGTACCCCCCCCGCCACCGGTAATATGCGGCGGGCCCTTCTCGACGTTGCAGGTCGAGGAGGGCCTCTCTGTGCACAATTTTACCAACGCCCCCTGCCATGACCCGCGTCATCAAGGGGACGGTAAAATTCAGCCCCAGGAGTGCAGTCATGTTCTCACATACGATGGTTTTCCCAACCCTAACATTATTGAAGGATGGAAACCAAACATGAAAGCTAATGCACACAAATCTTGCAATCTAGTAATTAAGGGGGTAGGAAGGTAATAAAAGGGACAGGGGCTCACAGTGCCACACTCAGGAGAAGTGCAGCAATAATAATACAGAAACAAACTGAGGAGTCATAAAAAATTAGAACAATTTTAAAAGACTGGTACATTTGCTGTCAACAAAATGGAGGACAAGTCACATGACCCATACCAGTTCCTGCACTAAAATCCACATCCATGTCTACTAGAACTGAAACCAATTAATCCTGTCTGCATGGAAATGAGTCAGTTTATCACACATAGATGTGAGCTATACACAAAACAAACTAAGACAAAGGCGCTCCCTGGACTCTACATTTCCAGCCACCCTTCATCACAAGAGAATGTGTACAGCCCTCATTTTATCAAAATGGGGCCATCAAATGCTTTGTAACCCCCTATCAGGAACTGAAACCTAAAGCCATGTGGGCGAAATTAACACTTATGAGTTCACCTTGAAAGGTAATCGTTTTGAAGAACAAAGGGGGTCCTTTCCAGTTCAGAACATTAGACATCAATATCAGTCTGTGCTCTCCAGCCACAAGTCAGCATCGAAAACCATCTTGAATTCCAGCACGAGGCGGAGAGAGCGAGAGATCAGTTCCAGCTAACACCGTTGAACCCTGCTGAGACAAGTTGAAAGATAACTGCAGCAGAGAAAAGAGAGTGCCTTTTAAACCACTCCTCCACCTGTGAAAACTGAACTAAGAAATCAGCACCATCTTCAAACTGAAGTGAACCACTAGAAGCCTTCAGCAACCCAGCAAATACAAGACAACTAACAAACAGGCCTACAACTTTAAAACTCACCTTCCGAGAGTATCCCAAAGGTTTTTCCTGAAACAGCAGACTTTTATACCTTGAATTCTCAATACCTCTTATCCTTTCCCTTCTATCTATTCTTCTCTTGTGTGTGCATTTGAGAGTGAATGCGTGCGTGGGTGGTGTTGCAAATATTTCGGGTGATGAATATTGTTCAATAAATATTTAACCTTCTGTTTTAAACCCACGAGAAAACCTGTCACTGTCTGTTTATTTGACAAACAAAACACAGGAGCTGAAACACTAGTAATACAAAAACACAGTCCATGGTTAGTGGGGGGCGAAAAGTGGAAACCAGCCACACCATCACCCACCTGTCTAATACAACAGAATATTGCTTTAGGAAAAATTACAGATGTGATGCATTTATCACCTACAGATCATAGAATCATAGAATTTTACAGCACAGAAAGAGCCCATCATGCCTGTGCTGTCTTTGAAAGAACCATTCAGTTAGTCCCACTCTCCTGCTCTTTTCCCAATGGCTGGCAATTTTATTTTCATCAAGTATTTATCCACAGAGAAAGACTTCATTTAAAGATAAGTAGATAGAACCTCTATTTCCACTTTCTGGCTATTTTTCACTATAGGGATTGCAGTAGCACTACACCTTGCACAGAAGGACTTCAAGAGCAGGAAAGGGGCACACATGATGTCAAATGGCATGCATGGTACATTCTGCTTCTCCACCACACTGCGAGTCCCTCATACCAGGCACAGCTATCTGATAACATTAGAGATCTGCCTATGGACACAGAGGTTTAGCATCTCCTTTAAAAAAATGAACATGTACATTTGTACATGACCACCTGTAGCTGTCAAAGTACCCCTCACTTTTTATATATCATGCTCCTTCCAGACTTGATTGGGGACATAGTGGATGTAACAGAGGCCACAGATGTATTATTCAGCAGCATCAATGGCAGTCTTCCTTTTCCCACTAACAGCAGCAACATGTGAAAGCAATGTAATTCTACACTACTGTTGGCTCTCCCTGAGGCCAGAAGGGTATCAGCTCCACCTACGTTACCAGTGAGTCTCTGGGCACAAGGAATATTTATTTGTAATTGGTTACGATATAGCAAGAATCCATCATAGGTGACCAAGAAAATAGAATTTTTTAAATCTCAATGTGGACTTGGTATTGTAAGTACCAGCACAGAATTATGCAAGTAAATGCCTGCTTCCCCACTGTTGTGCCTCTCTTTTTTAACACAAACACACCAAGCACACAAGGAGGATTGGTAACTAAAATAAGTGAGTTCTTTATTTGAAGATATGAATCTATGTACAACAATAACTGGGAGGTTAATTGATACTTCTGGTCTCTCTGACTACTCTTAACCTCTGCCTGATTATTACATGAGTATATACATCATATCCTGTCAGGTGATAGTCAGCAGTTTTAGACATGCCCCTTAAAGGTATACCACAACACCCAGAAGCTTTCACAATGCCTTCTATGCCAGCCTTATTCAGAAGGGAAAGGAGAATAAAAGGATGGCAACAGGGAGACTTAAAAAATTGGGTTTGTAGTAGGTACCTTCTGAGGTTAAGTGCTACAGTTGCCCCTGTAGATGTAGCTTAGTTGGTAGCATTCTTGCCTCTGAGTCAGAAGGTTGTGGTCCAAGACTTGATCACAAAAATTTAGGTTGTCACTCCAGCGCAATACTAAAGGAGTACTGCAATGCTGGAGCTGTCTGTCGCCTTTTGGATGAGACATTAAACTGGGGACATCTGCCTATTCAGATGGATGTAAAAGATCCCATGGCACTATTTCAAAGATGGGCAGGGGATATATCCCTGGTATAAAAACAAGAAATGCTGGAACCACTCAGCAGGTCTGGCAGCATCTGTGGAAAGAGAAGCAGAGTTAACGTTTCGGGTCAGTGACCCTTCATCGGAACATATATCCCTGGTGTCCTGGTCAATATTTATCCCTCCATCAACATCAAGAAACAAATTAACTCGTCATTATGACATTGCTGGGCAGCTTGCTGGGCTCAAGTTGGCTATTGCATTTCCTACATTATAACTGACTACATGTCAAAAGTGCTTTCTATCTTTCTTCTTTCTTCTGTAACCAGTCTGGGCCTGTTAATTTTTATGGGAGTTGACTTGAAGTGCCCTATATCTACTTGTATGGTAATGTAAACCAAGGATGTAACAATAATACTCTTCCGTGATCTGAAACAGATATTCATGCCACATTCACATATACTTCTTCAATCTCTTCAAAGTTGACTGTTTAACAGTTGTCGAGGTGAAGCCTGCTACAAATCATTAAGCTGCATTATTTTACATTGCGTGAACATAGAGAGCAACAATTATAACTAAATTCACTTAGTTCAGCTGGTGTAATTTACCTTTGTTTAATGATACAAAATAAAGAACAGGCCACACTTCCCCACATCAGTATGTCGTCTTTTATTTAAGTTGAACAAGGTAACTCCACTGCATTCTGGCTTTTTGCCAAGGTTAAAACATTCTCTCTCTCCAGTTTCTAGTACTTGCCACCCCTTCCTCCTCTCCACACCACCCGCCCCCCGCCCCCCCCCCCCCAATCACCACATACACACACACAGGTAGAGTCAAACAGCCTAACTTGGCAATGATTCCTGCTGTGTTCAAATAAATAGAGTTGTTGCAACAGCAATGATTGTGAATGATCACTCAAATGTTAAGCTATCTTTCATTGTTACAGCACACTGATTCAGACATCCCATCGGAATTGTAATTTACATTTCCTAGACCTACTGCCCTGTGACAATGATAACCAATAATAAATATATACTCAACACAGGGTTCCAGTCACGTGCAGAGGATTTATTTCTTTTATAATGTAGTGTGTAAATTTTGACTGCTTCAGTTGGCATGATGCTGCCCCTTGGTGATTGTACTTTAAATTATGGAATCTAACCTACCACTCCTAAGTGATTGTCTTGTGGAAAGAACAAGTGAGCTTGGCTGACTGCAGATTTTCCAATTGACAGCCATTGTTTTTTTTGGTAACTCTAGAGCTCCCTGAGCTGTGTATTCTAGGGACACTGCATGTGAGTCAACCACATCTGAGACTGTGGTGATTGACTGATTTGGCTGCTTCAAGCTTCCTCCTCCTATGCCTGGTGCACAAGACATTTTGGGGGATATCGATCAGCCTTTTAAATGGTTGGTCCACTTTCTCTAGATCCAGGCAGAAGGGCTTGTGGCTCCTGGCTTTTCTTAGTAACATTGAAATTTGCAGCAATTTGGTTATTAATCTGACAGCTTTGCTTTCTCAGTGCTATTTCAGATACTTGACTGACTTCTAATTGTGATTCATAACTGATTGGAGGGTTGTTGCTGCCCCATTTCTCATTGTAGGGCAGAGAATGGCTGCAGTTTTGCACACATTAACTGAAAACAGTAATTCCGTGTGTAAATCAACAGGAGGAAACTCTTCTAGAAACTTTTAGTATTGGACCGCATACCCATAAATCATGTACCAACAGAAATTTCTAGGCGTTTATGAATAATTGCAATACAAACCACCAGCTACTGTTCGAAGTGTTGTTTTGTTTTGTTCCATTATGTGATACATGCAAAGTATGCTGATCTTATAACATTCTTTGAAATGAAACAATGGTTCAAACCACATGGTACATTAGCACCTGAATCCTACAACACATGAGGAGGTCATGCAGTCCGACATGTTTGTTCCGGTGCTAAATAGCATTTAAGTTCAAATCATGTCATTTGATTTTGGGAACTTGCCATCATCTGCCAGCAAGTGAAAAGGAACCAAAAATGGAATAGAATTGCCTCAAACTCAATATACATCAATTATAAAGAAAATCAGAAGTTGGAGTGTGCTTCAAGGAGGTAATGCCTCTGTAGGTACCAAAGATGTCATGTAACTTGATATGCATTGTCCTGATTCCTAAAAGTAAAAAAGGATTATTAAAAAAGAAAAGATTTAAAGTTGACATTGTACTGACAGATTCTCAATAATATGCTTCTTACACAGGATGATCCACAAATTAGTTACACAACATGTTCTATTGACAGACAAACTAGTGCTTAAGTTTGTTCCTCTGAAATAGGATATTTTTTGCTATTGTGATTTGCAAAGTTTACATCTGAATGAATCTTAGTAAACATAGTAGTAGATGAAAAGTAACACAACATTCAGATATATATGTTTCCTCCTCCTTCCCCATTTTAGTTTGGAGGGTCTGAAACTGAAGGGGAGAATTGTGCTTTTTCAGCTCCAGATGCAGCCATGCATCAGCGTTGGGTTGACAATTGGCCCACAGTTGCTTTGTTAGTATTTATAATGAAGGAGATAGGTTTCCCATGGTTAGGGAGATAGATTCATCTTGCAGCATGAAGTTTGAATTGTGCAAAGTTGAACATTGTACATCATTGTGTTCTCCAGGCAACAGGCCATATATAGATGGCAAGGTCTGTGGGGAGATGGTGGGATTAGTCATACTGCTTGGTTCCAGGGCCTTTGCTTAGAAGAGCTGCAGACATGAGCACAACAAAGGTGTGTCTAGCAATATGTCCTTTTGACCACATCTCATCCAGCAGGGTGTGGATCGAGTTTATCAACAGAACTTTTAACTTTGGCGGGGTCAATGGAAAGAAAAATTAACATGATATGTACAACATACAGGCTTGGACTGATAAGTGGCAAGCAACATTTGTGCCACACAACTGCCAGGTAATGACTGTCTCCAACAAGAGAGTGTCTAACTGACTCTCCTTGACATTCAACAGCATTACCATCACTGAATCCCCCACCATCAACATCCTGGCCATCACCATTGACCTGAAACTTAACTGGACCAGCTACATAAATACTGTGACTGCAAGAGCAGATCAGAAGCTGGGTATTCTGCAGCGAACAACTCACCTCCTGACTTCCTAAAGTCCTTCCACCAAAAGTGCGATGGAATACTCTACTTGCTTAGGTGAGTACATTTCCAACAACACTCAAGAAATTCAACACCATCCAGGACAAAGCGGCCCACTTGAACCCATCCACCACCTTATACATTCACTCCCTCCATCACTGGCAGCCCATGGTTGCAATGTGTACCATCTACAAGATGCACAGCAGCAACCCGCCAAGGTTTCTTCGATAGCACTTCCCCAAACTGCAACCTCTGCTGTCTAGAAGGACAAGAACAGTAGGCACATGGGAACACCACCACCTGCAAGTTCCCCTCCAAGTCATACACTGTCCTGACTTGGAAATATATCGCCATTCCTTCATCGTTGCTGGGTCAAAATTCAGGAACTCCCTACCTAATGGCGTTGTGGGAGTACCTTCACTACACAGACTGCAGCAGTTCAAGAATGAGTCTCACCAACACCTTCTCAAGGATATTGAGGGATGGGCAATAAATGCCAGCCTCGCAATGCCCACATCCTTTGAATGAATAAAAAAATCCATTTGTTATTAAAACCATTTAAATTTAATAACAAAAGAATAAACACAAACTGATCCTTCAGCCTGTCAGTGGAAATATTCACCTACCTAAAAGTAGCAAAACAGAGGGGACAGATGGAGACCACCTATCCCCTCAAACCTCACTATAAAAGTATGAATCCCTACAGTTTCAATGATTCTGGGTAAAACTCTTTATTTGCACCTTGGAGAATTGTGTTTGGATTATGGAAACTGCCCAAGACATGCAGCTGAGATTGATGAATGCTCCGTGCTTTTGGTTCATTGGTTGGTGCTCTTGCTCCAAGTCTCTGTAGGAGTAGATCCTTCCAGTCTGCAAAACTTTCTTCTGTCACAATCTACTACTGGAATTGCTTAACCCCCTTCTCTGCCCCACCAAGACGACTGCCTGGGAACATGCCCATTTCCTCCTGATGGGTGCCCTGTTTCCCAGCCAGCGGTTGGTAGTAAAAATGGTCTTAAAAAGCACCTAATACTTGTAGAATCAAAGCAACAGGCAGAAGAAATCAACCAGCACTAACCTTTAAGTAGTTGATGATCTCTTTAAATAGCACTGGTGAAGGGTCGGTCCTTCCTGCTGAACACGTGTTCAGCTGTGCAAGGCTAAGAGAAGGCATTAGCTGGAGGGTTGAGCTTCAAAATGGTAGCATTGGTGTCAAATCAGCATTGCACACTATTTGACATCATGACCTGCGTGCTCTGTATAATTCCAGTTGCCTTTCACTCCACTATGGCATCTGGCATGACTCGCCCCAAAAATGTGCATGTGCCACAGATGCCATTTTGGAGCTCTAACTTTCACACCCCTGTAGTCTAAATGGTCGGTGGTTCAGCCCTGTTTACCTCATAGATCTTTTATTTGTTGTGAACTTCTTCACCGCTTTTGTTTTTATTGATATATATATATATTGATTTATTTATAAATCACTGAGAGAAATTCCACATTCTTATTTGGAATAGAAGTTTATTTTATTTTTAATGTCCTATCATTATTATTTATATTAAGTCATTGGGTCAAAGTGCTTGCATTTTAAAGGGAGTTTTCTGTCCTCGGCTGCTCATCCAGTGAAAGCTGAATGTCAGAATTATAATAATCAACTGATCGTGCCTTTGTTTGGTGGATCTTAAGAGACTACTTTACAAAGGGACATGGATTGGGCATAACAGGGGCATACATGTTTATCGGGTGACTAATAACTTTTCACCATACAAATACCTTACATCAGCAGTCAGCGTTCTTATCTGTGTAACCTGTGTGTGTGTTTAGCCAGAACATGCATGAACAAATTAATCCTTGACTTTGTTTTAGTGAGCATTCCTGGAATAACAAAAAGTCCTAGGGCAACCTCCTCAAAAATGATTATTTTCTTTAATAACAAGAAAGCTAAATTCTTTTCCATATTTACAATTATAATCTTGTCAGTTCTCCTTAAATGTTGACATATGTTTTCCAGTAGTGCAAATTGAGTTGTAAATTCTTCCCATCAAAGGTCACAAGCTGTTCTTATTGGAATGGAATTGAGATGCTATACCCTGTGGGGATGGAAGGAAATTCATAGCGTAAGTGGCTTCAGACTACTCTGCTACTTCATGCAGCACTTAGAAGGCGCTATTGACGGTGGACTAGGAGTAGCTTTCCTGCATGCCCCCTCTGTCCAGGGAAATGGCATGATATTGCAACTAAAAGAGGAAGAAATTACTCAATATTGCATGCAATGCACTTCCAGTAGAGCCTGAGCACATACATGCCGCAAGCCATATTTGATCCTTCTGTACCTGTCTGTCAGTGGTGCGCAATTGAATTTCTGGGCCAGCATCTTAATCATCATGTCAGCAATCTGCTAGGATAAACAGCTACTTTAGTGAAGGTCTGATATGTTTATATATTCTTTCCTTAGCACTGTAGGCCTTAACAGGTGTGTACATGATTTCCCTACATCACATTAAGAATAATCTTGTAATTTCCTTTTGCACCATTGAATCTCTTCTGCATTTTAAATGTTGAAACTCTGTGGGATAGATTTTGTATTCCCGCTGCCGGAAATGGTTTGGCGGCCGTTCACTACGGAGCCGCAACAATGCGATTACGCGGCGGGTGGCCATTTTACATATTCACGGTGGCCCCCCCCCCCCACCCCCAATCACATGGTGGGGGCGGCCTCAGAGATGTCATTCATGGCGTCACCTGCTAAAGAGAGCAAGTGTTGACGCCATTTTTAAAAGGCTTCCACAGCACACTGTAATGCAGAGTTCACCCCTTCCCCCCCCCCACCCCCCACCTATCAGAGTGCAGAGTTCACCCCTTCCCCATCTCGATGGCGCCAGCTTTCCCTGGACGGGAAAATGAAGGTGTGTGAGTGCCATTCATCGCGCTGAGGATCGGGAACTGAAAGTAATATCACTGCGGTTTCTATTTTAATTCATGCAAATATGTTATTTAAATATGTTAAGTTGGATCCCATCACGGAGTGGTGGAGGGGCCGCCATGGAGCTTCCTTGCCGCCGGGAAGATTGGGCCCGACAATCCCTGCATCGAGTTCCATGGCAGTCGCTGCCGCTCCAACTCACCCCAACCCACCACGGAACCCAACGTCGAGCTGGGAACAATATCCAGCCGTGTGTGTGTGTGTTGTATGACTCATACAGAGAAAGAGAAAGAAAAGGTGAAAGGAAAGGAGAAAGAAAGGGGGATAAAGAATTAAAATGGGAGTCATGGAACATGAGGGCCACAGGAAGAGAAAGACAAAAATTTCATTTTTCTATTTGTCCATGAGCAATGTCATGGGAGATAACAAAGGATAACAAGTGAAGATGGCCATTTAACCATCTGAAGCATCCTTTCATAGAAACCTAGGGTCCCCATCACAACACTGATCTGCATCTTGAATAATTCCAGAGATTTTGCCTCCACTGTCATACCTTGAAGATCATCAGAGGTATTAATTACTGTTTGCTTGAAGAAATGGCAGCTGCCAATATATGTAGCTCAGTGTTGCCAAACTAACTGATCTTGGTCTGCCTATGTGGATGGATTAAAAGCAAGATGGTTGATGGTCAAAAGAAAATGCCATTTGGAGTGATGAATCGTTAGTTAACGAGAGATGAATTGCTTCAAATCAGTCTCATATACCCAACAACTGTATTGCTGGAGGCAAGCGTGTCTCCTGTTCTTTATATAATCAGTCTTTTGTGAAGCACTGATTTTCTCCTTTTGATCACTGCACTCAAACATACTTTTCTCTCTTTGATCATGTAAGGTAGAATATACTGTTGCTTAATATTGAATAATGGATAGCACGGAACACTTACAATATAGACATCTAATCAAGACTTTCAGATAACATCATTTACTATCGACTGAACCCCAATATTAGATTACAGTCTCAAAACCACTTCCTGGTATCTGTTAATGTTTATAATGTATGCTGTTTTGATTTTACAAGTTTGCACATGTGTTAGAGTGGGGACTAATTCTCTGTTTTTCATCGGGTCTTCTAGAGACATTTGCTGTAAGTGCACTTCAGATATTTCTTACATGATGGCATCCACACACTGATGACTGATGATTATAAAATTGCTGCACATTTATTTAAAAGAACTATAGATTATTGCCAGAATTTATTTTGCAGTACGTTTTATACATGGAATGACACCGGAATTGTGAATTATAAGAAAACAACACACTGAAGAGACTCAAATGACTTCTAAACCATTGAGAACAAACAAATTGTATGGACCTTGAGATAGAAACATAGATAATTTATGGCACAGAGGGGGCCAGAGGGCCCATCATGGCTGTGCCAGCTGAGAAAGAGTTATCCAGCCGAATCCCACATTCCAGCTCTTAGTCCATAGCCCTGTGGGTTACAGCACTTCAAGTGCATATCCAAATATTTTGATCAGGGTTTCTGTCTCTATCACCTGTTACGGCCATGTGGTGTGATGTAGGTGGTTCCAACTGTTCAACTCCCCAGAAAATGTATTTGCAATAGAGTTTAGCCCCTTGGCATTTTATTTCTCAAATAAACAGACAGCAACAGGTTTACTTGTAGGTTTTAAAAAAGCAGAAAGTCAATTGTTTATGGATCAATACGCCTTATCCCGAAATTGTTGCAACCGCATCCACTCATGCATTCGCTCACACGCACACACAAACACACAAAAAGAAGCAGATAGAGAAGGGAAAGAGGAAGGTGGTTTTTGGGTGAGAGGCCAAGATAAACCTGTTGAATCCGCTTGAGAATCAAATTCTAGATGGATACAGGCCTGAGATGATTGTAGATTTCTCTCTTGATTGAAGGCTATGTTAAAGATGGTGGCTCTCACTGCTGTATACTGTAGATGTTGGATTTTTTCAGCAGGGCGCTGTGCTTCCTGGCTTGGTTGTAACTCAAGCTGTTATAAGTAGCTTTACCTTCTGGGACAGTCTCTCTCTCTCTCTGGCTGTCTTTTTTTAAGGTAAAACTGTGTCACCTCTCACCTCCTGGTAGGAGATATTCTCATCTCTTCCCCATGGTGATTGCATAATGGCCCAGAACGTGGCTAATTCACATTTCCTTTGTTTGAGAGGAAGATATTCAATTCAGCAATGTTTTTAGGATTCATTAACATCTTTTAGCTTTGAAAATTTGTTCTTTATCTTTGTCAGACTGTTTGAATACACAAAAGGCCAAGCCCCTTTTTGTTTGGTGGCCATTTTGGACCATTGTTTACTTTTAAAAATAAAGGTTCATTTTTTTAAAGACAAAGTCCATTTTTCATAACTTTTTAGAGTTAGTCCCTGTGTCAGGAAAACCCAATATGCAAATGGGACATATTAATTTCATCGGTTGGAAACTTACCTTAGACTTTTAATGGTAAAAAACTCTACAAGTAACTTTTAAAAAACTAGCAGCCAGGATGGCCACTGCCAATTACATCTGAAATACCAGGAGATTGGACTGGAGACAAAAAGTCTAACAAGAAGCCCAGCCAGGACAATGGCTTGCTCTAAGTGATTGAATTACTTGGAATGGCTTTATTAGCATGACAGTCAAGGCCATCCCCACCCATTGACTTTGAAAGAGACAACCCGTACAAGTGCAAATGGATACCCTGGGGCATGTAGAACCTTGAATTTTATTAGAAGATTCCAGAAAAACCTCATTAGAAACAAAGGGATTGAGAAGAACCATGTGACCGCCTGTTCATCTCTGAAGAAACAAGTTTTGTTGCACAGACAAGCAGACAAGCAGTAACTGAGTGCACAGCAGAAAAGAAGGCTGCCGCTCCCTGTCTCTCTCTCTCTCTCTCTCTCTCTCTCCCCAGAAAACAGCAAGGGAAAAACCCATCTGCGACTGGGAACCCTCCAAGCCTAGAGACCGCAATAGCCAGCAACCAGGTGAAGAGAACCAGTGGTGCAGTGGTTAGCACCGCAACCTCACAGCTCCAGCAACCCGGGTTCAATTCTGGGTACTGCCTGTGCTGAGTTTGCAAGTTCTCCCTGTGACTGCGTGGGTTTTCACTGGGTGCTCCGGTTTCCTCCCACAGCCAAAGACTTGCAGGTTGATAGGTAAATTGGCCATTGTAAATTACCCCTGGTATAGGTAGGTTATAGGGGATGTGGTAGGAATATGGTATTAGTGTAGGATTAGTATAAATGGGTGTTTGATGGTCGGCACAGACTTGGTGGGCCGAAGGGCCTGTTTCAGTGCTGTATCTCTAAATCAATAAAAAAAATACAAATTCTGCCTTCAGGAAAACACTGAGCACAGAAAGCCAGCCAAAATACACTTTGACCAATCAAGAACTTCAAGAATATAGCTTCAGCTGAGGACTACTGGATCATCTACTGTACAGACTGTATTTAAATTCATTTATTCTGGACTTTAATCCAACCACCAAATCTGTTTCCCTCTGTAATCTGTTTGTGTGGTGTGATTCTTGTGTGAATGTGTGCGTGAATGTAGTGTATTTTTAGCATTTTTAAATTGGGTTAGAGTGTTAAGAATAATAAGTTTACCTCTTTCTTGTTTAAACTCAAGAAAACCTGTCCAATTGGTTCTTTTACAATCACAGTAAAGGAAAAAGGTAAAACACTCACAGAGGTGGTAAGCACAACCACTGTTTAAAAGGAATAAACCCTGTTGCGGTCAAATAAGAGGAAGGGGCAAGAGGGGAGCCTGCAACCCCCTCCTCACTTGGCCGTAACACGTGATTGATGTATCGTTGCATTTCTGGTGTGCGTGACACCTCCCCCAAAAGGAAAAAAAATGAGATTCCTTGTATTTCATTTTATATTGTTTCTTTTGTTTGGGTTTTGAAAGAGGGAAAAATGAAACAGTAAGACAGTTTAGGGTCACGCCACTTTACACATTCATTTCGTTCACTCCTTCATTTTACAACTGCTACAGCTAGCATTACTTGAAAGAGGCATTTGAGTTTCAAGTTTACATTTTTCATCATCCTTCCTTTGGGCGAGGTACGATCAACAAATTGCATTCCTTTTGGTTACGTTTGGTTAAATGGGGTTGTAGTTTCTCTCACACCAGTTTGTACTACTTTAGGAATGTTAATCTCCAGGACCATGTGATTGTTGATAGTATGTAAATTTCTGTTACTGCTTGTGGCAAGGTTCTCTGTTACAAGATTTAACCCCTTACCTACTGCTTCCACAATACATGGTGTTAACCCTCAGATTCGGCCACATTGATGGTTCTTATTTCTAGGGTGATACTTGCCTTTTAGCCCCTGCAAGGCATCTGGGATTTCTTCCTTCCTCTTGTTCCTGCTGAGTTCTGACTCTAAATTGCCTTTTAGAATACCCAACACTTCCTCCCTCCTTATGCCGACTTGACCTAGAGTAATCAAACATCTGTCCCTAACCTCAACATCCGTCATGTCCCTCTCCTCGGTGAATACCGATGCAAAGTACTCGTTTAGAATCTCACCCATTTTCTCTGACTCCACACATAACTTTCCTCCTTTGTCCTTGAGTGGGCCAGTCCTTTCTCTAGTTACCCTCTTGCTCCTTATATATGAATAAAAGGCTTTGGGATTTTCCTTAACCCTGTTTGCGAAAGATATTTCATGACCCCTTTTAGCCCTCTTAATTCCTCGTTTTAGATTGGTCCTACATTCCCGATATTCTTTCAAAGCTTCGTCTTTCTTCAGCCTCCTAGACCTTATGTGTGCTTCCTTTTTCCTCTTAGCTAATCTCACAATTTCACCTGTCATCCATGGTTCCCTAATCTTGCCATTTCTATCCCTCATTTTCACAGGAACATGTCTCTCCTGCACGCTAATCAACCTCTCTTTAAAAGCCTCCCACATATCAAATGTGGATTTACCTTCAAACAGCTGCTCCCAATCTACATTCCCCAGCTCCTGCCGAATTTTGGTATAGTTGGCCTTCCCCCAATTTAGCACTCTTCCTTTAGGACCACTCTCGTCTTTGTCCATGAGTATTCTGAAACTTACGAATTGTGATCACTATTCCCAAAGTAGTCCCCTACTGAAACTTCAACCACCTGGCCGGGCTCATTCCCCAACACCAGGTCCAGTATGGTCCCTTCCCGAGTTGGACTATTTACATACGGCTCGAGAAAACCCTACTGGATGCTCCTTACAAATTCTGCTCCATCTAGACCTCTAACACTAAGTGAATCCCAGTCAATGTTGGGAAAATTAAAATCTCCTATCACCACCACCCTGTTGCTCCTACATCTTTCCATAATCTGTTTACATATTTGTACCTCTATCTCACGCTCGCTGTTGGGAGGCCTGTAGTACAGCCCCAACATTGTTACCGCACCCTTCCTATTTCTGAGTTCTGCCCATATTGCCTCACTGCTCGAGTCCTCCATAGTGCCCTCCTTCAGCACAGCTGTGATATCCTCTTTGACCAGTAATGCAACTCCTCCACCCCTTTTATCTCCCTCTCTATCCCGCCTGAAGCATCGATATCCTGGGATATTTAGTTGCCAATCATGCCCTTCCCTCAACCAAGTCTCAGTAATAGCAATAACATCATACTCCCAGGTACTAATCCAAGCCCTAAGTTCATCTGCCTTACCTACTACACTTCTTGCATTAAAACAAGTGCACCTCAGACCACCAGTCCCTTTGCGTTCATCATCTGCTCCCTGCCTACTCTTTCCCTTAGTCACGCTGACTTCATTATCTAGTTCCTTACAGGCTTTAGTTACTACCTCCTTACTGTCCACTGACCTCCTCATTTGGTTCCCATCCCCCTGCCACATTTCTTCTGATTTTCACAATTGTGTTTCACTTTAGGGTATTTTACATTCCCTTTTTCTTTTACTTCAAAGATAGGTGTTTCCCTAATCTTCCCTATGTCCTCTGGGACACTACTCACAGGTGGTTGCCCAGCTTCCACTGCACTCCCCTGTGGCACTTTGACTTAATGAGGCAGCTCCCTCACTCTTGGCTTTCCTGTTTTGGAACTTCCCTCATTCCTATTTAAACTTCTAAAAAAAGTTTCAGCTAACCATATCTCTGTTGCTTTGCTTTCAGCTTTTTTCAGCTTTTATCATAGCTTCTTGAAATCTTTTTGGCTCTGACACACTCTTTGGGATTTTTGGGATTTCCCCAGCCCTCTGCAGCTGTACAGAGTTTTGTTTGCTCTCCTCTGTTTCTCTAGTCTCTGTGGACTGTTCTAGACCCTCTGGGTACAATAATGTGCGTCATGCCAAGTCATTGCCCAGCAAAAGGTCTACTCCCTGCATGGGTAAGTTCAAAATGATTTCGACTGTCACACTCCCCCAGTGACAATGTATTCTGTTGGTAAATTTTAACTAAGGGAACTTTCAAGTATTTGCCAGTAAGCCCATTTACTAATACTGTGGTATTTGGTCTACTTTCCAGTGGCATTTCTATCAGTTTGGCTGCCAGTAGGGTCTGAAAACAGCCGGTATCCCCGAGGATGGTTATCGCCTTGTCTGGTGCCTGGAACACAAAAGGAGTCATTTTTCCTTTATGCAAAAAGTTCTGATATGTACTCTGTTCTTGAATGATAATAGACCACAGGCTTATTATTTTCCATGCCACAGAAACAGGCTTGACTGCAGCGCCTCCTGTTGTTCTTTTGGCATATCAACAATTGGCCTGGACATGTCCACGCTGCAAACATGTCAGGCAGACCCCTACAGGTTTATCCCCTGGGTTCCTTCTTTTAAAAGTTGGAGACCGGTTGGGTTTTCCTTCCCTGCTCTTCTTTTCTCTCGAGCCTATTTCTGCTTACTATCCCTGCTATCTCTCCCTAGCTTGTACGAATTACTAGATGCAAATTTCTTCGGAGTTAGGGATTTATGTATTAATTCATAGTTGTAGGTCATTTTTGCTGCTTCTCTTACTCTTGTGAGGCTTTGTTCTTCGATGTGCATTCTTATACTACTTGGCATGCTATTTTTAAATTCTTCCAGCAACATCACTTCTCTCAAATTTTCATATAAGTGTTCTAGCTTGAGAGATCGTATCCAGCGATCAAAAGTCATATGTTGGATTCTTTCAAATTCAATGTAAGTCTGTGTGGGTCATTTCCAGGTGTGTTGGAATTTCTGTCTATATGCTTCCAGTACCAGCTCATATGCATTTAGAATTGCAGTTTTAGTTTGTTCATAAGCAGAGGAACTTTCTTCTGATTACAGGGAAAAAGCTCCACAAGCCCTATCCACAAACTCGCCTGGTAAGAGGAGAGTCCAGAATTCTTTTGGCCATTTTAGCCTTGTAGCTATTTTCTCAAATGAGATAAAATATGACTCAATGTCCTCGTCATTACATTTTGGCACTAGTCTTGAGTGTCTCAGCACATCAAAGTTTTGCTCTGAATTGGGGATAAGGTTTGAGTGACTAGCAGCATTTTCATTTTGGGTTTGCAGTCTCTGTAACTCAAACCTTCTTGCTGCTTCCTCTCTTTGCATCTCTCTTTCCTCTTTTTCCTTTGGAAACTGCACTCTTCCTTTTCAACTGCATCTCCCTTTCCTCTTTTTCTTTTTGAAACTGAAACTTCCTTTCTGCCTTTTCCTTTTGAAGCTGAAACTCCCTTTCTTCCTTTTCCTTTTGAAGCTGAAACTGTCTCTCTTCCTTTTTCATCTGTAACTAGATTCTAGCTAGAATTATTTTTTCAGTTTCTGATTCTAGGCTTTCTTCATCTAGTTCAGGGGTGAGTGTAAAATGGTTGGCTAGATTTTTCATCAGTTCAGGTTTCTTCGCTTTTTGTCTGAATGTGATTTCCACCTCCAAAGCTAAGCTTTTTAAAAGATCTTTAAAACTTAATTTGTTTAACTTATTTTGGGATATCTCTCCCTGTTCTACAAACTCCTTAGCATTAAATGTGGCCATCCCTTTTGTTTCTAGCACTATAGAGAAAAAACAGAAGAATACAAGAAAACCTGTTTGTTTATTTTTCCACAACCTTAGAGGTCAATTTTCCACCCGTTTTCCAAATCTCTCATTTGTCTGGCTGTTCAGATCCCAGACGAACCTCTAATTTGTTAGGGCCACGTGGTGTGGAGTGGGTAGTTCCCACTATTCAACTTCCCACCTGACCGCAGCAAGTTTATTTGTATTAGAGTTTAACCCCTTGGTGTTTATTTCTCAAATAAACAGACAGCGACAGGTTTTCTTATAGGTTTTTAAAAACTGAAAGTCAATTATTTATTGATCAATACACCTTATCCATAAATTGTCACAGCCACCTCCACTCACGCATTCACTCGCACTCACACATACACACACCCCCCACACACATGAAGAAACAGATAGTGAAGGGAAAGAGGAAGATGATTTTCAGTTGGGTGAGAGGCTATGATAAACCTGTTGAATCCGCTTGAGAATCAAATTCTAGATGTTTACGGGCCTGAGATGATTGTAGATTTCTCTCTTGATTGAAGGTTATGTGAAAGATGGTGGGTTACCTCTAGCTCTCACTGCTGTATACTGTAGATGTTGGATTTTTTCAGCAGGTCACTGTGCTTCCTGGCTTAGCTGTATCTCAAGCTGTAGTCAATAGCCTGCAAATAAGTAATAAAAACAGAAAGTGCTGGAAATACTCAGGAGGTCAGGCAGCATCTGTGGGGAGAGAAGCAGAGTTAACGTTTCAGGTCTGTGACCTTTCATCAGAACTGGTAACAGACCTGAAACGTTAACTCTGCTTCTCTCTCCACAGATGCTGCCTGACCTCCTGAGTATTTCCATAATTTTCTGTTCTTATTTCATATTTCCAGCATCTGCAGTATTTTGCTTTTATTTGCCTGCAAATAAGTGTTGGTGCAGCCGATCACCTAACGCTAAAGGCCTGCAAAAAAAAAACCCGACCCGAGCCCGACAGAACCACATCCGACCCGAGCCCATCCTGGCCTGTGTCCTTCCATTTTTTCCCGCGCCCGACCCGACCATCAGTTACATTTTTCACTTTCTTGCTGATCTGCACAGCTTAAAATAACTGTGACAAAACTGCCATTCTTGTCTAAAAATTAAATTAACAGTGGAGCCACTTACCTGTGATAGATCATGTCCGACCCGGCACGACCCGAGGCTCGCCCGAATGCCGGACCCGGAAGTGAAACCCGACCGGACCCGAATCCGACACGTCGTCGGGTCCCGTCGGGTTCGGGTCGGTAGTAGGCCTTTACCTAGCGTTCTGTCTCATGTCTGCTTAAGTGCTGCATGAGCTGCTGCAAGAAGAGCTCCTTTGTACTGGGACACAGCACTACATCTGTAATTTCCTTGCTGCTGACCTTGATAATACACCTTGGGGGAGGTTTGGGGAGGTTTTAGTGTCGGAGAAGAACAGTCGGACTAAGAGTACCATTAAAGATGTACAATTAGAGTACCATTAAAGCGAAGGAAGGAATTTTTTTTATCCCATTCAATGGAAAAGGAACAAAGTGGCAGAGCAAGAGAAAAAGTAACATGACAATTTATGCCCTTAACAACAGGCATGCTTAAAACAATATAATTGGTGCCTTTGTAATTGACTCCTGTGGTACTGGCAAATCATTATTTAACTGTATAAATGGTGGGGTCTGTAAACTGTTACAGGCTGAAGGGCAAGTGCCTACCGGATGTTCGAGCAGAATCCTATAGATGCATTGTGGGAAATTATGCACATTTCTCATGCTCAGAATGTGACTTCCTTAGAACTGCAGAGAGAGGTGTAGTTGGCAACCCCCTAGAGCAAACAGGATGACCAATCTAGGAAAAATATAGTCCTGGATTTTTGGTCTTCAGGGTACATCGGGTCAGTCTGCACCTTTTAAGCACTGATGGGCAGCTCACCATTTTGTGACAGCGATAAATACAGCAGGTCAGCCACAGAGCCCAGGCTGCAGCAGTGGGTTAAGGCTGAGCTGATCAGGCATTGGGGATGACAATGAAGAACATTAATGAAGTAGTGGAGGATTATCAACATAGAACAGGGAGAGCAATGAAGATCATCCTGAAGCCAAATGTCTACCAATAAAAGTAATTTTTAGTCTAGTCAGACTTGGTTCCAGTGATCTCTCTAAGTGACACTGGTTCTATCTTTTTCCCACTGTGTCATGAGAAAATTTATCACTAGACAGGTGTCCTTCTAAAGACCACGGAAATGAAATAAGGGTCCTGTTACATTGGACTCTGACTTGCATACCTTAATGAAGTTCTCAACTACTTTGGTGTGAACACTGGCCACCTAAATCAGGAATCTCGGGCAGCAGTATGTATTATTTTGGAATTTTAATCTCACTACCACCCTGTTCAAGCTGAAAATTGGGGCAATAGAGAGACAAAAATTGGAACTATCGAGGGAGAAATTGGCTAACATCCGAAAACAAGTGTGAGGATTGCCATATGCGATTAATCTGTGTCTGTTCATTGCAGTGCAGACAGCATGGTAAAATGACTGGCATTCCCTGCTGCGCCCATCAGCAGCGGGGCTGATATCATGAGTAACTAGTACTACGAATGCACTTCTTAAAGGGGAGGTGCATTGTGGCCACAAGAAGTGGTGAGAGTTTTTTCAAAAATCAATCTCGGCTGCGATTCTTTAAGCAATGAGGCGGCAGAAAGAAGGAGAGATGTCCTGTATCTGTAGGGGATGGTGGGGGGGAGGGGTGCAGTGGTGGCAGGAGGCTCTCCAGACATATGCTCAGGAGGCAGTGGAAATAAGTAGCATCAGAGGTTAATGCCAGAGGTGTTACTCCAAGAACATGGATGCAATCAACAAGCGGTTTAACAATTTCACCTGAGTTGCCAAGGTGAGTTCATCTTTGAATAGCACATCCTACCAACTGCACCTCTAGCATGATCCACTGCTCAGTGCTCTACACCCCTATCACCCACCTATTAACAACCTCTATCAATCAGTACTCAACCCTTCAATTCATATGCTTCACCTCACCATTGCACACTTAGCACTGTTGCAAGCCTTACACCCACAACTCACAGCTCACAGACCTTGGTGGCTATTCAACCATGACAGCCACATCACCCAAACATATTGCAATTCACTCACTGACACATTTTGCTCTTTCTTGCAAAAGAAGGTGGTGCATAACAGCAGACAAATGTAAGGAGCTGGATGAGGACAAGCATGCATGTATGTTTTAGTCCCCATGGAAGCGACAGTGGTGGCCATCATGGGAAGAGGCATCATTGAAGCTGTGGCTACCGGTGGGGCTGAAGCAATCGATGATGGGAGTATCTGCATACCAATCCTCCATCTCCTCTCATCCCACTTCTCCCTCATCCTGCAATCTCTTCTGAATCGTAAGCTGCAAATGGTGTAAGCATGCATTTCTTATTTTTCTCCTTTCCCCTCACCACAACTCAACCCTTGTGCCTTTTTCATTTCAGATACTCAAGAACTGGAACCTTCCCATTCAGTGGAGGAAGAAGACAGTGAAGAGATATTGTCACTCAATCTTACACTCACAGCCACTAGCTCAGAGACTGGCGCTGCATATTTCAGAGACTAGGATAGAGGAGGGATCTGCACATGTTGAGACATTGGGCACAAGTGTGCAGGAGCCAGGATAGGGGAAAGGATAGTGCAGGTCCCAGCTTGCCAGAGGGCAAGATGTTGCTAATATCTCCAGTAGCAGCCTAGAAGAAGCCTAATGCATAATCATTAAGATTTACAGTCACTTTAACAGACAATGCTCTCTTGCTCTACTTTGAGGTTGCAGTTGTGGCTGCTACAATTGGTAGCTTTCAGTCATGGCCTCTCTTGTGAAGTGCAGACATCTGAAGCATTGGTCCTTATTGAAGTTTTTTAGTTTAGTTTAGTTTAGAGATACAGCACTGAAACAGGCCCTTCGGCCCACCGAGTCTGTGCCGACCATCAACCACCCATTTATACTAATCCCACACTAATTCCATATTCCTCCCACATCCCCACCTGTCCCTATATTTCCCTAGGGGCAATTTATAATGGCCAATTAACCTATCACCCTGCAAGTCTTTTGGCTTGTGGGAGGAAACCGGAGCACCCGGAGGAAACCCACGCAGAGACAGGGAGAACTTGCAAACTCCACACAGGCAGTACCCAGAATCGAACCCGGGTCGCTGGAACTGTGAGGCTGCGGTGCTAACCACTGCGCCACTGTGCCGCCCTTGGTTGAGGTAAGAGAATTGCTCCCTAAAAACCCTTGGCAGATATGGGCTCCCACTGACAGCCCTTCTCCCCTTTCTCCACTCTCCTCTTCTAACAGCTTGTCCTGCATTGCAATGCCGCTTCATGCTCGCAGTTATGTTCAATTCCCAGAAGAAGCTCTATCAGGTCACCCCATGTCTGGAAACAACTGGTTTCAGCACAAGCCTTTAAATTAATAAAAGTACTTCATCAACAACCAGACCACTTCCTGTAGACTATTGAAACTTTAGCCAAGTCTAGGAAAGTTCTGCAAGCATGTACAATTGCACCAGCAGCTAGAAGAAATAACCCAGCAACTAACCTGTAATTAGTTCATGGTCCCTTGAAATAGCACTGGTGGTGAGGTTAGTGGGGTTGGGGGTGATGGTGTATGTGTGTGTGGGGGAGTGACGGGGGTCCTGCATTTCGTTTAATACACGTTCAGCTGTGTGACGTTAAGACAGGGCGTAGGCTGGTTGGAGTGTGAGGTTCAAAAATGGCAGCACTGGCGTCAAATCAGTGCTGCATATTTATTGATGCAATAACTTGCCTGCTCTGCATGCTGCTGGCACTTCCTAGGTGCTCACGTGCAAACCCCTTCATCAAGATGGCATCCTGCTCACTTCCTGTTAGATGTGTGAACACACATCACAAACCCCATTGTCGAGCATTAGGAGGCTGCATAGCTCCTAAAAAATGGGTACAATAGAATCCAATTTCTCTCCCATAAAGTCTAAGTCCAATCTCCTGAGAGGCTGAGGCCTTCAAACACATAAAAATAAAGATACAAAAGACAATCTTATAAGTCAGTTTAATCATGTTACTGTGAAAAAACGTCTCATGATTTCATTATTTTACCCACTTATTTTAAATCCTTAATCGATAAGGTGAGTGACAGCATGGGAGACAAAAGATTCCACAACAGATATTTTGAGCAAATTGATTGGTTCATTTTTTACAGCGTCTCCTTTCTGGAACATTTGCATATGAGTTTAATACAATTAATATATTTGAATTACAATTTATGACATTCCATCCTAGCTAGTCAGGTGATGTAGAAATGTGCCTAATGCAGGCACAATTTGATGTCAGGAAGTGTGCACTATACATATAGATAGGTGAACAAATAGATAACATTAAAGTTTATTCTATTTATAGTAAGTTATTTTCTAAGTAGTAGATGTTATGGCAGACAGTAATTTGAAATGTTCTTCTTGTACCTATAATTTAACCATAACTTTATTGAAGTACTATTTTGACATCTTAAAACCTACAGTATGTTAACAGTTTAAAGTAATTATCATGCATTATAGTAATTATATAAAATCTTTAAAATATTTTAAAATAAATGTCACACACAAAAAGTCAAATGCAGTGTACAGTATCGTTGTAGTGTAATACATCACACTATTCTACTTCTCCCCTGAATATAGATTGGAGCTAGGAACACTTACCTGTCCATAAGGAAGGCCCTCCGAACTCCATCTGTCATGGAGATAGTTTTTTCACAGAGGTCAATTCTAGGTTTATGTATTCAAGCTGCTGACCTATACACTTTGTCCCTTGACTCCTGCCAATCACAAATGCTAAACTCAGGGGCAAAGTGTGTAGGTCAGCAGTATAGCCACATCAACTGTACCATATTGAAGTTGACCTCCACTACAAAAATGTGAATACCTTTACAATCTATACCACTGGGAAATCTCTTAATTGGACAAAAACAGGGTTGGATCTTTAAGATAAAAATTGTAATTGAAACAAAAATGTAATTATTTTTATTTCTGTTCCTGTTTGTAATGTTCACCCATTGTTTGGGAGTCTCCTCATGCATGTATCGTTCCTCTGTTGTGAAGGCAGGCAGGTGATATCAGACCTTTGTGAGAATTGCCACAAGTTAACTCATCTACAACAACAACTTGCATTTATATAGCACCTTTAATGCAGCAAAATTGAAACCAATCCCAAGAAGGAGACATTATTGCAAGTGATTAAATGCTGGGTCAAAGAGATAGGTTTTAAGCTAAATCTATGGAGCTAAAATTCCATTGGGGACAACTTGACAGCACTAGCATATTTGGCCTTGTATACTTTGCTTTTCTGGCACACAAAGGGACTTCTCTTGGTTCCCAGGTGGAAGGAGAACAGCTTGCTTTACTGAGAGCCTTCGGAGAAATAATGGGAGGTAGTGGCATAGTGGCAATGTCACTGGACTAGTAATCTAGAGCCCAGGCTAATGCTCTGGGGATGTGGGTTCAAATCCCACCATGGCAGATGGTGAAATTTGAATTCAATTAATAAATCTGGAATTAAAAAGCTAGTCCAATGATGACCATGAAACCATTGTTGAACATTGTAAAAGCCCATCTGGTCCACTAATGTCCCTTAGGGACGGAAATCACCATCCTTACTTGGTCTGGCCTACATGTGACTCCAGACACACAGCAATGTGATTCTTGACTCTGAAAAAAATGCCCTCTGAAATGGCTTAGCAAGCCACTCAGTTCAAGAACAATTGGGGATGGGCAACAAATGCTGGCCTAGTCATAGATGCCCACGTCCCACAAAAGAATAAAAAAAACGATGCCAGCCAGCTGTTCCACTCGAAGGGTTAATGCAGAGTCGGAAGGTGAGCAGGCCTATACAGTTAGCATAGTCCAGCAGCATAAATGGTAACAGGTTCAGGGATATCTGACCCTGCTGAGAGACTTAATGAACTGTCCCATTTCAGGAAATCCTCACAGAAAGCCAGGATATCCCCAATTCATTTCAATCTCCCACTATGGTAGTACTCAAAAGAAGTACTGGGATAATTAGTTACAGAACTTTACCATATATTGTCACCAAGGAAAGGTCTAGGTCCAGAAACAGTAGATGACACAAAGAACATGTTTTTCTCATAAATAAATGTTACACATTTACACTTGAACTAGGTGCAGGAGTTTCCTTTGTGCTATTATGCCTTTCTGCTTGAGCATATTACCGGATGGTGAAGGATGATAGTCAGGGCCCGTGAAGTTACATGGTTTGACAGTAGGGCCTGATGCAGGAATGCCTTAGAATACCTTAGAGTCATTTTTATCTTCATTATGTGGCAGCTTCATTAGAAACTGCACCGGCAACTCCCCACCCTACCCCTACTCCCAAAGAGCCAAGGATGAATAAATACCTTCTCCCTGGAAGCACAGACTGAAGCTCTGGTGGCAGTATGGGATTGAATGGATAGCATCCTGTGTACTGACTTCTCGACCCTGGGTGTCAGAATGCAACCTGCTGTCTCTCAGGGCTTTCATAAAATGATAGCTGCCATTTGACTGGCCATCTTGCAGATCAGTGGGTACACAGATCCAGCGAAATAGCTAGAATGGCTAACTGATTCGTAGCATGCAACTTTTATACATCCAGCTTGTTCCAAGGATCCACTAGGGTCATGTGTGGTGTGTCCCAAGCAGCAGCCCACCTCTGCATCAAGGAGGTGACCAATGTCCTGTCCAAGATTGTCGGCGATTATGCTGGTACAAAACCAATCCTGACAGTCAGGGAGAGATTCAGGGCCATCACTGGATTTCCACAGGTGCAAGGTGTCATCGACTGCACGCATGTGGCCATTAAGGCTCCCTCAGAGCAGCCAGTCGCCTTCATCAACAGGAAGGGCTTCCATTCATTCAACATTCAACTGGTCTGCGACCACTGGAAGTGCATCCTGCAGGTGTGTGCCTGCTTCCCGGGAAGCAGCCACAATGCCTACATACTTCAACAGTCCCAGGTGCCACAGCCCTTCAAGGCCCCGGCTCGCCTTAGGGATGGATTGTCGGGGACATTGAAGACATGGCTATTGACATCTGTGAGGAACCCTCACACTGCAGCAGAGGAGAGGTACAACACCTGCCACAGGTCCACCCGAGCAACCATCGAATAGGCCCCTGGGCTGCTGAAGATGAGATTCCGGTGCCTGGATCGATCGGTAGTGCCCTGCAGTAGGCTCCAGTGAGGGTCTCGCATATTGTGGTGATCTGCTGTGCTCTGCACAATCTGGCACTGCAGAAGGGGGAAGCCTTGCATCGAGGACATGATTGATCACTATTCCTCATCCAATGAGGAGGATGTGGTGGAGGATGCTGAGTAGGCAGCGCAGGACGATGAAGCCCTTGTACTGGAGGCAAGGGCCATTGAAAGATGCATAAGGGAGGCTCGGGACAATCTCATACATACCTGGTTTCTGTCCTCATGATGCCCGTTCCAAGTGAGCTCAATAAAGACTCACCTCACTGTATTTAATGTGTCGCCTTTTGCCTATCACACTCTTGCGCCTTGTACCCAGGCTCACCAGACGCATGGACAAAGCTGAGAAGGTGTCCATACGCAGCCTGCCCCTGCACTGACAACCCATTGTGGGAGCAAATGTGAAGGTGGCATCTGACAGAGCACTAGGGAAAGCATGAGGGTTTCTCAGCAATGAAAGTGACTTCCATTTATTTGAATGTTCACAAGACTCAATAAGTTGCACACACCTCTGAAACCCCCAAGTGTGTCTAGGTGCTGTTCTTCACATGCTTCCATGAATTTCAGTGAAGTGCTCACCCTGCGCTGGCAGCTGAGGTGGAGGCAGGCTGCTGAACGTGCTGCCCCGTGGGCTGGGGTGACTTTGGCGGATGTCCTCTGAGCTGACTGAGGCCTGGAGGGCCCCGGCTGGCTGAGTGTTTCCTGCATAGATGCAGGAGTCACCTCAGTCATCACAGCTACTGGAGCTGGGGTCACTGGCAGAGGGGCTGAAGAGCCGCTGTCCACACTCGGAGCACCCTGAGGGGAGCCCCCAGTTGTGGAGATCAGCCTCTCCTCCTCCCGTTCAATTCTCACATGAAGTTCCCTGCTGACCATAGATGGATGAGGACCTGGCGAAGACACCAGGCACTTTGTCCCCCTTGCGCCTTGCCTCTGCTGTGTTGAACACATGGCCAAGGAGAGGGTATGCAGGTCTGCGCGCATCTCTGGGATTTGGCTCTCCACGAGGGTCGCCATCCTCCCAATCATCTGGTGGAGCTGCCAGAGGCAGTGTGCAGTCACAGTATCATTACAGTGTAGAAGGGGATCATTCTGCCCATCGTGTCTGTACTGGCTCTCCGAAAGAGCAATTCCCTCAGTTCCATTCGCCTGCTTCTCCCCATAACCATGTACATTCTTCTTTTTCATATAACTGTCTAATTCCCTTTTGAAGGCTTCAATTGAACCTGCCTCCACCACACTCTCAGGCAGAGCATTCCAGACCTTAACCACTTGCTGCGTGAAAAAGTTCAGATCTGCATCAATCAAGTCACAGATGCTATGTTTGCACATAGCAATCACTTCATATCTTTCCCAGTGGAAAGGATACAGCAACAGAAGTAGGTCCAGCACTTCCATCAGCTGGCACCCTTTTCAAGAGTTCAGGCCATTATAGATGGCACTCATGGCCTTCAGGCCTCTGCATCACAATCTAATTATATAAATAGGAAAGGTTTGCATGTCTTCAATCTAGAGGTGGTGTTGGGACACAAATGTCTCATTCTACATGTAAGTGCACATTAACTAGGAAGCATTCATGATTCCTTCATAATGCATCAGTCTGAAAGGGATAATAGGATATAAATACAAGAAATGCTGGAAATACTCAGCAGGTCTGGAAGCATCTGTGGAGAGAGAAGCAGAGTTAACATTTCAGGTCAGTGACCCTTCTTCAGATATTAGAAATGTGAAAGGTTTTAAGCAAGTAAAGCTGGGGTGGGGCAAGAGATAACAAAGGAGAAGGTGTAGATAGGACAAGGTCACAGAGCATAACCGACCAGAAGGTCATGGAGCAAAGGCAAACAATATGTTAATGGTGTGTTGAAAGACAAAGCACTAGTACAGATAGGGTGTTAATGGACTGAAAACTGAACAGCCACAAGCACAAACATGAAAAAAAAGTGGGTCGGCAAACTGAACAAACTAAGATAAAATAAAATAAACACAAAAAAATATTAAAAAAAGAAAAAAGAACTAAAAATAAAAGTAAAATGGGAGCCGTCATGCTCTGAAATTATTGAACTCAATGTTCAGTCCAGCAGGCTGTAGTGTGCCTAATTGGTAAATGAGATGCTGTTCCTCGAGCTTGCGTTGATGTTCACTGGAACACTGCAGCAATCCCAGGACAGAGATGTGAGCATGAGAGCAGGGGGCAGTGTTGAAATGGCAAGTAACCAGAAGCTCGTGGTCATGCTTTCGGACTCAGCGGAGGTGTTCCGCAAAGCAGTGGGCAGGTATTACACCTCCTGCAATTGTAGGGAAAGGTGTCGTGGGAAGGGGACGAGGTGGTGGGGGTAATGGAGGAGTGGACCAGGGTGTCGCGGAGGGTACGGGAGGGGAAGATGCGCTTGGTAGTGCATCACGCTGGAGGTGGCGGAAATGGCGGAGGGGAACCCTGTTGCGGTTCTGGGAGGGAGGGGAAGGGGTGAGGGTAGAGATGTGGGAAATGGGCCGGACACGGTTGAGGGCCCTGTTAACCACAGTTGGGGGGAATCCTCGGTTAAGGAAAAAGGAAGACATATCGGAAGCACTGTCATAGAAGGTAGCATCATCAGAGGAGATGCGACGGAGAGGGAGAAACCGGGAAAATGGAATGGAATCCTTACAGGAGGCAGGGTGTGAAGAAGTGTAGTCGAGGTAGCTGTGGGAGTCGGTGGGCTTATACTGGATATTAGTAGACAGCCTATCTGCAGAGATGGAGACAGAGAAGTTGAGGAAGGGAGGGGAAGTGTCGGAGATGGATCATGTAAAGGTGAGAGAAGGGTGGAAATTAGAAGCAAAGTTGATAAAGTTATCCAGTTCAGGGCGGGAGCAGGAAATGGCACCAATACAGTCATCAATGTACCGGAAAAAGAGTTGGAGGAGGGGTCCTGAGTAGGACTGGAACAAGGAATGTTCGACATATCCCACAAAAAGACAGGCATAACTAGGACCCATGCGGTACCCATAGCAACACCTTTTACTTGAAGGAAATGAGTGGAGTTGAAGGAGAAGTTGTTCAATGTGAGAACAAGTTCAGCCAGGCGGAGAAGGGTGGCGGTGGATGGGGACTGGTTGAGCCTCTGTTCAAGGAAGAAGCGGAGAGCCCTCAAACCATCCTGGTGGGGGATGGAGGTGTAGAGAGATTGGACGTCCATAATGAAGAGGAGGCGGTTGGGGCCAGGAAACTGGAAATAGTCAAAATGACGTAGGGCGTCAGAAGAGTCACGGATGTAGGTGGAAAGAGACTGGACCAGCGGAGAAAAGATAGAGTCAAGATAGGAAGAAATAAATTCAGGGATAATAGGATGTCTGGATGGCTATTTGGAGAGGAGACGACCCATTGCTCCAATGGATTAGGATACCTATTCAGAACCCCCACAAAGCAGCAGGTTGAAAATATAACAAGGTCAATGCCACAAACCGGTTACACTGGAGCTCACAATTAAGCAGCTGAAATGATATTCTTGCTACTTTGCTAGAGTGCTGCTTTATAATCCAGAAAAATTGCCTGAGATTGTTGCTTTTTAGTGCATACCCTTTCTGTTTTACAGAGAGGGATAAGCATGCAGCTGAAGAATGATCAGGCTAGTGGGGCAGCAGTCCAATGGTACAGTAGTCCCTCACTGCTTTGGGATGTCACTGAAGATAGCAGTGAAGATGTCAGTTTATACACGGGATTCTGCAATTCAGTGAATCCCTCTACTTTACTTCAGTGAAGGCCAAAGTGGTGTGCTGCACAGTCTTGGACTAGTGCTGCATACTGTACATGGTGGATGCCAAGATAGAATCTATTGTCCTGTGCTGATACCAATTGAAGGTAGAACTAGAATTATACCAATTTCTTGCCAATGCCTTTGGGGAACCATATGGGTTAGCAGCTTGATCCAATCTGTAAGTGACCTCTCCTGACCTTTCACTTGCTCCTCCTCACATTTGAATGGTGCTTTGCCTGGTTCCCTTTCTGCAAATTCACAAAATGCTTGTTCCAAGGTTCTAGTAGCTGAGTTGGAGCTGGGCCTTGGTGCAGGGATTGCTTGACACAAGTTGTGAGAGACTATGGTGCCATTCTGTTCCTGCCTTCACTTTGGAAAGAGCCTACAGGAAGAGAAAAGAACAACTAGTTTCAAGGTATAGTAATCCCTTTAAATCTTTTAGTCTGTGATGCAGCCACTTAGAAGTGTTATAGGCAAGGGAACAAAAACTCACAGAGCTGAATGTTACAGCCCCCCGATGTCGGGGGTCCTGGGTGGGGGGGGAGGTGGGGGGCCGGAAAATGCCTCCGATAGAGGCTTGCCACGGACCTCAACGCCAGGAAGGCCCAGTCCGATATTGTCGGCGGTGGCAAGGCCCTGTTGTGGCCACCCATCACTCGGCGACGGGACCAAAATTTACATGTGTTAATTTATTGAAAAAAAGGAATTAATTACTTACCTGTTCCAGCCATCCATTCCAGTGCCATATTGGGCCCGGTGGTTGGCACTCCCGCGCCTTCGGATCTCTGCCTGGAGATCGGAGGCGGAGCACTGTTGGGGAGGGGGGAGCAGGTAAGTTTCTTTGTGCGGCAGAGTTATTTAATTGGTCTAGGGGATCGTGGGAAGGGGTAAAGTTTAAGGTTGATGAACCTTGGAGGGGGGGAGGGTTGGGAGAGCATCAGGATAAATTTATTTTATTTTCTAAGAAAACTGTATCTTCAAAATTTTTTAATTGTAATGTAGGGCGCGAAGCCCTTTAAAAATGGCGTCGGCACCTGCGCAGTGGCACCTGACGCCGTTGCCAGGGACGAACTGTCCACCCCCTCCACATCATCGGGGTGGGGGAGGCGGCCCGCCCCAGCCATTTAAATGAGCTGCCCCATTTAATATTGTAGCGGCTCCACGAAGCTTGGCCTGCGTGTGCAGGCTCCCATTGTTTATGGCCACCATGCATAAATTTCAGCCTGCAATGTACAAAAAAGATTTCAAAGAAAGGAGGATACTTGCTAGCTGGTGGCACCATGCCTCCAACTTGCACAGTTTTTCTGAGGGAGAGAATGATGGCCATGCGGAGTAATGGTTGCAGACCTGCCACTTGTCTGGGTCCACAGTGGTTAAATACAGGGCTGTATTTTACAAATCCACCGATGTCGGGGGTTGTGACACGGGGAGCCAGAAAATGCCTCCAGGAGAGGCCCGCCCCGGACCTCGACGCTGGGAGGGCCCGGCCCGATATTGCCAGTGGTGGCAAGGCCTCGCGGCGGCCCCCCAACCTCTCAGCGACGGGACCACCATTAACATATTTAAATAAATTTAAATTAATGAACTACATTTACGTTCTCACCATCTGTCCCAGTGCAATCTTCGTGCCACTGGCCGGCACCCCCGTGCCTTTAGATCCCCATCCAGGGAACAGAGGTGTAACACTGGTGGGGAGGGGGGAGCAGGTAAGTTTCTCAGTGCGGGAGTGGGGGGAGCGAGGCCATATCATTGGTGCTGGGGATGGTGGAAAGGGTTAGAGTGTAAAGTTAATGCACTTTGTGGAGGAAAGGTCAGGTGGATAAGGTGGGAGGAGACGACAGGTAATTAAATCTATGGTTGTTGGTGGGGTGGGAGAGGAGCAAGATAAATTTATTTAATTTTTTAAAATCAATGTAACTTTAACTATTTAAATTGAATGGCAGGTCTCGAAGCCCTTTAAAAATGCCGTCAGTGCCTTCACGTGGGCAGTTGACGCCACTACCAGGGAAGGTCAGCTCACCCCATCTACGTCATCGGCTATTTAAATGAGCCACTGCGCTTAATATCGCAGCAGCTCTGCAACATGCGGCTTGCACAGGTGGGCCGCCATTGTTTTTGCCAGCTGCTAAAATCGGGACATCCAGGACAAAGCAGCCCACTCGATTGGCACCGCATCCACAAGAAACATTCACTCCCTCCACCACCGACGCTCAGAAGCAGCAGTGTGTACCATCTACAAGATGCACTGCAGCAACGCACCAAGGCTCCTTAGACAGCACTTTCCAACCCACGACCTCTACCAGCTAGAAGGACAAGGGCAGCAATTGCATGGGAACACCACCACCTGCAAGTTCCCCTCGAAGCCACACACCATCCTGACTTGGAACTATATTGCCTTTCCTTCACTGTTGCTGGGTCAAATTCCTAGAGCTCCCTTCTTAACAGCGCTGTGGGTATTCCTACCCCACATGGACTGCAGCAGTTCAAGAAGGCAGCTCACCACCATCTTCTCAAGGGCAATTAGGGATGTGCAATAAATGCTGTCCTAGCCAGCAATGCCAATATCCCATGAATGAATTTAAAAACATATCAGCCCATAGTCTTGACCTGCAACCAGAATACCAAAAAGAATATTAGAGGAATACGTCCCACTTCCCACACTCTGACCACTCTGCACACAGCACCTCCTTCCCAGTGGCTCCACCTTCCACTGCAAATATGTTGTGTACCTTGAATTGCATGCAAGAGTGCATTGGGAAGGTAAACATGTCATCCTCATCAGGTATCTGTGAGAAGGAGGGATCCTGCATGGCAAAGAAGAATCTACTTACCTTGGCACTTCTACAGATGTCTGAAAATAACTTCTTCATTTGTCTGCAAGGAGACCCTCATGACCTGCTTGGCCATCTCTTTTTATGACTCTTTTCAGCCATAAGGCCATCAGAGTTAGAGCAGATGACAGAAGGCATCATTGAAGTGGTAATTTTTGAGGAGGCTTTTAAAGGAGGACAAGAGAGGTATAAGGCAGAGTCTTAGGAAGAGAGCTCCCATGTAGGAGCAGGATGGCTGAAGGATGTGCTACTGATCATAGAATGGTGTGCAGAGGGGAGAAAGGCGCATTAGTCTAGGGTCGGAATAACAAGAGGGGACATAGAACTGGGGGCGTTTGCAGGAAGAGGGTGGTCAAGGCCACGGAGAGAATTCTAAATGAAGACCAGAAATTAGAAAGCTTATACATAATAAATTGAAGGTTGCAGAGTTTTTGATGAGTTAGAATTTATGTTGAGTTGAGCTTGTAGGCTGGCAAGGAGAATGTTGGTGTTGCAGAAGGCACAGATAAGAGCTTCAGCAGTGTGATCAGAGTAAGGTAGGAACAGTGGCAGATGATGGTAAAGAGGTAGAAGTATGCGATCTTGGTAATGGGTAGGATATGCGATTTGTGCTCATACATTTAATCAGATTTCAATGATAGTTTTTTGTTGTCAGTAAGAAAAAGCAATCTGGGCCCTGAAAGTAGCAATAAATGTGCTTAATATCTTAAAAGGTATTTTTCAGTGACAACAAAAATACAGTATTTTGTTTTCCTGAGGTTAAACTAATGTCATTGTGTTTTTATTGGTCTATATCAACCATAGACTAAGTGTTCCAGGATTTCCAAGCAATCAACCGTATCATGCCCCACAGAAGCCCTGAAATCTTTCTGAGTATGAAAACAATAGCCGAGAACACAGACAACAAAGACCATGCTAGTTAACCGGAGTCATGCAGGCGTCTTCATACCATCAATTAACCCCCTCCTCTGCCTGCCCTGGACTCCTGAGCCAATAGACATGCTTTTTGACAGTGACATTCTTTGAAAATAGTAGGAAATCTTTAAGTCTTTATAGTGAAAATTCACTCTATTTCACTACTCGAACATTTCACCAGCCCTGATGTGTTTTAGTCTAATGGCCTTTAGACTCGATGTGCACTATTTGCCCATACAGGAATAATATTGCATAATTTGTCTTGGGAAAATGCTTAAAAGCTTTGTGCCATTTTTCTTGATTTAACTCGTGTATTATCCAAGCCTTTTAACATTAAATGACCATGTTTTAAAATGTATCCAGCTCTAACCCACTTCACGTCACCAAATTTCTAGGGAGGATACTGATACAGTACTTATCCAACTCCAAAATCTATACAAACACAATTAAACTCACCAGTTTCAGTCGTGCTCAGTTAGTTTTATGCATCATCATTTAATCTGTAGAAGGAATTTATAAGAGACAGCAAAAACAATTTAGACTCCAATTGGCACAATGTAGAATTGATTGATGTGAGTATTTATTTTCTAGAAGGGCATTAGCTTACTAGCGTGCAAATATTGAAATGCAGCAGCTGAAACAGTTTCAAAAATGTATGGTTTTTTTGTCCTAGGATATTTTTGCATCTAGCATAACTATAGAGGAAAATAACCTTTATCAGTGTACTGCATCACTCTTTGTTATGCTAGAAGGATAAATGCCCCAAATTAATTTATGTTGAACTAGAGAAGATAGACTTTGTTACTGGTTATTTGTTTTTTCAAAAACTATTTTGCTGATTTTTAAATGTCTGGTGTTGTCATACAACAAAATACACTAAAAATGAATTGATCTTAGATCACCTATTTTAAATGCTCTTATACAGTTATGTATCCCAAATAAATTAGTCTCTTACCTTCATAGGCATGTTTAGTTAATCCACTTTAGAGTTTGTATCCAGTGCAGGTTTAAAGATTATTATACACAGTCTGTAGAGGAAATATTTAACAGGGCAGTTCTGCATTAGTAAAGTATTGACTGTTGTGAACCAGGTTGAACAGTGCACTGTCATATGTTTCAGTAAACTGATAAGAGTTCCAAAAGGGTTTTATGTAAGTGACACATTTTGCTCAGCATAAAATTTGTCCCTTGTATTTTGTTCTTTGTGGCTGAGCCTATGGGTCGCTTCTAAGTAAAAGGGTTGTCCTCGTCACCTGCCATTTTCACAGTCTGCTTGACACCCTAGGGCTTCCCAGCAGCACTCTCCAGCAGGAGCTGTCTCTGAGCTTTTAGCACCACCAAATAATTGAGGTTGTCACATCTCTTGTTCATTGTTTTTTTAGCCTGGAAAAAATGCAAATATTTCATTGTAGTCATTAATTTTCCCATCCTTTTCTGAAAGCATTTTGTTGGTTTGATCAGATGAAAAGGGCTGAAGGCATTATTGCAAACATGCTGGCATCCAGGTCTGCCTGTAGTGGAGAGAATCTCATCAGATAAAGTCTCAGGGAGGTCATCAATCATTGGTGCTGACAACCATTTTGCCTTCGTTTGTTACAGATGTGAACATGCTTAATTATTTGTAGTGTAATTAGTTCATGAAATGTCAGGAAATGTCAAACTGTGTTCACAGTGCAGATTTCTTCAGCAAAGTGGAATGAGAGTAAGTGTCAATGGGAGACATGCAGGACTGATGAGCAAAACCATGTCTGCAGGCAAATGAGGAGATGGCTTAGGGGTGATGATAGAGGGTCAAGAACTATTTAGTTTTAGCCTTCTGAGGTGACATCTTCTAATATATGTAATAAGTATGTAAAAAATAAAAATGATCAACTGTCCAGAGATTAAAGAATTTCATAAGTCAATACTTTTGTCAATTGCAAGTATATCTGAATCAATTTAATCAATTTTGTGACATTTTTATTACTGTTCCAAATATAGTCGAAGATGCCATGCTAGGTTCAATTCCTTCTTCTGACCCTTCTACAACTCCAAGCTGTGTTTTTTATAATTACTTTAAATAGTTTAGTAACAATAATGATAAATAATATTAAACCAAGAAACTAGGTGCTGGTACCTGAGTGTAAATGGCACCACTCCTGGAAGTTTACAAAAGAAATCCACCTCAGGCAGGTGGGGTGAAAGTCTTTGCTCTCTGATGACTATAAGGAATCTTCAGTATAATGACTTTTGGCATTCTCAACCCAGTTCCCAAAGAACAGAAGACTACAGTTCCAAACTGCCCATAATTCAGCACTAATTAGGCAGTCTCACTGGGGGAGAGCATAAGGATAGCATGGGAAATGAAACAGTCATGCTGCTGCAGGAGGGGGTTCTTCTCTCACATTTGGTTGAACACAATGTAAGAGCTCTATACCATGTACCTTAATCGTGCTATCCTGAACCTGGGAGTATTTAATTCAATCGCTAGAAAAAAATGGCCTGTTCCCTAATGCTTGAACAGCACAAGTTTTACATAAAAGATTTTTTGCTAATTTTAACCTTTTTTTAAGAGAAAAAAAACCTAAAACTCAAACAATGTAACATAAGATGGGTTCTCACAAAAATACAGTCTGCGAGCTGACCAAGAGAATTCATATGCATATTAGGAAATCATAATGGATACATACTAATTAATCCCTTGTTGCTAAACCCCCAATTAGTACTATTTTGTTGTCACTAGGTTATCAAGTTAGCATGGAATAATAAAATAATTGTGACCATTTTTCTGGGAAATGTCATTTCTTTGTGGAGTTATTAGAAAGAATGAGGCCACAGCCATTAGAATACTGTTTATATTGCCCAAAGAAGACCTTTTGTCTAAGATGTGATGACAATAAAATGAGCTTTATGCTACAGAAGGTATTCAGTTGGCTTATGTGTGGATTTCTTAGACAGCACTCCACTGGGCAGCCAAGCATGGCAGGGAGGAAATGGCAGAGACAATTGCCAGAGCTGGCATTGATGTCAATGTTAAATCTGCAAGTGACTGAGATGTTAAGCGATGTTTGATTGGGCTCTTGAAATCTTCAACATATTTTCCTTTTCCCCCACCATTCCTGTCTTTGTAATTTCACCCCCTGCTGGCCTACTTAAAAAAAACACCTTTCTTCTATTAAACAGACAGGGACCCTTTATAGTCGCCTTGCTAGACTGTCATTCAGGCCTGTCAAATCTGCCATCTTAACATGCTATTAAACCCAAGTACGGTGCTACTGTCAATTTATTTTAGGAAATTTATTAAAAATACTTTGAAGCATCTAATGTGGCTCAAATATGCAATGGCAAATGCTGTGTAGACGCAGTGAATACATTAAAAAAATGAAATCCATCCGTTTTATATATACACAATCACACTCAATTTAATAGGTTCATTTTACATGTAAACTGGTTTCTGACCACTTGGCTATAACTGCATAATTTTTGTGGTGAGAAATATATTCACTAAGCTGTTCTATATTAACATGGCAACATTATCAGACCATTCTGTTCTAGACGAGTTAGAAAAGTTTGGATTTTAAAAAAAAATAAAAACAGTAAGTGCTGGAAATACTCAGCAGGTCTGGCAGCATCTGTAGAGAGAGAAACAGAGTTAACGTTTTAGGTCTGTGACTTTTCATCAGAACCCCCTGAAACGTTAACTCTGTTTCTTTTTAGTTTTTTTTTAAGAGATACAGCACTGAAACAGGCCCTTCGGCCCACCGAGTCTGTGCCGACCATCAACCACCCATTTATACTAACCCTACACTAATTCCATATTCCTACCACATCCCCACCCTGTCCCTATATTTCCCTACCACCTACCTATACTAGGAGCAATTTATAATGGCCAATTAACCTATCAACCTGCAAGTCTTTGGCATGTGGGAGGAAACCGGAGCACCCGGAGGAAACCCACGCAAACACAGGGAGAACTTGCAAACCCAGGCAGTACTCAGAATTGAACCCAGGTCACTAGAGCTGTGAGGCTACAGTGCTAACCACTGCGCCACTGTACCGCCCCAAAGAACTTTTAAAAAACAGGTCTCTTGTAAAATAAGGTATAGTCTATACCATTGTAATGGCATTAGTGTTTGCACCAGAGTTTTTGGGAAAGCAAAATGTTTCCCTGAGTGACTTGATCACTTTAACGAGGAACAAATTAAAAGAACTGGCAGCGAAATTGGTGTTTGAATTGAAGTTAGGTGCCAAAATAGCAGAGATAATTGACATACTAGCCGAACATCTGGAATTAGTAGATGATGATGATGGGCAATGCGCGGAACAAGAAGGTAGTAGGTCCGAGAGTGATGCAGTGGTATTAGCTAGGATTCAGTTGGAAATGAAAAAACTTGAGGCGGAAAAAGAATTAAGAAAATTTGAATTGGAAAAAGAGGAAAGGGGAAAAGAAAAAGCAATAGCAATAAGAAAACTTGAATTTGAGGAAAGGGAGAAAGAAGAGAGCATTTTGCAGAGGAAGTTAAAGAGAAGAGAGGGAATTTAGGCTAAAAGAGATGGAACTAAGACAAAAGGGTCAGGAAGAATCTGACTTTAGATTAGGACCCATCGCGAAATTGTTTAAATTTATACAGGCTCTTCCTAAGTTCGAAGAAAAGGACATAGAGGCATTTTTCATACCTTTTGAAAAAATAGCCAAACAGATGAAATGGCCAAAAGAAAGCTGGACACTGCTTATTCAGGGCAGGCTAGTAGGCAGAGCTCATGAAGCTTATGCCACGCTTCCTGAAGAAGCTTCTGCAGATCATGAGATGGCAAATAAGGCTATTCTCGCTGCCTATGAGTTAGTCCCTGAAGCTTACCATCAGAAGTTTAGGAACTTATGGAGATTGGCTGGGCAGACATATTTAGAATTTGAGAGTGTGAAACAAATTACTTTTTAACTCTGTTTCTCTCTCCACAAATGCTGCCAGACCTGCTGAGTATTTCCAGCATTTTCTGTTTTTATTTCAGATTTCCAGCATCCATAGTATTTTGCTTTTATTTTGGATTTTTAAAAATTTGTTTTTATTTAATCATCATAAATTTGGAATCAAAAGCACTTTCAAACAAAATTGTTAACATCAGACAGGCTGTAATATCAGATTAGACTCTTACTGACCAAAGCAAAATGAAGTTTATTTGGCAACAGAAATACATTCCGACCCTGGACAAGACAATAGGGGCTACATTTTCGACTTGCAAAAAAAAATGGCGTTGCAGATTGGCCTCTCTTTATAGAAACCACCTAACTTTAATTTCCTTTAATTTCAATGGAACTGAAAATCAAATGGTTTCTATAATGGGCTGTCAATCTGCAATGCCAGTTTAATGCCCAGATGGTGTTGAAAATCTACCAAGAGTTCTGAATTGGACCATCTCCTGCCCTTCAAACTTGCAATTTCCCAAATTAAAGGGTGGAGAAAGCCCCCACAACAAACAATGCCAGTTCTAACATTTATTCCTATTGCCATATCAATATTTGACTCACAGGTGGCTTATCATAAACTCTACACCACAGTTAAGCACAAAGTTACATTTAAAATTCTTACATGAGCAAAATCTCATAATAAGTCACGTAATAATGTTAGAGCAGAGCAAAAAGGTTGGATCCATTGATTGAAGGAGATTTATCTCTATTTTACACAATCTTAAGTTTAATATGAAGTTTTAATTTGAGATCAATGAATATTTTCACTAATAAATAAATACCTTCTAAGAAAAATGTTTTGATAGTGACATCTTCATAAAATTCAAAAGACCTATTGCTAGATTGCAATTGCCTGTTAATTAAACATTGTGAGTTATTCAGGAGATTGTAGCAATCAAGAAAAAGAAACCACCTTTCCTTCAAATTTCTGTATTATTTCTGTTGTTCCTGAATTACATTACTTTTATTAATAGCAAATTTTTCACGGGGCACTGTAATGTTCCTCTTTGAAATATAACAGAAGCATTTTCCCTTCGTCTTGCACTAATTTGTATATATGTGTTAACTTGCAATAATTACTATATACTACATTTGGAACAAGTGGCCTACAAATAAAGATTGTAGCTTTATTGAATTTATCCATATATATGTCGCATCCTTGTCTAAGTTCACTTAAAATCCTGAATTTTTTTTTTGTGTGTTGAAAAATGCCAAGAGAATATTATGGTGACTTGATTGTTGACAGTCTTTGAATCCAAGCTATGATAATGGATATTGTCAAATATATTAGCGGAGAAAATAATGTAATGTTAGTAACACCAAAAAATATCCATCTTAATGTTCTCAGAATAAATCAAATTATTTGAAATACTGCAAAACTGCAACTGAAGTCCGAAAAAGCTTTTTTTTAAATAAACTTACATTTGTATTTTTTTTAGTACTGATTTCCTCATTACTGGAGTTATTCTTCAAGGTGAAGACCATTCCTTGGTTTATCTTAGCTACTGCATCCAGGCTTTAATTTCTTTTCTCCAGCCTTTTCATTTTCAAATAAATTGAGGCATCCCATTTAAGACCCCTTTTCCACAGTGTGCCTGAGGCTTGGTTTGTGTTCAAGTCAAATAAAATTGGAATGCTCCATTGCACCTTTTTTCCACTTTTCCACCTTTTGTATGTGAAGTGGCAGACGTGAATTTAATAGAGGAAGAATGCTGTGATTACTTAATGGTTTCCCAGACAGCAATGGCCTGGAGAATTAAATTTCACATCTGCTTTGATTGTGTTAATCTCTCTCTTCACATCCAGGCTGTTATGATGTGCACATGAGAGATAATGTTTAAACTGACTAAAGCAAAGTAAACCAGACAAGTCTGTTATTGGCTTTATAATTACATAATTAACTTTTTGTCTCTAATCGTTATGGAGGTAATGGTGCTGTTAAAATGGGTTTCTGGTGAGCAGAAACTAAATCAAAAATCAATAATCCATAGAATGCCATTAAGGCTGTAACAGCGCTTGTTTGATTCACTCAAGTTTTTGTACTGCAAATGAATTTCATTATGGTGCAGAATGTTATCTGGCAAGCTGACTTTCAACTGATAGAAGTGAGCAAGAGCATTGTAATCAGCAGTGTGCAGGAAAATGGACAAATGTTGCCATAAATTACACTCTGCTTGAAATGCAGTTATTGTAGAGCGATTGACCTACTTGAAATTAATTCTATTTTCCATGAACCCTCCTTTATTTCTAATTTACATTATGATCATATAGGTCTGAAAAATGATATCATAAAAAAGATTAATGTACTAATTACTTGTCTTCTTATCTCCCCCTCCCTGGGTTCCAACACCTTTGGACCAACTCGCTCAGCATGTAAGTATGTCACTTATTTCATTGTGACAGGGGTAATGTATTTGCAAACTGTGCTATAAATATTGGAATTCAGGGTAGCTATCTCATATTCAGACACCAGCCTTTTGAGCTATGCTTTTCCAAATGAGTTTAGAATTGACAAAGATTTTCAAAGCCAAATTACCTGTATGTCACTGTGAAATTAGGTTCTTGACCCTGCCTCTGATGTATGCTTATTTTCTACATATTTTCTCCCTCAATTTTATGCATCACTATTCACTGTTGGAACTGGTGACATGTCTATCCTGAAAGGGGGTAAGTAATACTTTAATACACCTGTGAAATGAGTCTGCGTTTGTCATGAATATGCTGAAAGCCATCAGCGGCTGCAGTCAAATTGTTATTCCAGTGGCTCAGTGGGGCATCCATAAAGATCCTGCTGTCTTAACACTGCTCCAAATTTGTAAAAGAGTGGAAATGTTTTCTGCACTTCTAATTTTAATCCCATTCTCCCCATCCCCCAACATCCTTAATTTTTTTCTTTAAAAATACATGTTCCAAAATGACATGTAGATTTTTTTTTAAATATCAAATTCTTATATCATGAATATCCATTGTAAGCAATGGTTTCTTCAAGTTGGCTTAATATAAAAGTTTGCTTTTAAGACTGCAATTTAAATTTTTGCAAACCAACGTATGAACATCCTTCCTATTTAAAATCAAGACTATTATAAAAAGAAATCAAAGTAAAATGAATTTGGCACTGAATTTAAAATTCCTAAAACTATGTGTTCAGTACAATGCGAAGGCAAAATATAATTGGGTAATTACATTAGCTTCTAAATGTCTTTTTTTAATTCTATTTGTTACACGATGTAGGTGTTTCTGGTAAGACCAGCATTTATTGCCTATCCCTAATTGCCTTTGAGAAGGTGGTGGTGAGTGACTCTTGAACTGCTATAGTCCATCGTAGCAGTATTGATACTACTGAGTGACTTGCTAAGCCATTTCAAAGGGCAGTAAAGAGTCAGTCACATGGCTGTGGGTGTGGAGTCACATATAGGCCAGACCAAGTAAGGAAGGCAGACTTCCATAAGGGGCATTAGTGAACTTGTTGAATTTTTACAAGAATCTGTAGTTTCATGGTCACCATTACTAACTTTTTAGTCCTGATTTATTTAATTAACTGAATTAAAATTTCCTAATTGCTCTGGTGGAGATTTGAGCTCACATCCCTGGATTACTAGTGCAGTAATATAACCATAATGCTATCATACCCGTAACCTTTCAGGCCAATTTTATTTCCCTCCAAATAATCCATGCTTGTCGATAAACCACATCATCAGACTTTATTAATTTGTGTAAAATATTGAAAGTTGAGAGTTGCAGGAAAACCTATTGCATTGCACACATCCCTTTTACACTGGAGTGCACTGTTCCCATTCGTGCTCCTGCCTTTACACATATACTGGCTGACGTGTGTTGCAATCATCCCTTCTGTCACACAAACTAACTCACAATCACCTGCTCACAAACACATGCTGCCTGAACCAAGACTGCTGTCAAAAAGACTTAACAGTTTAGCTGCAGAGATCAGTAAGTCTTGGAAAAAAACAAGCAAGCATATAATTTGCTTGCAGTTACAACACACAGGTATGCAGGAAATATCACATCATATGTTGCTTTCATGAAATGACAATTTTAAAAAATAGTTTTAATTTATACACTTTAAAATTTTCACTTTAATAAAATTATTTGCCTCTTAAGACCTAACTGTTTTGGGAAAAACTAAGTTAATCTTCTTAACGTTCAATTGTTTTTATATAAGTTACATACTATTGTCTCAGCTAAACTTTTTCTTGCCCTTAATGAAATTTTGCACTCCCACAGACATGTTTACCACTTGACAGTCATGTAAGTCTACAAATTAACTTGACACATCATTCCCCTAAATTGAGTTCCACTACTCTTTGTGGCTTTTTAGATTTCAGTGAATTCTTTACATGGATAGGATTGCCTTCATTTCTGGAGGCAAGACACCTGGCTCAACTGGAGCAGTAATTCATTTTTAGTGTTTGGGGTGTGATCATCATTCAGATAGGACTCAGTCTTTGGTTGATGGATGGTGGGTAAACTGGAGGCTGATAGGACATAGCCCATGAATCTGTTCTACATCATCAGTTCCTTTGATCACTGGCAGAAGTTCGGAGATGCCTCTGTGCATCTGTCCAAATAAACAAAGTACCAGTTATATCCTCTGGAGCTGCATTCATAAACATAGAACCCACCTCCATTTCACACTCACCTCCTTCACCAAAATGCCTCCAGTATAAAATAAATGCCACAGTTCTTTTTTGGATGGAATTATTTGAAAAGGCCTAAGATAATGACAGATTCTGTAGATAATAGATGACCCATGAAAGATGATAGCTGTGCTGACAGCAGGGGCTGGTTTCAGCATAGCTGCCATGCAACATTAAGGCCTACAGCTGTCATGACAAGAAACTCAAAAGTTACAGCAATGCTATAGCGATTACATCATTTATCTTTTGAAGGCTGTTCCCTGATTAGTGTCTTGCATTCATTCTACTCACTGTTGGTGCTCAGCTTGAAGTAACTTGTCAGTTCACTTTCCAAGAATAAATCAAAGGATGTTTACTTCATAGTCAGGTTGGGTTTAGTGTATGTGGCAGTTGATTCTACTTAGTTGGACCGCTTAACAAATATTGATCATGTTTTATAAAGAACTTGCTCTATAAATGCCACCTTTTCCTTTGTTTAAAATCTTTGACCTTTCTTTGCTTCATTAAATTTACACATAGCATAAAAAAAGGTGGAAAAGGTTGAAGAGTCTGTGGCCTTTATAATATTACACAATGTACATGACTCTGCCTGTCACCAAGCTCCAAATTCCTCTCAATGGGATAATGAGGCAATTCGATCTATCTATATTATATATATATATACTATATCAGGTATTCAAGTGCCTTTCAAATTTAAGATGTACTTTTTTACACGAATGAAGAACAATTTCCCCTTAGGCATAAATTAGATTTTTTTGTAGAAGTAATATTAAATCTCCCAGAGCTATTTCAGCAGTAATATAGGACCCCAGACTACTATCAGTGAATTATTAGGTTTATTTCAGAAGCTTAGAAGGTATACAGGCTCAAGTAAATTATGAGGTCTTTCTCACAAATGAAATACATCAAGTTGCACAGGTGTGCCATTCTGTTTTAATAAAGGTGAGATAAAATGAGTATTTTTTAAAGTATACAAATGCATTAAATTATGGTTGTGGGAGTACTGAATCAGTGGTTCCTGGGGACAGTTTGACATTAAAATTTATACAACTGTTGGCTAATGCTTTTTCTCATTATGTCACTAGAGCAGAGTAGTTGGCATTTTCATATGTTCATAATTTTATTTGCATTGGTGAAATATCAGACCAAAGTAGAATAATAAGATCATTGGCTCTGAATATCCTGGATCACATTTATGCAGAAATGACAACTAAATTTATATTGTTTTCTGTGCCGATTTTGCCGACAGGAATTTAGACCTAAATTTCCTGTGGAGCTCATTTTCCTACACCAGATGCAAGAACCAGCATAAAACAAGTGGAAATGCAATGCCACCAATTGGGGTCTTCTGCCATGGTACTTCATTCTCTGACCGTCTTGCCTCTGCTGTTCCTTTTCCTCCCTCATTATTATGTGGAACAAAAACATGTCCTTTGGGAGGCCTTTCCAGCTATTCTGATCATGTGGTGGAGGAGTGGGGTGCACTTAGACAGGCATCAATTTGGTTAAATGTTGTGCAGGTCTCGGTAAGAAAAAATAAAAATAAATATTCATATGCAAATTTCCATTAAAATAAACAGAGAGGCAGCAGTTACACCAAAACCTTCCAGGTAATTCCTGGCCATTGTTTATGGGTATATTTGCTACAGATTATCATGCATCATAAATACATATGTTATTGGAACTTATAAATGTTGTCTGATTGTCTTTAAAAGTGATATCTGTTTAAGATCCTAGTATGCTAATGAGCCAAGTACCAGGACATAGTCATGTGACTACATACAGTCTCACGCTGCTACTGTAACACCAAGAGGCAAGTCCTGTAATATTTATCTCTGTACTGTATATAGTTGTTGGCTGTTTAATAAACCTGTTTGAGATCTTCAAACAATCTGAACTCCACGCATCTCATTTATGTTGCATGAGACAACATAAAAAAAAGCTTCTCATTGCATCGTGGCAGCTGTGATGAGAAGAAAAAAATCCAAGTTTGAAGACCACAGGAAAACAGCTTTTAAAAACTACCTCCCTATAGCTGGAAGAGAGAAAGTTAAAGAAAAATAACGGCCCAAACAGGGAAAGATGAAAACACATACCCCAAGCTATAGTAGACAGAGCTGAACGATAGGCTGCAAGGAAATTGGGTGAGTCATTCTGCCGACAGGTGAGGGATATTGCTTTAAAAAAGCTTTGAAATCCTTCTGCAGATTGTTTCTTTCCCCCCGAAAAGCTCCGAAGTGCCTAAAAATTGATCTTTTTCAAAACCTCAGTTAAAAATAAATGGAGAAGACCTGACTCCCCTCCCAGGTTAAAAGGTGGTCAGTGTCATTACAAGAGCGGTCTGACAGCAAAAATCATGGGAATCCTCCATTCACGCAGCTCAGCTAAAGCTATAAAGCAAAACTCCATTAAATCACCCCAGCATGAATGGCTTTCGCTCACTCAACCTGAATTTAGAAAAAACTCACAAAACTACTCAAGCACTAAGAATTGCCTCATGAACGGCTGTATAAACAGACTAGCAGAAAAAAAGCACTTGAAATGCCTATTGGACAGCTGTGTAAACAGAACAGGCTTAGTGCTGGAAGCTAGACAAACAGACAAGCTTCTGCTATCAATCAAATCAGCCAAGACAGTTTCTTAAATGGGAAAGCAGTACAGAGTCATAAAGCAAATTCTTAAAGCAAGTTTTAGAGCAAAATAACAGCAGAAAGATGGATTCCAAGTTTCCCAACATGAATTGGAAAGCCTTGGATATCCTAACTGATTTTCAACTGTTCAAACAGAGAATGCAGTTATGCTTCACAGACTAAGTGATGGTAGAACCAGAGAAGCAAGCTCTAAAAATAATGATAATGATTGGAAATGAGGGTTTTTTTTTATTCGATCATGCGATGTGGGCGTTGCTGGCTAGGCCAGCATTTATTGCGCATCCCTAATTGCCCTTGAGAAGGTGGTGGTGAGCTGCCTTCTTGAACCGTTGCAGTCCATGTGAGGTAGGTACACCAACAGTGCTGTTAGGAAGGAAGTTCTAGGATTTTGACCCAGTGACAGTGAAGGAATGGTGATATAGTTCCAAGTCAGAATGGTGTGTGGTTTGGAGGGGAACTTGCAGGTGGCAGTATTCCCATGCATCAGCTGCCCTTGTCCTTCTAGGTGGTAGAGGTCACAGGTTTGGAAGGTGCTGGCCAATGAGCCTTGGTGCATTGCTGCAGTGCCTCTTGTAGATGGTGCACACTGCTGCCACTGTGAATCGGTGGTGGAGGGAGTGAATGTTTGTGAATGGGGTGCCAATCAAGGGGGCTGCTTTGTCCTGGATGGTGTTGAGCTTCTTGAGTGTTGTTAGAGCTGCACCCATCCAGGCAAGTGGAGAGTATTTCATCACACTCCTGACTTGTGCCTTGTAGATGGTGGACAGGCTTTGGGGAGTCAGGAGGTGAGTTACTCACTGCAGGATTCCTAGCCTCTGACCTGCTCTTGTAACCATGATATTTATGTGGCTACTCCAGTTCAGTTTCTGTTCAATAGTAACTCCGAGGATGTTGAATGTGTGGGATTCAGCAATTGTAATGCCATTGAATGTCAAGGAGAGAGGGTTAGATGCTCTCTTGTTGGAGATGGTCATTATCTGGTACTTGTGTGGCACGAATGTTACTGAACGTGATTGCACAGCATCAATACCTCTGGATTATCTAAACAGGACCAGAAAGACCCCGCTAAGATATGGAAAGTGCTGGAGATCAGTTCCGATTATGATTTAATTTCAGAATTCACCACCTAGAATTGATGTCCTATGGACAACAGCCACAGAATCAATAGACCAGTTCGTCACTAGATGCCAAAGTAAGGGCAATGAATGCGACTTCTCAGAAGCTGAGCTGTCAGACCGAATAATGGATTTGGTGATTGTGTCAACACCCATTGACGTCTTCCAGAAAGACCTCTTGGGGAAAAAGAAAGGTCACAGCATCGATGCTCTGCTGGAAGATGGCAGGAAATACGAAGCCATTGTAGCTGGACAACAGCACCTGCAAGCACTAGGTGCAACCAACGGTATCGACATTATAACCAGGTCGAAAAGAACAAGGAAGCTGTGTGGTAAGTGCGATCTGTCCCACTCGTGGCGAAATTGTCCTGCATTTCGAGACCAGTGCAAGGCGTGCAGTGTAAAAGGACACTGGGCCTGCCTATGCAGGAATTCTGGCTCTAAAGATGCAGCCAGAAGTAACAGTTGGACACGAACCAACAGAAGACAGACGCAGCAACACTGCAACCACAGCAAGGAAAGCGCCAGAGACCTGCATAAACGCAAACCACTGCGAAACAGACTTGAGCCAAGACACAGAGACGAGTAAGTCTCAACCAACTACCCTTCCCCCAATAAGTCCTCGACTTTGAGCTCCAAGCCTTCAGACGTGCAAGCATTCCACATTGTGAATCTGACACACCATGTCGATGAAGTCAAACAACTGGAAGCTTTCACCACTATCAATATCACCCAAAGAAAGCTGGCAAACATACTCGCAAGGTCAAGATTGACATCGGCACTACTGCAAATATTCTACCAGTCCAAATCCTCAAAGAGTCATTGGAGATCGATGATACAACCGACAACTGCCAAGTTATTTGCATACAACGGGTTACCCATCCCTTGCCTTGGCACATTAACAATGCAATGCAAATACGGCAAGTCAGCATGGAAACCACAAATGTTCTATCTAGTAGACATGAGTGAACCAGCAGTGGCAGACTACCAGCGTGTAAGGACCTCAACATCATAACTTTCCACGAGAGCATTGCCAAGGGGAAATCTCCAAGGACAGGAACCCATTCGCAGTTTCTGACCAACATCAAACGGTGCAGTCTGGAAGCCCAGCAACAGCACAACAATGCTACATCTTGACTTCTGCTCTCTAGAGAACCGCCAGCACCACAACGAGCCAGAACAGACAGGTATCTCCATGAGACCAACTACCCTTCGCCCAATAAGTCCTCGACTTTGAGCTCCAAGCCTTCAGATGTGGAGGATGAGGAGGGGCGAAGGACACGCAATGCCTTAGAAGAGGCAGAGGAGGAATAGTTGAAGCAATGTCTATTGGTTCTTTGAAATGAGGTGCCGGCAGTTTCCAAGAATGACGAGACCCCCAAAAGTGGATAATTTGAGAAAAGTAACAGAGTATGCTAGCAGGCTGAAGGCAGAGCAAGAGAAACTGAATGCAGAGAGGGAGAAACTTCAAAAAGAACAGCAACAGATGGGACACAAGGTCCCTGAGCAAGAGTTGTCAAACCACCAAGATGACCTATGGACTTTTGAGCCTCTATTCGTGCAAGTTTCATAATCTCTAGCCATGTGTTAATAATTTTGATGTTATCTAATTTTATGTATTTTTTACTGTTCACATATCAAGCTGATCTTTCGAAAGAAGGGGAATGTTGTGTGATTGCCTTTAAGAGTGATGTCCTTATAAGATCTTAGTATGCTAACAAGCCAAGTACTGGGACATAGTCATGTGACTACATGCCAGTTTCATTCTGCTACTGTAACACCAAGAAGCAAGTCCTGTAATAGTTAGCTCTGTACTGTATATAGTTGTTAGCTGTTTGATAAACCTGTTCGAGAACTTCAAACAATCTGAACTCCAAGCATCAGACAACATAAAAAAAGCTTCTCATTGTAATAAGAACAAAGGAAATAGGAGCAGGAGTAGGCCATTCAGCCCATCGAGCCTGCTCCACCATTCAATAAAATCATGGCTGATTTGATTGTGGCCTTAATTCCACTTTCCGGCCTGTCCCCGCCCCCCAAAACAATAACCATTGACTCCTTTGTCAATCAAAAATCTGTCTAATTCAGCCTTGAATATATGCAATGATCCAGCATCCATTGTTCACTGGGAAAGAGAATTCCAAACACTAACAAGCCTCTAAAAGAAGAAATTCCTCCTCATCTCCATCTTAAATAGGAGACCCCTGAATTTGAAACTGTGTCCCTTAGTTCTAGATTCCCCCACGAGGGGAAACATCCTCTCAGCATCTACTCTGTCAAGCCCCCTTGGAATTATAACACAGGTTTGCTCGTCGTGCACCCCACGTGGCGACAGGCCCGCCTGTCCTTAATTGGTCATTAATTGCCCACTTAAGGGCCTGAATTGGCAGCCAGGCAGGAAGGTCGTCCACAGGCCTTCCCTCCATGGACTTAATTGGGATGGAGACAGGCATGTGGCAGGTTCAGCACCCACCTGATTAAATGGTTTCCCCGCCTTCAAACTCGGCACAAGGGAGAGCAGAAAATCCAGCCCATAGAGTGGTAATTAGAAGATGTTGGTTAAGTCTGTGAAATGGATAACTCCATTAAAGTGGTATCCATTACCTAGTTATTTTAGAATTGTTACACGACATTAATTATTTGGGAGCTGCCCAAATTATTTATGCATTGTGAAATGGCGAGGTACTTAGACTCGCTGAGAAGCTCTTACAGAGAGCTGGCATGGCTACAATGGGCTGAATGGCCTCCTTCTGTACTATAAGCATACTCTGGGCTGAATTTTACACCACCCCAGCGGGTCAGTTGGTGGCGTGGGGGCAGCATAAAATTAAGCGGGAGCCTCCGGGAGGCTTACCTGCCCCGCTCCCGCCTCCGGTCGACTTTATGGCAGTCGGGCATGGGGGGGGGAGGGGGATGGCCCGCCTGCCCGAGGCCAATAAAGGCCCTTAAGTGGCCACTTAACGGCCACTTAAAGGTCCGCGCCCACCTCCACGGGTATTTTACCCATGGCAAACGGGCGTGCTGGGGATGTGAAAGGCCACCCAGCGATAGCTGCCGGCTTTTCCACATCCCAGGGTGAGGGGGGCATGGCAGTCAGGCACAGGATGCCCGATTGAGGGTCGCCCCCGCCTCCCAACGCACCCCCGGGACCCAAGATGCCCCCCCCTCCCCCCAAGCTACCACTCCAGCCTTACCAGGGTAGGACCGATCCCCCTGGTGAGGCATACCCAACTCACTCACTCTCCAGGGTCCATGGTCTCGGCTGGGCTGCAGTCCCAGCAGTGGCCACCGCTCCCGATGGCGCTGCTGGGACTAAGAGCTGCCAGCCCGCTGATTGGCCAGCAGCTCACTGAGGCGGGACCTCCTCCCTCAAGTGGGTGGAAGTCCCACCTCGAGACAATTAAAGCCCGGGGACCCGTAAAATATGGGACGGATCCCCACGTAGCGAATTCCCGTCGGCTCAAGGTAAAATTCAGCCTGATGATTCAATGATTCTATTAGATGAGCACTTGGTTTTACTTCATCTTCAGAGGCGCAAAAGTTCACACTGTTGCAACATCTAAACCAAAACAAACGATGCCAGTAACCTAACTTGGTAAGTAAGCCTCCCATTAAGGAATATTGGGTCATTTCTCCTCATTAATTAACTAGGGAGCAGACACATTCATGCCTGCTTGAATCTTGCCACTCTGTTAGACTACTAAGGACTGGATATATATTTATCACCCCTGCCAAGTACCTCCACAACTCTATCCTATCCACCTTGATTGAAACTAGGGGTTGAAAAGATATTTACCATGACTGCCCAGATAATTCACGAATACTTACTGTCGCCATCTTAATGGAGTACCAGAAATGATAAGCATACTTATTACCAACAACCTTCACATCTTTCAATAGGCTGCTAAGAATCATATCTGCTCAGAGAACATGATACCTGAGGGATGTAGTTCACTAAATCTTACTGTATTAAATAAATGAATCTCTATTTTCTAATATCTTTGTACATACTTTTGTCTATTTGCCCTGGCCATCAATTGTAAACGTTTAAAATTTTTAACAACGGTTCAGGAACAGACTAAGAATTATGCAGAAACTATTTCTTTCCTCACAGATCATAAATAAGGCAACAGACTAAAGTTACAGAATGTTGAAAAGCTTTCTGTAATTATTTTGCAAGATCCATATTTGCATTTATCCCACTTCATATATGTCCAGGGTTGCTTGGGGGGGAAATTATTTTTATTGTGAGAAATAGTAGCACATCTTTGTCACAATGAGCTGGATTTTATAAGATCACTGCCGATCTCGGTGGCGAGCTTCAAAAATGCCGGTCTGCCCCCACGGGCAGCACACCAAAGAGCCACCATGATTCCAAGTGCGGCGGCTCAATCAAATGGTCGGGGCAGGCCTGTCCCTCTCCAATCATGTGGAGGGAGCGGGTTGTCCGTCCCCATGAATGGCGTCAGCTGCCTGTGCGCAGGTGCTGCCGCCATTTTTAAAGGGCTGTTAGCTTTACTGGCTTATTTAGATATTTAAAGTTAGGTTGAATTAAATTAAATAAATACATTTCTTTTGCCCCTCTCCCACTCCCCCAATAACAATAAAATTAATTACTTGCCATTCCCCCCCAAAACACTTTCCTTTACCATCTGATCTTACCCCGACCAAACTGCACAAACTTCAAACTACAATGCTTCCCACCATCCCCGACACCCATGATGTTAATTTGACCCCATTCCTTCCCCACACCGCTCCCCCGGCCCCACAGCACTGGTAAACTTACCTCCTCTCCCCTCCCCATCAGTGTTGTGCCTCGTTTTCCCAGACGGGGACCCGAAGGTGCGGGAGTGCTGGCCGTCAGGCCGAAGATCACAGCAGGACATCGAGGAAGCATAAGTAAATTTAGAGTAATTAATTTAATTGATTTAAATATTCAAATTGTGGTCCTGTCGCCAAGCGTCGGGTAGACCGCCAACGGTGCCTCGCCGCCACCGGGTGAATTGGGCCAGGCCCTGTTGGCATTGAGGTCCATGGTGGGCCTCATCTGGGGCCATCTTCAGGCTCCCCCCCCCGCTACCCCGCCACGGATCCCGATGCCGAAGGCTCCTTAAAATCCAGCCCAATGTATTATCATAAAAATGCAGAGTCTGCAGAATCTGAGTTTGGTTTATCAAAACCCGTGTCAGCTCCTGCAAGTTGACTTATACTGATAGACCACCCATGATGGAATAAATTGTACCATTTATGTCTCTGGGTCAGAAGGTTTGAACCTTACTTCAGTTCTGAAGTCCAAGTTGATATCCAGGAAGATACTTCCATTCAGTGGGTGTGGGCCCCCTCATCACATGGGTTGTAGGAGCCAATGAAGCCCTCTTGTCATATAGGACTAAAGAAAAGATGGTTTCCACCATGGAATGAGTGTTCATGTCACAGCCTGACAAATTGTGAATCCTTCCACTACCCCAACGGAAGTGTGAAAAGATATGAAAGCAACAACCACCCATGATATAATACACCTTTGATATAATAGGGATTTGAGGGAATATGACTGAACATTGATAAACCTATAAGATAATTGTCAAGAATTGTTATGCTTAATCAGGATTTCTGTGAAGTCCAGCTAAAATCATCTAAAGCTTAAATCTTTGTATCACATCCAACTGAATAATGGGGCTCGATAATATCTCAGAGGCGGAGAGGGAACGGGGGTGGTGGGGATCTGATGGCTGCTTTGAGGTCAGGAAAACTGGGAGAATAAGTTTCCTGAAGGCCCTGCCAAATTTAATGGCAGGACCTGATTAGCATTTTTTATCTCTGTTTTCTGGCCACAGCCAGCCAGATTGGGAGAGAGGCTGGCTGGCTAGTTGTTGGGCAGGTAGACGTTCGGCAATGGCCCATAACCGGGACGTGGAGAGGAGCCAGGGAAGATCAGAGTGGCTGGGAGGACGGGAGTCAGAGGAAGATCAGAGTCCAGAACCAAAGGAGATTGGGAAGGGGGGGTCGGTGTTGCGGGAGGTGGTGGAGGGCAGAAGATCAAAGCCCAGAACCAGGGAAGATTGGGGAGGCTGGGATGAGGGCCAGAGATCGGAGTCTGGAGCCAAGGAAGATCAGGGAGGCAGAATGGGTGAGGAAGGAAGAATGGAGTCCAAAACCAGGAAGGATTAGGAATGCCGGGGTCGGGGTGATCAGAGGCCAGAGACAGATAGGAGACCTTGTAGAGGAAATTGGAAAGGTTTGTTGGGGTGAAGCAGGTATACTGGGTCCAGCAGATAAGTGGAAAAGCACTTACTCCTGGATCTAGCAACCTCACCTCCCTTTATCCTTGATCCTACGGGTGGGTTGGTTGCCTGCCCCCTGTTCCACCTCCATTGACACCAGAAGTGGGCAGATTGAAGCTGGATTTGGGTTGCCACCCGACCCAAACCTGTCCATTTGTGGGTATTAAAATTCCCCCCATTAATTCAGTAATTCAATCTAAACGTAAACAATAATTTCTTGGAAGAAAGATGTATATTTTCACCAAAAAATTACTTGACTTTTAATTTGGCATTGAAACGACTTTGGATGTGTCAAGTATTTGAGAAGAATTTGATGCTTGAGTGAATGGGACAAAATTTATTACACTTGAATTCTGTGCATAAATTTCAAACATTCTTCGATTGGGTATGCATCAATCTGTAGTTAATAAAGCAGTTGGAGTTGATCTAATTGTTTACTGAGGGTTTTTCTCAGCATTTTAAAAATTTTTATTTATTGCACAGTGGCGCAGTGGTTAGCACCGCAGCCTCACAGCTCCAGCGACCCGGGTTCAGTTCTGGGTACTGCCTGTGTGGAGTTTGCAAGTTCTCCCTGTGACCGCGTGGGTTTCCGCCGGGTGCTCCGGTTTCCTCCCACAGCCAAAAACTTGCAGGTTGATAGGTAAATTGGCCGTGGTAAATTGCCCCTAGTGTAGGTAGGTCGTAGGAGAATGGTGGGGATGTGGTAGGGAATATGGGTTAATGTAGGATTAGTATAAATGGGTGGTTGTTGGTCGGCACAGACTTGGTGGGCCGAAGGGCCTGTTTAAGTGCTGTCTCTCTAAATAAATAAAATTAGAAACACAGCAGTGAGCCTAGCGTAGATTTGTTTCCACAATTGACCTTGATAATGTTTGGAATTTACATTTTTTCCTCAGCGACCATCCATATTTTTTAGTCAGCTTTGATCCATTGTCTTTAAAAATAGTCCTGATTGGCTCAATCTTAAATCTTAATTGACTCAATATTATTTGAAATGTCAAAGTAGTCAAAAACTTCAGTGTTCCCTCATTTGGTGAAAATCAGAGTAAACAGATATTTTCTCAAAGCGAAATTTAACATTTTTTTTGTATTATTTATACTACATAGTCTAAAATGTATTGTTATGACCCAGTGAGAAAGATGTCTAGGGGTCCCTCTCAGCCTTCACCTGGTCTTACCGTTTACGACGGCGACCTTTGAACTCGGCGGCGGCTGTCAAATGCGGGCCCCCCGCGATATTAATTGCGAGGGTTCATTGGAATCACGGCACCAAGCCGCCCTCTCCATATTACGTGGGGAGAGGCGGGACATTCAGTGCAGTGAGAGAGTTTTTGACAGTTGTGCAGCTGGTGCTGGGGCCCTATTTTAAGTGCCCCAGCACGTGCTTCCTGACAGCTGTCAAAGAATACTTAGCTGACTACTGAAGAGTGGGGCTGCTGTCAATTTGGCAGCAAAGCAGAAAGTGCTACAGAAATCCAACAGGTCAGGCAGCATCTGTGGAGAGAGAAGCAGAGTTAACTTGTCCAAGTTCACAGACCCGAAAGTTAACTCTGCTTCTCTCTCCACAGATGCTGCCTGACCTGCTGAGTTACCCTAGCACTTTCTGCTTTTCTGCCACATACTTACACTACTGTGTCCCAGTGCCCTGTGAAGTTGCGATCCTGTTCTTCCACTCAAGTGTAACATTCCTTCTTGTAGGCATGCCGCACCTGGGTGAATAATCTTAATTTTGCATATTCCAGGATGTGAGACTGAAATATACCATAAAAGGTATTACAGAAGTTTACAGAGAACACACTGACACAAATGGGAATGCACAGGTGTCACAGCAATGTAAATAAGTCTTTCATTAAATGTTCCTCACCAACATGTGTGTCCTTGTTCTCTGTGTGAATGATGTGTGCCGGCATGTCGCGCCAAAGTCACATCCCTTTGCACCGTTGGCCTTTCAGGAAAGCCAATGTGTGCAATAACATCATTGCCATGCCACCATTACTCATGAGCGTCTCTACGGATGCAGTGACATGGACATTGGCTCAGTCAGCTGCTGCCTCTAATGGTTTACACAAGGATGCTGCAGATGTGGACTGGTGCACAGCAGGTGATAGAGGGTGATGTGTGGCTTGCAGAGCTCATGTCGGTTCCTATGGAGCAGACAGCCTTTGTCTGATAAGCCACTTCCATACATTCCTAGCTCACTGCTAGCCCTGCGTGCAGAGCCTGGGTGCCATCTGCCCTCCCATGCGTCTTTCATGATGTAGGTCCTCATCGTCCTCATAGTGCGAGGAGGAATCCTGTTGATGTCTCTCCTCATCATGTCTGGCCTGGCCCCTATTGGGTGCGTAGTTGTGCAGAGCAGCAAAGAAAGGAGTTGGCCTTTTCGGCCCGTAGTGCAGGGCACCACCCTATTCATACGGGCATTGGAGGTGCTCTTTCAGCATCCAGATCTCCTGCTCAATGGTGGCTCACGTAGCTCAATGGCTGGCATTGTATCTCTCCTCTGCTGGCATTGGGAGCCATGTCTGCAAAGGATATCCCTTATCTCCAAGAAGCCATCCCTCCTTCTGAGCCAGTTCAGTGAACAGCAGTGGCAGCCGGGACTGGCGCAAGACCCAGGTGTCATGGCAGCTGCCTGAGAAGCGGTCACACATTTGCTGCAAACATCTGCAGTGTTCACATACCAGCTTCACCTAGATTGAGAGGGGTCCTTTAATGGTGACGTCTGCAGGTAGTAGCCTGGCAATGGGCCTGATGGCCACAGGAGTGCAGTCTATGAACATTACAACCTCTGCTTCTCCAGCAATAGTGCCAGAACCAATGGCCCTCTGGGCCTGTCTGTGAGAGTCTGTCTTGAAGCAGACATACTCACTGGCCCTCTGGTGCAGGGCATTGTCGACCTCCATGATGCAGTGGTGCACTGCTGACTATGTGACCCCACTAAGGTCTCTGGTGGGCCCCTAAAAGGCTGCAGAGGCATCAGGCTTGAGAACCGCTGCCACTATGAGGAACAAAGGCATGGATGTCCACCAGAGCCCATGAGCTGCAGGTCATCCTTAAGCAGGGCACAGAGACATGTCACCACCTTTTCTATATGCGCAATCTCCTCTAACACTGGTGCTCTGACATCCGATGTCATGTCATGTGGGGCCTGTAGATGCACTGCAAACGTAATGGCAGGCTCCCCTTGGGGGCTGCTGCTCATGACCAAAGGCCTCTACGTGGATCGCACCTGCCTGTTGGTATTGCCTGTGGTGCATACAGATCCTCACATGCAGAGAATCACACAATGTAGGATGAGCCATACCTATTTCCATGTGATAAATAAAGTTGAACCCTGCATGTATTCGAAGGTTCCTAACAGGGCAGGGATTGGTGTTGATGGGTACATCAGCTGCTTTCCTGGATCAACTATGTGGTGTACCATGGCATTGCCCATTTTGGCCAACACTCAGAGTGGCACAGCATGACCACATCAAGATCCTACCAGCTGAATCGATTGCCCCCACCATCCATAAAACCTTAATGCTCCTGTTCTATCTGGCACCCTCCCCATACACAGGGTGCCTAGTGTGCCATAGCCCCCTCACAAACACACAGCGTACACTGTTAACAGAGGGATGGTCCATGGTACCTCCCTTCATGCCAGCACAGCTTTCCCTCCAGTAATCCCAGACCCCCTCCCTTTCAGAATGCAGAGTTAGACCCCTGTGTATTCTCCCCTCCCTCCTCCCTTTAGGAATGCAGAGTTAGACCCCTGTGTATCCCCCCTCCCTTCTCCCTTTAAGAATGCAGAGATAGACCCCTGCATATTTCCCCCCTCGCTCCTCGCTTTCAGAATGCAGTTAGACCCCTGAATATCCCCCCTCCCTTCCGTAATGCAGAGTAAAACCCCTGAATAACACAACTTACCTTCGCTGGAGACAACTTCTGCCTCTGAGGACCCCTTGGCTTTTCAGATTGTGAATCGGATGGCATGTGATGGCCGCCCATTCAATGAAAAATCCGGCAGTGTCAGTGGAGAGGCAGTGGGCTGCATAATAAGCAAAGGTAAATAACCATTACCATATGTTTATTATGGAGCTGCCGCTGTGCGGCGGGGGGGTGGGTGGGGGCCGCACCAAGGTCCTGCTGCCACCAGTAATATGCGGCGGACCCTTCTCGATGTCGTGGGTCGAGGCGGACCTCTCCCTGCAGCATTTTAACGGCCCCTGCGCCGCGACCCGCAGCATCGAGGGGCCTGTAAAATTCAGCCCACTGTGTTTTTAGCTCCCCCTTGGTGAATCCTTGTTCACTGTTTTCCAATTATAAGGCAAAGAAACCAGCACAAACAGGCTTTCTTAGGTTTAAAGACAAAAAGTTGAAATTTATTAAACAAACTCTAATTTGGTTGACGCCTATGCATACACGACGCCCCCACGCTAGCATGCATACGCAATACACACATGCAAATAGAGACAGAAAAGAGCAGAAGAAAAATAAAGTGGAAAAGTTTGAGGCAATATCTGAACAGTTTTTGTTACGATTCATTGTTACGGAGCTCACCATAGAGTCCTTGATTGTGGATAGATCTTGCTTTTCGTTGGGGCCCAGTATTCTTCTTAAACCATGTTCGCTGTAGGAAACTTTTCTCTCTTGGGGTTCATGTGTCTTCTGTGGATTCAGAGGCTTGTGAGAAAGAGATGGGAGCAGGCAGACAAGAGAGATCTTCTCAGTCCAGGAGCAAACAGCTTTCTGCCCAAACTGTTTGTACAAATTCAAAAAACTCAGGTTGCCCAGCAGGTTAGTCATGTGACTAGCTGGTTTGACTATGCCCGTTTGTGTATTCGGCCATCTTAGCAGTCAACCTGGAATGCAAGCTCCTGCACCTTTAACGTCTGGTGATCAAAAGTCCATTGTGGGTTCAATGTGTCAGGGAATGGCTGCTTTGTCCTTCCAAACACTGTCTGTTAATATGCAAATGTTTTTTCCAGCTGATCTGTTTAACATGTCCTTTCTTCACTCCAGTAACAGTTTAAAATCAATGTTCATGACAAAATTAATGTGCCTCATTCTTGGCAGGTGGGGGCCTAGATGACAGTATACTATCCCAATTGAAGCTTAAATAGCAGCACGTGTAAGATTTTTGATACAATGCTTTTGTCTGTACATATTACAATTCTAATTCTGTGGTCAACTAATTGCGCAATTTGCATTTGCTGCCTTACAATTTGTTGTCTTCTGTTCAAATCCTAGGGCTATATGCTGTTGCATATAGCAGCCCTTCATGGCCACCAACACATCATTCAGCTGCTGATCAACACATACAGTAAGTGACTGGCAACTCTTTTAATACCCTTGTTTCTTTATGAAACACTTTCCTCCCAGACCAGTGAGGTCTGCCATTTCCATAATCTCAATTTAACACATATTTGAAGTGCTAAACAGGGACTGTCTAGGCTTGAAAGTAGTAAAGTATAACAAAATTGCATTGACAGAAAAACAAAACATCTCTGCTGCCCTTATTAGCAGAGATGCTTAAAATGAAAGTGAGCGAGACCAAGGATTTGATGTGGAAGCAGGGGATAAATTGAAAACCAGTTAAAACTGGCTGAGAAACATCAACATGGCAAGCTAACAAAGACAGGGACCCCGAGGGGGAAGAAAGGGACAGAAAGAGCAAGCAGTCTGAGCATCATCAGATAATTGCTTATACTACAGCTAAATATTTGTGATCGAATGTTTTCCTAATTTGTTTCACAAATTTTAGTGGTACACTTCAGATTGGTCGAGATAGGCTAATACAACATAGATGACTGTTCATTAAGATGTTGATTTGCCTAGTCTGTTGAAGCATAGCAGCTTTTTCGAGAACTAATTTTCCCTTAATTAGCCAGACCTTGCTATTGTTATTTACAGCTCTGCTGTGCATCGGACTAAAATTTTTTTCTCTGCCAAGTTTTCAATGCCCCGAAAGTTCAAGAGGGAGCAAGCAGAAAAGGTCATGCAGAATAAACCGCAGTAGGCTAGTTGTATGAATGAAATGGCCACTATAAAAACACAGATTCAAGGTCAACTGGAAGTCAGGAGTCTTACAGATGGTAAACTAAAAAAAGTGAAAGGGAAAAATAACAATCGTTGTCTTGTCACATAAAAATTCTGTGAAATATCTGGTGTGAACACCCATCGGCTTCCACCAATTTTGTACAGAGTCTGTTTGCCTTTGGGCGGAGATTACTAGGTCTTTCCTTATGCATCCTCCCATTGAGATTGCAGTAGCCCCCAAGGGAGGAGAAACCACCCAGATTTTTTTCACTGTTAGTGTTTTATTTACGTCATAGACACTGCAGAGAAACCTGAAACTGATGTTAATGCCACAAAGTTTATATGGAAAATACAACTGAACTTTAACCTGTAAAATATAATCAGGATCAACCACTTTTTCGGAGTCACTGGGCTCAGATAGTGCTGGCAAAATTTCAGGAAACAAATTTGCACATCTTTTTTTACAATGCAGGCGTCAAAGTGATCTTTATCCGCATTTTACATCCAGCATATTTCCCCAGAGATCATCACAAAGCCTGTTCACAAATTGTGTTACTGCTGTTAGTTATAATAATGATTGTGAAATTCATGATAATAAAATACAAGACATATGTAGCTGTGCTTTTTTTAAAAAAGAGTATTGAGAAAAAAGACAAAAATAGATCTGCCCTAACCAAAGAGCAGTCATCTGAAATTGGAACAATCTGGCATGTGGGTACAGATTTGCAAGGTTTCCATTTCTGTGGTTCCATGGTAGCCTGTTACTTTGGTCCACCCATACCAGGAACCAATCTGAATTCTGCAGCATTTACATCGCAACAGATAACAGTAACTATGTATCCACTCACGTAAGAGTAGAAGAATTAGAGGTGTGATGATATCTGAGAACACCATTATACAGCAGATGTAATCAAAGGTGCACTCCAGGGCCTGTTTACTCTACCATGGCGAACATACATAAACATTGTATAGGATATAGAATATACATTAGTAAGTAGCTAGTTGTATACTACTCATTGTAGTGTAATCCAAAATTCCAAACAAAATTCTAAATGTATATTTTGTGTCGCATAGATGAAAATATCACATTGGAGTTTGAATATTCTACTGTGTTGAAATAATAACAAAAAAAATTAACCTTATTTTATGTGATTGTTAACTGTTACTTAATATTACCATCTGATATTTTGATATCCTATCATTTATATAACCTGCTGTTCATATTACATATACAGCCATGTGTCCTACTGCTGATTACTCCGCCATCCATTTTGGAATAAATAGTTTAGTGCTAATAATTAGAAATATTCTCCATATGTTATACTTTGTTTTTATTATGTCTCCCAGGCATCATAGAGGAAAGACCCTGAGAAGTTCATTACTTCTAAAAATAAAAAAGCTGTGGGTGCTGTTTCAGTTTTATGTAACATGTAGAAAAGCTGACCTCAGGTATATGGAATAAGTCTGGGAATTGGTAGCAGTAATGGAGATGGAACATCACTGTTCTTTCAAAAGGGTGAAAGGCCATGGCTAATGAGAGCTACTGATGGCCATTTACATGAGCAAAAGGACAACGGAAGCATATCACATTTTTCTCATACATTATATACAAGACATAAAATAACCCCGTGCTAAAGACATTTCTGCCTTGCCCCCACTTCCTGCCATGTGATGGTATTCCACTGCAAGTATTTACAATAGCCACAGAGCTACAGATAATCCAGATCCAAATGATAAACAGTGGGGGAAGCTACAGACTTTCCAAACTTTAGCTACAAAACTTGGTGGCAGCAACAAAAGGAATGAAAAAGAGCAGCAAAATGGAAAACTGTATATATTAATAAAGAGTAATAGATGGCTGGCAGTGAGTTACATGCTAATAATTGAATTGAGTGGCTCGATGATATCACAGATTGTGAGTTTGAATTACTGCCTTAAAATCACTGTTGTTCTTGATATTTAATATTCATTTTTTCTTTCTTCTCTGCAATTTTCTCCTTTTTTTGAAAGGTGCTCAATAGTATTAATTGATGGCTTATCTGAGGGCTCCATTATCAAATGCACTATCCAGTGTGATGTTGAGCCATAAAGTCCAGGATGTGTCCAGGTTCAGCCCTAGTCCATGCTGAATTACCCCATTGTAGACAGGTTGGCAGTGGGGCCTCAATGTGTCGTTGGCTAGGGAGGAAAAATCATCAAACCAATACGCCCTGTCCTGTCCTCAATTCAGTGACCGCTGCTGAAATGTATGTTGATGTGCGTACTTGATGGGGAGAAGGTTAAGCTTGGTTGTGATGCCCCTATAGTTGAATAGTCAGCCCACCCTCACAGTCTTGACTGATATTTGAAAAATAAATGTTTGAATAAGATGCTGCAAAGTTGTTCACACACGTGAAATCATACCCTAGAACAGTAAGGGCATTCAGGATGTAAGCCATAAAAGAGAAGCTAGCAAGCAGAATGTCTGGGCAATAGCCAAGACCTGGGCATATTTTTACCCCACAGATAAAGAAGGAAATTCAGAAGATAAATCATGCTGTGCCACTCTTGTGCATCTCTTAGCGTCTGGCTCAAGAATAGCATTGGCTGTGCTCTGGGAGCAATTCACCAGAGATCCATTGAATAACACTGTCTGAACCAACAGTAAATGACAGTAACTGCTGAACGTTGTGCTGTGCCACTGAAAGGTAAAGGGCTCCACTCCATCTGCACATATCCATGGGCACTGATTGAAAATTATATTTTTTCCTTCCTTATATTTTAATACCAAAACTTTTCACTTTTGTTAACTCTTTAAGAAAGAAAGCTGAATGACATTAACAGAAAATTCTGTGCAGAGGCATTGAATATCTCAACTATTCAACTAGTGAGCCACCACCGTAAATCAGTTAGATCCTCTCTACTCACAGGTTAAGCAGTCATGTAATTATTCAATACTTACAATAATCAGCACTTTTCTACTTCCATTTATGTTACTTTGTACAAGTCTTTATTCTATATTACTTACAAAATGTAACTTTATAACCGCATAATAACTGCCATCTGGTACCATTCAACCAGTGTGCTTTTATCAAAATGTTTGTTCACTTTTTGCTTTCATCATTCTAGCATGCTGGTGAAAACTTTTTTTTAATGTAATACTTTTGCAGTTCCACAAACTAAAAGCTGCTACAGTCAAATGGGGAGCTCAGAACTTGATAGTTCCTCTGAGTAACTTTGAACTATAAGAACAGAAATACAATACTGAAAATGTGGGGAGACACGAGCTGCACAGCAAGAACTGCACAGCAAGCTAACCACCACGCACACAACTTTTAAACACATATAAGGATTATAATTACATGCATTAATTAAATCAAGAAATCCGTGATAACGCTTTACAAGACTGGAACAAAGTTTCAAGCTTCAAATGTCTGTAGTAATCACTCAAACTTAATTCTCACAGTTTATGACATCATGTAAACCGCTCAATTATGTTGCAGGCTTGTAACACAGCGTCAGGTGTCTGTTATTCTATGCTGTGAGTAGCATATTAAAGCAGAACAGATCTTGCATTTCTGATACTCGTTTAGTTAAATGAGTTTCCGAATCTTTCACTCAGAGTGATCTGGTGCCAACAGTTTCAGAGCCTGTATGTTTGGCATGCAGCTGGAGAGTTTTTTTTTCCACAGTCTGCAAACGCTGTGTATTAAGGCTAACAAACCAAAATGTACCATGCTTCCTGAGTGATAGGGGGTGGGGAAGATGAATGGTGCAAGGTTGTACTTGGGTTGTGACCACATAAAAGCCATTTCATGACAGGTGGTTATGTGCTATGGAGACCTGCTGTATGCACTTGTGCTTGGCACAGTGAAGACAGGCATCACCAGGGTGACATTGTGTTCAACTATTTGTAAACCAGACACTGGCTTTAAAAAAAAAATAAAAAGAAAAACTTGTGAAATGAAAAGATTGATCTGAAGAGGCCAGGCTTCGGCATCAATGAACACCAGAGAACATTCTTAAACTGACAAAATAAATCAGCTCAGCACAGATGACGGCTCTCAGGATTTAACACCTCCTGACAAAGAGAGGCATTCTGGTCTCCTTCAAGGAAACATAGATAAAAATTTTGTTCTTCAACTCTAATGAGGCAAGCTCAGATATGAGTCAATAGAGCAATTCATTAACAAATCTAGTGAAATCCCCCAGGCACCAGGCAAGATGGCAGTGAAAGCGGATGTGTTGTGAAAAGCCCTCCTCCGGAATAGATGCCCATATGCTAAGGGTCAGAGAGCCGGACTGCTTTGCTCTGTTTACTATTCACTGAACACATATGGCAGTTAAGGTCACTGTTATCAGACACTTTCTCTGTACACAAAACAAAATTTCCATATGGGCCATGAAAATGGATACGCTGTGCTCCCAAGCAGCTTCCCACGGCTTTCTTATTGTGCAGCAGCGGTTAGAAGTGAAGGGGTGTGAGGGGTTAGCTTGCCAGTCAATTGCACTCATTGCTTTGTGCGTCAGGCCAATTTAGGGCAAATCTGCGTCACATTTTTCCCCCCCTTTCAAACCCAAATGCTCATGTCAGTCTATTAGAACGTGATGGAAGTACTGATCACTGCCTCTTCATTTAAAGCCTTTTGAAACTACGATGACCTGCTGAAGAGGATTTTAAGAAGAGGGCCCTTCACCAGACTCTTTCAAATACACATAAATAAAGCCCTTTACTGGCTAGAAATGGCCTCTTAGATTTAGCACTACAGAGCGCTGAAAGCCACAACACGATTGTCATGGATATTACACGATGCTAACAACAACAGACCATGCAGACAAGTGTCGATATTGAACAAAACTAGACTAGACGTTTTGAAAATCTGGGATGCGGAAACTTGACAGCCAAATAAATCGCCTGTTTAACCCTTTAAAAGTAAATGAAGAGGGGAGAAAATTGCATCATGATAGATTTTATGCCTTTGAAAAATTCATGGCACAAGAAATACATCGGTTTGCTGCAGGGCAAGGAACATGGAATTTTGGAATTGAGAAGTTGAAGATGCAACCTTAAGGAGTATATTTTAATGATTTTTAGAAAATCTATCTCAATGACATTGATAAATATAATAGATTGTTTCTGATGAAAACTTGATGCATTGTCATCATAAAAAATTGCGTTTAGCTGAATTTTATTTGTTTGGCTATTAAGACGTCCATTTGGAGAATTCCACGTGGTTTTCCAATAGTCACAAAAATAAGCAACCTTACTGCTTTTGTTTAATCTTTATGCAGTATATGCAATTTATATTGCTGGCACTTTTCCAGTGGTAAAATCTGTAATTGAAAGATGCAGAGACACAGTAAGAAGTAAAAGGATTAGTAATGGTACAATAATTGTGTCTAAAAGTTTGATCAGCATTGCCATGCTGCGGGCTACATTTAAGAAACAAACAGATACAATTGGTTGGGCTAATTTTAACATCATCTAACAAGCACAAACACATCTGGATGGTTTCTAAAAGGCATTAAAGATTTTCTTTTCAGATGATATTCAGGTTTTGCAGTATCTGTATAGTTTTAAAAGAAGTAAAAGATGTCAATACATAAACCATTTTCTTTGTTAAGTTACTTTTTTACAGAAAATATTTTGCACAATGAACTTCAAATAGCAACCAATATACTGTGGCTACTTGGAAAGGCATTTTCTGGTCAGAAATTCATGAGACAAATGTTGAAAACATTGACAAAAGGAACAATGTCACAGCTTTGAGGAAAAGTTATGTCCAGTTTTATTATAATGTGCACTTGACTTGAGTGCAGCATCATAGCATATTTTTCCAGTCACAAGATTGTTATAATTTTAAATACCAATGTTTTGAACCTCTGCCCATGTTTTAACCATGTAGAACTCCATCTAATTAATTTAATTGATTCTAATTGTCTTTCAGGGAAGAGAGCTTGTTTTTTGCCAACTCGACTGGCAGTGAAAGGCTGCCTGCTTCAGCACTCACTGTCACGCAGTGACACTTATGAAAATGCATGCTATTCCTCTAGGATATTTCAGTAATTGTGCTATTTCCTTAACTGTTTATGTCAGCCAGTTGTTACCGGAAAGCTGACACTTTTGACAGCATGGGTACATTAAGTTATCCTCAGATAATTTTAGTTAAATATTGTGCTGTGACAGCAAATTTTGTGCAATTATCAGCTCTGCAAATGATGATATAAACAAGTCTATATTGCTGCATGATCCTTTTTAAGGTCATGTACACCCAGTAAGAACAGCAAATAAGGCAAAATCTTCTCATGATAATGTCATATGACAACAGATTATTGACTGTAATTGGTGTGAGTTGCTCCCCTCTTGCATCAGTACCCCAGTACATGCTAATCAAATTGTTGTTATGATTCTGTCTATGGCAAGTGATAATCATGGCAAGAAACTTTTCACTTGCTGGTGAAAAATTGAACGTTTCTTTTATAAAATATCATGCATTTGCTGAGCAGACATTTCTTGAGCTGGAAACCATCCTTATTTACTTTCAGGGTTGGGTAGTAATGGCAGGTCATAGTATATTTAGCTGATTTGTTATGTGCACAAACAGTGCAACTGAGCCATGCAGACCATGAAGTTCCCAATCCTTGACTTTAGCCAGGACGATAGTTGGCCCCAATACCTTGAGCTAGGAAGGAGAAAAAATCAGACAGGATTCCTGCTTTTAAGTGGCATCCAATGGGCTTTTTTTAACCTGGTGGAAACCAGGTAGAGGGGCAGTTAACATTGCTTGGGAGACTTAGCTGCTACCTCCAGCTCCCTTCCTGCAGTCTTCTATTTTAACATATTCTTCTGAACAGGTGAGAAGGACACGTGGCAGAAACCAGTGGGTTCCATCTTTAAATATACAGACCCGTCTCTGATGACATTATTGGGGTCCGACTACTATTTTAAGTAGAGACCCGAGCAGGGAAGACATCTTGTCTTTTCTTCTTAGTGGGAAGAAGAGAAGGGCAAGAAGAAACAGGTAAGTTTTGCAATCTTTCTTTCCTTTCCTTGGGGAACCAGTAAGAGTAGGAATGCTGCTCAAGCACCCAAGGATAGTTTCGGCTTCCTCTGCCGCCCCACCCCACTGCCATTTGAATACCAGGTTCTGTTCCTTCATTTACCTCCTGTTGCCCAGCATTTCATTTGCCACCAGTTTCAGCAGGGCAACTGACTGAGGTAATGCAAAGGAAGCTGAGGAGTTAAAATTACCCAGGCCTCATGCTGCCAAGAGCAGGATGGTGTGCTCCCTACCCATTGTTCTCATGTGACTTGTATTGGGAATCGTCTGTGTGCACATTGGATGAGGGCCAGGTGGTGGAGGTTGGCCTATAGCTGTGGAATGATAGACTGCCATAAATCAGCAGCTTCAGAAGATGGGGAGGGTAACTTGGGGAAAAAAAAGAATGCTCAATACTTAAAGATATTGATGTATTATTTTAGATTTTGCTCCGTTCAAGTTCCAGGACATAAGCATGACTACATTAATTGAAAGACACTTCATTGGTAGTAGCAGTGGAGATAAAATAAGGTTTTAGTTTAGACAGGCATCAAGATGGGCGCAGGCTTGGAGGGCCGAATGGCCTGTTCCTGTGCTGTTCTGTTCTTTGTTCTTTGTTTGTGCTTTGTTAAAATAGACATCCTGCTGGCATTTTTGCCGCTCTGAACACAGATCAGAAATGTTGAAAACAGGTGGCAAAGTCAGCAGTGCCACCTTCTTAAAAGTCATCTGCACTAACAAAACCCAGCAGTTGCTCTGTAATGTTGGTAATTAGCAATTGGAGAAATTGCAGGTTTGGTAGTATTATTTATTTACCATTTTATAGGCAAATAATCAGATTATCACTCGCACTAGTGTCTCAAGATTATCATCAGTGAGAAAAATGTATTGCATTTCAGCCTGAATGCTTTTTGGAGCAGGTGACTTTTTTTGTTAGTGTGCTATTATATTACTAATTTCTCACAGTTTTTTTGAAACACTTGAAGAAGTATACTGCAAAACAAAAATGAATTTATATTGCTGGTTTAGGACTGGTTACAATAGGATGCGTACAGTGTCTAGACTAGAGGATAGATGAGCAATTAACAGATTAGCATTTGCAGTGGTGAGAAAGGGATATGGACTAGAAAACGAAACACTTAGCTGAAAATTACCCTTATCATGAAAAGGCAGTTGCTTCTCTATATTAAGGATGGTTGAGCAGTACATACAAAATTGCTCACATTAACTGCTTATTGCTTGATTATAGAACAACCCTAAAAGATGAGGCTAAACAGTTGGGCCAAGGTTTGCATTGTATTTCACAATCCAGATGCTTTATGCTGTGGCATAAATTAATCAATCTATTCTTCCTCTTTATAAAATTATCAATTTCAAACAAAAACAGAAGACTTCCTTTTAAGGTCAGTACCCTTTTGTCTTCATGAATCTTATACCTGGTACCCTAGATTTACTTCCTCTGTCCCCCTTACTTCCTAAAGAGACAGTTGTCCTATTAAGTCCGACAACACCTTCTGTCCTGATCTTAGTACTCCTCTGCCAACCAGATGCTACTTTTTGCCAGTAGCAACTGATCAGTAGCATTCAAATGAGGCCTGACAGTTAAAATCTGCTGGGCCCTCTGATTCATACCCTTGTGTGGGTTTGCCAACCTCCCCCCATGCAAGATGGCTGTACCCATTCCCCCCCAACCCGGCTTACCACAGGAGTTAAAATCAGCCTGAGAGAGTGATCATAGAATCTTACACCATGGAAGGAGGCTTGTTGTGCCTGTGCCAGCTCTTTGAAAGAGCTATTGGCCAGAATTTTACACCCCCCAGGAGTGGTCTGGGAAGCGGGGGGGGGGGGGCTGTGTAAAATTGTGTGGGAGATGGGGGGGTGGGGTTGGTGCCGTGTCTGTCACCTACCTGCCACTGCTGCTATTTTAACCAGCAGCGGGGGAGATGGCAAATGGCCCACCCACCTCAGGCCAATTGAGGCCCTGAAGTGACCAATTAATAGCCACTTAAGGGCCTCTTCCCGCTGCCGCTGGTATCTTACCAGTAAAACCTGGCGGCCTCCTTTTGGGTGGGGTGGGGGGGGGGGGTGGTGGTGGCCTCATGATCTGGCATCCTCTGCCCCCCAGCAGTACGGGCTGCCCCCTCTAAAATTACCCCCCCGCCCTATGGTCTGACCCCACCCAGCCCCCTCGCCGGGCCATAGCTGATTGTCCCCAATGAGACTCAAACCCTACTTACATTTTTGAAGGGCGACGTCCATCGTCCTCTTCTTGCTGGGTGCAGTCCCAGCAGTGGCCACTGCTCCTGGTGGCGCAGCTGGGACTGAAGAGTTTCTGGCCCTCTGATTGGCTGACAGCTTTTGGCCAAATAAGGACCTGAGCTATGCAAAATAGCTGCGTAGCTTCCAGGCCTGGCAGAGGCGTTTTAGCTAGTTTGCGGAGCCACTGCCTCAATGTAAAATTCTGGCCATGCAATTTAGTCCCACACTCCAGCTTTTTCCCCCAGAACACTCCAAAATAGTTCTCTTCAAATGAATGGGACAGCAAGAAAATGAAAACTAGGGAAGATGATGTTAATAAATCTATACCTAACTTGATATATGATTTAGACATAATCATTTGTTGCATATTGCACTTTGCTAGATGTACTGTCAATGGCCCAGCAGTAAAATGTAGTTGGAATTCTCCCATTGAAATTGACAACGTCCATGCATTGGTAAAGCTATAGAGTGGAGAACTGTAATGTCTGTATTGATAAATGTTCAACCAATATCAAGGGATTCGATTCCCTTTATGTGCCAGCAGTTACCTATACATCTTAAGAAGGGCACCAGTGATATCTATCTGGTCAGTATTGTGTAATCTTCTGTTACAGTAAAGCCTATCAGTTAGTTATATCTGTGAATGATGCTCCTAATTGTCAATTCTGTTACAAACAGTACTATCATTGGCTCACCTGTCCTACTTTCTGTTTTCTCGCCAGATGTTTTTTTCCCTCCACCTTAAGCAAATTATCTCTACTCTCTCCATCTTCTCCTGAAGGCATTACTTAACTCTTTGTTGAGGGTAAGCTTGGAGGGAGGAGCCCTCACATTTCCCAACACTGAGATGCATCATTAGTCTTCATATGTAAGCTCAGAAAGTGTATTTTGTCAGCTACCCGACTTCACTAGGAATCATAGCAAACCCAATCCTGCTCACACCTGGCATCCACAATCATGCTCCTCCAGCAGGGTTACCTGGATAGCAATCAGCAATTGGAACACTCACTGAATTTTCTCTGCTCTCTAAACTAGGCATATTGTGGCCAATTACAGTGCCACCAGATATCCCAAAGCGCTTTACAGCCAATTGAGCACTTTTGAAGTGTACTCACTGTTGCGATGGGGGAAGCATGGCAGCCAATGAGTTGTATTTTATCAGCCCTCTATGGAAGGGCTGGGAGGCAGAGGTGGGTGCATAAAATGGCAATGGAAGATGGCGGGTTGACGTGCCTGTTGCCTTCCCGACGCCAAGGAAATTTACCAGCAGCAGGGAAGGTCGAGTATAACCTTCCCGCCAAGAGGCCAATTGAGGCCTCAAGTGTTTTATCAGCAGTGGGAGTGGGGGGAGGGGGTCCTCCACCATGAGGGAAGGCCGCTCAGTAAAAATTGGCATCCTCCCTGTGGGCTCGGGGGAGGGTGGCTCTCCTGATTAGGCACCCCAAGGCCTTTGGAGGGCTCCTCTGGCAGCACAATCTGCTACCCTCGCTGAAATATCCCGCTACCCTCACTAATGACCACCCCACCCCACCCTTCACCTTGCCGGGGCCAGCCCGACTGCACTCACCTGTCCTTGGGGGCCTCCTCCATGGCTGCTGCTCTGGGCCTTCTGCAGTACCAGCAGTGGCCTCCGCTTCTGGTGGCACTGCTAGGACTGCTGAGCTGCCAGTCCTCTGATCGGCTGGCAGCTTTTGAGGCGGGTACTTATCCATTAAAAGGGACGGCATTGACGGCAGCGGGCTGTTAATTGCCTGCCCACTGTTAAATATGGCCGGGGGTCCAACAAATGGCCGAAGCGGAGTTGCTCCTCTGCATTCTGACACATCGCTACGACCTCCGTCAAAATAAAATACAGCCCAATTTGTGAGCAGCAAACTCCCACTAACGGCAATATGATAATGACAAAATAATCTGTTTTTGTGATGTTGATTAAGGGATAAATATTGGCCAGGACAAGCAGTAAACCCTAACAAGGATGATCCATTTACAAATTTCCATATTAAAAAATATGCATGTTCAGTAGGGTATTCAAGTAAAGTATTCAAGGACAATTAGGAATGGGCAATAAATGCTGGCCTAGCTAGAGACACCCACATCCCACAAACGAATAAAAAAACGAATCAAATTATTTCAGTGAATATATTCACAATTTTTGGCAATTGTGCTCCTCTGCTTAACTGGATATCCTGTTATCAAGAATTGGTCTACTGGCACATATGTAGCATTTACAGAGGCATACCTAACATCCACGTAAGGAGCCTCACTGAAACCGGACTTGTTATGGAGCCTTGCCACTGAGCCACTGCCAGTAAGTCTGGTGATGTATGGTGTTACAAGTAAGTGAGGAAATCTATTGTTCCTCCATCTTCATTTAATCATGCTTCAGGTTACATATTCATTTCACAACATGAATAGAACATTCTCCTGAAAGTTTACAATTCATTGCTTTCTTAAACACTTTACTGAGGCAACTTCAACAACTAAAACCATAAATTTAAATGTCTGTTAATGTACTTTGTTTAAATTTAGGGTGTAGATTGTAGATATTGTTACTGTCAAGTGAGGAGGGGGTCAAAGAGCTTATCTCTTTTCCCTCTCCTTGTTTGACCACAACAGGTTTAATTCTTTCTTAAAGTGGATGTACTGGCCAATTCAGTTGGGGTTTGTTTACTTACTTGCTATGATCATAACAAGAACCAATCGGACAGGTTTTCTTGAGTTTAACAAAGAAAGAGGTTAACTTTATTGTACCTAAACCGAACTAATTAAAATAATAAACTACATGTCAACTTTCACTCACACACATACACTAGAGGTTTACACACACACAAATAGGTTACAGAGTGGGGAAAGGTAGATTGGTTGAGTTCGAGTCCATAGAAAAAATTGTATACAGTCTGTGGCATTTGGTGATTCGGCTGGCTTCTAGCTGAATTCGGTGGTCCTGAGGTTTTTAGTTTAAAGAGGTAGATGACTGCTTCTGTGAATGTCTTGGAGACAGCGATGCAGATGATTTCCTCCAGTAGGGTTTCTGATTGTAGCTGAAGTATGCAAAGGTGGTCAGTCAACAGGCAGAGGTTGAAGCTCATAAGCTGAAATGGAGAGAGAGGGATCCTCACTTAGGTCTGCATGTGTCAGAGTCCAGAAGCTTCTCCTCTGCTGCAGAGAAACACAAGCTTAAAAAAACACAGATGGGGAGGGGCTTGTCACATGACAGTCACTCAGTGATTCAAACATAGCAGTTAGCACTATTTCTTCTTGCTAAAAAGAACAAGTAGTTCCCTTAAACTTCCTGGATCTTGGTTCTTGCTCGGAAATGAGCAGACATTTCGTCTCACTCTTCACAGGCCTTGCAGTGTAGGATACAGTGTTGCAAATTAAGTGGCCATTCTAAATTGCCAGCAAAGTCATCTTTTTTATCTATTCTTTTGTAAATCTCTTCAAAAAATATAAATTCAGATCTCCAGTCAGTAGCTTAATGAAAATTATTATTCAACAAAGCAAGTTGGCGTGACAATATCATTTTTATATTCTATTGTAGCATAATAATGTGTTTTGCATTTTCTATTAGAAAAACCTGTGAACTCCAACACTATGTTGCTTAATTGTTTACTGTAGCATGTTATTGTTGAAGGGCAATTTTACTGTTAAAGGCTAGGGATGATGTATTAGATTGTCTGTTGGTGGTGATAGTCAAAGCAAAAAAATAAAGAAAACCACATGGGTATTATTGCAATGCTGTTTCCGCAGTCCTCAATGTTGGAATCTTTATTGTTTCTGTGTTTAAGAGAATTACTTTCTGATTTGTAGTAGCCAGTTCATATTGAACTTTAAAATCAGAAGTGATTGCCTCCAGTTGTATGGAGGTACCTGTAGAAGTGGCAGCATCTAAAATGGTAAATATAAATGAAATTTATATTATCACAGTCATCTAACATGGCACACTGTCTTCTATAAAAGTTCCTGGTGTTTTCCATTGTATATTGCATTTAATTTAATGAGTGATTATGGTGCATTTTACTCATAGAATATTTCTGCATGCATGGACTTCAGCAGCCTCCTTAATATAAAGGATAAATTCATGTTTAATGTGTAATTATTACAAAGATAGTAATAGAGACTATTGATTAACGTTTTTGATACTTTCTTTAAAACATTATCAGGCAGAATTTCCACAGGGTTTCTCCTGATCTCTCACTTTAACTTTGGTGGGAGATTGGCAGAAACCTCAGTGACACCGATCTTCCATCAAAGTTACAGCAGGAGATTGGGAGAATCCCTGTGGAAATTCTACCCTTATAACCTATGGTATCATAACAGCTTCTTCATGACATCATAAACAAGCTTCCGTTCCTTCAGTATAAATAGTCTCACATTATTGAAATTAACCTCATAATATACTGAAATTTCAATGTTTGTACTTTAGTCTCTGGTATAAAACACATTATAATGCATGAAGTAACCACTACCAACCTGAAATTTTCTTGTCTGTCAGTGGACTGGCACAATTCCAGATGTGTGACTATTGTTTTTCCTCAGAACCTACCAATCAAAACTCAAAAGAAGTGATAGCCTGACACCCGTCAATCAAAAATAAAGAATCTCGCAACTGTATTGCTGAACTAAAAAAATAGCTTTTTACTGAAATTAGTATCACAAGGATAAGTACATTTTTGTAGACAATTTATAAATCTGTATTTTGACATTTTTCATTCTGCTGTTTGCAGTTATAAAAGGTTTTCATTTATTTCCACACTTCAAACTCAATAAAACTACCTCTCAGAATTTCCATGGAAGGGGCGGTTGAGGGAAAGTCTCCTGATCTACTGTTATATCTTTCGTGGAAAAGGCTCAAAACGGCAGTTTATAACGATTCTACAAGGTTTTCACTAACCTTCTGCCAAAGTTGCACAGGAGAACCCAGTGGAAATTATCCCCTACATATTTTACTAATTAATTTATTTCCAACAATTTAGAAGATGAATTGAAAAAATGCAAACGCCATGAGTGCTAATACATTCACTCAATGAATTGCTAAGTTTATTCGGCAACTGCACATCATTTTGGTATGTTGTTGGAACAATATTCAACTTTTGAGTAAGCCCTGTTTTTGACAACTTCACATTCTAGTTTCTCCTAGGACATTTATGTGACCTTGCCACTCAGGAGAGAGGTTTATGAGATCTTGTAAAACAAGCTGCACATCCTACTGTTACACATTTTAGATCATTATGCTACTTGATCATGTTTAGTTAATGCAGTCATGATATAATGGTTGAGAAAAAGCTGTAAGCTGTAATCTATTTCACTATTTGTACCATAGTGTTATGAAAGTGTTTCTGTTTTTTGTTAAAAATATTTTTTGAAGAATTCATAGTCAAACTGAGAAATGTTGGAGCAGTTTTTTTTTCAAGAGGATCATCAAGAGGACACTGAAGGAACTAGTTTGGCAACAACATTTACTGTTTGTCACATGATTCAAGTTAAAAATAGAACAGAAACCCTGGTAACTAGGGAAGATGTGTGCAGAGAAGTGAAAAGGACAAGCCCAGGAGCAGCAACGTGCACCTCAGAAAATAGCAGACTCGCAAGCTTTTGGTTGTAGTCAGTGTTTACCTTCTGGAATGAGATAAAGTCAGTGCCTGATGCTGAAGAAGTGTCATGGAGGAACAGACCAGATTCTTGCTGAATGTTTAAAGAGTCAAGCCTGCAGAAGGAGAAGAGAATTCCCAAGGAAGGAGAGAAGACTACAACCCAGCTCAGCTTTCCAGCACCTCTCTAAAAGACCCAGAGAAGTCCACTGAGTCAACTCATCTCATCACTTGCCTTTGAAAAAAAGCCTGCTAAATTAATTCTCAACGCTGCCTGAAAAGAACTGTTTGAAAGATCCCAGTGACCCATCTATGAGTACTTGGAGGCTAGACTATGCCAGTTTTGGCACACAACATATCTCATCTGCTGTTTTCTTTAAGAATGAGCAAGTATTCAGCCCAAGTGTTTTTTTTTGTCTGTAATGGAGCTGTGAACAAAAATCCCTTTTATTTTTCTGGTTAACCAGTGTATATGTATGTGTGTGAGTGTGAGGGACTAAGGTAAAAAGGGAACTTTAACATTTCAATCTGTATATCTATGCTTTACTTCATTACTGGTTAAGACTTGTTTGAAAATAAACTGATAATTTTGATGTTCATTAAAGAAACCTGGTTAGGGTGATTTATTCTGGGACAAATCGAGTATTTGATTGACCATATTGGTAAGTGGGAAAATTTAAATATATGTTGTGACCCGTGAAGAAGTGGAACTAGATTAAACAGTGCACTCCTCCCGCCTCAGTCGTAACATTTGTTACAACATTTCATGCTGCATTTTGGTGTGTGGCCACAGCACTGTGGAGCAGCAAGACTATTCTATAAGAGCGCACTAATACATCTATCAGTGGTGTGAGACATATCTCAGTAAAATGTTTACAAATAGTTCATTGGTATTATAAATCATGCAAAGCACTAGATGAAGAGCAGCTCTTCCTTCTCATTGGGCTGGATTTTTTGGTGGGTGTCGAGATCCTGTTTGGGGGTCCTGCCTGTGCGGAGTTTGCAAGTTCTCCCTGTGACCGCGTGGGTTTCCGCCGGGTGCTCCGGTTTCCTCCCACAGCCAAAGACTTGCAGGTTGATAGGTAAATTGGCCATTGTAAATTGCCCCTAGTGTAGGTAGGTGGTAGGAGAATTGAGGGAAGGTGGGGATGGGCTAGGGAATATGGGATTAATGCAGGATTAGTATAAAATAGGTGGTTGATGGTCGGCACAGACTTGGTGGGCCGAATGGCCTGTTTAAGTGCTGTATCTCTCTATGACTATGACTATGTCATCAGTACACCCATCGGTGCAACCTTCAGGGAGGCCTATTGACTGACAGGGCTACAACCTTTCATCCGTCATTGGAACATGGAGCCTCTGGCTCCAATGGCCCTCTGGCCTTCTACTGAGAGACCGCCTTAATTGAGCTGATTACCTCTGCGCACGGCAGAAGGCCGTTCCAACATCAGTAAAATACCAGTGCTGATGCACAATGTCCCCTAAGTGTGGCCTTAAATGGACTAATTGGCTGTCCACTTCCATGGAGCAGGCAGCTGACCCGGTTCCCAATCCGACCCTGGGAAAGTATCCCGGAGACAGGAATGCATCGGGGAGCCATCCCGATACAGCTACCCCACATTTTCCTGGTCCCCCCCCCATCCCCCACTCCCCACCTTCAACCCTGTCTGCACGGGGCCGGGACAATCCAGTTCCATGTGTCCCATTCATAGATACCCAGACATCAGATTCCTTTGAAGAGGAGTTTTTGGATCTGAAAATGAGAAATGAAGGAAGCAGCTATGAACAGTTGGAAGTGTGAGAAATGCACGAGAGAGCATGCTGAGTCCATAGGCCACTGTAATTAGCTGTAATTCGGATCCTCCATCATCGAGCAGTCAACTTGAATTTACTGATGCAGGGAGTCAAAAAGAAGTTTTTTTTAAATTGTGTTGTGACATAATTTGAAGGTAACCCCATGAACTGTTACATCATTTTATGATTTTTCCATCATAAGCATGGGTAACTAATGCAAGCAAAATGCTGTCTGTAAACATCCTGGATTTCAAGTGATGTTAATTGTTTTTGTAATGGTGTGTTTGTTTCTCCTCATGTTCCTAGTAGCAAAACTTTTATGTGCAAGCTTAGTCCAGTGTCTCCTTCATTCATGGTTTCCAATGGGATGCCACTCCTTTCATTCAACAGTTGTCCATAAGTAGGCCCATTTCATTCCCCAACACAGGACAACAAATCAACAAATAAATCAGCCTGTATGCAACAACATGTCAAATACAATGGCATAGAGAACCCTGTCAGGTCCTTCATGGTTGTCAAAGAGACAGGAGAGTTACATTCTTTCAGACCTACCAAGCACACTCTCTATTTCTGATGAGCAAACATCCTACCCTGAATTATTCATGATGCTGTTTGACTTATAAGAGTGAAATAGAATTCAAAACGGAAACCACAATTCTGAAACAATTTCTATCAATTTTCAAATACCCAACTATTGCCAATTCAAATCATTTAGAGCCTAATTTGATCTACTTTTTAAAAGTTTTTTAAATTTGTATATGGGGATGTGGGTGTCACGGGCTACGCCAGCATTTATTGCCCATCCCTAATTGCCCTTGAGAAGGTGGTGGTGAGCTGCCTTCTTGAACCGCTGCAGTCCATGTAGGGTAGGTACACCCACAGTGTTGTTAGGAAGGGCGTTCCAGGATTTTGACCCAGTTGCAGTGAAGGAATGGCAATATAGTTCCAAATCAGGATGGTGCATGGCTTGGAGGGGAAATTGCAGGTGGTGGTGTTCCCATGCAATTGCTGCCCTTGTCCTTCTAGGTAGTGGAGGTCGCAGGTTTGGAAGGTGCTGTCTAAGGAGCCTTGGTGCATTGCTGCAGTGCACCTTATAGATGGTACGCATGCTGCCACTGTGCATTGGTGGTGGGGGGAGTGAGTCTTTGTGGATGGGGTGCCAATCAAGGGGTCTACTTTGTCCTGGATGGTGGCGAGCTTCTTGAGTGTTGTTGGAGCTGCACCCATCCAGGCAAGCGGAGAGTATTCCATCACACTCCTGACTTGTGCCTTGTAGATGGTGGACAGGCTTTGGGGAGTCAGGAGGTGAGTTACTTGCCACAAGATTCCTAGCCTCTGACCTGCTCTTGTATAGCTACGGTATTTATATGGCTACTCCAGTTCAGTTTCTGGTCAATGGTAACCCCCAGGATGTTTATAGTGGGGGAGTCAGCAATTGTAATGCCATTGAATGTCAAGGGGAGATGGGTAGATTCTCTCTTGTTGGAGATGGTCATTGCCTGGCACTTGTGTGACACAAATGTTACTTGCCACTTATCAGCCCAAGCCTGGATATTGTACAAGTCTTGCTGCATTTCTACATGGACTGCTTCAGTATCTGAGGAGTCGCGAATGGTGCTGAACATTGTGCAATCATCAGCAAACATCCCCACTTCTGACCTTATGATTGAAGGAAGGTCATTGATGAAGCAGCTGAAGATGGTTGGGCCTAGGACACTACCCTGAGGAACTCCTTCAGTGATGTCCTGGAGCTGAAATGATTGACCTCCAACAAGCACAACCATCTTCCTTTGCGCTAGGTACGACTCCAAACAGCGGAGGGTTTTTCCCCTGATTCCCATTGACTCCAGTTTAGCAAGGACCCCTTGATGCCATTGTCTGTCAAATGCTGCCTTGATGTCAAGGGCAGTCACTGTCACATCACCTCTTGAGTTCAGTTCTTTTGTCCATGTTTGAACCAAGGCTGTAATGAGGTCAGGAGCTGAGTGGCCCTGCTGGAACCCAAACTGAGCGTCACTGAGCAGGTTGTTGCTAAGTAAGTGCCACTTGATAGCACTGTCGACGACACCCTCCATTACTTTACTGATGATCGAGAGTAGACTGATCGGGCTGGAATTAGCTGGGTTGAATTTGTCCTGCTTTTTGTGTACAGGACATACCTGGGCAATTTTCCTTATTGCTGGGTAGATGTCAGTATTGTAGCTGTACTGGAACAGTTTGGCTCGGGGTGCGGCATGTTCTGGAAAACAGGTCTTCAGTCCTATTGCCGGAATGTTGTCAGGGCCCATAGGAGTATCCAGTGCCTTCAATTGTTTCTTGATATCATGCAGAGTGAATCAAATTGGCTGAAGACAGGCATCTGTGATGCTGGGGACTTCAGGAGGAGGCCGAGATGGATCATCCACATGCCTGGTGCTGCTCCTAGCATGCCCTCCTGCACTCTTCATTGAACCAGGGTTGATTCCCTGGCTTGATGATAGTGGTAGAGTGAGGTATATGCCCGGCCATGAGGTTACAGATTGTGGTTGAGTACAATTGTACAAATGCTTCAGCCTTATCTTTTGCACTGATTGCTTGGCTCCCCTATCATTGACAATGGGGATATTTGTGGAGCCACCTCCTCCTGTTAGTTGCTTAATTGTCCACTACAATTCATGACTAAACGTGGCAGGATTGCAGAGCTTAGATCTGATCCGTTGGTTATGGGATTGCTTAGCTCTGTCTATCGCATGCTGCATACGCTGTTTGGCATGCAAGTAGTCCTGGGTTGTAGCTTCACCAGGTTGACACCTCATTTTGAGGTATGCCTGGTACTGCTCCTGGCATGCCCTCCTGCACTCTTCATTGAACCAGGGTTGATTCCCTGGCTTGATGATAATGGTAGAGCGAGGTATATGCCCGGCCATGAGGTGACAGATTGTGGTTGAGTACAATTCTGCTGTTGCTGATGGCCCACAGCGCCTCATGGATGCCCAATTTTGCATTGCTAAATCTATTGAAATCTATCCCATTTAGCACGGTGGTAGTGCCACACAACATGATGGAGGGTATCCTCAATGTGAAGACAGGACTTTGGCTCCACAAGGCCTGTTATATGGTCACTCCTACCAATATTGTCATGGACAGATGCATCTGCAGCAGGCAGATTGGTGAGGACAAAGTCAATTTTGTTTTTCCCTCTTGTTGGTTCCCTCACCACCTGCCACAGACCCAGTCTAGCAGATATGTCCTTTAGGACGCGGGAAGCTCAGTCAGTAGTGGTGTTACCGAGCCGCTCTTGGTGATGGACATTGAAGTCCCCCACCCAGAGTATATTCTGTGCCCTTGCCACCCTCACCGCTTCCTCCAAGTGATGTTCAACATTGAGGTATACTGGTTCATCAGCTGAGGGCGGGGGCAGTAGGTGGTAATCAGCAGGAGATTTCCTTGCCCATGTTTGACATGATGCTTTGAGACTTCATGGGGTCTGGGGTCAATGTTGAGGACTCCCAGGGCAATTCCCTCCTGAACGTAAACCATTCTGCCGCCAACTCTGCTGGGTCTGTCTTGTGTTTGGGACACGACATACCCGGGGTTGGTGATGGTGGTATCTGGCAGATTGGCTGTAAGGTATAATTCAGTGAATATGACTATGTCGGACTGTTGCTTGACTAGGCTGTGGGTCAGCTCTCCCAACTTTGGCACAAGCCCCCATATGTTCGTAAGGAGGACTTTGCAAGGTCAACAGGTCTGGGTTTGCCATTGTCGTTTCCGGTGCCTGGATCGATGCCGGGTGGTCCGACCCTGCAAAGTCCTCCTTACAAACATCTGGGGGATTGTGCCAAAATTGGGAGAGCTGACCCACAGCCTAGTTAAGCAACAGCCTGACATAGTCATATTCACCGAATCATACCGTACAATGTCCCAGACACTGCCATCACCTACCCTTAGTATGTCGTGTCCGGTTTCATTCCTTATTGACTTTGTAGCGGTTAGATACAACTGAGTGGCTTGTTAGGCCATTTCAGAGGGCATTTAAGGGTCAACCACATTGCTGTGGGTCTGGAGTCACATGTAGGCCAGACCAGGTAAGGACAGCAAATTTCCTTCCCTGAAGGACATTAGTGAACCAGGTGGGTTTTTACAACAGTCGACAATGGTTTCATGCTATCACATCTGTGCCCGCCACCAGCACTCTATGCATTTTGCTACTAGTTTCCCGCTACTATGACCAGTGGTGGGTGAATAATTATAATTTATGAATAAAGCTACATCTAAACAAAGTAGATTTATGATTTCAGCTGGAACACTTCAAGTTGCCCAGCTGCTCCTTCTACCAAAACTGCTTAAATTTAAATTTATTTGTTCAGGGGATGTGGGCATGCTGGCTTGGCCAGCATTTATTGCCCATCCCTAATTGTCCTTGAAAGTGTGATGGTGAGCTGCCTTCTTGAACCACTGCAGTCCTTGGTTGCAGGTACGCCAGCAGTGCTGTTAGGAAGGGAGTTCCAGGATTTTGACCCAGCCGCAGTGAAGGAATGGTGATATTGTTCCAATTCAGGATGATGTGTGGCTTGGAGGGGAACTTGCAGGTGGTGGTGTTCCCATGCACCTGCTGCCCTTGTCCTTCTAGTTGGTAGAGGTCATGAATTTGGAAGGTGCTTTTGAAGGAGCCTTGGTGAATTGCAGCAGTGCATCTTGTAGATGGTACACACTGCTGCCACTGTGTGTCGGTGGTGGAGGGAGTGAATGTTGAAGGTGGTGGATGGGGTACCAATCATTTGGGCTGCTGTGTCCTGGATGGTGTCGAGCTTCTTGAGTGTTGTTGGAACTGCACCCATCCAGGCAAGTGGAGAGTATTCCATCACACTCCTAACTTGTGCCTTGTAGATGGTGGACAGGCTTTGGGGAGACAGGAGGTGAATGACTCGCCGCAGAACCCCCTGCCTCTGACCTGCTCTTGTAGCCACAGCACTTTTGTGGCTGGTCCAGTTCAGTTTCTGGTCAATGGTGAACCCAGGATGCTGATAGTGTTTTTAAAAAAAATGAATAGCAAATAATGGCACAAACATTTCACAGCTCCAGGATATTGGATTAGATTGTGTACCTCACTACCATTTGCCATTACATAAGTACCAACAGAATATGGCACAACTTGACACTAAGCAAGTCTGCACCACACCAAAACAGTGCAGGGAATTATCACAATTGCTAAACATAATAGTAGATTTCCCTTTGCCGGAACTTTAAGGTCAAATCAGTTATTAAAATACTGCGGAGATTACAGGTGAATAATTAGCATGAGAGCCTTTGAGAATTGAAAGCATCAATCAGTATGAGGCGCGCACTGTGGTTCCTCAAACAAGTTAAACTTCTTTTGACATCTAGTTATGTCCAAATGAAACTGATAACCCCGGGGTTCAGTTCCCTGTGAGAAAAGTTCACTGACAGACAGCATACAAATCTGATCTTAAATGAGAATCAAGAGAAACCAGCATTCCAAAAACTTGACAGTCCACAGCTGCTACCTGGGTCAGCTTAACAAAGACAATCCTGCTCTGCTGAACAGTGATATTAGCATCTGCATGTCTCAGTCTCATTATCAGACATCTGCCCACCTTTATTCTAACCCATAACCCAAAACCCTCCTTCTGCATTGACAGCCCTGCTTTTGTCATTGAACTATATTATTGAATTAGGTTTGGATTGCTCGGAAGATAGGTCTCATCGCCATTGGTGATAATTTTTTCTTTTCTAAAGGTGCTGAAGGTTTTTGACTTACATACATCTGAAATGTTATACAGACAGGGCGTATCTGCCCATAATATATCTAGGTTTTTACTCCCTGTGTGTATTTTTTCTCACTGATTATTGGAGAAAGCCCTGCTATTTTCCAACAGTGGCGATCAAAGTCATAACAGCATACTCTGACAGGTAAGAATAGCTTATTCAGATTGGTTTGGCAGGCGCACACTTAGAATTGCAAAGTCGAATTCAAAATGAGATATTCATAAAACTGGTAACATTGTCTTTCATTCCAAAAAGACATTACAGACTGTCAACAGTGTGCTAAAAAATAAGAAATGTTGACCTTTTTACTGTAGAGTTTTTTTCTCTACCATCACCTCCTTTCAAATGCACAATCCCCCACTTCAGCTGTATGTTATCTCAAATAATTACCCTGCGCTTCTGACTGTCCCTTGTGACTTAGCCTGCAAAAAGCTACTCATTGTAGGATAGTGTAGAGGGATTTAAAACCTGCTTCTTGTGGCCTAGCAACAGCTCTTAATTAACCACTCAGGTATTGGGAAGCCTCCCAGCCCAGCTCCTATCCATATGGCAGGAACATGTCCGCAGTGATAATCACTGAAGGAAATGTTGTATCAAAAGAGCTTGCTGAACAGAAAGCTTGTGCAAATTATTTTTAATGATTCCCCTCTGGTGAGTCAGCTTATTTATTATTTCAAACAGAGGTAGCAGGATCTACTTGTCCTTGACCTTTCTTTCCCCAGCACTTGCCCCTGTACAGACCTGCTACTCTGCTTCACCTCTGTTCCTAGCTGTAATATGAAGGGAATGCCCCAGCTGGAGAAAAGAAGCAGGCAGCTTACATTAGAACCATTTTGTTTCTTCAAACCGTACTGGATGTGCTTTATAGTTATTTTGCGTGACTCATTCTTCAGTTACTTCCTGTATTTAAAAAAATTTAAGAAAAGCAATTTGAGGTTGAATTGTAAATATAAGAGGTCTAAGGTGACAGAGTTCATCTTGGCAGTACAGATATAGACCTTACCCCACAGACTTAACCTATAATAGGTTATTTAATGTGGTTCGTGACCATTTAGAAATGGATTTGCAACTTCAGTGTTGCACAAATAGATACTTAAGCACGGAGAAACATTCTAAGTCCATCAAATAGTGGCAGCAGGTAGTGACAGGAGAAAAACTACTTTTGAACCAACCTAAATGACAGATTGAACACAAAATAAAATGTGCTAAGTTCAACATTTATACAAATCTGTTGCAAGAAAATAAACATTGCTCCCTCCTCCCATCATTTCCTAGTTATCTATTTTGTTTATATTTACATTTATATAAATTTAGCATTATGCAAATAAACAGTCATTCATGCATAAGATTTCACAATGCTGGAAGGGTGTGAGACTCATTACTGTTTGCGCAGCTGTACCTGGAATAGTGTCAATCTCCACCTTTTCAAGCACTACTTTGTGTTATCTTGTTAAGCTGCATCTGGAGTGAGGTACAGATCACTGCCACTTCTGCTTTTGTTGCCTTTCAAATAGGGAAGACACATGAAACTCAACTAATTTACTTTTTATTCTTCTGTACTATGCTGCATGTACAGTTTGTAACACTGATGGGCTGCTTTAAAAGAAACAGAAGCAATGTTTTTAGTGTGTCTTGTGCAGAATTTATTTCTCAACACTGTTTCATGTTGCAATCTGTTATTCTGCTATCCTGCACTCTGTAGTTCATGTAACACAGTAGTAGACTTTCCACGCTAACCAGCATTGATGCAGCCTATTCAATATTACCCTTCTCTATTCAATATTACCAATTAACAGCAATATGTGGATCCTGATCTATTCCACATGAAGGAATTTGTTATATTTTTAAATGTTAAATTCATTCCCTAGCCACTGACTCCAACCCTCGCCCTGGCTACTGAGATTATTTTTCATTTACATGCTGGCCTTCGGCAGTATCATTTGAAACTATAACGTCAAGTTCCACATGTATGCTGATGACACCTAGCTCTACCTCACCACCATCTCTCTCGACCCCTCCACTGTTTCTACATTGTCAAACTGCCTGTCCAACATTCAGTATTGGATGAGCAGAAATTTGCTTCAACTAAATATTGGGAAGATCGTAGCCATTGCCTTTGCTCCCCACCACAGATTTGTTCCCTAGTCACTGACTCCATCCCTTTCCCTGCTAAATGTCTGACGATGAATCAGACTGTTCACAACCTTGGTGCCATATTTGACCATGAGATGAGCTTCCAACCATGTGTCATCACTAAGTCCACCTACTTCCACCTCTATAAGATCACCTGATTCCACCCCTGCCTCAACTCATCTGCTGATGAAAACCTTCATCCATGCCTTTGTTACCCACAGACTTGACTGTTCCAATGCAACTCTTAGCTGGCCTTCCATCTTCCACCCTCCATAAGCTTAAGTTCTCCACCTTGCTCCCACTCTGTCCTTTCTGACCTTGGCCACCAGCAGTGTGCCAATGAAGCTCAACGCAAGTGTGAAGAACAGCAGCTCATCTTTTGACTGGGCACTTTACAGCCTTCTGGACTCAACATTGAGTTTAACCATTTTAGATCGTAACCTCTGCCCCATTTTGTTTCCTTTTTCTTTGCTGGTTTCTTTCTTCCATTTCTTTTCAGATGGCAACTATTCCTGCCATTCACACCTCCTCTAGGCACATGTTTTGTTTCTTTACTTGTCCCATTAACCCTTCCCTTTGGCCTTGCAGCACCAACTCTTTTGTCATTTAATCTCTCCTGCTCTCTGCCCTTCCCTGTTGTTCTTTTTCCCCCCTCCCCCCACCCCACCCAGCTTCACTTGCTTGAAACCTATTACATTTTTAACTTTTCCCAGTTCTGATGAAAGGTCACAAACCTGAAACGTTAACTCTGTTTCTCTCTCCACAGATGCTGCCTGACCTGCTGAGTATTTCCAGCATTTTCTGTTTTTATTGCACAACATTGCTGCCCATATCCTAACTCGCACCAAGTCCTATACACCCATCAATTCTGTGCTTGCAGACCTACTTTAGCTCACAGTTGAGCAATGTATCAATTTCAAAATTTTCATCCTTGTCTTCAATCACTCCACGTCCTCGGTCCTCCCCATCTCTATAATCTCGTTCAGCTCTCGAACCCTCCAAGTTATCTGTGCTTCTCCAATTCTGACCTGTTGAGCACCTCTGATTTTAATCGCTCCACCATTAGCACCCATGTCTTCAGCTGCCAAGGCCGTAAGCTCTAGACTTACCCTCTGAAAACCGCTCCGTCTTCCAACTCTTTCTTTAAATCGACCTCTTTGACCAAGCTTTTGGTCTTCTGCCATAACATCATCTTATGTGGCTTGGTGTGAAATTTTGTTTGATAACGCTCCTGTGAAGCACCTGGGGATGTTTTACTATGTTAAAGGCACTATATAAATGTAAGTTGGTGTTGTTGAGGCTGAACTCGATCATTCACAACTTTGGCATCCTATTTGAACCAAAAATGAGCTTTTACACCCACATCCACTCCATCATCAAAACTGCCTACTTCCATCTCCATAACATCACTTGTCTCTGTCCCTGCCTCAGCTTATCGACTGTTGACACTTTCATCCATGCCTTTGTTAGTTCTAGACTTGACTGTTCCAATGCTTTCCTAGCCAGCCTCCCATCTTCCACCCTTCATATACTTGAGCTGTTCCAAAACTCTGTTGCCCATGTCCTAACTTGCACCAAATCTGATTAACCCATCATCCCTGTGCTTGCTGACCTACATTGGCTCCTGGTTTGGCAATGCCTCACTATTAAAATTCTCATCCTTGTTTTCGATCTCTGTAACCTCCTCCAGCCATACCACTCTCCAAGATATATGCGCTCCTCCAATTCTGCACATCCTCAATTTTAATTGCTCCACCATTGGCAGCCGTGCCTTCAGCTTCCTGGGCCCTAATCTCTGGAATTCCGACACTAAACCTCTCCATCTATCTGTGGCTCCTCTTTTAAGATGTACCTTAAAATTGACCTCTTTGATTAAGCTTTTGACCACCTGACCTAATATCTGCTTATGTTGCTTAGTGTCAAATTTTGTTGATAAAGCTCTTGTGAAGTGCTTTGGGACATTTAACGATGTTAAAGACACTGTATAAATTCAAGCTGTTGTTCTTGTTGTAGATGGCAGAACTTCAAAATTGAACCAATATACTGAATTTTCTACTCTTAATATTTGATGAGCATAGAATCATAGAATGGTTACATCACAGAGGAGACTATTCGGCCCATCAAATCCATGCTAGCTCTCAAGACCAATTTAGCTAGTCCCACTCCCCTGTCCTTACCCCATAGCCGTACAAATGTTTTCCCTTTGGATTCTTAGCCAATTTGCTTTTACAAACCATGATTGAATCTGCCTCCACCACTCATTCAGGCAGTGCATTCCAGTTCCTAACCACTCACTACGTGAAAAAGCTTTTCCTCATGTCACCTTTTGTTCATTTGCCAATCACTTTAAATCTGTGTCCTCTGGTTCTTGACCCTTCTGCCAATGGAAATAGTTTCTTTCCATCTACTGTGTCTAGACCCCTCATGATTTTGAACACCTCTATCAAATCTCCTTTCAACCTTCTCTTCTCTTCTCTAAGGAGAACAACCCCAGTTTCTCCAATCTAACCACGTACCTGATGTTCCTCATCCCCACAACCATTCTTGTAAATCTTTTCTGTGATACTTGAAGATGAAAGAATGATGTCAATCAGGCAACATAGGAGTAGCAACATAGCAACAAAGGAATTCTCTTGATCCAACTTTAGCCAAAATTATGCCGAAATTTATGCTGGTCTCTGCACCTGAATATAAATACTGGCATAAAACAAGCAAAAACCAATGTAGCCAATTGTCCTTTAAGTCCCTCTTTATCTTCTTTAAAATTAAAATCTGAGTCCATCAACCATTGTTTGTATACAATGTGAACAACAAGATGGCAGATAGAGTATAATGTAGGGAAGTGTGAAGTTATTCACTTTAGTTGTAAGAATAGAAAAGCAGAGTATTTTTGAAAAGGTGCGAAACTTGTATGTGTTGCTGTTCAAAGAGACTTTGGGTGCTCGTACAAGGAATGCAAAAAGTTAGCATGCAGGTGCAGCAAGCAATTAGGAAGGCAAACGGCATGTTGGCCTTTATTGCAAGGGGGTTGGAGTACAGGAATAAAGAAGTCATGTTACAATCGTACAGAATTTTGGTGAGACCATATCTGGAGTACTGTGTGCAGTTTTGGTCTCCACATTTAAGAAAGGATAGACTTGCATTGGAGGCAGTACATCGAAGGTTCACTAAATTGGTCCCTGAGATAAGCAGGTTGGCCGATGATGAGAGGCTGAGTAAATTGGGACTATATTTGCTGGTGTTTAGAAGAATGAGAGGCAACCTCATTGAAGCATACAAGATTCAGAAGGGGCTTGCTAGGTTACATGCTGAGAGATTGTTTCCACTGGTTGGGGAATCTAAAACACGGGGGCACAAACTCAAGATAAGGGGCTGATCATTTAGGACTGAGATGAGGAGAAATTACTTCACTCAAAGAGTTGTGAATCTTTGGAATTCTCTACCCCAGAGGTTATGGATGCTCCATCATTGAATACATTTAAGGCTGGGATAGACAGATTTTTGGTGTCTCAGGGAATCAAGGAATATGGGGAGCAGGCGGGAAAGTGGAGTTGAAGCCAAGACCAGCAATGATCGTATTGAATGGCAGAGCATGCTCACGGGCCATATGGTCGACTCCTGCTCCTATTTCTTGTGTCTTGTGTCTTGTATTAAGCACAGCATGTTTAAGAAAATGGAATTGTAGAAGCTTTTCTTTTTTTAATGTAAAGTTTCTGATGCCATAAAAAAAAATCATCAGCTATGGAAAGTACACTGAAGTCAGAGAAATAAAGAAGATTGCTAAAAGAAATAGGTTACAAGACACCAGAAATAGTGACTTCGGGTCCTGCTTTACCGAAGAGGTCAGAACAGGCGTAAATGCAGGAAAACAGAATTCTCTAATCTTTTGCATAGAGCGAGGCTATGCTAATAAGCTATGTTGCATTTCAGCAGACAAGTCTGGAGTGGCACAAAATAATTGGAAACTTTGCATGTGGCAATGTTTTAGTCTAAAATCTGTTCAACATGAACTTCTTCAGGAACAGAGGAAACAATTCCATTATTACGTCTTAGGTACAACAAAACTTTCCAGGAAATTCCAGGTCATAAAGTCTGATTACAAAGAATATTTTTGGTTTCTTTTCTTCTGATGATATCAGTTTCACTTTTCCACTTGCATTGGACAATCTTTATAGTACTGTCTGACATAATAGGCTGAATTTTCGGTCCCCGCCAGAGCCTGGATCGGAGGTGACAGGGCCAAAAATTAGCCCCACCAGCCAGCATATTGGTTCCGTTGCTCCATCCTGCCTCTGGGCCATTTTTGTGGAGGCGGAATTGGGACCAGAAAGGCTGCGCATCTGCATGCGGCGGGTAGCTGATCAGGCTTGTTAAGAGCCTATTGGAGGCCAATTAAAGGAGGACGACTGGAATTTTCCAGAAGGCTTCAAGGTTCCTGCACTGACAGGGGCCAGTTTAGGTGCCTGGAGACAGGCCCCCAGTGGCAGACCGGGGGCCAATGCTCCAGACAAGCCTAGAGGCCCTCCCTCCCTGCCTGGCTGCAGGAGTACCTGTTACAACCGAGGTGGGAGGAGTGCACTGTCTATCTCTAGTTCCACTTCTCCACAGGTCACTACATATATTTAAATATTTACCCAGTTACCAAAATGGCCAATTATACTCTACTTTTATGTCAGAATAAAATACACCAACCAGGTTTCTTTAATAAACAATAACGTTATTAATTTATTATAAAACAAGACTTAGTCAAAACAGATGCAAAGCTTTAGCACACAGTTTGAAATATGGCAGTGAATATATATATTCCCTTCTAAATACCCAACACACACATTGGTTAAAGAAGAAATAAAAAAAAATTCTTTGCAGAGATCTTTTTACAAAAAAACCAAAAAAGAATACTTTGGCCAAATACTTGTTAACTCTTGAAGGAAAAGGAGAAGATTTGGAATGTTATCAGTTGTCCCTTTTTTCTGGCGTCCCAAATACATGTAGACCGCTGTCACTGGGATCTTTCTGGAGCAGTTCTTTTCAGGTGGCATCGAGGATTAATCTGACAGGCTTTCCAGGAGAAATGCAGCATCAGGGGTTTTAGCTATCACTCACTGGATTCACAGGATTTCTCAGAGAGGTGGAGAATAGATGAACTGATGTCTTCTCTCTTAGCAGGCTGATCTCCAACTGACTCAAAACAGCATTCAAAATGAGACCAACTCTTGACCACCATATATCTTGACATATTACTTCTCTGTAAACAACTCCCATAGTCAGAAGGCACCTGCTGTTTACTTATCTGAAGACATGTGACATCCAGTAAATGTTGTTTTTAAACAGATCTTCCAGTGACTTTTTCAAAAAAAGCAAAATCTCGCATCTATGGAATCACTTCAATCCCGAATGAATCCATCTTCACAATCTTCAACCATTAAAAAACAGAAGCACTTTCATAACAAGCTACAGGCCACTCTGTAGACGAGATCCCACTGCACGCAACCCCCACCCACTCCATACAGCAGTGACCTGGCTGCTGAACTCATTTTTTTAATTGATGATTTTAAAAAGTTGGAGAGAGGGCACCTCCATTTTGAAGCGCCCTCTCTCTTACTAAATTTCCATTGTAGCCTGCTGCTCCTCTCAAGTTGGAAGGTCTCTGATTGGCCCTCCAGCTTTGAGAGCCCACCCATCATCCTTAATTGTATGGCGCACCGGTCTCCATGCCAATTAAGGGGCACTCTTATGAAAATCCCAATGAGTGACTGTTTCCCCCCAGAGGGCGTGTTCGGGACTCTGAAACGGTCCTGACCTCTGTTCCTCACCCCCGGAGGGAAAATTCAGTCCAGTGTGTATTGTTCAAGGCACATTCTCGAATACAGAGGCCATGTAAATTATCTGATTAATCAATACGGTGCCTACGTGATGAAGGGATTTACAATGCAGAGAATTTTGGTGATGTTAGCAGACATATTTTGAACTTAGCAAAAATGTACTTTAGGCAATCAATAGTAGTTAGGTATTGTCTTTTCCTCTTTCCACTTTAGTCTCTACTTCTCATTTCATTTATCTCAGAGACTTACAGGTCAAGGAGGCTTTTTATTATTAATTGTGCTCAGGATAGGGGCAACACTGGCAAGGCCCCATTTATTGTCCATCCTTTGTTATCCTGGGAAGGTGGTGCAGGGTGGTCTCCTTGAATCTTGTAGTGATGATGCTCCGAAGATGTTGTTATATAGGGAATTACAGGATATTGACTCAGGAAAAGAGATATATGTCCAAGTCAGGATGATGTATGACTTGGTGAATTTGGAGATGATCAACATGATCAACATTGCCAACGGACAGCATTAGGAGGGTCCAGATCTCTTTTTAATCTACATGCTTTCCGTTGGTGACATCATCCACAGCAATGCTGCCAATGCCCAGCTCAACCTCTCCTCCTCCTCTCGCAACCCCTCTACTATCTCTGTATTGTTAGATTGTCTGTCCGATATCCAATCGAGGATGAGCCACAATTTCCTACAGTTAAACATTGGGAAGAAAAGAAAAAAAGAAAGACTTCCACTTATTATTCACTTTTCACAACCTGATGACATCCAAAAGCACTGTTACAACCAATGTAGTACTTTGGAAGTCACTGTTGTAATGTAGAAAAATGACAGAAGCCATCATCTCCGTTTTCCACCACAAAGCTTTTACCCTTGCCACCAATTCCATCCCCTTACCAGATATCATCTCAGAATGAACGGAATTGTTCACAATCTCAGAGTCCTATTCAACTCGGGCGGCACAGTGGTGCAGTGGTTAGCACTGCAACCTCACAGCTCCAGAGACCCGGGTTTGATTCTGGGTACTGTCTGTGCGGAGTTTGCAAGTTCTCCATGTGAGCACGTGGGTTTTCGCCGGGTGCTCCGGTTTCCTCCCACAGCCAAAGACTTGCAGGTTGATAGATAAATTGGCCATTGTAAATTGCCCCTAGTGTAGGTAGGTGATAGGGAATATGGGATTACTGCAGGGTTAGTATAAATGGGCGGTTGTTGGTCGGCACAGACTCGGTGGGCCGAAGGGCCTGTTTCAGTGCTGTATCTCTAAATAAAATAAAACTCCAAGATGAGCTTGCATACCTATATGCTCTTCATCACAAAGACCAGCTACTTCCACCTCTGTAACATTGCCCGCCCCTGCCCCGTCTCAGCCCATCTGCTGATGAAAATCTCATGCATGCCTTTGTCACTTCCAGACTGGACTATTGTAATGCTCTCCTGGCCAGCCTCCCATCCTTCACCCTCTGGAAACTTCAACTCATCTGTCCCTATCCTATTACAGAAAATGTCCAGTTCAACTAACACCCATGTAGTTGCTAACATAGGTTGGCATCTTGTCCTCCAATTTAAAGTTCTCATTCTTGTCTTTAAGTCCCTCCATAACCTCGTTCTCTCCATCTCTGTAATCTCCTCTAGCTCTACAATGTCTGGCTCTGGATATGCATCTCCCCTCCCTTTGGCCCACCATTAGCAGCAAGCCATGCCTTCAAATGCCCAGAAATCACCCTTTGGATATCGCCTGCCTCTCCTTCTTTAAAACCCTTAAAACACACTTTTTTGACCAAGCTTTTGGTCACACTTCCATTATTTCCTCTGTGGCTTGGCATCCATTCATTGCTGTGAAGCGCCTTGCAATGTTCTTCTACATTAAATGCAAGTGGTAGTAGTTGCTGTTGTTAATGGTGTTCCCATGACAGTGCTGCTTTTCACAGTGATAGAGGTCACAGGGGAGGGAGTTGCTGCGTTGCTTCTTGTGCAAACTGTAGCCACAGTGCTCTGGCAATAGAGGTGGTGGATATTGAGTTCAGTGGCAGGAGTGTCGATCAAGTGAACTACTCTGTCATGAATAGTGTAGAGCTTCTTGAGTGTTGTTATAACTGCAACCCATTCAGGTCAATGGTGACTATCCCATCACATTCCTGATTTAAGTCTTGTCGAAGGTGAAGAGGCTTTAAGTGGACAGGACATGAACCACTGATTGCAGAATCCCAAGCCGCTGCCCTACTCTTATAAGCATGATGTTGGTACATTATCCATTTAAGCTTCTGGTCACTAGTGACGTAAAGATGCTGACAGTGATGGGGAGGAGAAACTTGACAATGCTGGTGCCACTAAAGGCCACGGAGAGATTGCTGGATTTTTATATTTTAATGCATGTTCACTGATTGTACAACCTGAAATTACATGGCAGGAAACTTTATATTAAATGCAGTTCACAGAAAGGAAAAGTTGAATCTTAACTCTTGGTGGGTTGGAATTGGGTGAAATGTTAAAATTTTTAAAATATCAAACCCAGCCCCACTCCACCCAGGGTGAGGGGAGGAACCCAAACTCCTTTGGGACACCCAGCTGCTGAAGGGAGGTGAGGACAGCTTCGGGAAGAAGATAAGTGCCTTGTGCTTTCCCCCAGTACCTCAAGCTTCCTTGTCATCAGACCACCGTCCTCATATACCCATCCTTGGGTCAAGGATCGGACCCACACCCCCACTCTCCCACTAGCAGAAGCAGGCGACTTACCTCCAGCTACAGTCTGCTTGAGAGTGCTCCCCGCCTGACTGGAACTGGAAGCCAAGACTATCAATCAGGCTGACTTCTGGACAGGAAACATGTCAAACCAAAACTACACACACTATGGAATCAAAACTTTGAGTTTCCTGACAGAAACTCTGTCTATGTAACCTGCCCGGTGAAGATTCTGCCTGAAGAGTCTGCCTTGTGTTTCGATTGTTTTCTCACAAATATAAAGAACAGCCATTTAGAACACCATCATGCAGTTGTCTTAAGGCATATTAAGGACACTGCGGTAGTCTGGAATTATGATATTGCTGCTGTAGGTAAGATCAGTGTTTAAATGTAATGAGTTAAACTGACCATTTATAAGTATTAAAATTTCAAAAAGTGAATGTTAAAATGTGAAGCTATATACTTTTCTAGGGGATCACATGATGACTCATTTTTACTGCTGAGTAATACTTGATCTAAGATAGTTCTCCTAATTAGTAGAAGGAGAAAGTACAACAATCTTTAACAGAAATGGTACTGATGGCCCCAGCGTTATTATAAATCACTTTACACAAATTTATTTACGTCACTTTGCCAAGATTGACTCAATATGTTGGAAGATTTTATCAGAGGAGTATAGATTATTTTATGAATTCCCGAGCCTGTGGCTAGAAGAGACAATTTGAATTGTGTGAGATGTGATGATTAGTGCAAGGAAGTGCTTGGCAGTGAAGGGCTCTAGAAACTACCCCACTATCCATGGCTAGGTCAGTACGGAGTGTAGCATATTAAGGGAAAGAGATTTTCATGCTTTTGGACCAAGGTGTAAAAGGTTCCGGTATGAAAATGAAGGCAATGGGTTTCATCTGTAGGACAAATAAATGATATAAATAATCAAAAATATAACTGCTGCCAAATTAGAACATTTTCAGATTCACAGGTCAGTTTTTATGTCAATGTTAATCTAAAGGTAAAAATAAGCAGGATGTTTATGGAACTGAACTGATATTATTCCACCTTTTCATTTTTATAATTATTTCACAGATACACTAGGGGGATTGTAACCAGGAGGGGATCTAGGAGGATAGAGAGTCAGGCAAATGCCAAGTACCCTGACCTCAGCAGCATGAGGCCCAGGCAATTTTAACTTCCCGTTCTCAACTGCATACCGCTAAAACGGACGGAAAGTGGCAGGTGGTTGCTACAGGGAGTGGAGGTTTGGGCAGCAAGATGCCAGTAGCCGACACCAAAAGGAGACTCACCAGCAGTAAGGTAAATCATGGGAAGTGGTTTTGGGCAGGTCTCTTGGCAGTAAAGTTGGGGATGCTTGGGCACTCCTGCATTTCCTGCTCTCCCACAAGGAATGTTAAAAAAAAACTACCTTAAATGGCCTCTTCTGATCCCAGTTCCTCTTCTGTTTTCCTCATCTGGCGAGAAAGCCACAATTATTTTCCCACTCAGGCCAGAGTTAAAATTACAGTTGGGGCCTGATGATGTCATTGGACCCCCAATCAGCATATCTAAAGAATGACCAAGCCGGCTTTGGGGGTGTGCCTTTGCCACCTGCTTGGGAGAACAGGGCCTGAATTTTACGAGTGCGCCGCAGTTCACGGCGGCACACTCTGATGGCGGCGTGTATCCCGCACGCATGCGCTGTCCCTGAGCCTCCGCGGTATTATGCAAAGCGGCTCATTTAGATAGAGGGGGTGGAGTGGCCACAACCGATGATGTAGTGGGGGCAGCCGCGGCGTCTACGGCAACGGTGTCCGGCCATGGTAGCATTTTTAAAGGGCTTTAAGCCCTTACAATTAATTTTAATTTTTAAAGGTGTATCATTGTAAAATTTTATTAAATAAAAACTTTTGTGATGGAAGCCCTTCCCTAAACCCCCATGGTCATTTCATTGCCCAAAATGACCAACAATTTTCTTTTTCAAATACCCAAACTTCCCCCCACAACCTTCAATCTTTTCCCCTTCATCCCCTTCCCACCATCCCCACATTCAATCAAAATTATTTTCCCTGCTCCTCCAACCCTCCCGCCCTGAAAATTTTATTCCTCCTGCCTCCCCACGAGGATCTCGCCTCAGAACTCTGTCCGGCGTGGGATGGCTACCGCCTGCAGCTAAATTAATTTAAATATCATTAGGGTTCATTTTAATATGGAGATGAAGGGCCCGCTGCCAGGCAATGGGGCGGGCCGCACTGAGGGTCCCCCCGCCACGGATAATATGTGGCGGGCCCTTCTCGACGTCGCAGGTCAAGGCGGGGCCTCTCCCCGCAGAATTTTACCGGCCCCCGTGCCGCAACCCATGGCGTCAAGGGGCCAGTAAAATTCAACCCCAGGTTAAAATCAAGGATGGTGCGATCCAGATTGGATTTCAGTGGTTAGGTCATCCAGTTGATCTTAACTGCTCATCTGCCTGGTCGGTAGCGTTAACGTCACCCCTAGTATCAGGATATAGTATATAGATGCAATACATTGTGCTAGTTTCTTGATTTGTATTGTATAATGAGTCTGACCTGTGCAGTATGTTAATAGGTGGTCCAAGCTTGTGCTGGCGTTTGGTGTGTTGGGAGAGGTATTTGTTGATCATGTTAAAGCTCGAACTGCTGAGTGTGTGTTGGTTTCTTTTAGTTGGCTTATACATAGTACTTCTTTTCACATTTAGAAATTATAATTATGTAGGAAGTGTAAGAGTGGTTCTAATGCAATCATACTTGTGTTTATACCTCACCTTTTTATGTCAATAGCCTCAAAATGGTACAAACAATGAATTACAGTCACCACTGCTTATAGTGATATCCCTACAATGCACGGTGGATGGTAAAACCAAAAAGCAAAGCCGAGAGAGAAAGAAAAACTTGCAGATATATAGCGCCTTTCACAGCCTCAGGACATCCCAAAGCACTTTACAGCCAATGAAGGATATTTTGAAATATAGGCCTGAATTTTACCAATCGGGCGGATGACCCAATGTTGGGGTGAAAAGCAAATCGCAAACCCGCACTTTCTGGCAGCAGGCCCTGCTAGGCGATTTTATCACAGGTGGCCTACTAATTGGCCACCTGCGGGCCAGCCATCAAATTAAGGACGGTGGGTGGGCTTTTCATACTACCAGCCCAATCAGAGGGCCAGTAGCTCTGAATCCTCAGCATGCCACCAGGAGAGATAGGCGCTGCTGAGGCAGGCAGGAGACCTCAGGACCTTGGACAGGTAAGTTAAAAAAAAAGGAATAAATCAGGGGGCTGAGAGTCGGAGAGGAAACCACTCTGGGGAAATCGTTGGGACCGCAGGGGGTGCCTTCCCTGCCCATGGCCCCCTCTTTGTGCCTTGGATCCTCTGGCTCTGATGGCTCCCAGGGCTGCTGCATGGAGGCCACCTCCATTAAGCTGGTGACCTCCCCACACGACGGATGGCCACTCCATTGTTGGCAAAATGCTGGCGGCTCCATAAAATGACCTTTAACAGGGCATTTGAGTATGCAAATTGACTGTCCACCTCCTTGCAGTAGGCAGCCGATCTGCATTGTAGCCCTCCGCTGGGAAATGCCACTTTGGCGGGACAGTTTCAGGGAGCTGTTGCTGTCCCAATGCGGCTCCCCGCAAATTTACTAGCTCCTCCCACCCCCCCCCCCCCTCCCCACCACCATGCCACCCTGGGCCGGTAAAATTCTGATGTTGCAGATTTGGCAGCCAATTTTGCACAGCACACTTCCACAAACAGCAATGAGATAAATGGTTAGATAATCTGTTTTAGTGATGTTGGTTGAGGGATAAATGTTGGCCAGAGGCACCAGAGATAACGCCACTGCTGTTCTTCTAAATAGTACCATGGAATCTTGTGCCTCCACCTGAGAGGGCAGAAGAGGCCTTGGTTTAGTGGCACATCCGAAAGACAGCATCTCTGACCGTGCAGTACTCTCTCAGTACTAGACTGGAGTACTAGCCTAGAATATGTACTCAAACCTCTGAAGTTGAACTTGAACTCACAAGCTTCTGACTCAACGTCAACAGTGCTGACACTGAGCCATGGCTGGCACCAAAGTAACCAGCATACCTTTTTTTAAAAAAAAGGTCTCCACTTCACAGCTGTCTTTCATAATTGATAGCAGTCGCATACAGAATCTCATCACTGAGTAAACGCACTTTAACATGGTGCAAAGACTGATTGAAATTGCTTGAAGACCCAATTTTGCCTGAAATTAGCAGAGCCTATTTAATTGTTAAGTGCGAGGCAAGTACATATTGAACTGCCTCAAATAATTGTGTTTAATACGTTCTAAGTGGCACCTTTGTAATGGACTTCAATGGCAAATGGTTAGCGTTATTTGCATGACATAGGTGGCTGTTCGTGATAAGCGCGTACGGTGTAAGAGATGGGGTCTGTACTTTTTAAGTGCAGTAACATGTCTGGAGGCCAGTCTGCACGAACAATGTCAAAAGCAACAATAAGATAAATATTGAAAATAAATACTTGTCTACCTGTTGTCTTGTCTAGGGGGGAATGTTGGCCTGGATGTGAGGGGGTCTCCCTGTTCTTCTTCAATGTGCACATGATTCATAAGACAGGCCACAGTTTAACAGCTCAACTGAAAGCTGTCACCTTTAAGAATGCTGCGCCCCCTCAGTACTGCACTGGAGTGTCAGCGTGGATTATGACCTTAAACCCTGGTGTGGGGCTTAAATTTGCAGTCTTGTGACCCAGAAGTAAGAGTGCTACCAGCTGAGTCTAGCTGACATACGGCTTGCCAATAGGATAGGAATGGAAGCCAGGGGCAGGAATGATTATTTCAGACTCTGCTCTTCATCTTTTCTGATTTAAAAAAAAATCTAATTGTATTGTTCACATTTGCCTGTTGTCAGTGTTAGATCTAATTTCATTAATTCCATTGTTCTAATTGATAAGAGGAAATGGAAACAATTCCTCCCAATAGTTATTGTAGTCCACTAAATCCTGCAGTGAAATGCATAAAAATAAACTTTTTTGGCTTATGTTAAATTGATGGAAGAGCAAGTTTAAGCTTGAACACCTCTTTAATTTCAGGGATAGAAATTATTCTTTTTTTATGATAACTGAGGGAAGAGGGGTGGGGGGGGGTGCGGTGGGGGGGTCATACAGAAACCTCTCTTACATATTAATGAATTCTTATTATTGATCTAGAATAAGTTCATTCAAAGTCTGCTTCTACAATGGTGAGGCAATCAGTCACAGTGCCCACAATCTGTAAAGACCACTGGAGGGATGATGTTGGATGTGAAAACTCAGACACTAAATGAAATCATTACTAATTGGATTTAGACAGGACTGTGTCAGGGTTCATCCATTCTTTCTACGTGAAATTCGTAAATTTGATCAATCATCAAGGGGTACACCTCGATAATACATTTTCCTTTAAATTGCATTATGCAAATTAATCAGCAAAATTTGTTTCCTTTAAGCATATTAACAACTGCCTTGAACAAAAGCCAGCTCTGACTTCAGACAGCATTCAAACTCACATGGTTCCAACCAAGTAGGCCTGATCTGTAAGGAATGTGAACTGTGAGACGCAGTAGATTCCAAGCATATTTTTTCAACTCTTTACGAAAACTGCTCCAGTTGGACCAGGATTTCATCAGGTAGAATATATGTTTGGATAAATAATGGGGTCTGGTTCTGATTCTAATTATTTGAATCCTAATCACAGTCCCTTTTTTAAGTAATTTAGATAGGAATTATTTTGGCCCAGATTTTGCAGTGGTAATGGCGGTGAAACTGTTACTGTTCACTGTCATTTTCCAGTGAACCGGACAGCAACTTCTGGAGTCTTGCACACGCACAGAATAACACGGAAATCCAGAAATGGCATCAGTGATTCTGTGCTTCTCTGGATGGTGTGCTGTTGAGGTATCCCCAAACTGCAATCAATGGGAAATCTAATTGACGAGAACTGCCACTCTTAGGCTGTAAAAACCCTTGAAAAATTTACACCTTGTTGAATGAGGTGTAATGGGTTTTTAGTATTAAGATCATAATTACTGCTAAGCATCCTTATTGGCCCTAAACAGCTAATTTTATCTTTGTGGAATGTCAACTTTCGCCATTATGATAAAAAAAGTGTCATATTATTAAACAAAAATTTAAATTTGTTTCTCATCATAATCATTTATTTCACGATCTGAAAATTTAAATTAAAACTGAAGGATATTAAATGCTTGTAACTTCATGGTTTTCTGTCTGTGAGAATACTTCAGTGTGATTGGCTGCTTACTTGCTTGCTGACATTACTGCTGCTGCACGCCAAGACCTCTTCTTGACTTGGTGCTGACACTCCAGTGCAGTACTGAGTGAATGCTGCACTGTTGAGGTGCCGTCTTTTGAATGAGACATTAAATTTAGGCCTCTTCTGGTGGACGTAAAAAAATCCCATTACGCTATTTTGAAGAAAAGCCGGGAGTTATCCCTGGTGTGTTGACCAATATTTATCCCTCAATCAGCATCACTAAAAAAAAACCTGGTGATTATCACATTATTGTTTGTAGGAGCTTGCTGTGTGCAAATTGGTTGCTGTGTTTCCTACATTACAACAGTGACTACACTTCAAAGTATTTCATTCGCTATAAAGTGCTTTGGGGCATCCTGTGATCAAGAAAAGTGCTATATAAATACATAAATGCAAATCTTTTTTCTTTTCTCTCTTCACATGCTGCATATTTTCCATATCCTGCTACAAGTATCCCCAAAGCCACAGTGGGTGGCAGGCAATTATTTATTTCCCCATATATCTAGGCTATAAATATCGAGCATTTCCTTTTCTAAATTTAGAAATGTTTTATCCATGATTCTTTATTGGAAAAGAAGGTACATGGCATCATGATGGGTAAGCCATTGCATGATGCCTCGTACTTAAGTGTCTGCAGTCTTGTAATGAATAGTTGTCCATCTGATCTTTGCAACATGGCTGAAAATGGAGAGTTTGCATTTGTGGTTTGTACTGATAGCTTTATGGAAGGGAGGGATAGTGGGACCTCATGATGCGTAAACATCCATGAAATCCCTAAAAGTATATTGTACACACACTATATATATATATATATATATATATATACACATACACACACAGGCATTGGATCCAAAACGTATTTGATCTTTCTCAAGTTTCTTATCTTAGGTAAACCTATTGTTAGAACAGGAGCTAAGGAGTGTATAGTGTAAAAATCAAATTAACTGCAGTTTTTACTCATGTTCCTTAGCATAGATGAAACCATTTTTGAGCCTATAAAATAGTTTCATGCCACACCAGTGAGAGGTTAACTATAGCCTTTTGACCTCTATGTGAATTGTATAATTTAGAACCATAGAAGAATTACGGCACAGAAGGAGACCATTCAGCCTGTTATGTCCGTGCCAGCCAAAAAAACTAGCTGCCCAATCTAATCCCACCTTCCAGCACCTATAGAAGAAGAATTTCAATGTTAGATTCTGAGGACTTAGATTTTGAACTTTCAAAACACAGATACTCATCCACAGTGGCGCAGTGGTTAGCACCGCAGCCTCACAGCTGCAGTGACCTGGGTCCAATTCTGGGTACTGCCTGTGTGGAGTTTGCAAGTTCTCTCTGTGTCTGTGTGGGTTTCCTGCGGGTGCTCCGGTTTCCTCCCACAGCCAAAAGACTTGCAGGTTGATAGGTAAATTGGCCATTATAAATTGCCCCTAGTATAGGTTGGTGGTAGGGGAATATAGGGACAGGTGAGGATGTGGTAGGAATATGGGATTAGTGTAGGATTAGTATAAATGGGTGGTTAATGGTTGGCACAGACTCGGTGGGCCGAAGGGCCTGTTTCAGTGCTGTATCTCTAAATCAAAATTTTAAGTCCTTGAGCTAGCAGAGATCTGCATTGTATTTTAACTAACGGCTTAATGGTTAAGTGCAGTTGGTGGCTGGTAGCAAGTGATAGAGTTCAAAAAAGTTCCTGGTTAGAGCATGTCCAGCTGTGGTTGTGTTCAGATTCTGCATTGAACCTCAATATCCCTGAGCTAGGAATGGAAAAATCAGCTAGGGTTGCTACTCCAGAAGATATTTCAGTGGCTCCTGTTGCAATGACCAAATGTTTTCACATTTCAAACTGAAAGTACAACGTCAGCAATGTGAATTTTTTATAGTAGGCTATGGAAACAAAGAATTTCATCAGTTTAGTACTTGACAGACTTTTGAGGAGAAGAAGAGTAGTGCAGCGTAGTCACAGTTGCAGAAGATATCATTGGTGGCTTTAACTATGTGGTTCGGTGTAGTCATACAGTCATAGGGTTGGATTTTATGGGCCCCACTGAGGCGGGATTGGAGGTGGGGAGGGGGCACAGAGTATCATGATGAGTGTGTTGGGGGGGGGGGGGTGCGGCAGGGTGGAGGGCCCATCACCTCGCCCTCACTCAGCGACCACCACTAAGCACTCCCCTCTCCAAGGCCTTCCAGACTGACCCCGGTGACCCCACCTTATTTACCTCTTGCCCGGGGTTCCACCGCTGAGCCTGGGTCGGAACCTTTGTAGTACTGGCAGTGGCCCCAGTGGCACTGCTGATACTGCTGAGCTGCCAGCCCTCTGATTGCCCAGCAGCTCAGAGATGCGGGATCCCCATCTTTAAAGGGACAAGGATCCCGTCTCCTGAAACTTACATTTAAAAACACCAGAGAATTGCTCCGGGGGGCCGCGGAAATGCAAAGGCGGGGTTCCCCCCCCCCCGCCCTTTTGGCCCAGCGTCAGAAGCCCCGCCTCCTACACAAAATCCAGCCCATAGAGTCATTATGGTGCAGAAGGAGGCTATTTGGCCTATCAAGTTCATGCCAGCTCTCTGTAGAACAATCCAGTCAGTCCCATTCCCCCGCTCTATACACGTAGCTCTGCAAATTTATTTCCCACAAGTGCCCATCCAACTTCCTTTTGAAAACATTCATCACCTCTGCTTCCATCACCCTCGTAAGCAGTGAGTTCCAGGTCATTACCACTCGCGTAAAAAAGTTCTTCCTCACATCCTCCTGTATCTCTTTCCCAAAACCTTAAGTCTGTGTCCCCTAGTCCTTGCACCAACAGTTAATATGAACAGCTTTTCTTTGTCTACCTTATCTAAACCTGTCATAATCTTGTATATCTCATATCAAATCTCCCCTCAATCTCCTATGCTCCAAAGAGAACCTTTCCCACCTAACCTTGTAGCTAAAATCCCTCATCGCTGGAACCATTCTGATAAATCTCCTCTGCACCCTCTCAAGGACCCTGACATTCTTCCTAAAATGAGGTGACCAGAACTGGATGCAACACCCTAGTGTGGCCTAACCAGAGCTTTATAAAGGTTCAGCATAACTTTCCTGATTTATGAAGCCCAAAATCCCATGTGCTTTGCTAACGATTGTCAATATGTTCTACCACCATCAAAGATCTATGCTCATGAATCCACAAGCTCCTTTTTTACTGCACACTCTTTAAAACTGTGCCACTTAATCTATATTGCCTTTCGCTATCCCTTCTGCCAAAATGAATCACCTCACACTTCTCTATGAAATTCCATCTGCCATTTGTCTGCCCATTCTGTTAGCCTATCTGTGTCCTGTTGCAGTGGATTGGTACCATCCTCACAGTCTGCCACACCTCCAAGTTTGGTATCAATGGCAAATTTTGAAATTTTACTCAGTATTCCAATATCCACGTCATTTATGTATATCAAAAAAGCACTGAACCTAGGGGAACGTCACTGTCTACCATCCTCCAGTCTGAAAAACAACCATTTACCATGACTCGCTGTTTTCTGCCCTTAAGGCAATTTTTTATCGAAGCTGACACTGACCCTCCTATTCCATAAGCCTCAATTTTGTTAACCAGCCTTTTATGTGATACTTTGTCAAACACTTTCTTAAAATCCATATAGACAACATCTATTGCTTTCCCTTCATCAACCTTCTCTCGTACTTCATCAAAAATTCAATTAGAATTGATCATGCATGATATGCCCTTTACAAATCTCTGCTGGCTCTCAATTAACTCAAACCTCTCCAGTGCCTGTTGATTTTTTTCCCCATAATTATTGTTCCTAAAATCTTACCCACCATTGATGTTAAACTGATTGACCTGTAGTTACTAGGCATGTCCTTATACTCTTTCTTAAATAAGGGTGTCACACTTGCCACTCTCCAATTCTCTGGAACCTCCCCCATATCTCGAGAAAATTGGAAGATTATGGCAAGCTTTTCACACTATCTCCATTCCCACTTCCTTTAGCAAACTGGGATGCAAGCCATCCGGACCAGGTGACTTATCCACTCTAAGCATAGCCAGCCTTTCCAGTACATCCTTCCCATCAATTTTCACTCCATCCATTACCTCTACCAGCTCCACTTGTACCGATATTTTATCAGCATCCTCTTCCTTAGTACAAAGTACTCATTAAGTATTCTAACCTTGCCCTGCATCTCGAAGCATATCACCCTTTTTGAGCCTAATAGGATCCACCCCACCTCTTACCACCCACTTACTATTTACATGCCGGTAGAAGATTTTTGGCTTCCCTTTTATGTTAACTGCCATTCTATTCTTATATCCTCTCCTTGCTTCTCTTCACTTCCCTTTTCAATGTATTGTATTTGGCCTGGTTCTCACTTGAAGAATTCACCTGACATGCATCATACACCTTTTTTTGTTTCAACATATTATCTATCTCCCTCATCATCTAACGAGTCCTGGCTTTAGTTGCTTTACCTTTCACCCTTGTTGGAATGTACCTAGCTTGTACCTGAAACATCTACTCCTTAAAGATCACCCATTGTTCCGTTACTGTTTTTCCTGTCAATCTTTGGTTCCATTTTACCCTGGCTAGATCCCCTCTCATCCCATTGAAGTTAGCCCCCTTCCAATTTAGATATTCTACTTTAGATTGTTCCTTGCTCTTCTCCATTACTAATCTAAAAATTATGATACAATGATCACTCTTACCCAAGTGCGCCCCCACAGACACTTGGTCCATTTGGCCTACCTCATTCCCCAGCACCAGATCCAGCAATACCTCCTTCTTATTTGGACTGAGAACATACTGGTCAAGGAAGTTCACCTGAGCACATTTCAGAAGTTCCTCCCCCTCCTTCCTCTTTACTCTTCAATTATCACAATCAATAGGTAATTAAAGTTCCCCAATATGACCATTCTATACTTCTTTCACATCTCTGATTTCCCTTCAGATTTGCTCTTCTATCTCTCTCTCACTATTTGGAGGCCTGTAGAATACCCCCAGTAGTGTGATCAAACCCTTTTTGCTTCTCAACACTAACCAAATGGATTCTGTCTGTCGCCCCCCTGTAGGACATCCTCTCTTTCCAACACTATGGTGTAATCAGTACTGCCATCCCACCTCCCTTTTTTTCTTCCCTATCTTTTCCAAACACTTTGTATCCTTGAATATTAAGCATCCAGTCCTCAACATTTTTAAGCCACGTTTCAGTTAGTGCCACTACATTATATTCCCACATAGCTATTTGTGCTTGTAGCTCACCAACCTTATTCATCACACTTTGTGCATTTATGCACTCTAAACATGCATGCATTCTAAACCTGTCTTTGTATTCCTCATAGTCCTTCTTAGTCTGCTGCTCTCTAATATGGTACCACTTCCTTCTCTAGTACTACCCAACACTCTCACTCCTTTATGCACCTTATTGCTCTTTTCTACTTCTATATGCTGGTGCCCATCCGCCTGCCAATTTAGTTTAAAGACAGAAACTAGACTGAAGAAATTTGAAGAGGGATATGCATGATGCGCATCCCATTACATCATTGGAATGCGACACTGCTATTTAGCTTAGGCCCCCACAGCAACTTATCAGGAACACAGCTTGAGCCCCTACCCTGCCTCCCTCATGACTCTGCCCACCTTATGCCTCTATCCGAAGTTAAAATAGGCCCTTAGATTCCACCACACACATTGAATAAATAAAATAAAAACAAGTGATTGCTCATTTACACAGAATAAACGAATCATGATTGAGCCATTCAAACTCCCCGATGCTATGAATGAAGAAGTAACATTGCCTCCATAGCATTCTCTTTATCTAACCAAGATTTACCAGCACAACACATCCACGTGAGTGATCACAATTCTTAGGTGGGAAAATAGAAGATCACAGTTATAATTTCACATTTTATTGAATATGAGAGAGTTGGTAGGCCTGAATATAAGTTGGGCTGGGACATTGATGTTTGTGCTCTTTCATACTTAGTGGATAATAGATTGATAACTTTGTTATTCATGCTAAGCATATCAGATTAATGGTGAATATATTTTCTATCAACAAAGGTACATCAGCAAGGAAGTTGCATTTGTAATTGTGTGTTATCTAGGAACCTACACATTCATACTGGTGCAACTTTCTTGATGGAAATAAAGGATTCCTCACAAAATTCTAAAATCTAGAGAATTTTTTTTCTCTATTTAGCAGAACATACCAGCAAAGAAGTTCCTTTGGCTAGTTTTTAGTTTAACTGGGCTCAGTGGGATACCTGAACCTGCCAAGTAATGCAAAATTTCTATTTAATGAGCCTGCTGATGACCATTTTAAGGGTCCACTACTAAATGGTTTTCCAGACTCTTGATCAGGGCCTTACATGTCCCTAATTAGATGTCACTTCCTTACTGGAGAATAAAAATGTAAAAATAAGGGCTGGTATTAAGGACTATTATGATGCCTACAGGTGTATTGTCCTTATGGGTTTTACAATTATAAAATGCTTAAGTGTTTCTGTTAGTACTATTATATCTTTAATAGCGCAAGTTTCTTGGAAATGAATAGGGAAGACAAAATGGCTTTTGAACGCCAGAACACCTAAACAGAGTAGATATTTTGTTGGTCACTCAGGATAAGTGAATTTACTCATGATAAGATATATTTTTCTCCAGTACAAAGGAAAGTTTTGTTTATTCTATTTTTCCATCCCCTCCTCTCCATAAGGATATCCAGTCGGAAACTAATGTGTGGATTTATGGGAGGAGGCGATGCAGCTTAACAGGTCAGGGGAGAACATAGAAATGCATAATCGAAATACAAAATTCACCCCACACCCCCAATAGCTAATAGCTGTGCACACATAAAATCATATGGCATTGGTATTATCCACGTGCACTTGTGTTTTGTTTTGTATTAAACATAGACTAATCTCATTTACATAGCAGTCCATAGAATTAGCCATATTTTGCAATAGGTGGTTATTTTTCAAGCAACAGGAATGGTGCATTAAAGAGAGCAATTTACATTCATTCCTCCCACAGCTAAAAGTTAAAATGACTACTGCAGGTTACAGGACTGCATGCTCAATCTTTTTTGCCTTATTTTATTGTTAAATTTGCCTCTTTTGGTGTGTAGCACCAGTAAGGAAATTTGCACACCTCCTTGTAGGGAAAATTGGGAGCCATTTGTACATGCTTTGTGCAGCAATTTCTGTCCTTGCATTCCTTAAGGTAAAACCAGAACTTCTTTGTGTATGCATTTAATGGAGCAGGCTACAGTATTTTTCATACTAAGGTTACAGTGTTTCTTTGGCTATGAGAATAAATCCTAAAACCTGCAACCTATTTTGTACTTTCAGCTATGACTGAACCTTGTGAAACATTTTCAGTACTTCTCAATTCTTTCCATTTTCTGTGTAGTTGCTTGAGTGCTTGTCGATGGTGCATGTAGTTCACTAAAGTGGCTATTTCCTTATAATCCAGTGAGTCCAGTTACAATGTTTGTTCAGGTATTAAGGAGGAATTGTCATTTATGCTCAAGCCCCTAATTACCCAATTTGTTATATAAATTGTAACTTTTCCCATTTTGTGTTGATGACAGAATCATTTAGAGGGCGTTTGAAGTGCAGATGCTAAAAAAAATTGATTCCATACTCTTACCCTTTGGTTGAGTTTCTTAATAGTCCCTAGAGTGAAAGCAAGACAAGTTCATTGCAGGTTTCCGCAAAAGTTATTTTTTACCATCTGCTTGTATGAGGATGTAGTTGTGTACGTTAAAACAGCACAGTCCAGCACCCTTTGGGGCTGACTCTGCCTTGCTGCTTCCCTCTGCTTGGAGCCAATCACAATATGTCAGGAACTTTGGACATTTCCTATTCCAACACCCCTAATAATTCTTTTCCTCAGCTGTCGAGGGCTGTTTTCTTTAGGAAGTTAACAATGAGTGGGTTGAGGCTGGCCTGGAATCTGCCCAGTTTATGAGAATAAAAGGCCTCTCCCCCATACACCTTTGTAATACTGATATGTGGGGGTCACATCCGCCAAATCACAAATTTGTGACCCTACCATGGAACACCACAAAATAACTCATATTGTACAGCTCTGTGTCTGATTTGATTCCAATGCTCACCTTGTTGATATATTCTTAGCTGAAGCTATATGCCTTCACTACGTGTTTTGATTTCAGCAATTAACTGTGAACAAGTGAAAATGTAAACCGATCACAAAATAGCCCTTATCCTCTGTTGTGTAATAAGAGATGTTTGGATTTTTCAAAGTGCAAGGCATTTGCTAAAAAACACACTTATCGCAGCACTGGCTGCTGACAGCTGTATGAAACTGGAGCATAAAAGCTCGTTTATGTCTTTAATGACCCACATAATGATGGAGCAAGTAAGTTATTCACAGTAACATACCATGGAATAATCTGAATACCCTAATGTATGGTGCCGGTAGATTAAGAAACATCTGTTCTTACCTTGAAAATAATGTGTTCTTAGTAGCTCTTTAGTTACACTTACTGCAGTTGGGAAGTTTTAATCCAATCAAAAGGAACAATGCTTTGAACTGGAGTTACAAAACTGCAAAATGATATATTTTAACTCCGAACAAATTACCAATGCAAAACAGTTCAGATTGAAATGTAATTTTAAGACAAAACATCCATATTTCTTGGTAATTTTAAAAAGATAATTTCACAGTACTTTCCACAGAAGTGTTAGCTATTGTATCCTGTTACTGAATAAAATGGTAAGAATGTTTGGTTCTTTATAAGTTTGCTGTCATAAAAACTTACTAATGAATTTATTGGGCGTGCAGCTGTGTGTCTGTACATTAGTTCTACTTTGGTGATAGCATTTCACAGATTGCAAGAGTGCTTTCTAATTCTGGGATAGACTTTAGCAAAATTGCAATCAGTTTGAATTTTGAGGATTTGAGCTCTGCTCAATCTCCCCCCACCCCACACCAACCCAACCACCTTTTTTTTATATATGGATTTTCTTTGTTCCCATTTTGAGAAAAGCTAAGACTAGACCATTTTATGACAGCAAACATGCACCAATTAAAGAATAAGGTCAGGTGAGTGCTCTTGAAAGTACTGCTGAGATTAGGAAGCATGTAGAGGGAAGTCTGAGAGTAGAAATCTATAGACAAGGTTGCAAGTGGAAATGTGTAAGGGGAAAGTTTAGAGAAAGGGGAAATGTGTCATGGGAATATTTAACATGAGGAATATATACAGGTTGAGAGCAGGAAATGTGTAAAAGGAGGATTGAGAGTGGAAATTCTTATTGTGAAAGCTAAGAAAAGGAGGAAAGGCTGAGAGTGGGGCATGTCTCATGAATGACAGAATGGGAAATGTTGGGAGGGAAGACTGAGAGCGTGAATACGTGGAGGAAATTTGAGTGTACGACATGTGTGCAAAGTACACTTCATACAATGGTGAGTCAGAAATATTTCAGGTCAAGTATGAAAAATGTGCAGAGGAAATGTGTGTGTGTGTGTGACACGTTTTGAGGAAAGGCTGAGAGCAGACAATGGCTGAGATTTCACAAAGCTCCCGACGCCGAGCTCCGTGGTGGGGGTGGGGGGGTGGGGGAGGTGGGTGCCGGGAGATCGTTCTGGCAGCGGCCCACCCTGGAACCCAACGCCGGGAGGGCCAGGCCTGATCTTCCCGGTGGCGGCAATGTTCTGTGGCGGACCCCTGCCGCTGGGCGATGGGACCTGGATAAAAATATTCAAATTAGCAGAATGCATATTTTTAAATAAAATTGTCTCCAATCTTACTGTCGGGCTTCGATCTTCTGAGCAGCACCGCAGTGGTGGGGTAATTAAGATTTTTAGTGCGGGGTAGGGGGAACGGGTCATCATTAGTGTAGGAAATGGTGGGAAGGGGGTGACCTGTGCACTTTGATCGCGGGGGGCTGAAGGTCAAGTGTTTTGGGAGGGGGGTGTGAGGAGAGGGTAAATAACGAATTTTATTGTTATTGGGGGTGGGAAAGGGGAGAGATTTTTAATGAGTACAGTGGGGCGGGGTATAACTTTAAAAATTTATATTAGCTGTCAGGACTTTAAAAATGGCGCTCACCCCTGCGCACAGGCAGCTGACGCCATCGCCAGTGTGGAGAGCCCGCCCCCTCCATGTGATTGAGGGGTGGCGCGGCCCAACCAGCATATTATGGGCTGCAAAGAAGATCGCGGTGGCATGGTGGCGCCCCATTTTTTTCGACAGCCACCGCTGCTGGCGGCAGTGCATAAAATCCAGCCCAATATGTGGAAAGAAGCTCGCAGAAATGTGTAGCGAGAAGGCTGAGAATGGAAATGTATAGAAACAAAGCCAAAAGTGGGGAATCTGTAACGGTAAAGTTAAGAAAAGGGAATCTGTAGAAGAAAGGCTCAGATGGGGAAATATGTAAAAGTAAGATTGAGATTTGGCAATGTTCAGAAAGAAGTTTGAGTGGGAAATACACAGAGACAAAATTGAGAGTGAAATTGTGTAGATGGAAGGCTGAAAGTGGAAAAAGTAGAGAGAGGTTGAGGGTGAGCATGCGTAGAGCAATGGCCAAGAGTGGTATGGGTATAGATTTAAGATCTTCCGCCTGTGCCCCCACCTTCCCATCCCCCACATCAAGGAGTGTGTCTGGAGGAGTTCCTGGCCTTGACCAGAAAATTCTGCCCATGAAAACATTTGAAAGGCTTCCTAAGAGTTGGTATGCATCCCTTTGAGGCCGTCTGAAACTTTGGTAAGCATTACTAGGCTACGGTAATCATCAGAGAGGGGTGGCTCCTTCAGTTGGCTGGTGCTGAGCGGGGTTGGGAGGGACCTCAAGCACAGCAGATCCTGGTTCCTGCTCCTTACAAGGGTAGATCAGGACAGGTGCCACTAATGAAGTCCTTTCAGGTGTTTGTGGCCCACACTGGGTCAGTAAATAACCCTATACCCATTTGGGACAAGGATTCACAATCTATGGGCTGGCGAGCAGGGATTTCGCTCCATTGCATTTGTGCCAGTGCAGCACACCTCAGGAACTTTGGGCCAATGTTTTAAGTGTTGGGATATTATCATGTAAATGCCACAAAATTGAATGTAATTATGGAAGTGCTTTAGTGAAACATTTGAGACATTCTCCACCAAGTTCACTCAGCACATAATTTCTCAATCAATTGTTTAACTGCAATGAAATGTTATTTTTGTATGAACTACTTGTGCTAACAGCCTTTAGCTTTGTTTATAATGTGTGAGTCATGCTTCTGAATCTCATGCATCGTCTTGTTTAGTTCAATTATCTGACTTTTACAATGACAAAATATCATTCATAGAAAAGGTCTAAAATTAATCTACAGGCAGAATTTCAGATATAATCTAATTGAAACATTATTTATGTTGCTGCAATTTTTTGTGAAATGAAGACATATCTATTTTTACATCCTGTAATTCGTGTATCACAAATGTCCAAACACTGTGACATACATTGTAAATGTAGCTAATGCCACATTGTTAATAAGATCTCCCTAAAACATTAGCATTATTAAATAAAAATATAACCGAGTGGTGCCTGTATTTCTTTCATATGTGGAAGTGAATATAGTCTAAAAATTACTGATGGCAATATTAGTGCATGAAAGCTTAATGCCATCATGACATTCCTCTGACTGCTGTTCTAATGCAAGCAGTAACAATTTTTTTGAACAAGTTAATGCTTCTGCTAAACTGATAGACAACTGAATGTCATACAGCCGCATTAAGCATTTGTCTGTTAACATCACCAACAATAACATACGTCCAGCCTCCAACCACATAATGGGAGGAATGTATCCAGGCAAACATGATTGGAACTAGGTACTTAGCAATAGTTTATAAATATACAAACCTCAGAGGCTCTGCAGAGATGCAGAAATTCTCACATCCCACTCATTAGTTCACCAATTGTACCTGACACCTATCACCAATTTGAAATGTTCTTAATTTCAATTTTTTAAAAATTTCATTAGCGATAAGGTTGACATTGCTGGCAGAGCACAAGATTCCAAGAGAATAATGAATGAGGAAAGACTTCTAAAGTCACCCTGTTGCAGGATTTAATTGGCTGTTTAGTGAATCCAGGGTTTTGCCTCCACTACTCTACCTAGAAGCCCATTCCATGTATTGCTCACTCTTTGTGTGACAAGCTTCCTGATAACAGTCCTGAATTTGTCTTTTTCTGGTTGGAACTTACGTCCGGCTTATGCAATTTAATTTATGATGTGAAAGTATTTTTCCAGATTTACCTTTTCCATACTGTTTACTATTACATACCTCTATAAGGTTACCTCTCAGGGCACCTGCTTTCCATGCCTAAAAGCCTAAGTTTCTCCAATCCTTCCTGATAATGTATACGCTGATCCTTGGAATCAGCCTCATGGCTTTTATCTGAATTGCTTCCTGTGCTTGAATCTTTCTCTTGTGTGTCAGTGACTATGAATGGAGTCAGCACTCAAGGTATGTTTGACCAAGGCACTGGACAGTTTGGCTATATTCATCCATTTTGGCTATATAATTCAATGTTCTATTAGCTTTGTTGTTTGTTTCTCTGGATTGGTTGAACATGATGAATGTTGAAATTAAAACAAGAAATGCTGGAAATACTCAGCAGGTCTGGCAGCATCTGTGGAGAGAGAAGCAGAGTTAACGTTTCAGGTCAGTGACCTTTCATCAGAACTTGAGAATGTTGAGTTTACTATGATGCCTAGGTCTCTTTTAACTTCATCCTTAGCTATTCCAGCACTTTTTTTTATGGTATCAGTATTCCCTATTTTTCCTTCCTACGTAAAGTTTTTTACATTTGCCTGTATTAAACTTCACCTGCCAATCCTCTGCCCACTTACTCTATAATTAAACTGCCACTGCTGAGATCACTGACCCTCCCACTTAGTATGGTAATAAGTCACTAGTCACAAATTACTGTCACTCAACACAAGAATCTGCAAGAAAAGATCAGCAAAGCAGCACCACCTTCGCATCATTGTAGCTACTTTTGAAGGCAAACTGTAACTTTTGTGGGGTGTCATAATACTGCAGTAAGAAATGGAAGTCATATATTCTGGTGGAGAAGGCAAGCCATCGCTACTGAAGGTGGACCTGCTATAGTTCAGGAAGTCACCCCATTTGAGGCAATAGTGATGGAATTCCAAAGAAGCAACTTGAAAGAGGTAGTCAGAGATGCTGAAGTGGGTTGATATTTTCCCATTGAGTGTTCATTGTTCTCTTTACTTTCTTTCCTCCCAGTCCTGAGCAATGTGTCTTTAAAATAACAACTTTTAGGTTCTTCCAATGCACTGATGATGAAGGCCATGAATACATTTTTACCGAACTATAGGTTTGTCTTCATATTTGCCCTTCTTTGTATTTTCACAGGAATGACCAATGTTATGTACGCTAGACTTTGTAGTATGGATATGTTTTTAAAAATGTGATCTTTAATGTAGTATAAAATGGTCATTTGGAGGAAACATGTGACCTCATACAAAATCTGACCAGAGTCAAGCCAAGGGTTTTGGTTACCATGAGAGCAAGGAACTACAATCAAAGACCCTTTTGAAAGCAGGATGCAAGTTTGTAACACTTAAAGGACAATGTGTTTCACTCTTCAGGAAGCAAAGATTGCAAACAGGGAGCCAGTAGTTATAAAATGCAGATTTGAGTTGCAATTTTTAATACCTGGAAACAAAGGAAGGCCCAGGTGGTTTTGCTAGGGTCAGACTTATGGCCTTTGAGAATTGTCAAAGGCAAATAGCTACTGACTTTTGAGCTGGATAAATTCGAGAGGTTTTCCTAGGTTTGAGGGCTTGAAAGGAAGAAACAAAGGCTAGCAGATGGCTGCACAGCCTACAGAGAGAGAGAAAGAGAGAGAGAGCAGTGGGCTGTTTCTGGGGAAACAGCTGCACTCAGATCACCAATACAGCAAAAGGCTGCTAAGATCTTAACCCAGTTTGAAGGCTTGTGTTTGCGGAGGAGAAAAGAACAACGGAGTCACCAGAGATTGCCTTATTAACAGAAGTCCAGTCGAACATGCTCAGAAGAAATGAGTGAAGAGGATGTTGACTTTGAGAAGGATACTGGGAGATCCAATCCATTGCAGCTGGGTGGCGTTTGGGACTTTTAACTGCAAGGATACTGTTACGACTAGGTGAGAAAGGTGTCTAGGGGTCCCTCTCAGCCTTCACTTGGTCTTACTGTAACAGCGTTTAATTATAAACACACTGTGTTTTGAGATCCCGCTTGGTGAATCCTTGTTCACCGCTTTCCAATAATAAGGCAAAGCAATGAGCACAAACAGGCTTTCTTAGGTTTAAAGAAGAAAAGTGAAATTTATTAAAATTTAAACTTTAACTCTAATTTGGTTAACACCTTTGGATACACGACGCACCCACGCTAGCATGCATACGTGATACACACATGCAGATAGGGACAGAAAAGAGCAGAAGAAAAATTAAAGTGGAAAAGTTGGAGGCAATCTCTGAGGAGGTTTTTTTTGTTACTGTGCTTCAAGCTCGCTGTAGACTCCTTGATTGAAGATATGCTCTTGCTTTTCATTGGGGCCCAGTGTTCTTCTCAAACCTTGTTCACTATAGGAGACTTTTCACTCTCTTAGGGTTCACATGTCTTCAGTGGGTATTGGTGTTCCGTGAGAAACAGATGGGAGCAGACAGAAGGAGAGGAGGTCTTTTCCAGTCCAGGAGAAAAGAGCTTTCTGCCAGTTCAAACGCTGTCTCTACAATTTAAAACTCCCCAAATTGGCCAGCAGAGTGGTCACGTGACCGACTGGGTTTGACCGGGTCTGTTCTGTGTATTATATGGGAGCAGGGGAAGCTCATTTGTTCCAACACTGTTTGTTAATATGCAAAAATGTCTTTCCTGCTAGGGGCCTGGCAATTCTTTGTAACAGGCCTTCTCTTCTTCCCAGCAACAATTTGAAATTTAATGTCCATATGGCAAAATTAATGTGCCTCAATCTTGGCTGGTGGGGGCCTGCATGACACCTCCACACCCAGGGGAATGAAATGCAATATGAAAAAAAGGCACATTTCATTAAAAGGGTTGAGAGAAAAATATATAAGAGACAGTAAACCATGCATTTGTCTCATTCATTTCCATTCGTTCATGAATCTTAAAACTTACTAAAACTGTCTTTTCTTGGTGCCAGTGCTGCTTTAATTGTCCCATTTTTGGCATCCCAATAAACATGTGGTTCTTTGGATAAGTTTTCTTCAGTTTGCCCATTGCCACGACTACCTAGGTTCTTGTTCCTGCTGAGGTAATTGTTTTTTAGGCGAGTTAGTGGTGGGCGGGTCTATCCTGAACTCTATTTCAGTGCTTTGCTGGCTTTTGACCAGGGAATGGATGGTTCCCTTTTTCTCTGACTGTGAGGGAGGATTCTTTGTTAATCTCCCCTTTGTTCTCTGGGATACTCCTGCCTGCAGTTATTGGTGCAGACTCGACTGCACTCTCCTGTGGCACTTCGAATAGGTGAGACAGCACCCTCATGGTTTGTGCCCCCTAGAGGTCTCTCTTTGTCTCTGCAGGTTCCTGTAAATGCTGTTAGCAACTCTGGTGGGGTGCTTCTAGAGTCTGCATTTACAGAGGAGGATGTGGGGTCTAACTTTTCACATTTTTCAGGGTTGGCTAACCGGACAGTAGGGGTTTTCATCTGGGATACCTCCCGGACTTCCTTTAACCTGCCCTCTTGGTCACTTTTTGCCCTTCCCTGTCCAGTCTTTTGCCAGCCGTGTGCCTGCTTGTCCCCTTTTGTTCTTGGCGGGGTTTCCTTAGAGTTCACCAGCCCTCTGCTGGAGGGTCCTCCTAACACCAGTACAGGGCTTAGGGGTGCAGGTTTCACTGTAGGTTGGTATTTCTCCTAAACCTGGCGCATGTGGCAACTCCTTCAGTACTCCACCACACCTTTGTGGAGTTTTGTCCAGTCAAACTGCTGTCTTATGTGACTTTGGACTTTCACGTACCGGCATGTACAAACACTGTTGCCTTGAGGGCCCTTCTTAATATTTCTCTCCGGTACCTCTGCGGCACCACTAACTAGTGAACCACTGTCCACTCCTTGCTCTCAGGTCTGTGAGGGGAACTCCATTTCCTCATCATTACCTCATTCTTTAAATAGTAGCAATCAGGGACTCCCTCTGCTTCACTTTCAGACTGGGCTCGCTGAACCTCCACTGGGGAAAATCCATTTAATTAATTCCCTGGGTCTCCTAACTTTCCAAAGAAAGTATTGGACAGACAGACCTCATGGTCATCTGCCTGCAGTGCCAATGCAGTCTCCTCTGGGGGAGCTGGTTTGATTATAGCCTGATCCACTGCACATTCAGGGACTCTGCAGGGGTCCGTCTCCTGCCACTGCCCTGTCTTTCTGACCTCCTGCGATCTTTCTTTCACTACTGGAGGGGGGGGTGCTACCACCTTCACCCCCACCAGATCATTACCTAGGACTAGGTCAACCCCGTCCACAAGCAAACTAGGGACAATTCCTACAGTCACCGTTCCTGAAACTTGGTCGCACTCCAGCTATACACTGCCCTCCAATACCATTCACCACCATTTTGGTGTTCACTGCACTCTCTGGGGGAAGGTCAGGCCTTTTCCCAGTAAAAGGGATTTAGTGGCCCCTGTGTCCCTGAGAATTACTATAGGCTTGCTTGCCCCACTCGAGGGGTATGGGGTTACTTTCCCTTCAAACACAAAACCCTGATAACCTTCAGGAATCCTATTAGCTTTTCCTGCACTGGCCGTAGTAAGCTTCCTGGGTTGCAGCCTTACTGCAGTTAAAGCCACAACTTGTTCTGCAGTGCTTTCCATCAAGGTCCCTGTCTTCACTGAGTGAGTGTGCTCTGATTAACCCTACCGGTTTTCCCTTTAGTTTCCAGCAGTCAGCTTTTAAATGCCCTGCTTTATTACAATGAAAGCACACAGGTCTCTGGATCTCACTCTTGTTCACAGCACCTTCCTATTTGGCTGGTGTAGTGCCCCCTGTGTCCCCTGCTTGCCTTTCTGAACTGCCTGGGCTCCTATCACCTTCCCACCCTTTGTCCTTTTCAGATTTGTGGGGGTGATTAGGAAAGGTTCTCCCCTGGGAAACCGACTTATAAATTAAAGCAAACTCATCAGTCAGAATGGCCGCTTGCCAGTCTCCCTGGACCCGCTGCTCTTCTACATGGGTCTGTATGGAGAGTGGGAGAGAGTTTTTAAATTCCTCTAACAGAATTACTTCCCTGAGATTCTCATGGCTGAGCTGTACTTGAAGAGCACTCAGCCACTGGTCAAAAGCCAGCAGCTTACTTCTTTCAAACTCCTGATAAGTTTGATTGGCTTGCTTTTTGACGGTTCTAAACTATCGGCGATAGGCTTCGGGTGTTAATTCATATGCCCCTAGGATAGCATTTTTGGTCAGTTCATAATTTGATGAACTCTCATCTGGCAACAGTTATCTTGTTTTTTAGAAAAAGAGATCAGATCTCAGCTGGCCATTTTAGCTGCCTTGCCAGTTTCTCAAAAGACACACAAAATGCCTCCATATCTTCCTCGTTGAATTTTGGAATTAGTTGAGCGGGTTTTAGAAATTTTGTATCCAGCCCTGAATTCTGCTCCTCCATATTGGCCATGCTTTCACTGGGGTTACTCTGTCACCCCCCAGCTAACTCAAGCTGCTTCAACTCTCTTCGCATTCTTTCTGGAATATTCTTTCTCTCTCTCTCTGTCTCCTGCCTTTCTGTCTCTTTTCCCTCAAATTCAAGTTTTCTTTGTTCCAATTGTATCTTTGCTAACAATACTCTGTCAGAGTCTGCTTCTAACCCTGTTTCTGCTTCTTCAGATTCAAGGGAAAAATGGTTGGTCACCTGTCTTAGGAGTTCAGACTTCCTAGCCTCGCCACGTACAGTGATCCCACACTGCACAGCCATTTTTCTCAACTCCTCCATTGACAGGGCTTTTAACTTATCCCAAGTTATTTCACACTGGCTTGGAGAGCTACTAGCTTCAGTTGCAGACATGTTAATATTCATTCACACACAACCACAAGAAAACCTGTATTAATCTTTCTCTTTTTTGATTGGGAACAATTTGGCTTCCCACTTCCAATTTCTCTCGTTTGTGGGTAACATCTGGAAGCAAGCAACCAAATTTCCGTTATGACCAGGTGAGAAATGTGTCTCGTGGTCCCTCTCAGCCTACACTTGGTTGTACTGTAACAGGGTTTAATTTTATACACACCGTGTTTTGAACTTCCTCTTGGTGAATCCTTGTTTACTGCTTTCCAATTATAAGGCAAAAAAACGCACACAAACATGCTTTCTTAGGTTTAAAGAAGAAAAGTGAAATTTATTAAAACTTAAACTCTAATTCAGTTAACGCCTACAGATACATGACGCACCCACGCTAGCATGCACATGTGATCTGCACATGCAGATAGGGACAGAAAAGAGCAGAAGAAAAAATAAAGTAGAAAAGTTGGAGTCAATCTCTGAGGGGTTTTTTTTGTTACTGTGCTTCGAGCTCGTTGTAGAGTCCTTGATTTAAGATATGGCCTTGCTTTTCATTGGGGCCCAGTATTCTTCTCAAACCTTGTTCACTGTAGGAGACTTAACTCTCTCTTGGGGTTCACGTGTCCTCAGTGGGTTTTGGCGTTCTGTGAGAAAGAGATGGGAACAGACAGGGGGAGAGGACGTCTTTTCCAGTCCAGGAGCATAGAACTTTCTGCCAGTTCAAACAGTGTCTCTACAATTTAAAACTCCCCAGGTTGGCCAGCAGAGTGGTCACGTGACCGACAGGTTTGACCGGGTCTGTTCTGTGTATTGTATGGGTGCAAGTGATAGATCCTTTGTTCTAACACTGTCTGCTAATATGCAAAAATGTCTTTCCGGCCAGGGGCCTGGCAATTCCTTGTAACAGGCCTTCTCTTCTTCCCAGCAACAATTTGAAATTTAATGTCTATGTGGCGAAATTAATGTGCCTCATTCATGGCAGGTGGGGGCCTGCATGACAATACCATTTTCACTGAGAACACTGTATAACATATAAATGTAATATGGGGTTTTCAAATGTGTTAATAAGTTGTAAGTCAGAAATATCTTACTCTGTAATTTAATGTATTAGCTACCTACTAAGTACTGTTCAGTTAAGGTTGATTTTTAGTTTAGTTGTAATCATAATAGTCTAATGACTTACCTGGAGACAGGAGCAGTGGCGGCTGGCGGACCTGGGCGGAAGCTGATCTGGAGCGGGTGCTGTAAAAGAGAGCTCGAGGTCCTCACTTACCTGAAGACAGGAGCAGCAGCGGCTGGTGGACCTGCTCTCTCTCTCGGCGCACGATGAGACTCAAAAAAAAAACTTACAATGACATCACAGGAAATCTGCAGGGTGATTGGTTTGGTGAGAAGCAGCTGTTAGTGCATTTAAATAGCTTAAAAAAAGGGGAAAGTTTTTTTGTTGAAAAAAAATCTCTAGTGATAAGGTGAGTACTACTAAAGTGTTTTTTTTAATTCAGTGTAACTTATTAAGGCCTTTAGATTGTAGTGTGTAGAACAAGGCCCCTAGTGTAATTAGTATTTTTTAATTAAGGGAGTAACTAATTCATCTAAGGGTAAGTCATGACAGGAGAGCTCAGTCCCGTCATATACTCCTCCTGCGCTCTGTGGGAAATCAGGGATGCTTCCAGTGTCCCTGACAACCATGTATGCAGGAAGTGTATCCATCTGCAGCTACTGGCTACCCGCACTACAGAGCTGGAGCTGTGGGTGGATTCACTGTGGAGCATGCACGATGCTGAGAACATCGTTGTTAGCATATTTAGAGAGGTGGTCACAACGCAGGTAATGGCTGCACAGGCAGAAAAGGGATGGGTGACCACCAGGCGGAGTAGTAGGCACAGGCAGGTAGTGCAGGAGTTTCCTGTGGCCATCCCCCTCTCAAACAGATATACCGCTTTGGATAATGTTGGGGGGGATGATCTCCCAGGGGAAAGCAACAACAGCCAAGTCCGTGGCACCACAGATGACTGCTGCACAGCAGGGGAGGAAAAGGGTTGGAAGAGCTATAGTGATAAGGGATTCTATTGTAAGGGGTACAGATAGGCGTTTCTGTGGCCGTAAACAAGAATCCAGGATGGTATGTTGCCTCTCTGGCGCTAGGGTCAAGGATGTCACGGAGCAGCTGCAGGACATTCTGAAGGGGGTGGGTGAGCTGTCAGAGGTTGTGATACACACTGGTACCAACGACATAGGTGGAGAGATGAGGTCCTGCAACAAGAATTTAGGGAGCTAGGTAGCAGATTAAAAAGCAGGACCTTAAAGGTTGTAATCTCTGGATTACTCCCTGTGCCTTGTGCTATCGAGTATAGGAATAGGAGGATAGAACAGATGAATGTGTGGCTGAGGAGATGGTGCAGGAGGGAGGGCTTTAGGTTCCTGGATCACTGGATCTGTTTCTGGCAAAGGTGGGACCTGTATAAGTTGGATGGGTTGCACCTGAACCAGAACGGGACCAATATCCTTGCTGGGAGGTTTGCTAGTGCTGTTGTGGGGAGGGGGGTTTAAACTAATTTGGCAGGGGGATGGGATACAGAGTGGAGGGTGAGGCACAGCCAAATATATAAGAGAAACAGAGTCAGTCTGGAAGGCAGAGCAAATGTAGACCTGTTAAGGCACAAGTGAAAAATGCAAGGCTGGATTGCATTTACTTCAATGCAAGGAGTCTTACTAATAAGGCAGATGAATTGAAGGCATTGATTAGCACATGGGATTATGATATTATTGCTATCACAGAGACATGGCTGATGGGGGGGCAGGACTGGCAACTCAGTATTCCAGGGTATAGAATCTTCAGGCGTGATAGGGGAGGGGAGAAAAGAGGAGGTGGCATTGCACTCTTGATCAAGGAGTCAATTACTGCAGTAAGGAGGGACGATATCTTAGAAGGTTCCTCAAATTAGGCCATATGGGTAGAACTTCAGAACAAGAGGCGGGCAATCACTTGGCTGGGCATGTACTACAGGCCTCCAAACAGTCAGGGAGTGATAGAGGAACAGATATGTAGGCAAATCTCAGAGAGATGTAAAAATAATAGGGCAATAATAGTAGGGGATTTCAACTTCCCTAATATCAACTGGAATAGTCTTAGTGCAAAAGGCTTAAAGGGGGGGGAATTCTTAAAATGCATACAGGAGAGCTTTTTGAGCCAGTACATAGAAAGTCCTACAAGAGAAGGGGTCGTACTGGACCTAATCCGAGGGAATGAAGCTGGACAAGTGGTAGAAGTATCAGTGGGGGAGCATTTAGGGGATTGTGACCATAACTCTGTAAGATTTAAGGTAGGTATGGAAAAGGACAAAGACGGGCCAGAAATAAAGGTCCTGAATTGGGGGAAGGCCGATTTCAATTTGATAAAACAGGATCTGGCCAAAGTGGCCAAAGAGCCTTTTTCCCTTAGCGGAGGCGTCAATAACCAGGGGGCATAGATTTAAGTTAAGGGGCAGGAGGTTTAGAGGGGATTTGAGGAAAAATTTCTTCACCCAGAGGGTGGTTGGAATCTTGAATACACTGGCTGAAGGGGGTGATAGAGGCAGGAACCCTCACAACATTTACGAAGTATTTTGATGAGCACTTGAAACGCCATAGCATACAAGGCTACGGGCCAAGTGCTGGAAAATGGGACTAGAATAGTTAGGTGCTTGATGGTCGGCACAGACATGATGGGCCGAAGGGCCTGTTTCTTTGCTGTACAACTCTATGACTGTATGACTCTATGGCTCTATGTGAAATCTTGTGTGATTACTTAATTGGTCACTGGGAAGTTCATATCTTTTGTTTTAAAGTTAGCGGTCTCTAGTGAGGTCATAACACCTAGCAAGCAGAGCCAAACCATCCACAGAGCTTGCAAGAAGCAACACGCCTGGCACTCCATCCCCATTCTGAGACTTGACATGCAGCAGCTCAGTTACATCCATTTGGGGTAAGGGACTAGAGACACAGAAAGAAAGTATATCTGAAGTACTGAGTTAGGATCATTGAACACTAACGATCAGGAAGAGAAAGAGCAGGAGAAGGAAAAACATAACAATACATGAAATAGGAGCAGGAGTAGACCATATGACCCCTCAAGCCTGCTCTGCCATTCAGTATTATCGTGGCTGAACTTCTGCCTCAACTCCACTTTCCTGCCCACTTGATTCCTTGATTTCCTGAAAGACCAAAAATCTGACCATCTCAGCCATAAATATATTCAACGGTGGATCATCCACAACCCTCTGGGATAGAGAATTTCAAAGATTCACAATCCTTTGAGTTAAGAAATTTCTTCTCATTTCAGTCCTAAATGATCGTCCCTTTATCCTGAGACTGTGCCCCCCATGTTCTAGATCCCCCAGCCAGGGGAATAACCTCTCAGTGTCGACCCTGTCAAGCCCCTTCAGAATCTTGTATGATTCACCTTTCATTCTTCTAAACTCCAGAGAGTATAGGCCCAATTGACTCAGCCTCTCATCATGGGACAACCCTCTCATCCCAGGAACCAATCTAGTGAACCTTGGCTGTACCGCCTCCGAGGCAAGTATAATTTTCCTTAGATATGGAGACCAAAACTTCACACAGTACTCCAGGTGTGGTCTCACTAAAGCCCTGTACAATTGTAGCAAGACTTCCTTCTTCTTATACTCCAATCCCTTTGCAATAAAGGTCAACATGCCATTTACTTTCCTAATTGGCTTGCTTTACCTACTGTGACTTTGTGTTCCTTGTACAAGTACACCCAAGGCTCCCTGGACATCAATATTTAAAAGTTCGCGCCTTTTGAAAAATATTCTGCTTTTCTATTATTACTACCAAAGTGAATAACTTCGCACTTCACCACATTATACTCCATCTGCCACCTTGTTGCCTGCTCACTTAACCTGTCTATATCTCTTTGCAGCCTCTTTGTGTCTGCCTGACGGCTTATATTTCCACCCAGCTTTGAATCATCAGCCAACTTAGATACATTGCTCCCTGTCTCTTCGACCAAGTAATTAATATAGATTGTAAATATCTGAGGCCCCAGTACTGATCCTTGCGACAATCAACTACTCACAGCCTCCAACTTGAAATGCCCCATTTATCCCTACTCTTTACTTCCTGTCCTTTAACCAATCCTCTATCCATTCTCATATATTATCCCCAATTCCACAAGCCCTTATCTTGTGTATTAAACTTTTGTGTGGCACCATATCAAAATGCCTTTTGGAAACTATACTACATCCATTGGTTCCCCTTTATCTGTCCTACTAGTTACACACTCAAAAAACTCTTAATAAATTTGTCAAATATGATTTTCCTTTCGTAAAACCAGGTTGACTTTATCTGATCATACTGTGATTTTCTAAGTGCATTGTTAAGACTTCCTTAAAAATAGATTCCAGCATTTTCCTGATGATTAATGCTGGGCTAACTGGCCTGTAGCTCTCTGTTTTCTCTGTCCCTCCTTTCTTGAGTAGCAGTGTTACATTTGCTATCTTCCAATCTGCTGGGACCATTCTAGAATCTAGAGAATTTTTGAAAATCATAACCAGCGCATCCACTATCTCTGTAGCTACCGCTTTTTGGAACACTAGGATATAGGCCAACAGGTCCTGGGGATTTGTCAGCCTTTAGTCCCTTAAGTTTCTCTAATACTTTTTCTTTGCTGATTTTAATTACTTTAAGTTCCTCACTCTTATTAGCCCCTTGGTGATCCTATATTTTTTGTACGTAATTTGTGTCTTCTACTGTGAAGACAGACACAAAATATTTGTTTCTGTCTCTGACTCTAAGGGACCAATGTTTACTTGAGCTACTCTCCTTTTTATATACTTGTAAAAGCTCTTACAATCTTTTAACAAAAATATTTCTGGCTATTTTACTCTAGTATTCTATTTTTTTCCTTTTATCAACTTTTTGGTCACCCTTTCCTGATTTCTAAATCACTCCCAATCCTCAGGTTTACTATTATTCTTTGCGCCATTATAAACCACTTCTTTTAATTTAACATTATCCTTAACTTCCCTAGTAAGCCACGGATGGATCTTTCTTGCTGAGTTTTTGTTTTTTAATTGAATGCATTTTTGTTGAAAATTTTAAATTGTTTCTTTAAATGTTTCCCACTGTTTATTTACCGCCATATCTTTAAGTCTAATTTCTCAACCTAGGCCAGCTCTCCCCTCGTACCTATTTATTGGCTTTGTTTAAATTTAAGATTCTTGTTTGGGACTGGACTATGTCACTTTCTAACTTAATATGGAATTCAATTGCATTATGAGCACCGTTTTTGAGGGGATATTTTACTATGAATAAGAAGAGGAGAAGAGGGCCTTCCCTAGTTGCAACATAAGAAGTAGACCTAAATCTCTATAATTTTGTATTCAAAAGAAAACTGTTTTTGACCTACAATAAATAGTTGCAGTCATCAGCTGGCATGCTTAGCCACTTCCACACCATGGCAACAAGTATAGAGATGTCCATATTGTGTATGTGTAAGGTGCAAACAGCAATTCCAGAGCCTTCTGCTGTATAGTCTTTCACAGTTGAAGTCTTTTTGCCAGTCTTAGGTTCTATTACAAACCTTAGATTGCTGCAATAAAGGCCCAAGGCTGCATTGTAGCAGCCTCTTAGGACAGGCTAAGAGAAGAAGTAGCTCAAATAAAGGAAATGGTGTCCACCATGTGCTCAATCACTCTCATCATGGGGGTCTGACAACCTTAAACCTTCAGACCAATGGTTAGAGTGGCAAAGAGGCCACGAAAAGGGGAAGGTTGAAACAGATCTTGGATGTTGGTGCTCTCCCTCCAGAAGCCTACAGCTCCACCATTTTCAGCCTCCCCTCTGACAGAACCCTGAAAGCAGGCAAGGTCGGGCTGTTCTCATAGCAGCAGCTCAGCTGCACCCTAAAGCTGGCCCATTTGGTGTGCACGTTCACAGAGATCACAAGCCATCCTGGGTCCCGGACCCTGACAGTGACATACAGTTGCCTTTTTCCTGCCCTGCTCCTTAACTCTTCAGGGGAACCACTTAGATACAGCATCAGACTACTTAGTTAGGAACAAAAGCCAGCTACTGTTAGAAAAAGGAGGCACCATTTGGAAAGAATTACATTGGCAATCACAATTGGATGTGTGTGCAATAAATGTGTTGGCTTCAGATCATGCTTTGTGTAAAGACCTTTTGTTGTTTCTGGGGCTGCACGATTTCTGTAGTAGAAAGAACAGAGATAAGAAATTTGAATGAATTTAAGAGTAGATTTTTCAGGGATGTCTTTATTCCAGTGGAAGCTCAGGAGGGAAGGATGGAACATAGCAGTTGTATTGAATGAGATGATCAGGGGAAGGATGAGATTTCCCCTGATGTTTTATCCAGTAGCATCCTGACTGCCCTGCAGATGTTTGGAGTCCCCTCTTTGTCGTCTGCAGAATTTTACTGCTCTTTCTCTGCCAGTTTCAATTCCTGTTTCTCCAGGACGATGTCAATGGTAAGGTGGTGGAGCACACAGAAGCCCACAATAATCCCAGATACCTTTCCTGGATTATATTGAAGGAGACCTCTGGAATGATCCAGGCATTGGACTGTTTGCTTCAGATAACCAATGGTGTGCTTAGTAGCCATTCTAGTGGAATTCTAGTTTCATTATATCATTGCTAAGTATAACCATAGCAACACAGATTGTAGCCAAAGTCCCCAAGAACCAGCCCTTCAATCCTTGCCCTTCCACAAACAAGGGCGAAAGGGTAGATTGCCATACAAGCTTTGAGGGACCCCAATATTACCTTCAAAATTCTGTGCTGCTGATCAGATGATAATTAGACATTCATTTCAAATCATGTAAGGGCCATTGCTTTCCATAGGAAAATGCAGACCTACATGGGCCCTGTCAATGACACCATGCATGTGCTTGTTGGTCTCTGGCGTGTATGGAAAACTCGATGGCATAGATCTTTTACTTTCTGCCTGGACGTTGAGTATCACCTGGGAGGAACACAGAATGGAAAATCACATGTCTCCCAGCCAAATTTTTCTTTGTGTATTCTGTCAGGGCAGTGCTTAATGTCCAAGAGTCAAAGATGAAGATTTACCAATTTATCCTGCCAAGCAAGGCATCTGTGACCAGCTGAATGTATTGCTGAGAGGCTACTGCAAGCTATGTCTCCAGCGGCCTCCTGAAACTTACTAGTTGCATAGAAATTGGATGCTGTGATATGTTTCACTGACACAGACAATGTGGTGGAGGCTCAGGTTCTGCCCAGCAAGAGACACAGCTGTCTGCCCAGCAACTAATTGTCAGGCAAGCCCCCCACCTGCCAAGACTGAGGCAGACATTATTTCATGACATGAACATTAAAACTTAAAATTGCAAGCCCCTGACTGGAAAGGCATTTGCATAGTAACAGACAGTGTTGGAACAAGGGGACTCAGTCATTGATTCCCCAATACACAGAAGAAGTGGTCAGACCAGTTTTAGTTACATGACTGACTATTAGAGTCATAGAGTTATACTGCACAGAAACAGGCCCTTCGTCCCATCGTGTCTATGCCAGCCATCCAGCACCCAACTATTCTAATCCCATATTCCTGCACATGTCCAGTAGCCTTGTATGCTATGGTGTTTCAAGTGCTCATCTAAATACTTCTGAAATGTTGTGAGGGGGATGGGAACCAATTGAGGTCAGTTGACAGTAAGGAGGTAGTAACAAAAGCCTGTAAGGAACTAGATAATGAAGTCAGTGTGACTAAGGGGAAGAGCAGGCAGGGAGCAGATGATGAATATAAAGGGACTGGTGGTCTGAGGTGCATTTGTTTTAATGCAAGAAGTGTAGTAGGTAAGGCAGATGAACTTAGGGCTTGGATTAGTACCTGGGAGTATGATGTTATTGCTATTACTGAGACTTGGTTGAGGGAAGGGCATGATTGGCAACTAAATATCCCAGGATATCGATGCTTCAGGCGGGATAGAGAGGGAGGTAAAAGGGGTGGAGGAGTTGCATTACTGGTCAAAGAGGATATCACAGCTGTGCTGAAGGAGGGCACTATGGAGGACTCGCGCAGTGAGGCAATATGGACAGAACTCAGAAATAGGAAGGGTGCGGTAACAATGTTGGGGCTGTACTACAGGCCTCCCAACAGCGAGCGTGAGATAGAGGTACAAATATGTAAACAGATTATGGAAAGATGTAGGAGCAACAGGGTGGTGGTGATAGGAGATTTTAATTTTCCCAACATTGACTGGGATTCACTTAGTGTTAGAGGTCTAGATGGAGCAGAATTTGTAAGGAGCATCCAGGAGGGTTTTCTAGAGCAGTATGTAAATAGTCCAACTCGGGAAGGGGCCATACTGGACCTGGTGTTGGGGAATGAGCCCGGCCAGGTGGTTGAAGTTTCAGTAGGGGACTACTTTGGGAATAGTGATCACAATTCCGTAAGCTTTAAAATACTCATGGACAAAGACGAGAGTGGTCCTAAAGGAAGAGTGCTAAATTGGGGGAAGGCCAACTATACCAAAATTCGGCAGGAGCTGGGGAATGTAGATTGGGAGCAGCTGTTTGAAGGTAAATCCACATTTGATATGTGGGAGGCTTTTAAAGAGAGGTTGATTAGCGTGCAGGAGAGACATGTTCCTGTGAAAATGAGGGATAGAAATGGCAAGATTAGGGAACCATGGATGACAGGTGAAATTGTGAGACTAGCTAAGAGGAAAAAGGAAACATACATAAGGTCTAGGCGGCTGATGAAAGACGAAGCTTTGAAAGAATATCGGGAATGTAGGACCAATCTTAAACGAGGAATTAAGAGGGCTAAAAGGGGTCATGAAATATCTTTAGCAAACAGTGTTAAAGAAAATCCCAAAGCCTTTTATTCATATATAAGGAGAAAGAGGGTAACTAGAGAAAGGATTGGCCCACTAAAGGACAAAGGAGGAATGTTATGCTTGGACTCAGAGAAAATGGGTGAGATTCTAAACGAGTACTTTGCATCGGTATTCACCGAGGAGAGGGACATGACGGATGTTGAGGTTAGGAACAGATGTTTGATTACTCTAGGTCAAGTCGGCATAAGGAGGGAGGAAGTGTTGGGTATTCTAAAGGGCATTAAGGTGGACAAGTCCCCAGGTCCGGATGGGATCTATCCCAGGTTACTGAGGGAAGCGAGAGAGGGAATAGCTGGGGCCTTAACAGATATCTTTGCAGCATCCTTAAACACGGGTGAGGTCCCGGAGGACTGGAGAATTGCTAATGTTGTCCCCTTGTTTAAGAAGGGTAGCAGGGATAATCCAGGTAATTATAGACCGGTGAGCCTGACGTCAGTGGTAGGGAAGCTGCTGGAGAAGATACTGAGGGATAGGATCTATTCCCATTTGGAAGAAAATGGGCTTATCAGTGATAGGCAACATGGTTTTGTGCAGGGAAGGTCATGTCTTACCAACTTAATAGAATTCTTTGAGGAAGTGACAAAGTTGATTGATGAGGGAAGGGCTGTCGATGTCATATACATGGACTTCAGTAAGGCGTTTGATAAGGTTCCCCATGGCAGGCTGATGGAGAAAGTGAAGGCGCTTGGGGTCCAAGGTGTACTAGCTAGATGGATAAAGAACTGGCTGGGCAACAGGAGACAGAGAGTAGCAGTAGAAGGGAGTTTCTCAAAATGGAGACGTGTGACCAGTGGTGTTCCACAGGGATCCGTGCTGGGACCACTGTTGTTTGTGATATACATTAATGATTTGGAGGAAAGTATAGGTGGACTGATTAGCAAGTTTGCAGACGACACTAAGATTGGTGGAGTAGCAGATAGTGAAGGGGACTGTCAAAGAATACAGCAGAATATAGATAGATTGGAGAGTTGGGCAGAGAAATGGCAGATGGAGTTCAATCAGGGCAAATGCGAGGTGATGCATTTTGGAAGATCCAATTCAAGAGTGAACTATACAGTAAATGGAAAAGTCCTGGGGAAAATTGATGTCCAGAGAGATTTGGGTGTTCAGGTCCACTGTTCCCTGAAGGTGGCAACGCAGGTAAATAGAGTGGTCAAGAAGGCATACGGCATGCTTTCCTTCATCGGACGGGGTATTGAGTACAAGAGTTGGCAGGTCATGTTACAGTTGTATAGGACTTTGGTTCGGCCACATTTGGAATACTGCGTACAGTTCTGGTCGCCACATTATCAAAAGGATGTGGATGCTTTGGAGAGGGTGCAGAGGAGGTTCACCAGGATGTTGCCTGGTATGGAGGGCGCTAGCTATGAAGAGAGGTTGAGTAGATTAGGATTATTTTCATTAGAAAGACGGAGGTTGAGGGGGGACCTGATTGAGGTGTACAAAATCATGAGAGGTATAGACAGGGTGGATAGCAAGAGGCTTTTTCCCAGAGTGGGGGATTCAATTACTAGAGGACACGAGTTCAAAGTGAAAGGGGAAAAGTTTAGGGGGGATATGCGTGGAAAGTTCTTTACGCAGAGGGTGGTGGGTGCCTGGAACGCGTTGCCAGCGGAGGTGGTAGATGCGGGCACGATGGCGTCTTTTAAGATGTATCTAGACAGATACATGAATGGGCAGGAAGAAAAGAGATACAGAACCTTAGAAAATAGGCAACATGTTTAGAGAGAGGATCTGGATCGGCGCAGGCTTGGAGGGCCGAAGGGCCTGTTCCTGTGCTGTAATTATCTTTGTTCTTTGTTCTTTGTTCTTTGGTTCCTGCCTCCACCACCTCTTCAGCCAGTGCGTTCCAGATTCCAACCACCTTCTGGGTGAAAAATGTTTCCTCAAATTCCCCCTAAACCTCCTACCCCTTATCCTAAATCTATGCCCCCTGGTTATTGACCCCTCCGCTAAGGGAAAAAGTTTCTTCCTATCTAGCCTATCAATGCCCCTCATAATCTTGTACACCTCAATCATGTCCCCCCCCCTCAGCCTTCTCTGCTCCAAGGAAAACAACCCGAGCCTTTTCAGTGTCTCTTCATAGCTGAAATGCTCCAGCCCAGGCAACATCGTGGTGAATCTCCTCTGCACCCTCTCCAGTGCAATCACATCCTTCCTATAGTGTGGTGCCCAGAACTGTACACAGTACTCCAGCTGTGGCCTAACTAGCGTTTTATACAGTTCCATCATAACCTCCCTGCTCTTATATTCTATGCCTTGGCTAATAAAGGCAAGTATCCCATATGCCTTCCTAACCACCTTATCTACCTGTGCTGCTGCCTTCAGTGATCTATGGACAAGTACACCAAGGTCCCTCTGACCTTCTGTACTTCCTGGGGTCCTACCATCCATTGTATATTCCCTTGCCTTGTTAGTCCTCCCAAAATGCATTACCTCACACTTTTCAGGACTAAATTCCATTTGCCACTGCTCTGCCCAACTGACTAGCCCATCAATATCTCCCTGTAATCTAAGGATTTCCTCCTCACTATTTACAACACCACCAATTTTCATGTCATCTGCGAACTTACTGATCATACCTCCTACATTCACGTCTAAATCATTAATGTACACTACGAACAGCATGGGTCCCAGCACCGATCTCTGTGGTACACCACTGGTCACAGGCTTCCAATCGCAAAAACAGCCCTCGACCATTACCCTCTGCCTCCTGCCACTAAGCCAATTTTGGATCCAATTTGCCAAATTGCCCTGGATCCCATGGTCTCTTACCTTCTTAACCAATCTCCCATGTGGGATCTTATCAAAAGCCTTACTGAAGTCCATGTAGACTACATCAACTGCTTTACCCTCATTGACACATCAAGTCACCTCCTCCAAAAATTCAATCAAGTTAGTTAGACACGATCTCCCCCGACAAAGCCATGCTGACTATCCTGATTATTCCCTGCCTCTCCAAGTGGAGATTAATCCTGTCCATCAGAATTTTTTCCAATAGTTTCCCTACCACTGATGTTAGACTCACCAGCCTGTAATTACCCTTCTTGAATAATGGTACCACATTCACTGTCCTCCAGTCCTCTGGTACCTCTCCTCTGGCCAGAGAGAATTTGAAAATTTGTGTCAAAGCCCCTGCTATCTCTTCCCTTGCCTCACATAACAGCCTGGAATACATCTCATCTGGGCCTGGGGATTTATGCACTTTTAAGCCAGCGAAAACATCTAATACTTCCTCTCTTTCAATGCTAATATGTTCAAGTCTATCATAATCCCCCTCCCTGATCTCTACACCTACATCGTCCTCCTCCATAGTGAACACAGATGAAAAGTAATCATTTAAAACCTCACCTATGTCCTCTGGCTCCACACACAGATTGCCACTTTGGTCCCTAATGGGCCCCACCCACTCTTTCCCTGGTTATCCTCTTACCCTTAATATACTTATAAAATGCCTTAGGATTTTCCTTTATCTTGCCCGCCAGTTTTTTTTCATGTCCCTTCTTCGCTCTCCTAATTACTTTTTTCAGTGACACCCTACACTTTCTAAACTCCTCTAGTGCCTCTGCTGTTTTCAGTCCTTGGGATCTGCCATTAGCCTCCTTTTTTTCCTGGTCCAATCCTCCTGTAGGAGATTTTTTGAACTTGAACTTCTAACAGGGGAAGAAAGCAGAAGGCTGTTAGCTCCTGGACTGAGAACACCTCTTTCCCGTCTGCTCTCATCTCACTCTCACCAGCTTTGGAAACCATTGAAGACGTTTGAACCCCAAGAGAGAAAAGTCTCCTACAGTGAACAAGGTTTAAGAAGAATACTCGGCTCCAACGAAAAGTAAGAGTTGTCTACAATCAAGGACTCTACGGTAAGCTGGAAACACAGAAAATGTAACAAGATACCCCCTTTGGAAACTGTCTGAAACCTCTCCATTTTATTTTTCCTTCTCTTTTCTGTCCCTATTTGCATATGTGTATCGCACATGCATGCTAGCATGGGCACGTCGTATATCCGTAGGCGTGAACCGTATTAGAGTTTAAGGTATAATACATTTCACTTTCTTTCTTTAAACCTAAGGAAGCCTGTTTATGCTAATTTATTTGCCTTATAATTGGAAAGCTGTGAACGAGGATTCACAAAGAGGGAGCTCAAAACACAGTGTGTTTAAAAATTAAACCCTGTTACAATAAGACCAGGTAAAGACAGCAAAAGACCCCAGAAACCTTTCTCACCTGGTCATAACAGAAATTTGGGTGCTAGTATCCAGGATTTTACCCACAGACAAACGAGTGAAATTTTAAGGGGGAAACCAAATGGTTCCCAACCAAAAAGAGCAAAATTTCAATACGGGTTTTCTTGTGGTTGTGTGTGATCGAATACTAAAATGTCTCCAAATGAAGCTAGTAGCTCTCCAAGCCAGGGTGAAGTAACTTGGGATAAGTTAAAAGCACTGTCTATGGAGGAGCTGAGAAAAATGACTGAGCAGTGTAGGATCACTGTACGTGGCAAGGCGAGGAAGTCTGAACTCCTAAGGCTAGTGGCCAACCATTTTTCCCTCGAATCTGAAGAAGCAGAAGCAGTGTTAGAAGCAGGCCCAGAGAAGGTACTACTAGCAACGATACAATAGGAACAAAACCAACTTGAATTAGAAGAAAGAGAAAGAGAAAGGGAGAGACAGGAAAAAGAGAGAGAGAAAGAGAGAGAGACAGGAAAAAGGGACCGAGGCAGGAAAGGGAGAACGAGAGAGCCTTCCAAAAGGAATGTGAAGAAACAGAAAGACAGGAGAAAGAAAGAGGGAGGCGAGAGAGAGAGAGAAAGAATATTCCGGAAAGAATCCAAAGAGAGAGATCTGAAGTGGCTTGTGTTAACTAGGGGGCGACAGAGTAACCCCAAAGAAAGCATGGCCAATATGGAGGAGCAGAATTCAGGGCTGGGTACAAGATTGCTAAAACTCGCTCAATTAATTCCAAAATTCAATAAGGAAGATGTGGAAATGATTTTCATGTCTTTTGAGAAACTGGCAAGGCAGCTAAAATGGCCAGTTGAGACCTGTTCCCTTTTAATACAAAGCAAACCAACCAGAAACGCCCATGAGGTTTAGATTAGATTAGAGATACAGCACTGAAACAGGCCCTTCGGCCCACCGAGTCTGTGCCGAACATCAACCACCCATTTATACTAATCCTACACTTATCCCATATTCCTACCAAACATCCCCACCTGTCCCTATATTTCCCTACCACCTACCTATACTAGTGACAATTTATAATGGCCAATTTACCTATCAACCTGCAAGTCTTTTGGCTTGTGGGAGGAAACCGGAGCACCCGGAGAAAACCCACGCAGACACAGGGAGAACTTGTAAACTCCACACAGGCGGTACCCGGAATCGAACCCGGGTCCCTGGAGCTGTGAGGCTGCGGTGCTAACCACTGCGCCACTGTGCCGCCTTTACTGCGCCACTGTGCCGCCTTTATTCCCTGTTGCCAAATTATGAACTAACCAAAAATGCTATCCTCGGGGCATATGAATTAGTACCTGAAGCCTATCACCAAAAGTTTAGAACCCTCAAAAAGCAAGCCTATCAAACTTATCTGAGTTTGAAAGAAGTAAGCAGCTGGCTTTTGACCAGTGGCTGAGGGCTTTGAAAATATAGCTCAGTTATGAGACTCTCAGAGAAGTAATCTTGTTAGAGGAATTTAAAAACTCTCTCCCATTCTCAATAAAGACCCATGTGAGGAGCAGCGGGTTCAGGGAGCCTGGCAAGCAGCTGTTCTGGCTGATGAGTTTGCTTTAATTTATAAGTCGGTTTTCTAGGGGAGAACCTTTCCTAATCACCCCCACAAATCCAAAAAGGACAAAGGTGGGAAGGTGATATCCGCCCAGGCAGTCCTAGAAGAGAAAGGAAAGCAGGAGACACAGGGGGCATTCCTCCAGCCAAATAGGAAGGTGCTGTGAGCAAGAGTGAGACCCAGAGACCTGTGTGCTTCCATTGTAATAAGGCAAGGCATTTAAAAGCTGACTGCTGGAAACTAAAGGGAAAACCGGTAGGGTTAATCAGGGCACACCCGCTCAGTGCAGAAGGGACCCTGATGGAAAACACAGAACAAGTTGTGGTTTTAACTGGAATAAGAGTGCAACCCAGGAAGCTTACTACAGCCAGTGCAGGAAAGTTAATAGGATTCCTGAAGGTTATCAAAGTTTTGTAGTGTAAGGGAAAATAACCCCATATCCCTCGAGTGGGGCAAGCAAGCCCATAGTGATTCTCAGGGACACAGAGGCCACTAGATCCCTTTCACTGGGAAAAAGCCTGACCTTTCCCCTGGAGAGTGCAGTGAACACCAAAATCATGGTGAATGGTATTGGAGGGCAGTGTATGCCTGTACCTGTACACCAGATGCACCTAGAGTGTGACCTAGTTTCTGGACCGGTGACTGTAGGAATTGTCCCTAGTTTGCCTGTGGACGGGGTTGACCTGCTCCTAGGTAATGATCTGGCAGGGATGAAGGTGTTAGCCCCCGAGTAGTGAAAGAATGGCCGCCGGAGGTCAGAGAGACAGGGCAGTGGCAGGAGACGGTCCCCTGCAGAGTCCCTAAATGTGTAGTGGATCAGGCCATGATCAACCCAGCTCCCCCAGAGGAGACTGCATTGGCACTGCAGGCAAATGACCATGAGGTCTGCCTGTCTGAGACTTTGAAAAGTTAGGAGACCTAGGGAATTCATGAAATGGATTTTTCCTAGCTGATACTTAGCGAGCCAACCCTGTATTGCAAGAGTTAGCCCAGGCTGCCCAGTCTGAAAGTGAAGCAGAGGAAGTCCCTGATTGCTACAATTTAAAGAATGAGGTACTGATGAGGAAATGGAGTTCATCTCACAGCCCTGAGAGCACGGAGTGAGCAGTAGTTCACCAGCTAGCGGTGCCACAGAGGTACCGGGGAGAAATATTAAGAAGGGCCCACGAGACTACAGTGGCTGTACATGCCGGTATACAAAAGACCAAAGCCCGCATAAGACAGCAGTTCGACTGGCCAAAACTCCACAAAGATGTGGTGGAGTACTGCAGGAGTTGCCACATGTGCCAGGTTGAGGGGAAACACCAACCTACAGTGAAATCTACATCCCTAAATCCTGTACCGGTGTTAGGAGGACCCTCCAGCAGAGGGCTGGTGAACTGTAAGGGACCCCCACCGAGAACTAAAGGGGACAGGCAGGCACATGGCTGGCAAATGTTTAGAAAGAAATGGGGGAAAAAATGACCAAGAGGGCAGGTGAAAGGATGTCCGGGAGGAATCCTGGATGAAAACCCCTACTGTCTGGTCAACCAACCCCAAAAAATGTGAAAAGTTAGACCCCACATCCTCCTATGTAATTGCAGACTCTAGAAGTACCCCACCAGAGTTGCTAACAGCATTTACAGGAACCTGCAGAGACAAAGAGAGACCTCTAGGGGGCACAGAAACTGTGAGGCGATGCCTCACCTAGTCAAAGTGTCACAGGAGAGTGCAGCTAAGTCTACACAATACCTACAGTTTGGTGTGTCCCAGAGAACAAAGAGGAGAGTAACAAAGACTCCTCCCCTACAGTCGGAGGAAAAGGGAATCATCCATCCCCTGAAGTCAAAAGTCTTTGCATTCTTCAGAGGGTTCAGGATAGACTCGCCTACTACCAACTCGCCTGAAAAAAGGAGGAAATTAAAGCAGCCCTGGCACCCAGAACAGACCAATTTTAATAAGCTTTAAGATTGGCAAATGAATGGAACTGAATGAGAGAAACGCATGATTTTTCTTTCTGTATCTTTTATTTCTCTGAAACCCTGTAATGAAATGTGCCGTTTTTCTACAAATCGCATTTCATTCCCCTGGGTGTGGAGGTGTCAGGCAAGCCCCCCCACCTGCCAAGACTGACGCACACGTTATTTCACCACATGAACATTAAAACTTCAAATTGCAAGACCCTGACTGTAAAGACATTTGCATAGTAACAGACAGAGTTGGAAAAAGGGGACCCAGTCGTTGATTCCCCAATACACAGAAGAAGTGGTCAGACCAGCTTTAGTCACATGACTAACTGACGGTTGGAGTTTTTTTGAATTTGAATTTCCAACAGGGGAAGAAAGCAGAAGGCTGTTTGCTCCTGGACTGAGAACACCTCTCTCCTGTCTGCTGTCATCTCACTCTCACCAGCTTCGGAAACCATTGAAGACATATGAACCCCAAGAGAGAAAAGTCTTCTGCATGGAACATGATTTAACAAGAATACTCGGCCCCATTGAAAAGTAAGAGCTGTCTACAACAAGGACTCTAAAGCGAGCTGGAAACACAGAAACTGGAACTGGAAAACCCCTTTAGAGACTGCCTCAAGCTTCTCCATTTTATTTTTCCTTCTGCTCTTTTCTGTCCCTATTTTGATATGTGTATTACATGTGCACGCTAGGTTGGGCATGTTATATATCCATAGGTGTGAACTGTATTAGAGTTTAAGGTTTAATAAATTTCACTTTCTTTCTTTAAACCTAACGAAGCCTGTTTATGCTCATTTCTTTGTCTTATAATTGGAAAGCTGTGGTCAAGGATTCATAAAGGGGGAACTCAAAACACATTTTGTTTAAAAATTAAACCCTGTTACAATAAGACCAGGTGAGGACAGCAAAAGACCCCTAGACACCTTTCACACCTGGTTGTAACACTATATATCTGGAGCTTCCAATGTCATAGCCATTCCCTAATCTCCAGAAATGTAAGATGGGACAATAAACATGCTCAGCTGGGTATCTCTGAGTTGGTGCTCTCCTCCTCTGATACTACCTTACTGCACATGCATCTTAAAAAGCTTCCTGCTCATCGTTCTCCTCCAAATAACACATGTGCAAATGGATTCCATGTGCAACCCCCTTCCTGCAGCTTTGGCGGTTGGCTTGACTGCAGCCAAACCATTTGGAAGACACTATTCTTTTATGATTTAATATAACAACAAAACAATTATGTTTTTCAGTAACTAAAGTTCCTGTACCTCAGAATTCCTGCTGACTCATGCCTCACAGTCCTCAAAAAGTTTTTTGTTCTTTTACTAAGCAACCCCCTCCCTGCCCACCCTCTTTTATGTGGGGGGCTACTAGATGCCCTGTGGCCAGTGTTTGGATAGGAAATCAACCACAGGTTACCTTACTGTCATTAAATGCAACAAAATGTACATAAATCCCTGAAAGTTGCTACCCAGGTTAATAGGGCTGTTAAGAAGGCATATGGTGTGTTAGCTTTTATTAGTAGGGGGATCGAGTTTCGGAGCCACGAGGTCATGCTGCAGCTGTACAAAACTCTGGTGAGGCCGCACCTGGAGTATTGCGTGCAGTTCTGGTCACCGCATTCTAGGAAGGATGTGGAAGCTTTGGAAAGAGTGCAGAGGAGATTTACTAGGATGTTGCCTGGTATGGAGGGAAGGTCTTACGAGGAAAGGCTGAGGGACTTGAGGTTGTTTTCGTTGGAGAGAAGGAGGAGGAGAGGTGACTTAATAGAGACATATAAGATAATCAGAGGGTTAGATAGGGTGGATAGTGAGAGTCTTTTTCCTCGGATGGTGATGGCAAACACGAGGGGACATAGCTTTAAGTTGAGGGGTGATAGATATAGGACAGATGTTAGAGGTAGTTTCTTTACTCAGAGAGTAGTAGGGGCGTGGAACGCCCTGCCTGCAACAGTAGTAGACTCGCCAACTTTAAGGGCATTTAAGTGGTCATTGGATAGACATAGGGATGAAAATGGAATAGTGTAGGTCAGATGGTTTCACAGGTCGGCACAACATCGAGGGCTGAAGGGCCTGTACTGCGCTGTAATGTTCTAATTCTAAATTCTAAAACTGAAACAGAACTGGAGAGGCAGTGGTGGTGTGGCATTGTCACTGGACTAGTAACTAGAGATGCAGTGTATTGTTCTGGGGACTATGGGTTTGAATCCCACAACAGCAGGAGGTGGAATTTGGATTCAATTACAAAAAATCTGGAATTATAAGCTAGTTTAATGATGACCATGAAACCATTGTTGATTGTTGTAAAAACCCATCTGGTTCACTAATGCCCTTTAGGGAAGGAAATCTGCTGTCCTTACCTGGTCTGGCCTACATGTGACTCCAGACCCACAGCAATGTGGTTGACTCTGTAATGGCCTACCAAACCACTTAGTTGTATCTAACTGCTACAAAGTCAAACAGGAATAAAACCAGGTGAACCACCTGGCATCAACCCAGGCAATGGAAACGACAATGGCAAACCCAGCCATTTGCAAACTCTGCAAAGTCCTCCTTGCTAACATCTGGGGCTTGAGCCAAAGTTGGGGGAGCAGTCCCACAGACTCGTCAAGCTATTGCTTGACATAGTCATACTGATGGAATCATACCTTACAGATAATGTTCCAGACCATCACCATTCCCAGGTATGTCCTGCTCTACCAGCAGGGCAGACCCAGCAGAGGTGGTATACAGTCAGGAGGGAGTTGCCCTGGGAGCAGTACCACAACATTGACTCTGGATCTCATGGCATCAGGTTAAACATGGGCAAGGAAGCCTCCTACTGATGAATCAGTACTCTCTATGTTGAACAGCACTTGGAGGAAGCACTGAGGATGACAAGAGCGCTGAATGTCCTTCAATGTCCATCACCAAGAGAGGTTCGGTAGCACCACTAGTGGCTGAGCCGGCCGAGTCCGAAAGGACGTAACTGGGTCTGCAGCAAGTGGCGAGGGAAAAACATACTTGACCTCGTCCTCACCAATCTGCCTGCCGCAGATGCATCTGTCAATGACAGTATTAGTAGGAGTGACCACCGTACAGGCCTTGTGGAGACAAAGTCCTGCCCTCACATTGAGGATACCCTCCATTATGTTGTGTGGCACTATCACCGTGCTAAATGGGATAGATTTCAAACAGGTCTAGCAACACAAAACTGGGCATCCTCAAGTGCTGTGGGGCAGCAGCAGAACTGTACTCAACCACAATGTATAATCTCATGCCCTGGCGTATACCCCACTCTACCATTACCCCTGGTTCAATGAAGAGTGCAGGAGGGTATGCCAGGAGCAGCACTAGGCATACCTCAAAATGAGGTGTCAACCTGGTGAGGGTACAACCCAGGATTATTTGTGTGCCAAATAGTATAAGCAGCAAGTGATAGACAGAGCTAAGCGATCCCACAACCAACGGATCAGAGATAAGCTCTGCAGTCCTGCCACATCCAATTGAGAATGGTGGTGGACAATTAAACAACTAACTGGAGGAGGTGGCTCCACAAATATCCCCACCCTTAATGATGGAGGTGCCCACTACATCAGTGCAAAAGATAAGGCTGAAGCATTTGCAATAATCTTCAGCCAGATGTGCCAAGTGGATGATCCATCTCGGCCTCCTCCTGAAGTCCCCAACATCACAGATGCCTGTCTTCAGCCAATTTGATTTACTCCGCGTGATATCAAGAAACGACTGAAGGTACTGGATACTGCTAAGGCTATGAGCCATGACAACATTCCAGTAATAGTACTGAAGAGCTGTGCTCCAGAACTTGCTGCACCCCTAGCCAAGCTGTTCTAGTACAGTTACAACACTGTCATATACCCGGCAATGTGGAAAATTGCCCAGGTATGTCCTGTACACAAAAAGCAGGACAAATCCAACCCGGCCAATTACAGTCCCATCAGTCTACTCTCGATCATCAGTAAAGTGATGGAAGGTGTCATCGACAGCGCTATCAAGTGGCACTTCCTTAGCAATAACCTGCTCAGTGACGCTCAGTTTGGGTTCCGCCAGGGCCACTAAGCTCCTGACCTGAAGGCTGTAGCCTTGGTTCAAACATGAACGAAAGAGCTGAACTCGAGGTGAAGTGAGAGTGACTGCCCTTGACATCAAGGCAGCATTTGACAGACAATGGCATCAAGGAGCCCTTGCAAAACTGGAGTCAATGGGAATCAGGGGTAAAACTCTGCACTGGTTGGCGTCATCCCTAGGGCAAAGGAAGATGGTTGTGGTTGTTGGAGGTCAATCATCTCAGCTCCAGCACATCACTGCAGGAGTTCCTCAGGGTATTGTCCTCGGCCCAACCATCTTCATCTGCTTCATCAATGTCCTTCCTTCAATCATAAGGACAGAAGTGGGGATGTTTGCTGATGATTGCACAATGTTCAGCACCTTTCGCGACTCCTCAGATACTGAAGTAGTCATTGTAGAAATGCAGCAGGACCTGGACAATATCCAGGCTTGGGCTGATAAGTGGCAAGTAACATTCGCTCCACTCAAGTGTCAGGCAATGACCATCTCCAACAAGAGAGAATCTAACCATCTCCCCCTGACATTCAATGGCATTGCAATTGCTGAATCCCCCACTATCAACATCCTGGGGGTTACCATTGACTAGAAACTGAACTGGAGTAGCCATATAAATACCGTGGCTACAAGAGCAGGTCAGAGGCTAGGAATCCTGTGGAGAGTAACTTACCTCCAGTATGATGGAATACTCTCCACTTGCCTGGATGCGTGCAGCTCCAACAACAATCAAGATTGATTGGCACCCCATCTACAAACAGTCACTCCCTCAACCACTGGCGCACAGTGGCAGCAGTGTGTATCATCTACAAGATACACTGCAGCAACTCACCTAGGTTCCTTAGACACCACCTTCCAAACCCACGACCTCTACCACCTAGAAAGACAAGGGCAGTAGATGCATGGTAACACCACCACCTGCAAGTTCTCCTCCAAGCCACACACCATCCTGACTTGGAACTGTATCACCATTCTTTCACTGTCGCTGGGTCAAAAACATGGACCTCCCTTCTTAACGGCACTGTAGGTGTACCTACCTCACATGGACTGCAGCGGTTCAAGAAGGCGGCTCACCACCACCTTCCCAAGGGCAATTAGGGTTGGGCAATAATTGCAATAAATGCCAGCGACACCCACATCCCATGCATGAATAAAAAAAAGAATGTGATAACTGTGTCTCCTTCAGGTGCCGCACTGCAGGGGCCTTTAAAGATGAGGACTGGCAATTCATGTTGTCATGTGGGAGCAGAGACCCAGCATTACAGGTCCCTGCCCATATTACCAGTTGGCTGAACCCCCTCATTCAGATATTTTAGGGATGCTGTACCCAGGAAGATCACCCCTCTGCTCCTCTACCATAGCATCCAACTGTCTTTTAAATAATTTCATGTTTTTAATTTCAACTACTCTTCATGGAAGTCCATTCACTCTTGCAATTAAGAGGAACTTCCTCACATCAATCTTAAATTTGCTTTTTTGCCTATTTACATCCATGCCCTCTTGACCTATCATCATGGTTTAGTCAACTAATGTTCCAGATTTACTCTTTTGTATCATTTTTAGCTTGTATGTTTCAATCAGGTCTGTTTGCAGTCTTCTCCTGTCAAGGATGAAGAGGCCAATTTCCTCCAGTCTTTCCTGATTTCAACAATTTTTTAACTGCTATAGCAACAAAAAGGAATGAAATAACTTTTGTTTTTGTGTCACCATATCAAGCCCTTAGAACTTCCCAAACTGCATTACAGTAAATGGAACACTTCCGAGGTGAAGTTACTGATGGTCTGTAGCAAATGCAGCAGTTAATTGGAACAGTAAGGTCTTACAAACAACAATGAATGAATGAATGACCAGGTAATCATTTTTAGCAGTGTTGAACAGGACACCTGAGAACGCCAAATTCATTTCAAATAGTCATGCCAATCTGGAGGGGAATCAATGCATGAATCACCTTATGCTCTCCTTATTCACCTTCCACTGAAGGTCAGTTCCCCACCACTCAGCTGGGGAATGGTTCATATGGTTAGTGTGGGTCTGTTGAGGGGGTAGATAAGATAAATATTTATGTGCCTAGCTGTGTTTGAATAAAGTGCCTCAGTCTGAGGCATTAACTTGTTTTCAGTTGTTCAGTGCAATTCCCCATTTTGTGCAGTTTGCTCCATAAACCTGAGTGAAAAACTTTTGGAACAAATTTTGTCCACTAAGTACATTAATGCAATTTTGAATATTTTGTTTCCAAATACTGTCAGACCTAGTTTATCTATGATTCATTAAAACAAATGTCTTCGGAGCCAAACAATATTCTCTGATAACTAAACAGTTTCCATTCTAAATGTAATTCAAAAACTCAGCAAACCCCCACAGCTCATTACTTGTTCAACTGAAACAGTTACCTAGACTGGGTAAAATGTCTTTCAGTGCAAATGTGGACTTTGAAATTATAGTGTGCAAATATTGAACACAAATATTTAGCACATTTGTCTGAAATTCCTTTCTCAGCTGTTTTATTGAAGGTACTAACCCAAAATGGGATAATGCCTCTGTTAAAATATTGGACAAAAGAATTTCATACAAGCATGTTAAGCATTTGTGGGGTAGAATTTCACAATGATAGATTGATACCTCAGCAAATGGTTGCTGAGCACATTGGACAGAGGTCGGAGGCTTCAGAGTTGGGCCTGGGCCTGGGTCAGGGACAGACAGGAGGTTGCAGAATCACATACAAGGCTGTAGGTTTGTCAGATGCTGCAGAGTCACATACTTCAAACGTCGTTTCTGGATTTTTTCTTTTAAAGCATATGTGCAAGCAGTGCTGTGAGGGAAAGCAAAGGAATGGTCAGATCTGTTGTGGATGACCTTAAGGACTCCACGTGCAGATCATCAGAGGAAGTGATGTTGAGTCACATGTGACCAGTCAGTTGTAGGTGGAGCCCGAGATAGTAAGATGTGTTCAAGTCTATCTCCTGCAGTTACTACTGTACATATGTTCCAGTTAAATTATAATAAAACTCCACATTTATTTTAAATATTACTTGTATTCCCGTGACTCTTAACAACAGATCAAAGATCTAGGGGCAAGTAAGGGACTAGATCCACCCATCCTATTGGAAGAAAACAATAAAACAACCACTTTATTACATACTGGATACTGTGACCCAGAGATTCAATGTATACTCTTTGAGCTGTTCCCTTCCTCCGAAATGAAGGACATAATGATCTACTGATATAAAATTGCAAACAAAATTATCCCTAATTATCATAATGTGACCATCCCAAATGGAGACCTATATCTGGGCTGTCTCCAACAGTAATTTATGGCCCAAAATAATCTCGGATACCAGGAGTTCATTTCCTATATTTTCCCCTCTCCCATTGCCTCCTCCTCTTCCTTCACTGACTCTTTTGCTGGGGCACAGTTCCTGATTTAGCTGTATTTTCATTATTTCATAAATTATAATAAAATACTCTAAATGCATAACTATTCAACAGCCAGATGAGTATTCTGACTCTAAATTATTTTTGTCATGAAACATGACAGAAAGTGATCGTGCATTTTACACTACTTTAGCCTACAACAGATATTTAGGCCATAAAATTGGGCTCAAAGTCCCGAATTCAGAAAATGGCATGTGCCGCACTTCCGGCCACGTCTGGTGCAGTCCACATGATGTCCCATGCTGGGACGGGCACTAATGTGGATATGCTGTGCAAGCACCGGAAGCTCAGTGTCGGCAGATCATGATGTCAAACAGTCATTCCGGCTGATTTGATGCAAGCCTTTGAAACTTGGAACATGCAGGTCCACTGAATGCCTGTGCAAGTTACTCTCAGCTGAACATGTGTCCAGCTGCATGAGGAACCCCCTACTAGTACTATTTAAAGGGATAGGCATCTACTTGCAGGTGAGGTACCTTTGGCTTATTTCTGCTATTGGAAATTTTGTGGAAGTACTGTGGAGTGTTTTTGGAGGTGTTGTGCTGACTTGCTGAATTTGGTAGTGAGTGTTGCTACATCCATACAGGGAGGGCAGAGGATTTGGTGACCTGACCGCACAAAGGCTCTCACAGTTATGGGGCCTGCAGTTGCAGTGCCTCTGGGTCTGAAACTTGATAGTCAAATAGAACAGAGGCTGCAGAGAGGGGAAGCTCTGCAAAGGGAGAGGAGGAGAAGGGCTCTCCACCGATGCCCCTACCCATCACAGTTGTCAGGGAGTATTTCTCCTACCTCCACCTCACTCAGGAACAATGTGTGAGGTGCCTGAGATTCACCAAGGAGGTGGTCACAGAACTGTGCCACCTCCTTCAACAGGACCTGCATCCTCACAGCAGGGCAAGGTTGGCACTGCCAGTGTCCATCAAGGTCACCGTTGCCCTGAGCTTCTACATTACCGGATCCTTCCAGGTGGGAGCAGGTGACATTGTGAGCATATCCCAATACACCATTCATCACTATAACAGGGAGGTGACAGAGGACCTATATGTAAGGAGAGTTAAGTTCATAATTTTCTCTCTATGCAGGGAGAAGCAGGATGAGGGGGCACATGGTTTTTTTCAGACTAGTGGGATTCCCAATAGTGCAGAGAGCCAATGAGTGCACACATGTGGCTCTGCGGGATCCACATCAACAGGAAGAGGTACAGCATTCCATTCCATTAATATGCAGTTGGTGTGCGACCAGGCACAAACCATCATGTCGGTGAATGCCCGCTATCCTGGCAGCAGCCACAAAGCCTTCATCCTGAGGCAGTCTGCCATTCCCATCATCCTCAGTCCACCAAGATGAACCAAAGGTGGCTGCTCAGATACTCCCTGTACACATTGCTCATGACTAGCCTCTATCACCCAACCATGCAGGCCAACAGATATACAACGAAAGCCATGCTGCCACCTGAAACTTCATAGAGCAGACCATTAGTGCTCTTATGCACCCGTTTTGCTGCCTAGACTGTTTGGGTGGAGCCCTCCAATATTCTTCAGAGTATGTCTCCACTTTCATGGTGGTCTGCTGAGGGTGTAGCCTCTGCCACCAGGCATCTGGAGGTCACTTCAGGGGGAGGAAGAAGAGAAGGAGGATGAGGTATCAGGGACCCCTTCACTCCAGACCGTAAGCATCTGCTCAGGTTCCGGTTCCCTTAGGAGATCCCCTCACCACCATGGCTCCACTATTTCACACCTTCCTATCCATCTGCGACGTCCTGTCACAGCGTCCTCTTGAATAAAATCCTGCAATAAAAGCCACCAACAAAAACATTGCCATAGCATCTTTATCCAAAAATACATCAGTTAAACAAACAAAAATGAACTACTTACTCTGTCTTAGGGGTGCCTTTTCTTGGCCTAGTGCTCCTATGCAGCACTACCCCGGTGGCTGCAGTATGCCTAGTGGAAGGCTACTGACTTTCACAGGGGGATGCTGCGTGTCATGGGTTTCTTTGTGTTATCTTAAGCAATAGAATGAGGTACATGGATTCCAGTTCCTTGAAGATCTCTGGAAGGTTGATTGACAGCTAAACTAATACACACAACACAGAACAAACTATACACAGAACCTTTGTCAGGGTGTTACAGTGCAGAGAAATGATGGCTTCTAGTCACATGACTACATTCTCATACTTAGCTAATTAGCATACTGAGTTCTTAAAGGAACATCAGTCTTCAGGCAATCATACAACATCTCCTTTCTTTCCAAAGATAAGTCTCGTACACTACAGGTAAAAACACATAAAATTGGACAGTATCAAAATACAGGGATAGAGATTATAAAATTTACAAGTATAAATATAGGGATTGTGAAATTTATGAGTGCAGAAGCTTAAGAGTCCATATATCGTTTTGGTGGTTTGACAACTCTTCCAGATCTTGTTATGGTATAACCTTTGGGGATGTGGATTTCATCCTTGACTGTTTTTGGCTTGTATACGTTGTCAATATGTTGGTTGTTGTCCTGTTGTTCCATCACACCCTCATCGTCAGAGTGTGTTCTCTAGAGTCCACTGTAGCAGTTGGAGTATTGCACACTTCTCTTAATTAGCTTTGGTTCCTCCTTAACACTGCTCTGTTAGATGTTGTAACTTCGTAAGATACCACTGCAAGTAACCATGTCCTCACTGTGATGTGTATGACCCTGACCTTTTGTCCTATGTGTAGTTGAGATGGTTCTGCCCCTGCATGTCGGTCGTGTGCCATCTTTATTCTCCATTGTTTTTCGAGCAGTGTTTCCTGCATCTTGGGGAATTTGGATAGATGATGGTTTGGCAGAATTGTTCTCGCTTGTCTGCAAAACATGATCTCTGCTTGTGACGGTAAGCCCATATCCATGGGTGTAGCTCTGAGGTGTAACATGGCAACACGAAAATCTTGTTTCGTTGTCCGACACTTCAGGAGAGTAACCGTGCAAACCATTCACTCGGCAAGACCGTTAGATCCAGGGTAATGTGGTGAGGACATCACATGGTTTACGCCCCATTTGGCACACATATCTCTGAAAGGTTTGCCCTTATACTGTGGCCCATTGTCAGAAATAATTTCTTCAGGTGCATCGAACAGACTGAATATGGTACTCAATGTGTCTGCGACACCCACGCTTGAAGTGTCTTTTGACAATTGGAAATTTGGAAAAAATAATCAGACGACTAAGATAAAGTCATCTCCATTCGCAGTAAATAGATCAGTGGTGATTTTGGACCAAGGGACTGATGGAATCTCTTGAGGGTGTAAAGGTTCTTTACGTTGTTGTGGCTGGTGGCCCTGGCATGCCTCGCACATCCTCACCAACTTTCCGATGTCACTGTTGATGCTTGGCCAATAAACAGTGTCTCGTGCCAGTCATCTCGTTCACTCTATACCCACATGGCCTTGCTGAAGTTGTGATAAGATGTCCTATCGGAGAGCTTTGGGCACAATCACTTTTTTTCTTTGAAGGTTATGCCTCTCGAGATACCGAGTTCATCTCTATAAGGCCAAAAGCATGTGAGAGTTTCTGGCACATCTTTTATCATTTCAGGTGATCCTTCTATGATGACTCTCCACAATGCCTTCGTTTGTGGGTCATTGGCTGTTTCTGATTGCAGTTGGTCATATTTGTGCTGACCAAAATGCAGTAAATCGATTTTGAGCACATCTTCCACCTTGATGTCCATGCTGTCCACTTGTAGATCCAGTGGGACTTCTTCATTCCTGTTCGAATTTGGCAATCTGCTCAGGATATCTGAGGTGACCATTTTGGTACCCGGTTTGTCGCAGACATCAAAGTCGTACCCCTGTACTTTCATTAAAAGTCACTGTAGTTGAGGTGGTGCGCTTGTCAATGGTTTGCACCAGATCATCTCCAGTGGTTTGTGGTCAGTTTCCACAGTGAACTGCTTACTGAACAGGTAGTTGTGGAATCTTGTGATCCAAACACCAGAGCAAGTGTTTTACGCTCTATGTTTGAATAATTGGATTATGCTGAGGATAAACTTTGGGATCCAAATGCAGTTGGTTTTGCCATCCTGTAGGATGCATGCTCCGAGCCCTTTCTGTGAGGTATCGATTCCCAGGATTGTCTTCTTCCTTGGATCATAGCACTGCAGGGTACAGGTTTCTGCTGACAATGCTTGTTTGAGAGACTCAAACATATGCTGATGGTCCTCCTGCCATACATGTGGTACATCTTTCTTTAAGAACTCGCTCAGTGATGATGCTTTGTCAGAAAAATTTGGAATGTATGGTACCAAGAAGTTGAAAAATCCAAGACATCTCTGTAGATCTTTGTCTTGTGGGGTAGGCATATGCCTTACATCTTAACTTTGCCTGGGCCAGGATGAATTCCGCAACCTGAATAGATGGAGCCATAGAAATTAATCTGACTTACATTCACCTGGCACTTCTTGCCATTAAAAACAAGCCCTTCATGACGAGCTACTGCCATCAGTGAGTGAAGATTTCGATCATGCTCTTCTTTGGTTTTGCCCATTACTGCAATATCATCGGCAATGCATATACATCCGGGCACGTTTTCTATAATTCTGTCCATATGCTGTTGAAACAGATCTTGATTGACAGATAAGCCGAAGGGTAGTCTCTGGAAGCAATATTTTCCAAATGGTGTTCTGAAGGTGGTGACTTCCTGAAATTCCTTAGCTAGGTGTAACTACCAATATCCATGTCTAGCATCCAACTTGGAGAAGAATTTGGCTCCTGTGAACTTGGGAGTCAATTCTTCTAGTGTTGGAATCTTATGGGAGCATCTGTTTAGAGAGAGGTTTAGATGCCTCTGATTTAGACATACCCTGATTGCTCTATCCTTCTTCAGTACGCACGTATTGAGCTGCACCAGTCTGTACAATAATGCACACGATGGATGATGCCATTGCGTTCCATGTCATCTAACTCATGCTTAAGCTTTTCTTGTATGTGCACGCTGCACTTTCTGGGAGGGTTGATTTGATGGAATTGCATCCTCTCTGAGGTGCATCACGGCATCACCTTTGAAATCTCCTATGGCGTCAAACCTGTCCAGGTACATTTGTTGTAGGTTGTGGACTGACTCAATGTGGGTACCCTTTGTCTCTTCTGCTGTAATGGGTACCTTGGTGACCTTGTGGATGGTCGCAATGTTGAAGTCCTCACATGCCGGTAGTCCTGCCACTGCTGATCCACTCGTGTCTATCAGGTAAAATATTTGTAGTTTCCATGCTGACTTGCCATAGCTGCATTGCATTGTTAGTGTGCCACTGCAAGGGATGGGTGACCCATTGTATGCAGATAACTTTGCAGTTGTCGGTTGTATCATTAATTTCCAACGACCCCGGTACATATCTTTCAGGATTCGGACTGGTAGGATATTTGCACTAGCTCCCATGTCAATCATAGTCCTGAGTGAGTGTTTGCCAACTTTCTTTGGGTATATGATATTAATAGAAGCAAAAGTTTCCAGTTGTTTGCCTTCATCAACACAATGGGCTGGAATATATACTTCTGCCGCCAAAAACGGCAACAAGCGTGCATGTCGCAGAGTCGCTGTGATATTAAATGCCTTTGCGCAGACACTGCTGCCATTTTTAAAGGGCTTCGAGCCCCAACTTTCAATTTAAATATTTTAAGAGTTAAAGACAACTTTAATGAAAAAATTTAATGCCTTAATTCTGCCCCTCTCCTACCCCCCACAATAACCAAATAATTATTTGCTTGCCCTCTCCCCAACAAAACACTACCCTTGCTCAACTGACCAACCCCCCAAACTTTACACTATAACCCTTCCCACACCCCCTACACCAATCATATTAGTTTGACCCCACTCACCGCCCCCCCCCCTCCCCGCACTAAGAGACTTACCTGCTCCCCCCCGCCCACCAGTGTTCCAACTCAGATCCCCGGATGGGGATCCAAAGGCACGGGAGTGCCAACCACCGGCACCAATATCACACCAGGACAGATGGTGGGAGCGAGAAGGTATTTAATTTAAATATTTAAATTTGGCCCCTGTCGCCAAGTGGCGGGGGGACCACCAGGAGACCTCACTGCTGCCGGCAATATAAGTCCGGGCCTTCTTGGCATCAAGGTCCGTGGCAGGCCTCTCCCAGAGGCATTTTCCACCCCCCTGCCATGACTCCCCGATGTTGGGGGGCCTGTAAAATTCACCCCAATGTGTCATGTTCACTATGTGAAATGCCTGCTCGTCTTCTTCCTGCAAATTGCTCCACTCTGAGTCTTGTCTCAGGTCTATTTTGCTGTGGACTTCATGTATCGGCTTGCATTTACGCAGGTCTCTGGTGCTTTCCTTGCTGCTGCTCCTGTCTTCTGTTTGTTTGTGTCCTGTTGTGACTTCTGGCTGCGCCTTTAGAGCCAGATTTCTTGCATAAGCAGGCCCAGTGTCCGTTTGCACTGCACACCTTGCACAGATCTTGAAATTCAGGCCAACGTTGCAGTGAGTGTGACCAACCACGCTTACCACACAGCTTGCTTGCTTTTTGTGACCTGGTTACTGTGCCGATACTGTTGGCTGCACCTAATACTTGCAGATGCTGTTGTCCAGCTATAATAGCTTCATATTTCCTGCCATGTTCTAGCAGCGCATCAATGCTGTGACCTTTCTTTTTCCCCAAGAGGTCTTTTTGAAATGCTTTAATAGGTGTTGACACAATCACCAGCTCCATTATTTGCTCCGACAGCTCAGTTTCTGAAAGATCGCATTAGTTGCCCTTACTACAGCATCCACTGATGAATTGATCCAATAATTCCTGTGGCTGTTGCCTGTAGCACATCAATTCTAGGCGATGAATTCTAAAATTCACTTTCACCCGAAGCTGATCTTCCAGCACTTTCCATATCTTTGCGGGCTCTTTCTGGTCCTCTTCAGATAGACCAGAGGTATTGATTCTGTATAGCCCCTCATTTCCAACTGCTATCAGTATGTTCACAGCCTTCTTCTCTGGTTCTGCTATCACTTGGTCTATGAAGCATAACTGCAATATTTGTTTGAAAATTTGAACTCGGATAGGATATCAATGGCCTTCCAGTACATGCTGGGAAATTTGATATGCATCCTTCTGCTGTTCTTTTGCTTTCTGTTCTATATTTACTTTCTTCAGCTCTGTGTCTGCCTTCAGCACTGTGTTTTCTATTTGTGGCTTGAAACCTGTTTTAAAACTTGTTCTATTAACGCTGCACTGTTCCCCCTTTAAGAATTTCTTTAAGCCAGCTGCTTTGATGGATTGTAACAGATGTCTGACAGTGTTTACTGTTTTTTTTTCTCTTTCAGCACATGGCTTGTATGGTTTGGCAACTGTTCGATAGGCAGTTCAAGGGTTTTCCCCTCTGCTTTTTCTTTGCTAGAGTTTGTTTATCTTCTTCACGCTTGACTGGTTTAATGATTTTTTTTCAGCTTAACTGCTTTAATGGAGGCTTGGGGTTTACTGCGCTTTTTTCCACTATGGACTTTGTTTTTTCATTTTGCGTGCTTTTCAGCGGTTTTCCCTTTTTTCTCTCGCTCACACAGAGCCTTTAGAAAATGAATTTTTTTTTAACTCTTCAAAAGATTTTTTTTTACTGTGATTGCTCTATAGTCGGTCCAATGACTCACCCAATCATTTGCTTTTTAGCCACATTTCCTTTGTTTAGAGCTGTTCTCAGCCTTCTAAGGTATGTTGCCTTCTTTCACTCTTTTCAGCTACTTGTTTTAAGGTTTCTTCACTTGTTGCTTCAAATTTTATCTTCTGTTTTCTGTATTTCTTTAAAATTTTGTTTGCTGTTTTACTCGTGGTCTTCAAGCTTATATCTTGTCTTTTCACCATCACTGCCACCATGTCATGAATTTCTTTGTGTTATCTTAAGCAACACAATGAGGTACATGGATTCCAGTTCGTTAAACATCTATAGAAGGTTTATTTACAGCTAAATCAATGCATATAATACAAAGCAAACTATAGACAGAACCTTTGTCAGGGTGTTATAGTGCAGAGAGACTATGGCTTCTAATCACATGACTATATCCTGGTACTTAGCTCATTGCATACTGAGTTCTTAAAGGGACATCACTCTTAAAGTGATCATACAACACTGCAGATGGCCTTTCAGGATATCCTCATGCAGCTCTGGGCCTTGTGGGCCAGCTTTGGACAGCACCATCTCAGCTTGGGTGGCAGACTTCTGAGCTGGCTGGCTGAGAGGCACTAGCAGAGACACTGGCGGAGTGGCAGTATTGAGAACATGAATGCTGTCATCCTGAGAGAGGACAGCAGGTTTGTGCTCCATGGAGCTACTCTCCTGGGGCTGCACCTTATCAATCCTTGTAATCTGTTGGAGCACAGATTTCTGGACTGCTGTGACATTGTGCAAGCACCTTTGAGCACTGGGATCTGCAGCCATGATGGCAGCAGTTTGCGCCTGCATGGCAGCAAGCATGGATCTCGTGAACTCTATCTGAGCTTCCACTGCTGCACTGAGATGTTGGGGGGCATTCGCCTGTGCTGCAGTCGAAGCTGAGACATCGACTACCAGACGCTGAATTACAGCCAGGTCCGTAAGTGCTGTCATGGAGTTGGCCACTATTTTATTTTGTACGCTGAAAAGGATGGGCTCCAAACTCTGAATGATGCCCTGTGCCACTTTGGAACTAGACTCCTCCATGCTCCTTGACGGTGACAGGAGGCTGTCTGACAGGCCTGCTAATGCATCTAGCATCTCAGTGTGCATGTTCATCAACATTCTCCTGTATGCTGCCCCAACCAAGTCCTTATCTGAGTCCCCTGTAGTAGAGTCGCCTGTAGTAGAACTCGTCCTCCAGTGAGCTGGCTCATGAGCTGTCCATTTCCCCTGCCAGGCTGCAGCCCACTCATGCCCAGTGACTCACCACGTGCTGATCCTGATTCTATACCAGCCTCTAAAGTTCACACTGTGCCAGTATCTGAACAGGTGGCTGCAAGTGTCAGACCAAGCGACTGTGCGTCTTTATCAGTGATGTGGTGCTGCTCTTGCCCCTCCTCCTGGGGCTGCTGTAGCTGGGCAGTTCTTGGGTGTCTGTAGCAGAAAATCAGAAGGGGAGGATTGGGGTGAGGGAAGGGGGAGTATGGTGGAAATCAAGAGGTCTATGGTCACACCATCAGCAGCTTGCACTTTATGCCAGATAGCAGGATGAGAGTGCGGTGGGAATTGAGAAGGGACAGAAAGTAGGAACATGCCATCATCCATAATGTGAATATTAGACCTAATTCCTGACTGCTATGGACTGCTGATGGATGTGATGGGGGTGTGGTGCATTGAGCAGCATGAGAGGTTGGTGGTGTGGTGGGGTATGAGATGTCCTTTGAAGATTCATTCACTGACTTCTTGCGGCACTGCTGCCATATCCTTGGGGCCAGACTCTGGGAGTTGACCTCGCTTAACACCTGCTCCCATTCCTTTAGGGGCCTCATAAGTCCCCTCGGAAACATGGCCTTTGTCCTCCTGTTGACCTCCATCACTAAAGCCTTCAGTGGTGCATCTATGAACTTTAGAGCCCTCTCTGTTACTTGATGTTCCAATTATTCAGCTTTTCCTTGCAGCCAATTACAGTACTGGCAGTCAGCAGCAGCTTCCTTCTACTGAGTGCAATTTTCCTTTAAAAGGGACAGGCTACCTTTAAGAGGTGCAGGCTAGCTGGAACATGTGCTAGCCACATACTCTGCTGAGCCACTTGTTGAACTTGCAGCTAGCCAGCAGTGTGGGTTATGCTTGATCGCACATTACAATCAGGCAAATGACGAGGCAATGCAAAATTTATTTTTATTTATTTAGAGATACAGCACTGAAACAGGCCCTTCGGCCCACCGAGTCTGTACCCGACCAACAATTTATACTAACCCTACACTACCCCCATATTTTCTACCACATCCCCCCACCATTCTCCTACCATCTACCTGCACTAGGAGCAATTTATGATGGCCAATTTACCTATTAACCTGCAAGCCTTTTGGAGGTGGGAGGAAACCGGAGCACTCGGCGGAAACCCACGCAGACACAGGAAGAACTTGCAAACTCCGCAGTACCCAGAATCGAACCCGGGTCGCTGGAGCTGTGAGGCTGTGGTGCTAACCATTGCGCCACTGTGCCGCCCATTTGCATGCTTCCTGCCTCAACGGAACCAAATACCAGGCAGAACGTGAATTGCAATCCCCACAGCTGAAAACATAAGGACATAAGAACATAAGAAATAGGAGCAGATGTAGGCTATACAGCCCCTTGCACCTGTTCCGTCTTTTGATACAATCATGGCTGATCTGATCTTGGCCTCAACTCCTCTCTCCTGCCCGTTGCCCATAACCCTAGACTTTCCTTTAGTCCAAGAATCTGTCTATCTCAGCCCTGAATATACTCAATGACTCAGTCTCCACAGTTCTCTGGGGTGGAGAATTCCAAAGATTCACAACCCGTTGAGAGAAGAAATCCCTCCTCATCTCCATCTTAAATGGGCGACCCCTTATCTTGAAACTACCCCCAAGACGGAGGAAACATTTTTTAAACCTTAGCATTTAGACAGTTAAACCCACTAAATGCACATTTACTCCTGACCTCTGAGAGCCATAATCAAAGCAAATGTGAATAATGGTCTTAAAAGATGTACATAAAGCTGTGACTTCATTTAAACTTATACCTAGATGCTGCTTCAGGGCCTGCTCCATTTATAAAGATGCCAGTGTCATGATGTCGTACCTTGTTACTGGTGACAAAAAGTGTCACACCAGGTAGAAATTTAAAAAAGCATGGTTGCCTCATTGGGAGTTCTGAACAGCACAGTTCCCAGCCCTACAGATGTTGCATTTGCTGCATGACTTTTTCAATGCTTGTGAATTTTCATCTTAGATTTTTAAATTAAAACTCAGATAAACATTTAAATTAGGAACATCAGATGTAATCAACGCTATGATATTTTAATCTTTGTTACAACAATGTTCAGAAAGCATAGGCCACAGATATCCTAGTTGATAGTCTCATGGTGATGCTGTGCTCAAACTGAGAAATTAATGAATTTTATAACTGATATATGACCTTCATGTCCTCATATGGAAATGAAGGGCATATATGGAAATTAAAGTAAGTTTTTTTTGGTTTTGTTTTAAATCCAGCTTTATTTATTAGGTTTAAAATAGCATTTCATTCCTAAAGTGTAATTTGAGCAGGGTGTTAAAATATCTAAAATAAAACTGATAATACTTTAACAATAATCAACTGTATATTCATCAATGTTCATGTAAACCATGTCATTTTATTTAATTAAACAATGAAGTAAAGTCCAATATCAGATTACTTCTGAGAGTCAGTGAACATTTCATGGAGAACAAATGCAACATTGTTAGATTAATTTTGAAAGAAAACATTTACGTAATGTCAGGTATCTGGTGTGCTGATAACAAACATAAGGTGTAAATATTTGTTATTGTTGAGACTGATATTACAGTACACTTCCTACTGTGCGCCTCTAATTTTCTCCCTTCTTCTTTGGAAGATGCCAACCCATGCTGAAGCACCAATCCAGATGCCCTCTGGCACCTCATTCTGAAGAATGCTCATGCTGAGAAATGAATGAATCAATTTCCATGAGCATAGGGAGGTTCTCAGGGATGCCAACAGGAGTCAGTTTGGGGCTGCCAGTAGGGAATAGGGCTGGGTCAGGCAGCTGCATCTCCCACATGCCCCGTCTAAACCTGCCACTGACTATTTTCCATAGTAAGGTGAACCCAATTCAGGAAGCACCTTTTATCTCTGTTTCTCACGTAGAGTAAAACTCAGTAGCTTTATCATGATTGACTTTTCCATGGTTTTACACAGTCCTTAAGATATCTGTCACATGTTGTTTACAATTCATCTTTTTGCCCACTTTAGGATGTGGAGAAGAATCTAATTCCCAACAATAACAGATGAAAAACTCATCACTGCTCTCTATCAGTGTTCCTCACATGCTGACTCACACATACCATTTTTTGTGAAAATTAGCATTCATATAGCCCAACATATACCTCCAAAGTATGCTCAAAATTTTTAACATTCCAAACAAAAACATATAGAAAAAAAATGCACGATATAGAATGGCTGCTCCTGAACCAAATATTCTTCTATGAATAATCCACAGATTTTATGTTGGAATAGAGGACATTGAGCTAATTAAAGTACTCGATATCTCCTCATGCTTTAATTTGCTTTTCTGTCTCTTATTCTGGCATAAACCCAACTGGATCATTCATCCTAGCCACAGAAAGCTTCAGTAACTGTTATGTATTAGCTCTCCTCTGTGACCGCCACCTTGACGTGATGGAGAGGCTTGTGCGCTCCGACAATCCCTTTCGCGATGCCGTTGGGAGCTCCTTGCTCCTGGTAGGGCCACCCATGGCAACAAGCTCAGGGGGAGGTGCCAGACAAAGTGCAGTCCAAAAAGTACTCAATGGCAGCACAGGCAAAGGAAGACTGCGTGTCTCACTGGCTGTGAAGGTGGAAGAAGACTTCAGCGACAAGGTGGTCCCAGTCATCGTGTTTTGACATGTCACTGAAATCTGACCATCAACCCGTCAAGATCGAGTGGACAATGATGGCGCCCCAAGGTTGCCATGTTAAACAAAGTCACACGCAGGCTTCTACCAGTGTCCATTTGCCAAGTCGTGTAGCGATGGAGAATTGGTGACGGGGACAGGGCTGTGAACCTGGGAGTCTCTAGTCAAGAATCTGCACAGGCAACACATGCATTAAGGTTGTTGGACACCTTTGTTGGGACAGAGGTGTCTTTTGCAGCAGCATCCGTGACTGAGCAATCCTCTTCAGGATACCCTCTGCTCACCCCAAATGGGGAGGGGGCTAGAAAAATTGCCCTAAAAATAGACTGTCCCACTTTCTCCTGGCTGCGGAACCACATCCTGTGGGATCACCATCTTCCTGGTCAAAAAAAGAAAACTTTAAATTTTGCAACTTGGAATGTCAGAACACTCATGGATAATAAAGGTGACCATCCGGAAAGAAGAACTGCAATCGTATCAGGTGAACTATCAAGACTCCAAATTGACATCACCGCCTTCAGTGAGACCTGCCTTCCTGGAGAGGGGCAGCTGAAGAAACAAGCAGGCGGATACACTTTCTACTGTAAAGGAAAGGCTGAAAGTGACCCTCCTGTCCGCAGAGTTGGTTTCGCCATCCAGAATAGGGTCTTGGATGCATTGCCAGAACTCCTCAGTTGTATAAATGAAAGACTCATGACACATTACCTACAGCTCAGTTGTAATCAATATGCCACCATCATCAGTACTTATGGCCTGACACTTGACTCTGATGAACATGTCAAAGAAAAGTTCTATTTTTGCCTTGATGAAGTCCTCGCTGCCATCCCAAAAGAAGAAAAGATCATCCTTCTGGAGGACTTTAGCGCCAGGGTTGGCCGTGACTCTGATGTTTGGAGAGGAACTAAAGCCTGGCTACCTAACCCAAACCCGACTAGACCCGACTACATGTGTCGGGTTCGGGTCGGGTCGGGTCGGGTTGAAATTCCGAGTCCAGCATTTGGGCTCGGGTCGGGTTGGGCTGGATACTGCTTCCGGGAAGTCATGGGATCAGGTTTATCCATGATTCCCCACAACTCCAGCTGCAGGAATAACCTGCTGCCGGAACAGATGAAGGAGATTCGTGTCGGGTCAGGTAGGGCGCGAAAAAAAATTAAAGGGCTCAAGCTCGGGTCAGGTTCGGGTTTGCTGTGGCCGGGTTGGGCCCAGGTCGGGTTTTAATTTTATACCTGAGCTAGGTTTTAAGAGGAACCATTGGGAAAAACAGGATGGGAAAAGCCAGTGCAAATGGTGCCCTCCTGCTGACAAAGTAGGCTCAGCATGGCCGCATTATAACAAACATCCTCCTCCACCTGAAGGACAAATACAAAAACCACATGGAGGCATCCTAGATCAAAGCATGGCACCTCCTGGATTATGTCATTGTTTGAATCAAAGATCTAAATGATGTCTGTACCACTCAAACCATGCAGGGAACTGTTACCTGCTGGACAGATCATCGATTTGTCAAGCAATCACAGTCAAGCAAGGCTGTGTGATAGCCCCCATACTATTTACAATCTACCTGACAGTGGCTATTCACCTCATCAAAGATCAACTGCCCTCTGGTGTGACTATTAAATGCTGCCTAGATGAAAAACTCTTTAACCTTAGTCGTCTCCATGCCAAAACTAAATTGACCACCATAGACATACAAGATCTACAGTTTGCAGATGATTGCAGTGTTATTGCCCACTCTGTACCAGATTTACAAGCCACTCTCCATTTTTCAATTCTGCATACAAGAGACTCAGCCTGTTTGAGAAAGAAATGCAATACTGTACCAATGTGCCTCCTGGCTTGCTGTAGTCATGTGACCTCTACCATGATGCACTCGGACTGCAGGCAGCCATTACAGTCAGTATTCATTAAAGACAGAATACAAATCAAACTGGTGTCCTGTGAGCTTGTAACATGGTGTCAGCGTGGAGCTGAGACTGAGTGGTGAAGAAGCACATCTACGGAACAAAGGCCACAGGAATGGTCACAACTGCTAAAAGCCACAGGAAGGGAACAAAGAAACAGCTGAAAACACTGGGTAAGACAATGTCTGCAAATTTTCCTCTGTCTGCACCAGTCGAAATGAAAGGTGATATGAAACAGAACTGGCAGTTTTCCCACTTGCAATGGCAAAATTACGAAATTGCAACATATTTAATTAACAATCCAGAGCAGCTGCGAGTATCTACACTTTTATCACTGGTGGGAAGAGACTGATACAAAGTGTATTCCACTTTAAATCTCTCTGAAGAACAAAAAAAAGACAGTAGAAATTGTGAAAGCCTTGAAGGCATGCTTTGAACTCCAAATGAACATAACCTATGAACAGTTTGTGTTCAATATTAGGGCTCAAGGTGAAAAAGAGTCCATTGATCAATATGTGACTGCATTAACACAGCTCAAAGAATCCTGTGAATTTGCGCAACTAAAAGATGATCTAATTAAAGACAGGATTCTATTAGGCATAAGAGATCCGCTGTGAGCGCACATCAACCGAGAGAGGAGAAACTGACTCTCAACGTGTGCAGAAACACTGAGATTGTAAGCTAGGGCATATTCATGGCAGAACAGACAAGACCTTGCATTATGCTGATAGACATTCCAGGCCAAAATGACAGAATGATCACGGACAAAGGGCAGGATGCAAATACTGTGGAGGACATCACGCTTAGGAAAAGAAGGCATGTCCAGCGTGGGGAAAGCAGTGTTCTCACTGCAAGAAGCTGAATCATTTTGCATGCAAGTGTTTGGCTAAAAGGAAGCACAACGAGCAGGTACAGACGTCCACTGGAGAGATATCAGCCCAAGATTCTGACAAATCACTATACACCATACAACAGGTTGGTTCAGTCAGGGCGATCGGTGACAAATGGTTTGTGATGTTGGAATGATGACTGCAGAAGGAAAATATCAAGTCAACATAAAGTGCCAGATAGACACCGGTGCATCATGCAACATCTTCACAGACCTGTACGAAGTGGCTCAACATGATAATCCAAAAATGAAGCCCTCAAAAGTAAGGCTGAGGCTATATGATGGCACCATACTAGTGCCAAGAGGACAAGTTACTCTGAGAGTCCATTGCAATGACAAGATCGAAGATCTGGAGTTCCAGATCATAGATGGCAAGCAAAAGCCTTTCATCTCAACAGAAGTAAGTCTAAAGCTTGGACTGGTAACTGTCAACGTGCAAAAAGAGAAAACCCAGGAGATGGTCTATAGGAGTGGGCGCCGGTGCTGGAACGAAAATGCCTTTGCCAGTTGCAAGGTGACACGAGTCTATAGGCGGCGAGGAAGAGGGAGATCTGGCAGTCGCCTGCTCAGGCGCCCGAGGTGGAGGCTGCGGGGAAGGAGCGCTCGGATTCTGCAGAGCGGGCAGACAAAATCAAGGTGAAATAGCTGAAAGCCAAATTCCATTTTGACAAAACTGCCAAACCATTGCCAGAATTGAGCATTGGAAAGCCTGTCAGGGTACAAATATCAACGCGCTCAACAAGAGTCAGCCCAAGTGGCAACTTGGGACCTGCATAGAGCAATTGTCACCTCGATCGTATACAGTGGCAGTGAAGAACCAGAGATACCATCACAATCACAGGCACACACGCACAGCTGGAGAAGCTGTTCCTTCACAGCAGCCTATCAAGAATATAAGAACTCACCGAATGCACAGACCACAGAACAACCATCAGCCCCAGAGGTCCACAGCACCCCAACAACGGAAATGAATCAACAATAGATACCGCGGCAACAAGTGACAAGGGAACGACACTCTCCGGAGAAGGAAAATCAACCAGATGAACAACCAATGACAACGTGTACACGCACCATTAAGAGACCAGCACGATTTAATGACTATGTGTGCAATGCATGTGCAGAGACTGACAATATTGACAAACTACTAATGCATGAGAACAGTTGTGTAAGTGGATAACTTGGGCAACTCACAGTGTCGATGATAATGCATCTAATTTTTTTTATTTTTGTTGTATGAAAAGGGAGATGTTTGGGATAGAAATGCAATACTGTACCAATGTGCCTCCTGGCTTGCTGTAGTCAGGTGACCTCTACCATGAGGCACTCTGACTGCAGGCAGCCACTACAGTTCATTAAAGGCACAGTGCACACCAGACTGGTGTCCTGTGAGCTCCTAACAGCCTGTCCTTGAATGTTGTCAAAACAAAAGTCATATCAACCTACACCTCATCAGCCAAATGTTCCACCTCCCATATATGTTACAGGAGAGACTTTGGAATATGCTGAGCACTTCCGATACCTTGGCAGCCATCTCTCTCAAAAATCCACGATTGACGAGGAGATCCAACATCGGATCAGCTGTGCCAGCGCAGCCTTCTACAAACTACAGCAGCAAGAGCTTGACAACAAAGACCTCTGCACGTCAACCGAAGTCCTAGTGTACAGAGCAGTTGTACGCTCCTGTACTGCAGTGAGACCTGGACTGTGTATCAGCAACACATAAGAGCACAAGAGAAATTCCATCAGCAATGCCTCCACCACATCCTCCGGATTCAATGGGAGGACCATTGAACAAATGCTAGTGTTCTTCTTGAAGCCAGCTCCACAAACATTCAGGCAAAATTCCTGCAAAACCAACTTCGATGGACTGGACACTGTCGAAATGGCCGAAAACCGTTTCCCCCACCAGATCCTGTTTTTTCAATTCTCACTTGGCCAGCGTTTCGGGGAAGACAAAGAAAACACTTCAAAGACATTCTGAAACTCTGCTTGAAGTGTGGCAGGCTTGACATTGATGACTGGGTGGAGCTTGCTACCAATCATTCAAAATGGCAACAACCTGTCTATCAAGCTGCATCATGCTTTGAGTTCAAATGCCTTAATGATGAGGCAGAGCGGCGGCACAGCAAGAAAGAAAAGGAAGCAAATCCTGCACTCCAGATTCCACTACCTTGTGGGATGTCCTGCCCCATGTGGCCAAAGATCTACGGGTCAAGAATCAGCCTCTTCAGTCACCTGAAGACCCACAGCAGAAACTCACAATTCTGAGTAGACATCATCCTCGAATCAAGGGATAGCGGGCAATGTACTAGCTGCAATACTGCCGTGCTTTCAAATGTGACTACTACAATCACTGCCATTAAGATCAATGCTTATATTTACCTAAAATTCATGCAGGATTTCAGAACCTTGCTCAATGTATGACATAGCGAGGACCTTTCATTGCATTAAAATGTATTGAATGGGATTTTTGTGTCAAATATTTTGCGAAAGATCAGAATAAATTCAGCCAGTTGCCAACTGCTGTTACCATCCATCAGGCCCTCTGCCAAAGAGGCTAGTGCAATGGCAAGATCCGCCTCAGATTTACCAGTCCTGGAAAGGATGATCCCAACATCAGAATATTAATGTAGTGGAAAATGGCTGGTAATAGAAGTGGAAAGGTTTTTCTTTACAAAAAAAACTCCTTTGTTGCTAATTGCAGCTTTTCCCCTCACTCTTTTTTGCTGCAGATGCCAAAGTAAACATCAGGGATTACTATGGGAAGATGCTGATGCAACACTGGAAAGGAGATAAAGATTTATTCAAGCCCAACTTCTCAGAGTCTTGTAAGTCTCAACTTTCTCACTGTTCTTTTTCCCACCCGTCAGTTGTAGCACCAAAAGGCAAAAAACAGGGGAACAAAAGGTGCAGCAGATCATTAAATAAAAAGGCAAGAGAAAAGTCTCCAGATGGTGAAAATGATATGCCATTGACCTTCATGTTACTGCTAAGGAACAGGCTTCATAGTTAAGACATCTTTAAAACTGTCAAAGTACATGGGAAATCTACTGCTCACACTTAGACGGACAATGGGAGATATCTCCAGTGTTTGGTTTAATTAAGCACTTCTCTGTTGAAGTAAAAAAATTGCGAACTTAATTACTTTTTCAAAAAATGCCCCCATCTTCTTGACACATGCTTTAGGTCCAAAGTACACAGTGCTGTGCAGTGTAACGCACTAATACCGATTAGTGAAATTTCAAATTCATACTGATTTAATTTACAAAGGTTCCATGCATGACACAGTCGTATTTTTAATGGAATCTTTCCTAAATTTTTACTTTGTGTTTCATGATTTGTTCATCTTAGAATAGTACATACATTGCAGAATTCCATGTATGCAACATATTTAAAATGAGTGTCAAGAATATATGTATAATGAAATTCCTATTAAGAAAATAGATTTTTAGCAGTTAAGTGGTTAAACTTTACAGGATCGTTATTTCTTTTTAAATCTCTGAGTTAATTTATCTGCATGAAATGATGCCTGGAGCGTCTTTCTTTGTATGTGAATTTGACAAAGAAATATAATGTTATGCAAAAGTAGTTTGTGTAATTTGAAATTAATCAGCATTAAAATTATATATGGTGTAATTTATCAAGATTTGTTAATGGCTTTCCAGATTTGACAGCTTTCATGATTGTGGGGTGGGTGATGAGTGGGGGTGGGCGGGAGGGGGGAGTGTGGGGAGGAGTCAGGGAAGGGTGAACCCTCATAGCAGACGTCACCATTTGACTTCTTGTTAATGCATCTATGCCTTATCAACCAGTACACCTGAGTGCTAATGAGATGGTACAGAATCATATCATATTAAGAACCCTGTATACATTTACAGTTACAATATGTTTTCCAGTAACATTATAATAGTCAACGAATTCGGGCCTAGCTTCCAAGTTTTAGTTTAACCTGTCTGAGAAGCTTATTTGTAAAGTCCCATATTCTAATTTGTTAAACAGTGGGACTGTGATATATTATAAATCTTAATTTCTGTGCCAGTAATAAATTTTCATTATTCAGAGTCATATTTCTCCTTCACAGTATTTAGAACTGTGCAGAATGAGTCAGATGTTAAAAAATGCAAAAGATGACATTTTTCCTAAATCTTTCTATTTATTAATAAAGCATGGTTTCATCACATTATTGTAAAGAACATGTTTTAAAGCAATATTTAGCAGCTCAGTTATTATTCTTCTGTATCCTTCAGTTAATTAAAATTTTAAAAACAATGAAAAATTAGAATTTTTCTTCTGCTTGTAGATTCAAATGATTTATTCCTACAGTGAAATTACAGTGCTATCAAATTCTGTGGGGAAAAGAACTCATTACAGATGGAGACTTTATTTCCTTAAAATAAAAGCATGTGCCATGGCATACTTAGTACAGGAACTATATTATGACTCGCTCATTGTAAAATAAACATGCTTCTCTATGCATAGGCCAATTCTCAAGTTAACACTTTAAGCAGGCACAGTGAACATTATATTAAAAATAATTCATGGTTACATAAACTTAAAGTATACTGCATGGAAATACAGAACTGAAGTATATACCATGTTTCATTGTAACCGAGCTACATGTGTAAGTTAAATCTGTGATGCACTACTTTTTTCTGCAGTTGGAACAAAATTAAAGCAGTTTGAATATGACAACATTTCGATGTGCTAGCAAAATAAATGGTTGTACGTGTAAAGTAGAGAAGTAAATAATCTCAGTCCTATTCCTATATTATATGTAATCTGCCACATATTCTTTTAGCCATTATTGCATTGAATGACTTGTAGCAACCATAGAAATAACATTTTTCTTTGTTTCCTTTTGATATAACAGCACCTGGTTGAGAAAAGAAAATTCACCGTTACGAGTAAATTAGGAATCCAAACAGACATGTAATATAGGTTATTATTACAATTCTGAGTTTTGTGATCAAGATTGATCACATAGCAAGACTGCACCCAAAGAGTAAATATACAGTATTTATAGCCCACACCCATTGAACATTTCATTATTGTCCTCCTAGCTTTACTTTCTCAATGTTAAGATTTTTGCTTACTTCCACAGGACCAGCTTGCTGGATCAAACAAGCAGGATAAATCATCAACATGTGTTCAAATCCAGTCAATGTGAAGATTTATGGACTGGTTCCAGGCTATCTGTGTTTAGAATGGAAGTAAATACATAGGTGAATTATAAAAGCTGCACATAAACCACTCAGCAATCCATGCTTAACCACCAAGCAGTTATCTGCATTTAAGATGCTAAGCCTAATATGCGAGCTTTCAGGTCCAGTCATATTCAACGAAATATAGATATCTTGGCACAGAAGGAGACCATTCAGTCCATCATGCCCATGCAGGTGATAGCTCCACATCCGAACTATCTTTAAAGCCTGGAAAAGTTTATCAACTTTGTTTCTAATTCCCACCCTTCTGTCACCTTCACGTGGTCCATCTCCAACTCTTCTATCCCTTCCTCGACTTCTCTGTCTCCATTTCTGGGGATAGACTCTCAACAAATATTCACTATAAATCCACTGACTCCCACAGCTACCTCGAGTACATTTTCTCACACCCTGCTTCCTGTAAAGACTCCATTCCATTCTCTCAGTTTCTCCATCTCTTACATCTGTTCTGATGTTGCAACTTGCCATACCAGCACTTCTCATATGTCTTCGTTTTTCCTCAACCAAGGATTTCCCCCACGGTGGTTGACAGGAGCCTCAATCCTGTCCATTCCATTTCCCACACTTCTGCTGTCATCCCTTCCCCTCCTTCCCAGAACCATGATAAGGTTCCCCTTGTCCTCACCTTCCACCCCACTAGTCTCTGCATTCAATGGATCATATTCTGCCATTTCTGCCACCTCCAGCATGATGCCACCACCAAACACATCTTCCCCTCACCTCCCCTTTGAGCATTCCAAAAGGATTGTTTCCTCTGCGACACCCTGCTCTACTCCTCAATCACCCCATCACCCCTCCCCTTCCCATGGCACCTTTCTATGCAATCGCAACACCTGCCCTTTTACCTTCCCTCTCCTCATCGTCCAAGGCCCCAAACACTCCTTCCAGGTGAAACAGCAAGTTACTTGTACTTCCTTCAATTTAGTATACTGTATTCACTGCTCATAATGCGATCTGCTCTACACTGGGGAGACCAAACGCAGATTAGGTGACCACTTTGCGGAATACTTCCGCTCAGTCCGCAAGTGTGGCCCTGAGCTTCCGGTTGCCTATCATTTTCATTCTCCACCTTGCTCTCATGCCGACCACTCTGTCCTCAGTCTCCTGCAGTGTTCCAATGAAGCTTAACGTAAGCTTGAGGAATAGCACCTCATCTTTCGATTAGGCACTTTACAGACTCAACATTGAATTCAACAATTTCAGACTATAATCTCTGCACATATTTTGTTTCCTTTTCTTTGCAGTTTTCAGTTTTACTGTAGTTTTTCTCTTGGTTTTGCATTTGGACAGCAGCTGTTCATTGGTCTGCCATTCAGACCTCCTCTAGACACATCTTTTGTTTCTTTACTTATCCCACAACTCTCCCTTTGGCCCTGCACCACCTATTCGTTTGTCATTTAATCTTTCCTGTCTTCTATCCCATCGCAGACGTTCCCTTTTGTTAATTTCCCCCCTCCCCCCTTTCACTTGCTTAAAACCTAGTACTTTTCTCATTTTTCCCAGTTCTGATGAAAGGTCATCAGCCTGAAATGTTAACTCTGCTTCCCTCCCTATAAATGCTGAGTATTTCCAGTATTCTCTGTTTTTATTTCAGATTTCCAACATCCACAGTATTTTGCTTTTGTATCTTTCAACCCAGTTTGCTGTTCTTTCCCCATACACTTTGACATTTCATCTTCAAGGGTTTATTTAATTCCCTGTTAAATTTCTTGACCTTCAATAGACACCTGTGGCAATGCATTCCATATTATAATAACCCTTTGTTTCCAAAAATGTGCTCTAATCTCTCAAATATTGTTTTTAAAACCAATTTTTAAGCATCTTTTTTATTGATTCACTAGCCAGTGGAAATAATCCTTCACTTTTTACCATCTCAAAACACTTTCATAATTTTGACTATTTGGATTTGATCCCTACTCCACTGGATAGAGTTTTAGGGTTGTTCAAGTCTGTTGTAACTATATCCTCTCATCCCGGGTGTCATCCGAATGAATCTATATTATGTATTATACCACTGTTGTGATGCTTTGAATAATATTTTCCAATGATCTATTTTTATGATTGATTTTAATGAAAACATTCTATAAAACCTCCTTCCTGTTGGGGTTTTCATTTCATGCTTAGTTATTCATTTCGTTACATTATTCATGCTTCTCTCAAACTAAATACTCTTATGTTTCTCGAAATGTTTTGATTCCCTTTGTCAGAGCAATCTGTGATAATTTATCATCTACATTTCAGTGTCATATGCCATCCTGCTAATAATTATGGAAAAATTATTGTACCATTTACTTGCAGCTCTGTGTAAATCCTGCATCTATTAAGTTAAAACAAAACTATCATCCTGGAGAATAGGAAGATTTATACAAGAACTATGATTTTTTAATTATATGCTTTATCTATCATACTTTATCTTTTCACAGGAAAACTGTGTTAGGATTGACAACGTAAGAGACCTCAAGAATTGAACATGGGATATTCTGACCAAAAGGATAAGTAATATTCACAGGGTGTAATGTAATGAAAGAAATAAGTTCACTACAGGGATTTAGTTCTTACTTAATTATATTGAATGTATATGATAAGTTATGAAAATAGGTGATATTCTAGCATAATCCAAAATGAGACAAAATTTAGATTGCACTGGGCACTGCAATACTTGACAAAAGTCATCTGGCACAAAATTAGGGCATTTAAAGGAGTTGCTTCTGGTCACTGAGTTCTGGGCCAGAATGTTGCCATTTATCAGACCTGTGTGAAATGTCCCCTGACATTGCTCTTTCAGAGAGCCAGCGCAGACACAACAGGCTGAATGGCCTCCTTCTGTGTTGTAACAATTCTGTGAAAAATTCAGTGACATCACAAGATGTGTATAACTTGAACATTTGACACTGTGCTGTGGACTACCAGATTGATCTGACTTATTTTATCTTCTTAGATCCAGTACAAAAAGCAAACTTTAGCTATTTCAATTGAATGAGTATATTTCATGTGAGTGAATGACTCCGAGCAAGCAGCAACAACAACAACTTACATTGATATAGTACCTTTTGCATAATAAAATGTCTCAAGGCACTTCACAAGAGCACTATAAAACAAAATATGACACCGAGCCACATAAGGAAAAAATAGGTCAGATGACCAGACTTCGTCAAAGAGGTAGGTTTTAAGGAGTGTCTTAAAGGAGGAAAACAAGGTAGAGAGGCAGAGAGGTGTGGGGAGGGAATTCCAAAGCTTAGGTCCTATGCAACTCAATGCTTGACCACCAATCATTGACCTATTAAAATCAGGGATTCTCAACAGACCAGAATTAGATGAGCACTGATATCTTGGAGGGATGTGGGGCTAGAGGACATTACAAAGATAGGGAAGCCATGGTGGGATTTGAAAACAAGGATGAGAATTTAAAAATCAAAATGTTGCTCGATGGAGAGCCAATGTAGGTTAGCGCGCACAGGCTTGACAGGTGAATGGGACTTGGTGTGAGTTAAGCACGGGCAGCAGAGTTTTGGATGACCTTATGTTTACAGAGGGTTGAATATGGTAGATCAGCCAGGTGCATTGTAACTGTCATGACTAGAGATGACAAAGGCATGAATGAGAGTTTCAGTAGCAATTGAGCTGAGACATGGGCAAAGTCAGGCTATGTCATGGAGGTGGAAATAGGCAGTCTTAGTGATGGCGCGAATATGTGGTCAGAAGCTCATCTCCTGGTCAAATATGACACCATGGTTGCGAACAGACTCGGACTGCTGCCAGGGAGAGGGATGGAGTCAGTACCTGGGGAACAAAGTTTGGAGTGGGGTCCAGAAACAATGGCTTCAGTCTTCCCAATATTTAATTGGAGGAAATCTCTGCTCATCCAGTACTGGATATCAAATAAGTGGTTTGATAATTTAGCAACAGTGGAGCATTTGAGAGAGGTGGTGGTGCGACAGAGTTGAGTGTCGTCAGTGTGCATGTGAAATCTAATGCCGTGCTATCTGATGATGTCGTCGAGGGGCAGCATGTAGATGAGAAATAGGAGGGGGCCAAGGATAGATCTTTGAGGCGCACCAGAAGTAATGGTGCAGGAGCAGGAGGAGATACTCTGGTTACGTTTAGATAGATAAGAATGGAACCAGGTGAGAACAGTCCCTCCCAGCTGGATGCCAGTGGAGAGGCTTTGGAAGAGGATGGTGTGATCAACCATGTCAAAGGTTGCAGACAAGGCAAGAAGGATGAGGAGGGACCATTCATCTTTGTCACAGTCACATAGGATGTCATTTGTGACTTTGATAAGAGCCGTTTCTGTACTGTAACAAGGGCAGAAACCTGATTGGGGGAATTCAAACATGGAGTTCCGGGAAAGAAGGGCACAGATTTGAGAGGTGACAACACATTCAAGGACTTTGAAGAGGGAAGGGAGGTTGGAGATGGGGTTGTAGTTTGCAAGGTTGATGGGGTGGGGTTGTTTTTTTTGAGGAGAGGGGCAATGACTGTTGTATGATTGCCTTTAAGATTGATGTCCCTTTAAGATCTTAGTATGCCAAGCACCAGGACGCAGTCATGTGACTCGGAGCCAGAGTCACTCTGTAACTGTAACACCTAGAGGACGGTTCTGTAAATAGTTAGCTCTGTACTGTATATAATAGTTTAGCTGTCATAAACCTGTTTGAGATCTTTAGCCAACTGGACTCCACACGTCTCATTTATCTTGCATCAGACAACAAAAAATAACTTACTACAACGACAGCAGATTTAAAGGAGACAGGGGTGACACCTGAAATGAGGGAACCGTTAATAATATCGGCTAACATGGGGATCAGGAGGTGAAGTTGGGAGGACAGCAATTTAGTGGTAATAGTGTCGACGGTGCAAGAGGTGGGTCTCATGGACAAGATGAGCTTGGAGACGGTATGAGGGGAGCTAAGAGAAAAACTAGAGAAAGTTGCGAGTTCAGGACAAATGCAGGGGGAGCTTTAGAGGAGGTTTGGCCTGGTGGGCTAGTGTAAGGGAGGGACATGGCAGTGGCAGCAGGTCAGATAGCCTTGATATTATAAGTCCATGAGCTCCTCACACTTACTGTTGGAAGTGAGGGTGGAGGAGACAGGGGAAAGGGGTTAAAGATGATGGTTTGCAGTAGAGAAAAGAAGCCAGAGGTTACCTTTGCATTCCATGATGATCTCAGAATAATAAGCAGTTTTAGCAGATGAGCAGAATCCGATAGTGCTTAATGTGGTCCAGTCAGATCTGGTGGTGAATGGCTAAACCAGTTGTCCACTATTTTCCTTTCAAGTCTGCATTCCTTGGACTTAAGGGAGTGGAGATGGTGGCCAGGAGACGAGAGAGTAATGGTTGTATTGGGGATTAAGGCATCAAAGGTGGAGGTGAGGATGTGGTTAAGCAAATTAGTAGCTCCAGAAATGCTGTGGCAAATGGAGAGCCAAAAGTTGGACAGATTAAGTGTCAGTATGATGATAGAAACTAAATTCAGTCGAACTAACTTATAAGTCTTTGGGAAAACAAAAGCCAAAATCAACGATTGCATTTTGCATCAGTTGAAAGTGGTAAAGCTTTTCCATATTTATCAGGAATGGTACTGGACTGGACTGAACCATACCAGCAAAAAACATGCAGAACTTGTATCTTATAACGCAGAATTGTAGACGCCCAGCATGTGTGCTTGTTGTAACTATGACTACTGGTTCATGATGTATCTCCGAGAACAGGGTGGAAAAAACCCCACCCTGCACAATAGTAACTGTGCCAACACAAATCGAACAACTGTACCATTTATTTGCTAGAAAAACAGAAAAATACAAGTGAGAAAGGCGAAGGTTGCCACCTCCAGATCAGAGCCATTTGAACTCTTTATTCCATAAGCAACAAGTTTTTACATCAGTATTTTGGCCATGCAGATGTCTGTACTTCACAGTCCATGGAGTACTTAAGCTTACACAAAATGTTACAGAATCACCTTGTCTGTACTGAGAGATGACCTAGCTTCCTGTTTCTCTACCGGTAGAACTCATTTGAACTCAGTATGAGTTTGTAAAAATGGAACTGAGTTTTTTTTTAGTAGACTGGCTCTGCTATGTCAATATCCTAACAATAGGCTAAAGAAGAGAGACTCTTGGTAGCACTTTAGACACTCATGGCAAGTAAGGAACAACCTGAGACATCTCATTCAATGACTAGATAGAAAAATATAAATGATGGAAATCAGAATTAAAAATATAAAACAAAGGGTCCCAGCTGAAACATTAATCTATATTTCTCTTTCAGATGCTGCGTGACTTGTGCACTTCTGGCATTTTCTTATTTAATTTGGTGGCTACATCTTTTAGTGATTTCTATAGAGAAATTATCAAATCGAAGGTAATAATTTCTATCATACATTACTACAGATGTAACTGCAGTGGAACTCCAGTTCTGGTCCTTTTTCTGAAAATAACATTACATTGAGTATTAAAATAAAGCAAGTTATAAATTAAATATTTCTACCATAGGCCAAGAATTATTTTCCTTTGGATTTGCAGGATAACTGATGTTTTTGGAGAATGCGCAGAGCTGCTTTGAGGTCTAGGGCCGGAGTTTCAAAGGGCCGCAGGATCGGGACGCAGTGCAGGAGCCATTTGAAAACTGGGGTCCCGGTGGTCGTCTCAGGGTCCTGATGCCTCTGGGACAGTTTCAAATTTTCAAAGTGCTGGCAGTGGGGAGGGAACGGGGAACATTAATGCCACCAATTAACGGCCCATTAAGCTCCTTTAGGAGCTTGTTAAGGGGCTGGGCCATTTGGGAAGGCAATTTTTAAATCAGATTTCAGCGATCCCAATGAGTCTGGTGCACGTTAGTGCACAGCTGTCAGGGTCGCTGTGGGGCAAAAGCAAGTTTGTTTCCATGTGTGTTGAGATTAATTTGAGCGGCCAACTAGCTTCGGGCCGAGTGCTGTACCTCCACTTGGCATCTTTGGCCACTTTTCACCATCGTTACCAACCTAGCCCTTTCATGAGCTGCCTGTTCTCCTCGGCAAGGCAGCAGCAGCTGCCAAAATGGCTGCTGCCTGCGCTTGCCGCTGGCGCCAGGCAGGCAGCTTCTGTCTCCTGGAGGCACTCGGCACATCTAATTGGGCACCGAGCTTGCCTCCTGCCCAATAAGCACATTAGCAGTCAAAGATTGCGTAGCTGTCGCGACGCAGCTGAAGCGTGGGGTCGGGACCCGGAATTCATCAGGGTGTCGGGTACCCAACCCCACTTTGAAAATTCAGCTCCTAAAGTCAGCTAAAGTCACTTATAAGAGAAAGTAGCTGCTGGTATCAGCTGACAGTTTAATTGCTAGTGGTTTGAATGGCTTAGTATGAGCCAGTCTAGTCCACAGTCCTATTAAAAAATTTATTGACTAATGTAAATGCCTATTGACGTGAATAGAATATACTGCATAGGTTTAACTTCACTTCAGATGGATGTGCTGGTGTTTTAGGAATTTGCGACTTCATCATTTAATTATAGAAGTGCCTTAATTTCCTGCATGAGATGTTATATACAGCCTCATTTGCATCTTCTGTTTTCAATGAATCTTTTTCATGTCTGAATTCTGCTGTTGTGAAATAAATAACAAAATGAATTAAGCTTTTAAAATCAGGAAACAATACATTGCTAAGTAAAATATGTCACTAATTAAAATGTAGGTGGCATCATATCATGGATTTAAATGTGTTCTGCCACTAATTTGTATTTATTTTGCAGGCTCATTATTTTTCTTTATTAAACTATACATTTAAAACTTACCCATTGTGACTTTTAAGGTTTGTTCTTCTGAGTGGACATACATTATCTCACATAAAAGTGCTTTTGGTTCATTTCCTTCTGGAAGGAAGAAGTATAGAAAAGTAACTGGTCAAAAATGGCCAATGTAGATATATACTCTGGAGTTGCATTCAATTACTTGTGGGAGCAGGGACAAACTTTGCAGATTTTTCTATCCAGGCAGCAAATAAATTTGGTAGGCTCCATGACAGGGCATATTGAACATAAACTAGTACCAAGAACTGGTTGATAATCTTGATAGGCTTTTCTTGTTCCTAAACCAGGATACTGTAATATGGGAGACTCTCTTAAAATGCCCAACATAAAGTGGGATAAATTTTCACCTTCTTCTTTGCCTGGGCAGTAACCTGGCAGAGCAGATCATCTGGCAGTTGTGAACCTGCCCAATTTCCATTCCTTCATTCATTTAATCTCCAGCCAAATGTTTTCTGGCTGCCTTGTCAGAGGCAAAACCTCCATCTGTCCCTCACAAAACAAATGATGGTTGGGTGTAGCCAGGGGTAGACTTAAAAAAAAATTATAGGTTGCTCTGCCTTGTTCGGGTGATTCAAAGAATCATGGCCACAGTCAAAGGCGAGAACATCACCTGCAATCCCTCCTTCCCTACAGGCAGGTGTTGGAGATTCCAGTCGGCATAAGTAGGCTGGTGCTGGAGATGTGCCTAACCTGGTACTTGTGCCAGCCTTCCACATGCAAATGAGGCACCCTGCCACTGACCCCACAAACTCCAACAAGGTCCACACCAGAAAGCACCATCAGGCAACAGAGTAATCTCCAAGATCAACAATCTGAGAATTTTTGTGTCCACTGACTAAATACGCATCTTATTTAAAAGTCTGAAATTTTAGCACACTGGTCTTGTACGTGCCGCCTGTTACTTATTCATTGGATATTTACATACTTTTATTAACTGTCCATAATTGTGGCTATCCATGCCCAGTTTTACTTTTCAGTTCCTAGGTATATTATTATATTTATACAGAAGTAAAAAAAAAAATCCAATTGCATCTGGTGCCATTTGCCAGTAAGATCCAAACCTACAAGTGTTATAAAGACAATGGGCTCAATTTTTGAGTTGGGGGCAGGAAACAGGAGTCAGGACTGTTTCCGGGTCCCAAATCTGCCCCAAGGGGCATATAGTCACTGACCTGGGATTTTCACGGAGGCACCCGCTTAATCGGCATGGAAACAGGTTTCTTGTCCAATTAAGGGTAGTAGGTAGGCCCTCAAAGCTGGAGGGCCAATCAAAGTGCAGCAGGCTGCAATAAAGGGTAAGTAACTGAGCGGGTGCTTCAACATGGAGTTGCCCTCTCATCAACCTTTTTTAAAACTTTATATAAAGAACCAGATTCAGCAGCCAGGCCATCACTGCAGGCAGGCCAGGCATCAGGAATGCTGCCCCCCTGGCCTGCCACTGGGTACCTGCTTCCAGGCAGTTAAATTGCCCCCCATTCACATCAAGAAACTGGAGCCAACTGGAAAATCCCATTTGGCCTCCTTTAAGTGAGGTCAACAAGACTGTTTATGAGCCTAATTGGCTACCAGCCTTGTGTGGGCAGGTAGCCCTGCCAGCCCCATAACTGCCTCGTCAAAAATGGCTGGTGTTGGGAACTGTGTTGGGAAACTGACATGCTGGTCCGTATTTTTGGACTCCGTCCACCTCCGTTGCCAACCTCAGCAGAGCCCACAAATTCAGCCCTATATGTTCGGAGTTGCTAAATTGAACATTGGTAAGTTCAAACACATAATGTGAACTCTTTTTTTAATTCATTCATAGGATGTGGGCTTCGCTGGCAAGGCCAGCATTTATTGCCCATCCCTAATTGTCCCTGAGAAGGTGATGGTGAGCTGCCTTCTTGAATCACTGCAGTCCATGTGGTGTCGGTACACCCACAGTGTTGTTAGCGAGTGAGTTCCAGGATATTGACCCAGCAACGATGAAGGAATGTCAGTGATTTCTAAGCCAGGATGGTGTGTGACTTGGAGGGGAACTTGCAGGTGGTGGTGTTCCCATGCGCCTGCTGCCCTTGTCCTTTTAGGTGGTAGAGGTCAAGGGTTTAGAAGGTGCTGTCAAAGAAGCCTTGATTATCAGCACATGTTTACATGTAAGAAAAGATAAAGCAGTCAAAAATGGAAATGGTGTCATAAAGGGTATTCACTGATCAGAACACTTTGTCTGTTGGAATGTTCCATCGGCTGCACAATATCTACCTCAGCGCATTTATAACTTTTTAACAAGAAAATAGCATCTCCTATTCCACACACACACACACAAAACCTATGAAAACTGATACTTTTTCAACAATGAAATATTTATTGTAGGAATTGTCATTCTCTTGATTGTTTGGTTTAACACAATTACAGAATGTTCACCAAGTAATTATTCATGTTTCCCAAGAAGTAAAAAGGTTGGTGTCCACAACAAATGGCTGGAATGTGAGAAAACCGTGCAGCCAAATTTCCAGCTGGTTTGCTAGAAAAAAGATCATTTCACATCTAAATTAATACTGTTGACTTCTTTCGGAAGCAAGGTAGCAGGTAAAGACAGGTGCGCTCAGAACTGTGTGCGATTCCATAGCCTTCTGCACTGTGGCCGATCCTGCAGCTGGAGTCAAACACAGATGGAAATCTTACCTTGTCCAGATATGACTGTGCAGGATAAGAAACAAGTAATGATAGGAAAGGGTTGCTCACTTTCCTGTAACAGGAATTGATGAGAGCCTACAACTTCATGCAGAAGTGTAACATGGGGCCGGCAAGCATTTGAATGCAGAATGTTCAAGGCAGCTTCTCGCAGTGACTGTTTAGGTCAGGCCAACTTGCACTTCTAAGTAATTTATACTATGCAATACTCTGAGGTATTGCGCAATCTCATTATCATTATTTTTTGCATATTTAACTACAGTTTTTTAATTAGATGTATTTTATTATTCATGCACATAATTTGACTGTTGCTTATGCAGCTCTCTTGTATATATAAAAAAAACATTTCCAACTTTCCTGCTTGTGGTCCTAAACTGGCAAGTGGTTCGACTCTCCACTATCGTAATGGCTCTCTTTTAATTTAGCTAATAGCTATCATGTTATGTACCTTTATAAATTTGCTAAATTCATAGCACTGGGAGTTGTCTCTCCATGCGGTAACTGTAAGTAGTTTGCTGTGTTTGGCTTTCGCATAGAACTGTTTGCTCAGGGTATGGCTCCTTGATGTATTATTAAAATTAGTAATGGACTCCAGGGACTCTTTCTGGTTATAAGCCTTCATTTCCAGTATAAACCATGCGTTGTTTTCATCTTTGCTCATGATTGTTAATGGCAGTGATGATGAGCAGGGTGTTTTTCCACTACCTTTATGAGAGCTGCTTTATTATGCAGTAGAAATAGCCAAGCTGCTGATTTTGTTTAAGGTTTTCAATTATTTATTTGACTGAACACATCTGTTACTGGCAAAGGCCCAAGCATGGACCAGAGCTATTACTAGTTTACACCTGCTGAACCACAGCCATAGTTGTGCACATGTAACCACAAATCTGATTGGGTATTTTCTTTATATTAATGGTAAAAGTTACACAATTTTTCTAGCCATACACAAGTCATATTTTATAACTATTATCAAAGGATCTAGCCATCCTTTAAAATAATATTTTATGAAAAAATTTATTGGTTCACAGATTGATTTTCTCATTTTTACCATTTTGAACTCAAGGACATTATTAATACCTCTTTGATTATGTAAGGGAGAGACTGAAACAGCAGTGCTGGACCATTTCATTTATATGGACAATAGACTCCCCCGCCCCGTTAAAAAATTCTACTAACCCTCAGACTTATCATTGTGGCATTTCAAGTTATAAATCTTCTCAGGTATCCTTCAACTTATATGGAAACTAGTAGTAATGTTGCAGATTACAGCAAAATGGGTATGTTCTGTGCTGTAAACTGATGCCCACTGGCAACTGAAGTGAGGATCAGCACACTTATGAGTCATCCTCTGCTAAGATCCAGTTTCCAAAATTGTTTCAAACTACATGGAGTACCCATCAGATGTTAATGTAGCTAGGGGGTTTAAATATTGGCTAAGGGTCTTCTCCCACTCTCCTGCTGAAATTACCATAGACAACATTTCTTAGATAAAACCAAAAAATGCTGGAAATACTCAGCAGGTCTGGCAGCATCTGTGCAGAGTTAACATTTCAGGTCAGTTCTGATGAAAGGTCACTGACCAGGGCAGTATGTAACATCCACCTTCCCACTAGCTGTGCCTTTTCCCCTTTCATACTTTCTGAGGCTGGGGCATTCGGATGGATTGGGCAGGCATGTGTGCCATTAATGATACAAAACCGGCATCTGCCTCAGAAAACCCATTGTGGAGCCGAGCACAGGCTAAAGATACTGAAAGTAAAAATTGTTCTTGTGTTTTTTGAGACTGGTTTGTATACTGCAATCGATTGCAATAGGGAAACTCTGGCCTCTGAAATGCTTCTGATGCCCTAGAAGCACTGGATACCTGGGACGTACAAGCATCCCTTGTGCATAGAATTATTAAGGGTAGAAATGTAGGAATTATATTGCAGGATGTGTTTGCCTGTACCTACCCAGCCTCAAGTGGGCTTGATATTTTGGTTGGAATGAGAAAGAGCAATCAGGCCCTTCCCTCAAAATACATTAAGAACTAAATGGAAATTCAGACCCATTGAATCTAGACTTGCCAAAAGTGTGGGTAATGAGTTCAGTAGCAATCTGAGTGAGCAGCCAGGGAGAGGGTAATAATCAATAGAAAGGAGTTCTTGGTACAAGACAAAAATGATGGAGTCAGTCTTCCTAAAGTCCAATTGTAGGAAATTCTGACTCTTCTACAACTGAATGTAAGCAATTCTGGACTTAACCATGCACGAGCTGGAGGACAAGCCAGAGCTGGAGACAAGCTGCTGCGGTGCAATAGGTAGGAATGGAACCACGCAAGGGCTGTCTCACTGAGATGAACCAAAGATGACAGCTGGTGTAGGAAAATAGCATTGTTGACTGCGTCACACATTTCAAGGAGGATATGGAGGACAGATAAAATACCATGGTCACAATTACAGAGCATATCTTTGATAATTTTGGCCCTGGCAGTCTCTGCGCAGCGTGGAAACCAAATTGAAAATACTTGAGCGGGGACCTGTCGAGGTAATGATAACATATTCAAGGACCTTGAAGACAAATGGAAGGTCATAGATTAGATGGTAGTTGGAAGGCTCAATGATAGGCTTTTTGCGAGAGGGATTATGATGGACTATTGAAAGCAAAAGGGACAGCACCTGAACAGAAAGAGCCACTAGCAATGACAGCAAGCACAGAACAAGGAAAGAAAGGTGAGTAAGTTAGGACCTGGGTGGGGAAACAATCAAGAGAGCAGCATGCTTGATTTGAGCGGAGGGAGTTTGAAAATGCAGTTTGTCATAGGTATTTTGTCATTGAACAGCCAAAAAGGAGAAGGGAGCTGCACTCCATTTTACTGCACTGAATTCAATGCAAGCTCTTCAAATGTGAAAGAGCAGCATCATAATACACTGCAACAGCCAGTCCACACTCTCAATTACTTAAGTAAATAATGGCAGCCAGGCCCCTATAGCAGTTGAAACTGCAAATACACATTTCATTACCAGTTGATCTTCAAATGCTCTTTGGGGAAGGATTTTGTAGCAAATTGGTGCTTCCTAGAAACATTCTGCTGTAAACCTCCACTTTGTTAAGCTAGGCAAACAGTGCATTTTCCTACAACTGTGCAGTGTAAGGTTTCCTGAGGCAGATGCTGCATTTGTATCATTAATGGCACAGATGCCTGCCCAATCCATCTGAATGACCCATGATTTGTATTTACAGATGGTTATGTTTATGTTTTTTGTAAAGCCGAACCTCACAAAAAGAATTCAGAAGGTCCAACAGATGGACATTGTACACCTCCTCTTAATATTGATTATCATACTGTAATTAGTAATGTAATAGAAGTTGAAACAGTAGCCCTGTATTCTTTTTTGGAAAAAAAAAGGCTTCACAAACTAGTATGATAAAATTACATAGGTATTCAATGTTTTATAAAGTTTCATTACGGTGAGACAAGTGGTCGAAACTGGGGAGATAATAGCCAGGTCATAGCAATAGCAGCCAAGCTTTGCTTTGTCAGGGTCATGGAAGGTTCAGTGATGTAGGGAAGCTTCCCCATGATCCAAATAATCCACTAGGGACTGTGCTAAAAACATTTTTTATATTGTGGGAACGCAGTGACCATCATGGGAAAATTAAGACTGGACAAGGATGTTGACATGACCTGTGGAACTAAGGTGCTGCAACACTTGGCCGCTTTAAATTATCACTCTATACTCTCTGCTGGATATTATACTTTTAGGAAAACTCTTAAATGGCTCAGTGATCACCTCTTGAATATTATTTATTATTTACAAAACTCAGTGCCTCACTGGAGGTAATGTTTATGGAAATTTGCAGATTTCAGAGCAAACATTACAGTTTAGGTAAAATATTCATACATTTTCATAAATTCTTTTCTTACATTAATTAAGTTTTTAATTTAAACTTTATTTTCTGTTTTTTGTTAGAAAAATAGTGCAATCAAAAATTGGTGCAATTTGTGCAAGAAACCTTTACTTAAACACAGTATCATCGAAGTAAAATGCAAGTAAAGTTTGTGAAGTTGAGGTCAGGATTTGTCAGTTACTTATATTTTTTTTTAATTTGTTTTGAGATGTGGACAATGCTTGTTATATGCACCTATTACTTATCTTCAGTTGCCCTGACAGCAAAGTGACCTGCTAGACCACTTCAGAGAGCATTAAAAGAATCAACCATGTAGCATGGGACTGGAGTAATGTGTGGCCAGACCAGGTTCCCTTCCCTGAAGGACATTAGCACAAAAAACCCTAAAACTTTTAATGGTCAATTTTCTGGTGCAAGCACAGAAATTTCTCAGTTTGTTGAATTAAATTTCATAACTTGCCATGGTGCAATTTGAACTCACAACTTGTGAGTTGCTATTCCAATACCATTGCTATTAACTTAGCCATCTATTTTAATTCATGAAAGCACATTTTGATTATCAACTGGAAAATGCCTGAGTATCTGCTTTTCCTTGCTAATAACATTTTCATAGTCACTTTAAGTATTAATTTGTTTCTTGTATATAAGTATTTTCAGATGTTGCAGCGCAATGGCAGCTCCAGCAAGCTATGAACTGTACAATTCATTACTCCAATGAAGCTTCATGGTATGAATTGCAATGTATCATACATCAGGGCCTTGTGGATCACAACCAGGTACTACATTGTAGCAGAAACTGATGTGGGATTCAGAATGTTCACATCTGTACCATCCCATAAAGCAAGAAAATGAACTGTCAACATTGCTTCATTTTTCACTTAGAGGATCATTTTTCTAAAACTCAAATGAAACCAGCATGCTTGTAGATTTTTTTTCTGCTTAAATAAGGAACGCCCAACAATAGACTAATTCTAAACTGGTTTAATCGGCGATTTACTACTAAGCAGTCCTTTGGAATAAAACCTAACTGCATTAAAGTCAGAACAGTAGGCTTATTACTCCAGAGACCCATGAAATGATAAATCACCCATTTTAAACTATAATTAATACTTAAGGCAGTGTTTCCTGTGATACACGGTGAATAGACTATTGTTCATAGCTTCTGGAGTTGGTACCTTCTTATAAAGTTGTGTGTCTAACTGTGATTTGTCCTGAAGTACCCAAGTACTCTAGCGGAGTGGATAGAGGCAGTAATTTGTTTGCTAAGCCTGTCTCAGGAACCATAAATCATTTAAGAAAACAAAGCCCCTTTGCAGCTGATACGATCAGCTTCCTCTATCTGTGTTCCTTTTCTTTCCCCACAGTACAAGTCCAGGCTCTCAAAATGTTTTCATTGTGATAATTTGTGATGGTCATGTTCCAGAAGTCAGGGCAAAAAGCATCTATCTTAAGCTGAATGCTGGATTCTTATTTTCCATATATTGTGTGCTGTACCACTTGAGGAAAGCTCTTTGCCAACTTTTATTCTCAGTATTCCTTTGTTTGGTTTAATTTTTCATTTTGTCAAAAATAAACATTTTTGGGAAATTAATCACCCTTGCCATAACTACCAAGGGAACAAGGACCACCACAGAGCCCTCTAGTACTAAAATGCACAAACTCTTCTACATACGGCAGCAAAAGAACAAATGTCAATAGGAAAAAAGTAATACATAACTGTCATTGAAAACACATGCAAACAAACTTTGAATAGCAATCTGGACTTACAGCTAATAAAGGCATCACTTTAGATTTTATCACTTCACCTCATGGATGAATACTTGATATAGTCCTCATGCCCATACATTGGGTTGTTGGATTTAGCATACATTTCTAAATAAAGTTACAAAGCAGTTTTGGTAAAATACAACAGCAGTATGGTAGTTGTTAAGGAATAGTTAATTTTAATTTGTCTCCGATTGCATACATTATCAGCTCTTAAACATATTTTATTTAATGGTTTGGGAAAATCAATCCCAATGTTTACTGGAAAAACATTTGACAAGCAAAGAAAAATGGGTCTTCAACGTGGAGCCTGGTGACAATTTTGTTTGAAGGTACTATTCTCAAGGAATATTTTCATGCATGCATTTCATGAAACACTGGATCTACAATCATTGCTAAGACTGATCACCATTAAGATTTCTTATGCAGAATCCTATTGATTTCACAAATTTTGCAAAGATAAAGCCTTCCACATTAATAATGATAGTCGCAGCCATAACATAATGGCATCTCTCAAATAGTTGTTTTTATTTTTATATGTGATAACATTTTGGGGGTTGAAATATCTCCTGTTGTTATATCTATTGTCGGTAAAAAATGGAGCAACAAGTGGAGCAAGTTCTGACCCAGTGTTTCTCCATGTGCACTACTTCTCCCCAGATTACTTAGTTTTGGAAATAGTCTTTGTGAATTGTAAGTGACAGGTTTTCAGTACGTTGGTTGTTGCTTATTGTGACCTTGCTAAAGAGCAGGTAATGGGAGCCTGCACAATGTTCCACGGTCTTAGACTTGCTACTGCAAACATCTATTCACCTGCCCAGAGCTAGTGTTGGAACAGTGGAAGGGAGAGGAAGGTGTGGAAAGTGAACTGAACCACACCAAAAGAATATATGGTGGACCAGAGGGATGGGGGGTGCAGCGGGATGTGGGGGACATCGGAGAAGCAGAGACAAATGTTCACAGTAGCTTAAAAAGTTCATAGAAAATCCTGAGCTACTGTGATGAGAAAGTGTTCCATATATCACAAACGTCAAGCAGGTGCCTATGGCATTAATGTCACTTGCATAGAAATCTTTGTGTTACTGTGTGGGCTAAATTGGCTAGCCCCTGAACATGAGCACAGGGATTGCTGTGCGTGATTAACACAGCCCGTTGATTGCGATGCAGACAGCATACCACTAACTTTGTGCTGCCTGCTCAGTTCAATGATTTCACCATCTAGCCAGTGCTAACTTCAATGTTGATTGACTGAATGCATCAGCAGGGAGCCAATATTCTGAGTGGTAATCCATCCTTAAAGCTAGTCTGCACCTCTTAAAGGGGAGGTGTTTTGTGGCTGAAGCAGGTGCTGGCAGTCGTGCGGGAAGTGACTCTGACCTGGGAAACATTGGAAATGGTAAACAATGCAAGAGATGGGCTCTGAAGTTTTCAGATGGTCTACTGGAAGCCTTGGTGGAGGAGGTGGAAAGGAGGAGAAATGTCCTGTCTCCACAGGAGACCCTCCAGACTCATTACACCCCCATCACTCACCTACAAACAATCTCTATCATTCAAGACCTAACATCACGTGTTTCATCTTACCCTCACATACTTAGCATTGCTGAAAGCCTCACACCCACATCTCACAGCTTACACACATTGCCAGCTATTCAATCACGACTCAACCAAACAGATTGCACGATGCTGACACACTTTCCCTCTCTTGCAGGACAAGGTGACACACAACCAGAGGTTGCTGGAGCTAACTGCAGTAGGACAGATGCTCCTGCATGTCCTAACTCCCGTGGAGGAGACGTTGTTAGCCATTATTGGGATGGCCTTTGCTGAGGTCATGGCCGGCAGCAGGACTGAAACCACCAATCCTCCTCGCATTGCACATTTCCCTCAGCCTACATTTACAAGCTGCAGATAGTGCAAGCATGCAGCTCCTGCTTTCCCCTCTCTCTGCACCATGGCCTTACCCTTGTGTCTTTTTCCTTTCAGGTACCCAAGAAGTGCACCCTGGCCAGGCAGTGAAGGAACACCAAAAAGACACAGCACCATCACTTGATTTCACAGTTGCAGCCATCAGTTCAGATACTGACATTGCACATAATTTAGAGGATTAACTTCGAGGCAGGATCTGCATGTGGTGAGACACTGGGCACGAATGCCATACCAATTAGGAGCAGAAGTAGGCCATTCAGCCCCTCGAGCCTGCTCCCCCATTCAATAAGATCGTGGCTGATCTGTTTCTGACTCAAATTCCACACTCCCATCTACCCCCGATAATCTTTGATTCCCTTGCCTAACAAGAATCTATCTACCTCCGCCTTAAAAATATTCAATGACCCCGCCTCCACCACCTTCTGAGGTGGAGAGTTCCAAAGTCGCACAACCCTCATGGAAAAAATTTCTCCTCATCTCTGTCCTAAAAGGGCTACCCCTAATTTTAAAATAATGCCCCCTAGTTCTGCACTTACCCACAAGAGGAAATATCCCCTCCACATCCACCCTGTCAAGACCATTCAGGATCTTATAAACTTCAATAAAGTCTCCTCTCACTCTTCTAAATTCCAGTGAAAACAAGCCCAGTCTGTCCAACCTTTCCTCATAAGATAACCCGCTCATTCCAGGTATCAATCTAGTAAACCTCCTCTGAACCGCCTCCAACGCATTTCCATCCTTCTTTAAATAAGGAGACCAAAAACTGCACACAGCCTTGCAGCTAGGACAGAGGGAAAGAGTAACGCAGGTGCCAGCTTGTCGAAGGGCAAGGTCATTCACAAGTTCTCAGAGGACTCAGATGAGCACTTTGATGGGACAGCCTACAGAATAATGCTGATGGGTATGTAAACAAAATGCTTGGTGCACTGGGAAACCTGTGTTCATGCCAAGTAGCATGGAGGAATCTAGCACTAACTTGACACAGAACTTTGTAAAGAGCTTGAAGCCCATCCTTTCCAGCATGGAAGCACTGGTCAACTCTATTTGCATTCTTGTGGACCCAAACATGATGCAGAGTCTGATGGCTGATGTTGCAGTTTCCATAGCAGCACAAGCAGTTTCCACCAATGTTTAGGTGCTGCAGTGGAAGCTCAGACTGCTGCCATCAAAGCTGTGGATTATAGTGTGAAAAGGGGCTTGCGGAGTGTCACAGCAGTCCAGCAATTTATCCTTTAACAGGTTATTAGGATTGCTAAAGCGCCGCCCTAAAGGAGTGGCAGTGATTCTGTGGAGCACAAACCTGCTGAACTCTCTCAGGAAGACAGCATTCATCCTCCCACCAATGCCAGTCCACCAGTGCTCTTTCTGTTGCCTGTCAGCCAGCCAGCCCAGACTGCTGCTGCCCATGCCGAGATAGTGCAGTCCAAAGCTGCACCCTCAAGGCTCAGAGCTGCACCAGGTCATCCTTCAAGGCCACCTGCAGTCTTCCCCACTGAAAGTCAGCAGCCTTCCACCAACCATGCTGCAGTCACTGGGGTAGCACTGCGTAGGAGCACTAGGACAGGCCAAGGCACATGGAAGACAGGTACTTATTGACTTTTGTATGCAATATGGAAAGATTTAATTTATAAATTTGATTTGTAATGTTTATTTTGTGGTGGCTTTTATTTTTTCATTGTGGCCAAACAGCCACAGTGATGGTCAGTGACAGAGGGAAAGTAGGGTGTGGAATTGTTGGTGAATGGGACATTGGAGTTGTAGTTACTGGTATCATACTCAGATATCTTCCTCATGGACGGCCCGGCTTGAAAGGTGCTGTCTAAGCTGCTTCATCTTCCTCCTGCTCCTCATGCTCCTGCTCCTGCTCCTGAGCTGCTCGCCATATAGCTAGTGACAAGGCTGTCCCTTCATGATAACGAGATTGTGCAGCAAGCAGCAAACCATCATGAATCTTGACGCTCACTCTGCTGAGTACTACAGGGCTGCTGTACAGTTGTCCAGGCAGAGGAACCATTGCACCGGTATGCCAATGATCTGCTCAATAACATTTTGTGTGGAAGCATAGTTTTCATTGTTGGCATGCAGCACATGCTTACGTGGGTTGTGCACCGAAGTCATCAGCCATGTCATCTATGGATCACCCTTGTAGCCCAGTAGACACCCCTTGTTTGCTGTGGTGGCTCATATACTGATGGTACATCGGATGGCCACAAAAAGAAGGCATCGCACCTGCTGCAAAGATACTGGACATTGTCCTGCATGATTGGTTGCCTATGGTCACACACCACCTAGATGTTGAGTAAATGGAATCGTTATCAGCTTTGTTATGGGGCAGAGTTGACAAGTAGAGCCCGCATTGTGATATAAATGCAATCTATGGCACCCCTACACCATGGGGAAGCCTGCAATTCTAGCAAAGTGAGGTGCTCGCTCTGCCTGCTTGTATCTAGTAAGAGGGAATGCAATGTAGTTAGCTCTCATTGAGTAGAGAGCCTCCCTTGCAGAACTGTTGATGACAAATTGCGAGATGTTGAAAATAGCTCCAGCTCCAGCCTCAAAGGAGCCAGACACATAAAAGGTCATCAGCACAGTCACCATCACAGCCACTGGCAATGCGATCCTAGCCCTGCAGTTGCAACAGGTGGCAGATTTCAGTGAGGGAGTCCTTACTGAAGTGACATCTCACACATTGTTCCTTGCTGAGGTTTAGGTTGCTCTCTAAACACCCCAGGTAGATATGGTCTCCTGCTGAGAGCCCTTCCCCATCCTCCTCTTCCCTCTTCCAGCAGCTTGTGCTACTCTGCATGGCCTGTCTTCATTATCTAAGTCATGCTATACTAGGGGAAATGCCTACTAATGCACCTATATCTGGAAGGAAATGATTTCTGCTGAATCAGCAAATGCTCTTTCAGCACCTGCCAAACCACTTCCTGTAGTCACTGCAACTTTAAATAACAATGGAAAGCACCAAACACTTGAATGGAAGCAATGGCTAGAATAAACCAACCAGCATCTAACTTGTAATTAATTGATGTTCTTTTAAATAGCACTGGTGGTGGGGGAGTGGGGGTGGGTTCCTTCATGCTGTTGAACACATTTTCAGTTGTGCAAGGTTAAGAGAAGGTATTAGCTGCAGTGTTGAGCTCCAAAATGGCATTGTTGGCATCAAATCAGCATTGCATGCTGATTGACGTCATGATCTGCCTGCTCTGCACAATTAGAATCATAGAATGGTTACAACTCAGAAGGAGGCCATTTGGCACGTCATGTCTGTGCTGGCTCTCTGCAAGAGGAACTCAGCAAGTCCCACTCCCCGTCCTTTTCCCCAAAGCCCTGCATTTTTTTCCTCTTCAGATAATTATCCATTTCCCTTTGGAAAGCCACGATTGAATTTGCTTCCACCACACTCTCAGTCAGTGCATTCCAGGTCCTAACCACACACTGTGAAAAAAAAGATGTTTATTCCTCATGTTGCCTTTGGTTCTTTTGTCATTCACCTTAAATCAGTGTTGTCTAGTCCTCAACCCCTCCACTAATGGGAACCGTTTCTCCCTATCTACTATATCCAGACCACGCATGATTTTGAACACCTCTAACAAATCTCCTCTCAACCTTCTCTTCTCTAAGGACAACAGCCCCAGCTTCTCCAACTTATCCACATAACTGAAGTCTCTAATCCCTGAAACCATTCTTGTAAATCTTTTCTGTGCCCTCTCTAAAGCCTTCACATCCTTCCAAAAGTTTGGTGCCCAGAATTGAACAGAATACTTCAGTTGACACCAAACCATGTTTTATAAAGGTTCACCATAACTTCCTTGCTTTTGTACACTATGCCTCTATTTAAAAAGCCTAGGATCTTGTATGCCTTACTTTCTCAACCTGCCCTGCCACTTTCAACAATTTGTGCAAATATACCCCTAGGCCCCTCTGCTCCTCCCCCCCCCCCCCCCCTCAGTATTGTATCCTTTATTTTATGTTGCCACTCCTCATTATTCCAATCAAAATATATCACTTCACACTTCTCTGCATTAAATTTTGTCTGCCACATGTCAGCCCATACCACCAGCCTGTCAATATCCTCTTGAAGTTTATCACTTTCCTCCTCACAGTTCACAATACTTCCTAATTTTGTGTCATCTGCAAATGTTTAAATTGTGCCCTGCACACCCAAATCTAGGCCATTAATATAGATCAAGAAAAGCAGTGGTCCTAAATACCGACCTCTGGGGAATCTCACTACCTGCTTTCCTCCAGTCCGAAAAACAACCGAAGGGTCACTGACCTGAAACGTTAACTCTGCTTCTCTCTCCACAGATGCTGCCAGACCTGCTGAGTATTTCCAGCATTTCTTGTTTTTATTGTGTTCATCACTACTCTCTGTTTCCTGGCACTCAACCAACTTCATATCCATGCTGCCACTGTCTCTTATATTCCGTGGGCTTTAACTTTGCTGACAAGCCTGATATGTGGCACTTTATCAACTGCTTTACCCTCACCCACCCTCTCTGTTACCTCATCAAAACATTCAATCACTTCCGGCGGATGTTCACTGTGTGTACATGCTAATGCATTCACCATTTTTGGCTCTGGTGCAATTCTCCCCAGAAGTGTGCATGTGCACCATGGATCCATTTTGGATCTCAAAGGACACTCGTAGCACCCACAAAAATGGGCTCAAATGATCCCAATTTTTCATCCTGTATGTTTTGGCATGAGAAGGCAAACTGAAGAGTAATGTCGTGCTACATAATTCAAAACACATTAGCATTGCATTGTGAAAAGTCATGTACACTGGATCAAAATACTGCCAATAAAATTGCTGCAATTTACTAAACCTACTGCCGCTCAACTCACTGTTATCATGGCAGAATTACATTTTATTTTCACAAAGTTCAGGAGGAAGAAAGGATCTCTGAGCACCGTATGTGTCACATAGACTGAAATGAGCACAGGAATTGACTGCTACTTTTGTAACTAGCTTTGTTCCTGCAAGGCTGAAAGCGAAGACGAACACACGTCACGTCGTGATCAGAGAACTTCTTTACACTGATGATGCTGCGCTAGTCGCTCACACGGAAACTCAGCTACAATGACTCATGGACTGTCTCTCCCGTGCCGTAACTTATTCTCCTTGACTATAAGCTTCAAGAAAACTGTAGTAATGGGACAAGGTATTGCATCTCCGCCCCTGATCACACAAAATAACATCCCACTGAACGTGGTTAGAAAATTCTGCTACCTTTGTTCCACCTTGGAGCAGAGCTTCCTTTGATGCAGAACTCTAAACACGTGTAGGGAAAGCAGCTACCACCTTTGGCCAATTTGCGAAACGCGCATGGGATAACACCAAGCTGACCCTTAAGACCAAGCTGATGGTTTATAAAGCCTGTGCTCTCAGCACCTTCCCGAATGGCTGTGAAACATGGGCGACTTACAGCTACCAGGAAAAGAAGCTCAATAATTTCCATCTTCACTGTCTGCGATGCATTATGGGTATATCCTGGCAGGACAAAATCACAAATGTAGCAGTCCTCTCAAAGGCAGAGTTTCCAAGTGTGTTAGCACGAATCAAATAGAGGCAGCTTCAGTGGATCGGACATGTCCATCGGATGGAAGACGGTTGCATACCCAAGGACCTTCTGTATGGTGAGGTAGCCAGGGTCAGATGACCAGTGGGGCGCCCAAAGCTCCACTTCAAGGATGCCTGCAAGTATGACATGAAGGCCCTAAATGTCAACTATCGCACTTGGGAATCACTAGCTGGCAAAAAGAGGGAAATGGCGACACATCCTGTGGACTGGTGTACACTATCACGATTTGCTACAGCAGCTTGGCAACAGGCGCCAACATCAAAACAACAACTCACAACGTCACTTGGCAGCTTCACGTGCGACACTTGTGGCAGAACCTGCCTCTCAAGGATTGGCCTTCACAGCCATCAACAAAGGTGCACCAAGAGAAGACACCCCACTGAAATACATTGTTTGCTGCATGTCCTTCATCTTTCATAGATGGAAGGATGCCAACAACTCCTGCAACTGTAGCAATAAAAAATTATTCAGCATTGTCCTGTTGCACATTTTAGTGAACTAGGAACTCTTTATTGATCTGCAGTGATACAGTTATGTTTTTTGTGTGTGCATGAAGATTAGGCCTCAGTGAATATTTCTGATTTCATCCTTTTTTTTATATGGTAGCTATGCAGTAATGTTGAGCCAAATACCATGCAGAATATTGGTTACAATGACTGGTTGTCAGCAGCAAAATATTTTTTCTTGTTATTTTCTGGCATCTGCTATACAAAAGTTTCACAAGATAGTGGAACAATACCAGCACAGTAATGATTCATTCCTGTATTATTTATGGAACAAAAGTTTATGGTTACAATGAGTAAGTTTTTAAGAAATCTCGAATCTCAGTAGCACAACTAGATTCCGTCCACTCTATATTTCTGTGTGAAACAGCCCACTTTTACCAACTGACTGATGTTGAGGCATGTGATACACATTTATTCTCACAGTTTACAAAATTGTAACAATTCCTCATCTTTGATCTGGTGATAAACTAGATCAAATGGACAACATGAAGCATACAGAAACACATTTTAACAGGCTGTAATTGTTTGCTCACCAAAGTAGCAAAGTCAATACAGGGTTAAGGGAACACAGGTGCCTTCTGGGTACACTGGATTTCCCACACTTTCAGCTGAGCCAATCAAAGAAAGAAAAAGCACAGCAGAGGCATTCACACTACATGGCAGCATTAACAATGCTTTATAGATTTCAGCTCATTAAGTGCTTCATTAGCAGCTTAACAAATGGCTCAGCAGGATTATTCCTGGTGTATTTTCATTGGCTGAGCTTCTGTTTATGATTGTTAATGAATTCACTCATGCCGAAATCTTACTGTTTAAAATAGTGTTTTCCTGTGACTTTGTTATTCGGCCAGGCAAAGAGTGGGACACGCTCTTGTTTGTTTTAAAAGGAAAAGCAATTTCACCCTTTGAAGCGAAATGCGGAAAGCCAACGAGTTTCTGCAGAACTGGATTCCACTGTGAGGTATGAGGAGCCCAGAGATACTGTGGGGTGATTGTTGAAATCGTATTTTATAAAAAGTTACATAAATTATAAGCAAACTGCAATATTGTGGGAACTCAGTGTTAATCTGAGTAGTATCTCAAAGCATTCTGTGTGATCAGACCAGGAAATGTAGATTTTTTCAAAAGATGAAAGAGAGAAAAGTGAAAATGGCAGTATAATTAAACAATGTATTTCCATTCCTAGTCTCTGCTGAGTTGGCTGATCTCAGCCAGAGTGACATTAGGACACCATAATTGGCCTTAATGCACCTGGAGAATAAAAGTCAGCTCAGGGCCCCTTTTTCAAACAATTATCCAATGTCTCCCTGATGGAAATGTCAATTAAAGAGAGGATTGGACTTGGCTGTGATTACCTTCATAGTCGAACAGCCGACCAATACTTTAAGGGTAGATTTTCCGGTTCCTTGCTGCTGGCAACGTGCCTTACATGCCCCGAGCATGAATTGGAACATCATGAACCTACTGTCTGTGATTTTCCAATGCATGCTCATGACATGTGAGGTATCTGATCAGGGTAAGGACTCGGAACATCTACCTTTACTGAGTCACACATAAAAGAATGACCATTCGGGTGAGGCTAGTTCATACTTTTGGATGTTTCCAGGATTTGGCATTTTCCAGGAGACAAGCGGAGAAAATAGAACAAAAAAAGGAAAAATGTTTGTGAAATCATTTACTCCACTTGATTTTGTAACAAAGCTGAATTTTGTTTTTAATTGATTGTAAAACATAATATTGTCAAATGTGCAAATTTAATTTGATGCCATTTCTCAAGGCAACAAATAATAATAAAATATATGAACGTAAACAGTTTAACACAATTTGCTGAGATGTTACTCCCATTGAGGGTGAGTACAGAAGTGGGAGTGCGCGAAAATTAATGCTGCCAGCGTGCGTGCTGATTTGCCATCCCCGGGTCATTTTCCTGGAGACGGGATGGGGGTTGAAAGGGCTACCTGTCTGCAAGCAGCTGGAAGCCAACTGAGGTCAGTTAATGGTCTATTAAGGCCAATTTTCAGAGGCCAACTGCGGGTCCCTGAGTCATCAGGAACTAGGCCAGCTGCATGGTGGTGGCTTCCTGGTGGCAGACTGGGGGGGTAGGTGGAGAGGGGGGCAGCACTCCAGGCAGGCTTTGAGGCCCTCCCCACCTGTTTGGCCACAACTGTGGCTACAGGCAACCCTGTGTGGTGGCCCGGCTGCTGAGGCCATTTTTAAAATTTAAAGCTTTAAAAAGTTGCGGAGAGGGCACTGCGAGATGGAGGCACCCTCTGTATCTCTTAATTAAACTGCAGGCTGCTGCTCCTATTGGGCTGGAGGGCCTCCTATTGGTCCTCCAGCTTCGGGAGCCCACCTGCCATTCTAAATTGGATGGTGACACCACTCTCTAGCCACTAATTGCCCAATTCATGGAAAATTGCTGCCGGGTGACTGTTCCCCACGCAGTGGACTCAATTATGTTGAGCTCCCAACATTAGGCTCCGTGGTGGGGGTGCGGTGGGGGGTGATCGGAGGATCGCAGCAGTAGCGGCCCGCCACGAAGCCCATTGCTGGGATTGCCAGGCCCGATCTTCCTGGTGGCGGCAAGGCTCCGTGGAGGCCCCCCTGCCACTTGGTGACGGGACCCAACTTTAAATATTTAAATAAAGGTGATGAGTACATTTACATACAATTCCCTGCAATCTTACCGGGTGTCTAGGATCTTCTGTGCTATGGGTGGCACTCACACGTCTTCACTTTCCCATCCAGGGAAAGCTGGTGTCACCGAGGTGGGGAAGGGGGGATCTTAGGATTTTTAGTGTAGTGTAGTGTTGGGGGAAGACAGGGTCAACTCTGCATTTCTAGTGTAGTGGTGGGTGCACTTTGTGTAGTTGTGGCGGGGGGGGGGGGGCGGAAGAGGTCAACTCGGCAATTTATGTGTTTTGGAGGGGTGAGGAATGGGGGCGACCATTTATTTGCAGTGTATGTTGGGGGGAATGGGTCAAACATTTATTTTCAGTGCAGTGGGGGGCGGTGGGTATGGGGTTCAAATCTGCAGTGTCTGTGCAGGTCTGGCAGTCCTTTAAAAATGGCGCCAGTGCCTGAGCAGAGGTAGCTGACACCATTCACGGTGTCACTGAGGCCACTGTTGCCACATGACTGGGGTGTGGGCGGCCCACCCTGCATATTTAAATAAGCTGCTGCACGCTAGATTGCGGCGGCATGCGGCCCATGTGTGCGGGACGCCAGGTTGAGATTTTATCTATATTCTGCCATTTCCAACAGCGGGACTGGAAGTGGGCAGCACTTCTGCTCCATCCTTTTTTGGCGCTTCCCACACAATTGTAATTGAAAAGCAAGGCGTCAGCAGTGAATACAGGAGATGCGTGAGATCATGAAGCGGGGAATGCTTTCCATTGGTGTAACCTGCCATCAGTCAGTGAAGCATCATGTACAGCAGGCCTATAAATAATCCTTTACTGCAATCATGGAAGCTCATCAACACGGCCATTTGTCTTTCAGGAGAGTATTCTACATTTTTTCCCCTTAACTTAGTATAAGCTTTTATCCACCCTCACCAATCCTCAAACCTCTCCAACACTATCACCAGCTGCCCTTTGCAATTGTTTGGTTTAATTCAGCACCAACACCAACATGTCAGCCAGTTGACAGAGACCAGCCCCACAGTTCAGTGATGCCTCCCTGCAGGTATTCCTCTGGCTGTCAGGGAATGGTGGGAGGCCCTCTTTCCTTCAGGTGGCATCACGAGACCCTCCCATCTCACCAAGGTGGCCTGGATGGAGGTGGCAGAGGAGGTGTTGAACCGTGGGGTTCAACCTCGAACCTGGGTGCAGTGCAGGAAATGGGTTAATGACCTGCTCAGATCGGTGAGCGGAAGTGATGCAGCCAAATCTTAACAAATGATATCTCGTGGTGTCCTCAAAACTCAATGTCTGTCAGTGGGCATCCATGCCTGGTGGGTGAATGCGTGATAAGCATCGGTGTCACATAGCAATTGTGGCCAGAGAATGTGGAAGTCTGGTATCTGTTTGCACTTGGTTGCAGCGTGACAGACTGACAGGTCTGAATGTGTGACGGGGATACATGCAGACAAGGGGTCGCGGGTCATGGCCCGTAAAATACTTGCGGGAGAGGCCCTCCATGACCCACGACGCGAAAAGGCCTCACCGCATATTACCGGCCGTGGTGAGGCCTCGGTGCAGCCTCCCCACCACTTGGTGGTGAGGCCTTCATATTAAAATGCATAAAAATAAATGGTAATGAACTTACCTTGCCGTCCCTCGGCGATATTACCTGCGCCAGCCGCAACTTGAGTGCCTTCAGAACTCCCCCACTGGTGGGGAGGGGGGAAGGACTAAAATTATCAGGGTGGGGGTGTTGCGGGGGGGGGCGGTGTGGAGCAGGGAAAACTATTCCTATTGATTATGGGGATCGTGGGAAGGGATTGAGGGTCAAAGATGTTGAAGTTCAGGGGGAAAGTTTGGAATTTCAAAAAATGTTCTTTTGGGGGAATAGGTCAATTTATGTATTAAGTACTTGGTGGGCGGGGGGGGTGGGAGAGGGGATTCAAAGTTAAATTAAACTTTTCAGCAAAGTGGGACCTTAAAAGATGTGAATATAACCGAAGGGCCTGAAACCCTTTAAAAATGGCGCCTGCGCAGTCACACCAGACGCCATTGCCGGGGACGCAGCGGCTGCCCCCCACTACATCATCGGGGGCAGTCGCTCCACCCCCTTCATTTAAATGAGCCCCTGCGCAAACTATTGAGGGGGCTCAGGGATGGGGTATCCGCGCGAGATGCACGCCACCATCAGAGTGTGCCACCGTGAACTGCAGCACACACGTAAAATTCAGCCCTGGGTGTCACTTGACATGTCATTAACTCAGCACTTTCTCATGCAGGACAAACGGAGCCACAATCAGAATGAGCAAACCAAGACAAGGGGTGGTGTTCCAGATCTTAGACTCCTGTCCCCAGAAGAGGAGGAGACAGTCGAGATAGCAGGAGAAGAGGGAGGACAAGCCATTGTGGACGATGAGGCTGGATCATCTAGGCATAAGGAGGAAGAGCCAGCCTTACTGTTGATGCCATATGGGCACACAGGAGGACTGCGTGAAAAAGTGATGAGCTTCTGCTGTGATGATGCTTAATGTGCTTCTGTTTGTTCTTCACTGCAGGTGAAGAATCGCATAACTACAATAACTACAATCGCATAACCAGAACGATGACAAGCCTGCAACTTGTTGACTCTGCCTCTGGGGGATGATGATGCCAATGCCCCAGAGGGTCGCAGAGAGTACACAGTCACCTGCCTGTTCAGCGTCCTCCGCTAGCGCACACATCCACACAGTTCTCAGGGGGTTTGCACATGGAACTGGGGTCACAATCTGTTTAGCACGGCACAGACACATCCCAGTAACTGAGGAAGAATGTTACAGCCGGGTCCCCTGACATTTGGAGCTCTGTTGGAGACCAGACCCCTGCTGAGCCCCACGTTGATGATGGTCATCTGTTCGAGGCCACAAGAAGCCTGCTGGGCATGCAGCGAACACTTGGGGAACGTATGTCAGAAATGCCAGAAGTCATGCGCAGCTTTGCGCGGGCAATGGAAGAGTCCATGCAAGCCATGACGTCGGCCATATCCCAGGCATGTGAGCATATGGCTTCCTCCATGGAGAGGGTGGCGACCCTCATGGAGGGTCAGGGTCATGCTGTAGGCATGGGCTCTGTGCAGCAGTAGATAAGCGAGAGAGGGACGAGGCACCTGGACTTCCCTCCGGGTGTCCCTTCCCCTCCGGGAGACAGGTAGGTGCCATCATGCACCCAGAAGGAGGAGGAACGTGTGCCAGGTGCCCCGGGGTTTTCCTCTCAGGACACCCCCAGGGTAGGTGGCATCTCCTCATTCGCCTTGACATTGATTCCCTTACCTCCAGCAGGCAAGGCCAAGGGGGATGTCCCTGCACCAGTGCAGGAGAACCCTAGTAGGATGGAGCCCTCAAGGTCCTGTACCTCCAGAGGATGCCCGCCACGGTTATTCACGGCAATGAGGCAGTGCAATGAGCAGACTGCTTCCACTTCAGCTGTTGATGTTGGGGTTGCACCAAGACATAGTGGGAGGAAGTGTACAATTAAGGAATTCTGAGCATGAAGGTGGCAATGGTGTTTAAAACAACAAGATTACACACGTAAAAGTTCACAATATATTTTTCTTCTTTGTTAATTTGTACATTTTCATCATTTCTTGAAACTTGCCTGGTCAGAGGCTAAATGTACTGGCACCTCTCATTGCAGGCACGCTTTGATACTTACAGAGGAGTAACAGAGATGGCCTTTATTGTGGAAGATGTTTTGTTTTTGTGTTCATTTTTCACTGATTGTTAATGTGAGTATGCAATTTTGCACTTGACAGTCCTAAAGGACATGACTTCTTCTGCCTTGTAAAGAAAATTGTCCGAGTGTACTCACAACACGAAGACATGAGATGGTGCAAGTGTACTCAAAGTACTGTTCTGATGATGCTGGTTCTAATTGCGTTGTCATGGCTGTATGACAGACATATGTCCAAGTGCAGTACAGATTTCTCGGTTTATTCACTAGCGAGTGCATTTATCATAGCAGATGGCAGAGGATGCTTGTTTTGAGTTTGGACCACTTGGGAGACCCACCAAAACCATGTGGCTGCAGATCCTGTTGAATGATTCCACAAATTTCAGTGACCATTTCTCGTGACATCCTCAGATGTTTCTGGCATTGCCTCTCCAACATCTGAAGGTCGTTAGTCCTTGTCTTGAGGATGCAGTGATGCACCAACGCCTGTCTTCTATGATGCTTTTTCTGGATGGCATCATCCTGAGCAGCCTTCCCCTCTTGTGCTGCCTGCTGCTGGCGTTGTGGCCTCAGCTGCTGAGTGGCAAGAGACCTCCTTTGTTGCATCCACTCCTCTGGTTGTAAAAATATCTGCTCCTGAGGTTGTAAAAATATTGGGTGTATAAGACACATGTCATTGTAGCTTCATATTTGTTTGAATGAGACAGACAGTGAAATGTTTGACCATGATTTACAAGTATTTCTGGGATGTTACTTGTATCTGTTTCCACCATTTCCTTATTTTCCATTATTAATTCCCCACACTCACTCTCTCGAGGACCAATGCTCACTTTAATTAATCTTTTCCTTTTTGAATACTTGTAGAAACTCTTACTATCCTTTTTAATATTTCTAGCTAACTTTCTCTCATACTCTAATTTCTCTCTCATTATTTTTTCATTAATCTTTGTTGGTTTTTAAATTCTGTCCAATCTTCTAATCTACCACTAATCTTCGCAGAATTGTACACTTTTTCTTTCGATTTGATACTATCCTTAACTTCCTTAGTTAGCCAGGATGGTGTATCCTTCTCATAGGGACTTTCTTTCTCACTGGAATGTATCTTTGCTGAGTGTTAGGAAATATCTCCTTAAATGTCTGCCACTGCATTGCTACCGTCCTACCCTTTAACCTAATTTCCCAGTTCACTTTAGATAGCTCTGTCTTCATACTCTTGTAATTGCCTTTATTTAAGTTTAAAACACTAGTCTTAGACCCACATTTCTCACCCACAAAATGAATGCAAAATTCAATCATGTTATGATCACTGCTATCTAGAGGCTCCTTCCAATGAGGCCTGAAATTAATCCCGTCTCATGGCACATAACCAGATCTAGAATAGGCTGCTCTCTGGTTGGCTCTCGAAAGCGCTGCTCTAAGCAATTGTCCCAAATACACTCTACGAACTCATCTTCCAGGCTACTTTTGGCAATCTGATTCATCCAATCTATATGTGGATTAAAATCGCCCATGATTATTGCTGTACCTTTCTTACAAGCCCCTATAATTTATTCCTGTATACCCTGTCCTACAGCATAGCTACTGTTTGGGGGCCTATAAACTATTCCCACAAGTTACTTCTTACCTTTGCTATTTCTTGTCTCCAGGGGTAGGCAGTGGCGTAGTGGTATTATCGCTGGACTAGTAACCCAGAGACCCAGGGTATTTCTCTGGGGACATGGGTCTGAATCCTACCACAGCAGAAGGTGGCATTTGAACTTAATTAATAAAGATCTGGAACTTAAAAAAAAGCTAGTCGAATGATGGCTATGAAACCATTGTCGATTGTTGTAAAAACCCATCTGGTGCACTAATGTCCTTTAGGGAAGGAAATCTGCTGACCTTACCTGGTCTGGCCTACATGTGACACCAGACCCACAGCAATGTGGTTAACTCTTACATGCCCTCTGAAATGGCCGAGCAAGCCACTCAGTTGAATCTAACTGCTACAAAGTCGATAAAAATGAATGAAACCGGACTGACCACCCCGCATCGACCTAGGCACAGGAAACGACAATGGCAAACCCAGCCCTGTCAACCCTGCAAAGTCCTCCTTACTAACATCTGGGGGCTTGTGCAAAGTTGGGAGAGCTGTCCCACAGACTAGTCAAGCAATAGCCTGACATAGTCATACTCACGGAATCATACCTGACAGACAATGTCCCAGACACTGTCATCACCATCCCCGGGTATGTCCTGTCTCACCGGCAGGACAGACCCACCAGAGGTGGTGGCACAGTGGTATACAGTAGGGAGGGAGTTGCCCTGGGAGTCCTCAACATCGACTCCGGACCCCATGAAGTCTCATGGCATCAGGTCAAACATGGGCAAGGTAATCTCCTACTGATTATCACCTACCGCCCTCCCTCAGCTGATGACTCAGTATTCCTCCATGTTGAACTCCACTTGGAGGAAGCACTGAGGGTGGCAAGGGCACAAAATGTACTCTGGGTGGAGGACTTCAATGTCCACCAAGAGTGGCTCGGTAGCATCACAACTGACCGAGCTGGCCGAGTCCTAAAGGACATATCTGCTCGACTGGGTCTGCGGCAGGTGGTGGAAGAACCAACACGAGGGGAAAACATACTTGACCTCGTCCTCACCAATCTGCCTGCCGCAGATGCATCTGTCCATGACAGTATTGGTAGGAGTGACCACCGCACAGTACTTGTGGAGACGAAGTCCCGCCTTCACATTGAGGATACCGTCCATCGTGTTGTGTGGCACTATCACCGTGCTAAATGGGATAGATTTCGAACAGATCTAGCAATGCAAAACTGGGCATCTATGAGGCGCTGTGGGCCATCAGCAGCAGCAGAATTGTACTCATCCACAATCTGTAACCTCATGGCCCGGCAAATCCACCACTCTACCATTACCATCAAGCCAGGAGACCAACCCTGGTTCAATGAAGAGTGCAGGAGGGCATGTCAGGAGCAGCACCAAGCAAACCTCAAAATGAGGTGTCAACCTGGTGAAGCTACAACCCAGGACTACTTGCATGCCAAACTGCGTAAGCAGCATGTGGTAGACAGAGCTAAGCGATCCCATAACCAACGGATCAGATCTAAGATCTGCAGTCCTGCCACATCCAGCCGTGAATGGTAGTGGACAATTCAACAACTAACTGGAGGAGGTGGCTCCACAAATATCCCCATCCTCAATGATGGGGGAGCCCAGCACATCAGTGCGAAAGATAAGGCTGAAGCATTTGCAACAATCTTCAGCCAGAAGTGCCGAGTTGATGATCCATCTTGGCCTCCTCCTGAAGTCCCCAGCATCACAGATGCCAGACTTCAGCCAATTCGATTCACTCCGCGTGATATCAAGAAATGACTGAAGGAACTGGATACCGCAAAAGCTATGGGCCCTGACAATATTCCGGCAATAGTACTGAAGACCTGTGCTCCAGAACTTGCCGCACCCCTAGCCAAGCTGTTCCAATACAGCTACAACACTGGCATCTACCCTGCAATGTGGAAAATTGCCCAGGTATGTTCTGTACACAAAAAGCAGGACAAGTCCAACCCGGCCAATTACCGCCCCATCAGTAAATCATCAGTAAAGTGATGGAAGGTGTCATCAACAGTGCCATCAAGCGGCACTTGCTTAGCAATAACCTGCTCAGTGACGCTCAGATTGGGTTCCGCCAGAGCCACTCAGCTCCTAACCTCATTACAGCCTTGGTTCAAACATGGACAAAAGAGCTGAACTCCAGAGGTGAGGTGAGAGTGACTGCCCTTGACATCAAGGCAGCATTTGACCGAGTATGGCATCAAGGAACCCTTGCAAAACTGAGGTCAATGGGAATCAGGTGGAAAACCCTCCGCTGGCTGGAGCCATACCTAGCGCAAAGGAAGATGGTTGTGGTTGTTGGAGGTCAATCATCTGAGCTCCAGGACATCACTGCAGGAGTTCCTCAGGGTAGTGTCCTAGGCCCAACCATCTTCAGCTGCTTCATCAATGACCTTCCTTCAATCATAAGGTCAGAAGTGGGGATGTTCGCTGATGATTGCACAATGTTCAGCACCGTTCGCGACTCCTCAGATACTGAAGCAGTCCGTGTAGAAATGCAGCAAGACTTGGACAATATCCAAGCTTGGGCTGATGAGTGGCAAGTAACATTCGCGCCACACAAGTGCCAGGCAATGACCATCTCCAACAAGAGAGAATCTAACCATCTCCCCTTGACATTCAACGGCATTACCATCGCTGAATCCCCCACTATCAACATCCTAGGGGCTACCATTGACCAGAAACTGAACTGGAGTAGCCATATAAATACCGTGGCTACAAGAGCAGGACAGAGGCTAGGAATCCTGAGGCGAGTAACTCACCTCCTGACTCCCCAAAGCCTGTCCACCATCTACAAGGCACAAGTCAGGAGTGTGATGGAATACTCTCCACTTGCCTGGATGGGTGCAGCTCCAACAACACTCAAGAAGCTCGACACCATCCAGGCCAAAGCAGCCCGCTTGATTGGCACCCCATCTACAAACATTCACTCCTTCCACCACTGACGCACAGTGGCAGCAGTGTGTACCATTTACAAGATGCACTGCAGCAATGCACCAAGGCTCCTTAGACAGCACCTTCCAAACCCGCAATCTCTACCAACTAGAAGGATAAGGGCAGCAAATACATGGGAACACCACCATCTGCAAGTTCCGCTCCAAGTCACACACCATCCTGACTTGGAGCTATATCGCTGTTCCTTCACTGTTGCTGGGTCAAAATCCTGGAACTCCCTTCTTAACAGCACTGTGGGTATACCTTCCCCAAATGGACTGCAGTGGTTCAAGAAGGCAGCTCACCACCACCTTCTCAAGGGCAATTAGGGATGGGCAATAAATGCTGGCCTGGCCAGCGACGCCCACATCCCATGAATGAATTTTAAAAAAAACTGATTTTACATCTTGATCTTTAGCACTAAGTTCATCTGTCACTATTATACTAATGTCATCCTTAATTAACAGAGCCACCCCACCACCTTTTCTTAGCTTCCTGTCCTTCCGAAATGTCAAGAGCCTTGAATATTCATATCCCAGCCTTGGTCACCCTGCAGCCATGTCTCTGTAATGGCTATCAGGTCACACTTATTTATTTCTATTTGTGCTGACAATTCATTCTACGCGCATTCAGATACTGAGCTTTTAGTTCTGTCTTTTTACCATTTTTGCAAATTCCGACCATATCTGCTGGCTCACTCTTAAGCTTGTACGCTTTGTCTCTTTCTGCCATGCTCTGATTATCATTACCCTTATTGCTACCTTGCTCTATTGCCTTGTCCTTTTCCTTTAATTTACCACATCTTTTCTCACTTGATCCCTCACTCCCCTCCCCACCCCCACCCCCACTCTTTAGTTTAAAGCCCTCTCTACCACCCAGTTATATGACTTATAGTTATATATAGCTAGAACACTGGTCCCAGCATGGTTCAGATGAAAACCCTCCTGATGGTACAGCCCCCACTTTCCCCCATACTTGTGCCACTGCCCCATGAATTGAAACCCATTCTGCTCACACCAGTCTTTGAGCCATGAATTCAACTCCCTAATATTATTCACCCTATGCCAATTTGCTCTCGGCTCAAGTAAAAAGCCAGATCTTCAATCTGCACTCCTGGCATGCCCATGTGCATTTTCATCTCCTTTTGCAAAATGGTGCGTGTCCGGTTCGAGGCAAGATCCTTCACCTTCCAGCCTCCTCCTGCCACCTTCCTTCCTGCCCCCATCGCCCTTGACCCACCCAACATTACCTTGCACCTTCCCTCTGTGACCCTTGAACCTCCCTCACTACACTGGACCATGTAATTATTGACATCTACATGCTATCTCTCTCCCACATGCCTACACCTGTCCACATCGAAATGCCCACTCTCACCCTAAATCCTCCAGTCATCATCCTTAATGTTGTCGTCCAAACCAGTACCCTGCCCTACGAGGCCTTCCAATACCCAACCATGACTCTGGACATGCCCCCTGCCTGATCAAACTGCCCCCGTGACAGTGACGGTTCTCTCCGCCAGCCAGCACCCTGAGTTTGCCCCACAGGACCCCAATGCTGACAGTACTGACCACTCCCTTTAAGTCCATCATGCACCTCACCTTCATTAACTGCTCCATCCCACCCCCACCACTACCACCGATACCACATCTAGAACAGTAGACCCTTCCCTCCTCTGCACCTCCAGGCACCCAAACCCCATCCTCTGCCCTCCCTAGCTTCCCTGCTCTGTACCTCCAGGCACCCGAACCACACCCTCTTAACATTCACACCCCCATCCCCAACATGATTCGCCCTTGCTGGTCCCAAGTCTGGAGCCAGACATCCATTGTGCCGAAGAGTTCAAGGAAGAAAACCACTCACTTCCGACACAATTCCACAAAGCTGACTGCTGCACGTCATCTTTAAACGAACATGAACTGGGTGCCACAAGTTTCCCGTGCGCCACTGACTGAATCGGGCAGGTCGGACTTAATTTCAATGAATTATAAGGTAGTGAGTATTCATGGTATGCAAATGTATTAAAAGTTGGAAACCGGCACAGGACAGTGTGAGGCCTGAACTGTCACAAACACGCCACTGACTTAATCTCCACATTTGAACCCACCATCGGGAGATCAAAATATTTCCTCATGCCTAATTACGTCACCCTGCCCGCCACAAATCCCGTTCTTGCAGGCCCCATAAAATTTCCCCCCAGTACGTTGTTGTGACTCCAAAACCCAAAATCCTGCCCAATGATTCTTTTGATGATCAGCAACATCATTGTCACTTATACTGTGCATACCTCGGACAGCCCACTCCATTTCAGGCAATGCCATTTTGCCAGTGTTACATCTGGAAGCAATCTGAGTTGTTCAAATCTGGAAATCATATATCTGCCCAGAAAAAATGGACTAGACAGCACAGTGTCTTTAATACTCGATACCTATTGCTTAAGTATTTGCCAAAGATTTAAAAAATCCCAACACTGAATCATTTCAAATCTCTTTTGTCAACACAATTTTGTAACATGGAAAATATTCAGTAAACTTACTGATTACATGCTCCTGATAGCTGCTGGGACCTTACAATGAGAAAATTTACCCTTTTGAAAATAATCGGGACTAAATTGAATAGCCCCCAAAAATGGACATGGGGATTGAGATGCGCAATTGGACTACGCCCGTTGCATGTAATGCAGGCAGTGTGCCAATTTCTTGTTGCCTGCTCATTTGAATGACTGCAGTGTGCAGCCAGAGGTAACCATGCTATTCATTGGCTGCACATATCAGTGGGGGCAGAATATAGTAACTTGCCAGCATCAATTAAAGCTAGCCTGCACTGCTTAAAGCTAGCTGCAGCCCTTAAAGGGGTGCTAGTGGCTAGAGCAGGTGCTGGCAGCCATGTAGGAAGTAACTCTGACCTGGGAAACATTGAAGAACGGACCACGTGAGAGAGTGGTCTCCAAGGTTTTCAGACACTGCACTGAAGGCCTTGATGGAAAAGGTGGAAAGCAGGAGCGATGTGCTATATCTCCAGGGGACCACGAGGCCCTACATTCAGAAGGCAGCAGGAGCAGAATGCAAAGGAGGTCAGTGCCATGAGTCAAGGCCTGAGGACCTTGATGCAGTGTTGCAGTTCAATGACCTCACACGAGTGATTAAGGCCAGTGAATAGATTTTCAAATGCTATATCCTACCTACTGCACCATTAGCTTCAGATGCTGCTCAGTTCACCACACCATCGTCACACCTACCAACAATATCAATCACAACTCATACCTAACATTGATAGTCTCACCTCGCTCTCGCATACTTAGCACTGCTGCAAGACTCACACCCACATCTCACAGCTTGCACACACACTGCCAGCTATTCAACCATGACTCAACCAAATAGATTGCACGACACTCACTGACTCACTTCCCTCTCTCTTACATGACAAGGTGGCCCACAACCAGAGGTAGCAGGAACTAACCAGCGGGCGGCGGGTGTGGCTGCATATCCTAACTCCATGGAGGAGATGACACTGGCCATTATTGGGACAGCCATTGCTGAGGTCATGGCCAGTAGTAGACCTGAAACCATTGAACCTTCTTGCATTCCAATTCCCCCTCATCCCACACTGTCTTCTGATTTATAAGCTGCAAATGATGTAAGCATGCACCTCCTAATTTCTCCCTCCTCCCTTCACCTCACCTTATCCTTGTGCCTTTTTCCTTTCAGACACCCAAGAGGTGCAATCTGGCCAGCAATGGTGGAATGCCAAGAACATCAAGAAGAGGGTGGTGATGAAGACACAGCACCTTCACTTGATTTCACACTCTCATATTGACATCTTAAGAGGATAAATTAGAGGCTGGACCTGCATGTGGAATACATTATTGCTATTGCCTGTCAGCCAGCCAGCACAGGCTGCTGCTGCCCAGGCTGAGGAAATGTAGTTCACAGCTGGGCCTGCTAGATCCAGAGCTGCTCTAGATCATCCTCCGAGACCTTCTGCAGTCTCCCCCACTAAAAGTCAGCAGCCTTCCACCAGCCAAGCTGCAGCCACTGGAGTGCACTAGGTTAGGCAATAGCTCTAGGAATTCAGGCAATTTAAGGGAATGTACAAGAGTGATTCTTGACTTTTCTATGGAATATGACATGATTTCATGTATAAATTTGGTTTGGAATGTTTATTTTGTGTTGTGGCTTTTATTTTTGCATTGTGGCCAAGTGACTGCTCTAATGGTCAGTGACAGAGAGAACACCCAAGGTGTGGGATTGCTGGTGAATGGGGAATTGGGTTTGCTGTTACTGGTATCATTCTCAGATGAGTTCTTCGCGTACAGCTCAGGCAGAAAGGGGCTGTCTAGTTTGCCTCCTTCCTTGCTGTTCCTCCTGATCCACCTCCTCTTGTTCCAGCTCCTCAGCTGCTCATGTACAGCTGCTGGCAAGGGATACGCTCTCATAATGGTGAGGTTATGTAGCATGCAGTTGACCACCACAAATCTTGACACTCACTCTGCTGAGTACTGATGGGCTCTCCAGATCAGTCCAGGCAGCAGAAGCATTGTTGACCAATGGTCTGCTCTATGACATTTTGTGTGGCAGCATGACTATTCATGATATGGAAGCTACACATGTGTGAGAGGTTTGTGCACTGGAGTCACCAGCCATGTGGTCAGTGGATAGCCCTTGTTGTCCAATGGCCACTCTTTGGCTTGCTATGATGGCTCAAATGCAGCTGGCACAGCGCAAAACTGCAGAATGAAGGCATTATGGCTACTGCCAGGATACCTGGCATTGGCCTGCATGAGACACTGCCTACAATCACACACCAGCTGCATGTTGTGGGAGTGAAATCCCTTTCAGTTCTGGTATAAAGCAGAGTTGACAAGTGGCGCTTACAAAGTGATGTGCATGTAATCAATGTCACCATGCACCTTGGTGAAGCCTGTAACCCGAGTGAAGTCATGTGCTCACTTCACCTACTGGTCTTTGGCAAGACAGAATGAAATGTACTTAGCTCTCTTTGAATAGAGAGCCTCAATGACCTCCCTTACATAACAGTGGATGGTAAACTGTAAAATGATGCAAATATCTCCAGCTCCAACATGGAAGGAGCCAGATGCATAAAATTTCATTGCTATGGTCACCTTCACAGCTACTGGCAATGGGATCCTTGTCCTGCTCTGAGGTTGCAGCTGTGGTATCAGCAGGTGTTAGATTTCAGTGAGGACATCCTTACTGCAGCACAGATGTTGCACGCTGTTCCTCACTGAGGTTTAGGTAGGAGAATTGCTCCTTGAACATCCTGGGTGGATATGGCTGCCTGCTGAGAGCCCTTCTTCTCTTCCTTCTCTTCCCTCTTGCAGCAGCTTGTGCTGCTCTGTGTGGCCTCCGTTCATTCTCCAAGACTTGCTGTATTCCAAGGGAAATGCCTAATCATGCACTCTATCTGAAAGCAACTGGTTTCTGTAGAAGCCTTGAAGTCAGCAAAAAGTCCTTCAGCAAACTGCCAAACCACTCCCTGTAGGCTTTTGAAACTTGAAACAATTATAGAAAACACCAAACACTTGTAGAATCATAGCAACAGTGAGAAGAAATCATCTAGTAACTAACCTGTAACTAATTGATGATTCTTTTAACTGATGCAGGAGGGTGGTCCATCCTGCAGCTGAATGCATTTTAAGCTGTGTGAGGTTAAGGGAGGAAATTAACTGGAGCTTTGAGCTCCATAAATGACACCACTGGCATCAAATCAGTGGCGTCATGATCTTCTTTCTCTGTCTTGTGCCAGCGGATGTTCACTGTGCATGCACTAATGCCTTCAGCAATATGGCATCCAGCATGATTTACCCCACAAGTACATGCCCGCAGTGAGGACACCACTTTGGAGCTCCAAGGGCACTTGTAGCACCTAAAAAAATGGATGCAAATGAGCCCAATTTCATGCTCAATTTTTTTTTTGTTAATTTTCTTAAATCTTACCCACATTGACAACACTTCGCAGTAATAATTCACTGGACTGAGTCATCATTCACAGCCACTAGGGGCTACAAATCACACTCTAATATCCTGGAGTACACAGACTCTGGCTGTCAGTTGGAACTCTTCTTTCTTAATACAAGTTGCAGAAGACTGCAGTGAAACCCATTTTGAAAACCCGACACCATACTGTGCTGGAGTTACACCCTACACTGTGTCCAGCCCAAATGGCATGAAATGGCTCCCTTTATGGGGCTCTCATGTGGGAGCTGATTCCAGAGTTAAACTTATCCTTCTTACATTGCTTTGCAGCAGAAACCACTTCACAATGATAAAGTATTTCAGTACATCCTTACTTTGGCCAAAAATTGATATCAAATGATTTATATTTGTTAAATTGATCTGTAAACTACAGCTCTATATTTGTATCTCTAGCAAATACAATTCTTTGAGAACTGACAATTACATCTCAGATTGAAAAACCAAGAAGCATATCTGACACTGATGTGAGGTTACCCATCATTTTATGCCCACCTCTTAGGAATAGGCCTTCAATGCATTCCACACCTTTTGTTGTCTGAACATGGGTCTCTGATTAATAGTGCTAAGGGGCAAAGAGTAGAAGTTCACTTTGGATAACTGGGGTGCACTGCAGGTGGGAAGAAAAGTGTTTATTAAATGAAACAGCTTGCTACAGACAGGAATTTAATACCACTGAAATTAATAGGAAAAATCTGTACATGTAGCAAACTATCAAGACTGCACACCAGAACTATTGCAACTGAACTGAGATGCATAGAATAGAACATGGTGCTCATTATATTAAAAAATGTCTTTAGAAATATAAAGATATTGGCAGGGGAGATGTTGGTAAAGTGGATTAATATACTGTCCTTTCAAGTCCAGACTGCTGGTTTGAATCTAGCTTGACCTGACTGGGTGGAAAGGGTGCTGAAATAAACTGAATTGGATTGTCTTTATTGACTTGCTATTGGTTAGAGTTCCAAAGCAGAAAACTGCTCATAATTCAAATAGTTGGAACGAAATCAGAAATCTTCGAGAGGCTGTAAACATGTTGTCATTGAAATGATAATCCTCATCCTGATACTGTGCGGGATGGGGGTTGTGGGTGGGATGGGAGTTGGGCAGGGACGGAGTTGGTCTTCCAAGGTTAAGATACATTATTGGATCACACTAGTAACAAATTAACCTGACAACTGACAAGTGATTCAGGCAAATAAATAGCAACGAAAGTTTAATATCGACAAATGTACAGTTTTCAGATTGCGTAAAAACATATGTGAAGTACACAACTAATGGGGGGGGGGGGGGTAGAGATATTTAGAAAGGGTTCTGGATGCAGCAATAGACCTGTCACTTTCAATGTCTAGACAATGTGGCAAAGCAATTAAAAAATCAAACAGAATGTTGGTGTATGCAGCCAGAACAGTAGAGAACAAATCTAAAGGGGTTATGCTAAATGTTATGAAGGTCACAGTACACTAGAATTACTGTGTTCCGTTCTAGTATCCATGCTAAGAAAGGATGTACATGCATTGAGAGGAAGCAGACCATTGCAAGAAGAATGATCCAATGTGGAAAGGGGACAATCTATCAGGAAAGATTGCAGAGATTCAACCTCTATATTCTAGGAAGAAGGTTAAGGAGGTACTTCACTGAGTTATATTAAATACTAAATGATGTAATGTTGCATCGAATATTACATGACAGTAAGTAAGGCTAGTAGAACCAGAGGACATACATTTAAATTACTGAAAAGAATAAATAAATATTAGGAAGAATGTCTTTGCTTAAAGATTTGTTATGCTCTGCCATATATGGTAAAAGAGACAAAGGCATTCTGGGCATCCAAGAGTAGTTAGATGCTAGACTGGGAGGAGTTGATCCTGAAAAATACTCGCGAAATGAGCTTCAATGGGCTGAATGCCCTCTTCATATGCTAATATAATACTGTTCTTATGCTAATATTTCGTGAGAATAGTTAAAAATGCTATATTTCCCAGCATGGATAACCTTAACTAAATAAACATTTTTTTTAAACTCCCGAAAAAATTAATATTTATGATGATCATGCTGGATAAAATCAGCTGTAACATCTGAACTTTTTTTAATTTTAATTTTCAAAAATGGAATTCAATTACTATGCACATAATTTTGATGCCATCTGATTATTATTAGTTCCATATGCCATCCCTCAGCATTATATAACATTGGAAGAAACTGTTTCATGAAAATATCTTTCTAACACCCCTTAACATTCAAGTATTTTTATCTTAAAACAAATGAATATTATTTAACTGTAGATAGTTATCTCCCAACTTCTATTTCAGGCAAACTGTGAGCACAATGGTGACAAGATGTCTCTTCAATATCATGTCCAATGTTTCCTTGCAATTTCCTTTGAATTGCCGGAGTACTACAATATACTGCAGCACAACATGTAGCATGCAATTGTGTTGGTCTAGGAGCAGCTGCACTTAAAATATTTTCCTGCCATTTATTAAACAGCCCATAATTTCTCAGGTGTAAATTTGATCTGTATGATCACACCATTAAGAAATTAAAAGGAATTTAAAATAATGTATACTATGGGATTTTCTACTGCTGCTATCAATAAGCAGCACAGGCAGAGATGTTGGACTCACACAAATAAAAAGCCATGTTCTGCTACAAGGTCAAACACTGCTAATGTCATTTTCTTCTCTTGCAACAAGAATTAAATGCACATATGTTTTCAATGACCCAAGCAAAGCTTCTTTGTCTTTCTTGTTGAACTACTAAAGCAGAGTTCTCAAAGACTTTATAGTAAGGAATGCACATCCTTAATCAATGTTACTCCCTAAAAGTGACTTCTTGTTACTTTAAGAAAGGATGGGAATAATATAGATAGCTTTTCTTTGTTTATGTATAAGGTGGAAAATGAATATGTCACTGGAAAAGTTATAGCACACAAGATACCAAATAATAGTTTTTGTGGACTTTCCAAAAGTGTGATAGATATCTAAAACCAATTGTGCTTATCTAGAAAACAAAACTGTTTCAAAATAGTTTTTTTTATATCTTTCCCACCATTTGTCAACTGTCTTGTATGGAACAAAATGCCAGCCAATCTCCCATGGAATGATTCAAGGGTAGTCTGGGATCTGGAGTGGTCTTTATATAGCCAACATCATCAACAAGTCTATTGAAGCAACATATCAAATGATCAAGGTAAAAACCATTTTGGAAAATTATGTTATTATGAATGGGGATTAAAAATGCTTGGTCCAATTCCCATTTTGGAATTATTTTTAATTTGCTAAATAGAAAGTAGAATAGACTTAAAATTCAAAGATGTAAATCAAAATCTGATTACCAACTGCATTGCAATTGCAAAGTGTACCGTAAAACTACGCAAGAACTCCAAGATGTTCAGTGATCCAATACCCAATAGTTGGTGCCATTGCAGGAGGCTTGCACTTTGTATGATGAGTTTGGCTTGAACAAATCACAAGAGCTGACTATAAGGTCATTTAAATTCGTCTCAAGGTCATAAATCCAGACATCTGTACAATTTTGCACATTGCATTCATCAAATCTTACATCTGTGTTCAGAACATGAAAAATTATCTGGTGTGCTTTTTTCAAACACAGGCTCAAATAATTACTTTCTGTTAAGTTAACCATTTGCACAAATATACATAGGGAGGTTCCAATTAGGAACCAGAACCCAATGCCAAGCCAACCAATCAAAACACACAAAGGTTTTTTTTAAGAGGCCACCAATCATGAAACTGCAATTGCCATAACGTCAACCAATCAAATTACAGAAGAAAATTCATCTAAACACTTTGGTGGCTATCTTGCTCCCTGGTAAATGATGTTGAGATGGAGGAGGAATGGTAGGAAAATTGTCTGGCCAGTCCCATTGGAAGTTGTGTTGCAACTGACGAAGGGGCAAAGCTCTGGCAGAGATGGATTCCAATTTTCTGCCCCTCTTGCTCTCAGGATTTCCTCCCCAAAAAGTACTGGAACTTTAATCTAACATTTATAACATAATAGTTAAATAAAATAAAGTAAAAACTCTGAACTGAAAACCCAATAGCCATACCCATAACGTTGACCACTGTTTACAGGGCCTTGTCACAATAAAGAAGCTCAACTAAGTAATGGACTTACAGAATTCACCAATGCACACATCGGGCTGGATTTCACCAAGCCATCAACGTCGGGCTCCATGGCGGTGGGGGGGAGGGGGTGTTGAAAGATGGGGCCGGCAGCGGTCCGCCGTGGAGCCTGACGTCGAGAGGTTCTGGCCTGATCCTCCTGGTGGTGGCAAGGCTCCATGGTGACCCCCCTCCCCCACTGACTGCTGGGCAACGGGACCTGAATTTCAATATTTAAATTAATTACATGCATAAATTTAAATGGATTTAGCTGCAATCTTGAGGGCCAGCTGAGATCTGCGGTGCGGCGGTCAGCACTCCCGCACCTTCAATTTCCCCTTCCGGAGAAAGGCGGCATGACCCTATTGGGGAGAGGGGAGGAGTGATGATTTTCAGTGCGGTGGGGGGGTGGTTTACAGGGTCAAATAAACGTTATGGCTATAGGGGATGGTGGGAAGGGGTGAACTTCAAACTTTGTGCAGTCTGGTGGGGAAGGTCAAATTTGAAAGGTAAGTGTTTTGCAGGGGGCAAATAGCTAAGGTAATTGTTATTGGGGTGCTGGGAAAGGGGCGTTAGAAATTTATTTAATACATTTTGGGGTGGTGTTTCTTTAAAAATGTAAATTGACAGGCAGGGCTGGCTGCCATTTAATGGCTGACACCATTGCTGGGGACGGACAGCCCATCCCCTCCACATGATTGGGAGGGGGGGTGGGCTGGGGGGTGGGCTGCCCCGGTTATTTAAATGAGCTGCCGCGTGTGAGTTTGGGCTGGCTCTTTAGCGTGCGGTCCTGCACATGCGGCCCATCATTTTCTGAGCTCTTATAATACAGCCCATCAAGTGGGTGGACTATAACTTGCAGAATGCACCAGAAGTAAAGCATATGTCGCACTGGGAGTTGTAATTTTTTAAATGATTTAACAGACAAGGACAGGCAGGACCTACAAACAGGAAATCATGGCACTCTGTGAATGGTCAATCTTGCTGTCAGCCATTAAAAAAATTGTGCTCCTTTAAAGACAAATCCAGATTTTCTGATTGGATGAGCAAAAATATTTCTCCCAAATATAGCCTTCCGAGTGGGAATTAGATTCAGGGGAATGCATTCTGTCAGAACAGCTGCTATAACATCCTGAGTATTTCTTCAACTTTTCTTGAGGGGTTTTAATTTAGAAATTATGTTCCCTACTTCTCACACTCCACACACTGCCCTCCAACTGCTCTTTGCATCTTTCCCCTGCTGTGCTCCACCTCCACCCCCCACCCCCGCCATGTGCTCTATCGTCTAGCCCCCAGTAGTATTCTCTTAGTAATGCAATGTGCTCCACTCCCTGTTCGCCAACTCCATTCCTCAATGTGCCCTAGTCCCTGGTACAAAACTATTAAATATCCCTGCTACACTCATGAGCAATGCCAAGGAGATCAGGTAGTGGTTCTATGAAGTATTATTGAAGGAAATGATATGCAGTGCATGCTATCCAAATGGTCTAGAACCCCTAATCATTGTGCAAATATAAACAATATATGACTATATTCTTCAGCACAGTGGCGCAGTGGTTATCACTGCAGCCTCACAGCTCCAGCGACCCGGGTTTAGTTCTGGGCACTGCCTGTGCGGAGTTTGCAAGTTCTCCCTATGACCGTGTGTGTTTTCTCCGGGTGTTCAGGTTTCCTCCCACATGCCAAAGACTTGCGGGTTGATAGGTAAATCAGCCATTGTAAAAATTGCCCCTAGTGTAGGTAGGTGGTAGGAGAACTGAGGAACGATGGGGATGTGGTAGGGAATATGGGGTTAATGTCGGATGAGTATAAATGGGTGGTTGATGGTCGGTGTGGGCCGAAGGGCCTGTTTCGGTGCTGTATCTCTCTATGACTAGTCGAAATGGGCAGGTTTTGCATTACACAGAGGGAAACCATAACATTACTAACAAAACTTAATTATTTTAATATACTGAATAGCACAACTGGTACTTCAAACCATACTCTGCTTTTTATTTAGAAGCGCCGCAATAAAAGCATATTTTAATGCTACAAAAGCAGTGTGTGGTTAAATTAAATTACATTGTGAAGATGACATTAGGGATCCATTCAATCATAAATAAAATTGAACACACAATTAGAAGAAAAAGTTGTACAGCCAAAATTGTGAGACACGTTTCTCCACTTTAATTTACAATTTAATTTACAACAGCAACAACAACTACTGTAGTTATATAGCGCCTTTAATGTAATAAAACACCACAAGGCACTTCATAGGAGCATTACAAAGCACATGTTGTCACTGAGCCACATATTGGGGAAGATGACCAAAGAGATAGTTTTTAACAAGCATCTTGAAAGAGGAAAGAGAGGTAAAAAGAAAAGAAAGACTTAAATTTATATAGCACTTTTCATGACCATTGGACGTCCCAAAGTGCTTTCCGGTCAATGAAGTACTTTAAAAGTGTGGTCACTATTGTAATGTAGGAAAATGTGACTGCCAATTTGCACACAGCAAGCTCCCACAAACAGCAACAAAACAACAACTTATATTTAAATAGCGCCTTTAACGTAATAAAACGTCCCAAGATGCTTTACAAGAGCATTATAGTACAAAGTATGGCATCAAGCAACAAAAGGAGATATTAGGCCAGATGACCAAAAGCTTGGTCAAAGAGGTAGGTTTTAAGGAGTGTGTCTTAAAGGAGGAAAGCGAGGTGGAGAGGTGCGGGGAGAGTATTCCAGAGCTTGGGGCCTAGGCAACTGAAGGCACAGCCACCAATGGTGGAGTACTTTAAATCAGGGATGCACAAGAGGCCAGAATTAGAGGAACACAGATATCTTGGAGGGTTGTGGGGCTGGAGGAGATTACAGAGATTGGGAGGGGCAAGGCCATGGAGGGATTTGAAAACAAGCAATGTAATAATGACCAGATAACCTGTTTTTGTGATGGTAATTGAGCGATACTCCACTGCTCTTTTTCAAATAATGCCTTGGGATCTTTTACATCCACCTGAGAGGGCAGAAAGGGCCTCAGTTTAACATCTCATCTGAATGATGGCACCTCTGACAGTGCAGCAACCCCTGAGTACTGCACTGGAACATCTGCTTTGATTTTTATGCTTAAGTGCAGGATTGGGACTTGAACCTGGAATTTTATGACTTAGAATTAAGAGTGCTAACTGAGCCACTGCTCAGAAAGACTGAGAGTGAGAATTCCAGAGCATAGGGCCTTGGCAGCTGAAGGCTTGGCCACCAATGGTGGAGCAATTAAAAATCAGGGATGCTCAAAAGACCCGAATTAGAGGAGTGCAGACATCTTGGAGGGTTGTAAGCCTGTAGGAGATTACAGAGATAGGGAGAGGCAAAGCCATGGAGAAATTTGAAAACAATGATGAGAATTATAAAATTGAGGTTTTGTTTATCTGAGAACCAATGTAGGTCAGCGAACACAGGGATGAATGGGACGGTGCAAGTATGGACACGGGCAACAGAGTTTTGGATGACTTCAAGTTTAGAGTGGGTAGAATGTGGGAGACCAGCCAAGGGTGCACTGGCAAATTCAAGTCTAGAGGTAACAAAGTCATGGATGAGTGTTTCAACAGGTGATGAGCTGAGGCAGGCATGGAGTCGGGCAATGTTACAGAGGTGGAAATGAGCGTTTTGGTGATGGCGCGGATACATGATCGGAAGCTCATCTCAGGGTCAAATATGGCACCAAGAATGCAAACTGTATGGTTCAGCTTCAGACAGTTGTCAGGGAGAGAGAAGGAGTTGGTGGCTAGGGGACGGAGTTTGGAGCAGGGATCAAAGACAATGGCAAGGAAATCTTTGCTCATCCATTAGTGGATGTCAAACAAGTAGTCTGATAATGGAGAAGCTGAGAGAGGGGCAGTTAGATAAAGATAGGTGTCATCAGCATACTGCTGCTGTATTTTTGGATCATATTGCGCTGAGGGACAGCAAGTATTGAGAAATAAGAGACAGCCAAGGCAAGATTCTTAGAGAACATCAGAGGTAACAGTATGGGAGTGGGAAAATTTTTGCAAGTGATTTTCTGCTTACGATTAAATAGATAAGAATGGAACCAGGCAAACATAGTCCCGCACAGCTGGATGACAGCGGAGAGGTATTGGAGAAGGATAGTGTGGTCTCTTGTATCAAAGGCTGCAGACAGGTTGAGAAGGACAAGGAAGGATAGTTTACCTTTGTCACAGTCACATAGGGGGCTGGATTTTATTACCACGCTGTGCTCTGCAGCGGCACGATTTGATCTCGGCGGCCTTCCAACACGGAAGTGCCGCCACACAGCCCCTGCGATATTATGCGGCCGCCCCTGATGACGTAGAGGGGGAGTCCGCCACGTTCCCCGGCAATGGCGTCTGGCGCTATTTTTAAAGGGCTTCATGCCCTTCAGTAACATTTTAACATTTAAAGGTCCCGATCTCCAGGAAATGAAAAGAAATTTTAATTTCAACTCCAAAATCCCGTCTCCCACCCCCTAATGGGTAATTTATATATTAATTGCCCTCTCCCCCCCATAATAATCTTTTATTAGTATCGCGAACCTCCCCCCGCCCCGAAAATTGTTCCCTTTGACCCTCAAACCCTTCCCACCATCCCCACAGCAAATAAAAATTATTTTCCCCACTATCCCACCCCTCCCGCCCTGAAATTTTAATTCCTCCCCCCCTTCCCGAATGGCGTTCCGAAGGCACATGAGGTGCATTCGGCGGCTGTAAAATTGGTGTGGGACGGCTGCTGCCAGCAGGTAAGTTAATTTAAATCTCATTATTGTTCATTTAAATATTTAGATGAGGCATTGAGGTCCCCCCCTGGCGCTGGAAATATGCAGCGGGCCATTCTCGACAACGGGGGTCGAGGCGGGCCTCTTCCCGCTGAATTTTATGGGCCCCTCCGCTGCGACCCATGGCATCGAGGGGCTGGTAAAATTCAACCCAGGATGTCATTTGAGATTTAGCTAAGAGCCATTTTGGTACTGTAACATAAAAAGAAAAAAAGAAATACTTGCATTCATATAGCACCTTTCACAACCACCAGACATCTCAAAGTGCTTTACAGCCAATTAAATACTTTTTGAAGTACAGTCACTGTTGTAATGCAGGAAACACAGCAGCCAGTATGCACCAGCAGACTCCTACAAACAGCAATGAGAAAATGACCAGTTAATCTGTTTTCTGTGATGTCAATTGAGGGATAAATATTGGCCAGGAAAACAGGGAATAACTCCCTGCTCTTCATTGAAATAGTGTCAGGAGATATTTTACATCCACCAGAGCAGGCAGATGAGGCCCCCAGTTTAACATCTCATCCAAAAGACAGTACCTCCGACAGTGCAGTGCTCCCTCAGTACTGCACTGGAGCATCAACATTGATTTTTGTGCTCAAGCCCTGGATTGGGACTTAAACCCAGAACCTTGTGATTTAGAGGCAAGAGTGTTATCCAGTGAGCCACAGCAGCAGAGATCTGATTGGAGTGATTCAAACATGGAGTTCTGGATAAGATGGGCAGAGATTTGGGAAGTGACAACAAAAAGAATACAATTAAATATTAAATTAATTTAAAATTTCCATACATAACAAAACACAACAAGATCATACCTTCTTAACACGCAGGCCTGAATATTAACGCGGGCAATGGAACCGCGACGTCGAGGTGAAAAGCAGGTCCCAAGCCTGTAGATGCCAGCAGTGGGACCAGCTCAGCAATTTTACCATCTGCAGCCTCCTAATTTGCTGCCTGCGGGCCCACCGTCCAATTACGGATGGTGACAGGCTCTGATGCTGCCTGCCCAATCAGCAGGCTGGCAGCTCTGAAGCCTCAGCAGCAGTACCAGGAGATGTAGTCACTGCTGAGGCAGGCAGGAGATCTCAGGGGCTGGATTTTAAAACCCCTCCGCCATCAGGAACGTTGGCAGAGGGGCAATGAAGTTCGGTGCAGCAGAGGCCCGCCACCGACCCGTTGGTGACAGGCCCTTTATCCGATCTCGGTGGCAGTGGCGAGGCCTTGTGGCAGTCGCCTGGCCGTTCGGCGACGGGACCCCCATTTGAATATGTAATCTAATTTACATACCTGATTTAATGAGGGTCCCGTCACCTCCTTAATCGCCACACCGATCTTCATTCGGGCGGCCGACAATGCCACGCCTTCGAATTCCTGTTCGGGGAAACGTGGCGCGACACCTGTGGGGAGGGGGAGGAGGATTTTTCTCTGTGCAGGAGCGGGGAGCATGAGGTGACATCACTGTGGATTGGTGGGGAGGGTGATGGGAAGGGGTAAAGGACAAAGGTGTGGAACTTTGTGGTGGGGGGTGGGAAGGTCCAATGCTTAATAAATAAATTCTGAGGGGGAAAAGGGCAGGACTGTTTTGAAATGCCATTGGGGTGGTGGGGGGGGAATGAATTTAACGGTAATTTAATTATGTTTTTTGGTAATTACACTGACCTGGCCCTTTAATTTTTAAATCTCCATTGAGGGCTGTAAGCCCTTTAAAAATGCTGCCGGCACCTGCGCATTGGTGTGGACACCACTGTCGGCGATTTCTCGCCCGTACCCTCCATGTCATCATGGGAGGCGGGCGCCGCGGCCATGCAAATGACCCGCCGCGTTTGAAATCATGGCGGCTCCATGACGTGGCGCCTGTGCGCACAAGTCACATGTTTTTATGTCCGCCGCCTACTTCAGTGGTGGACTCTTAAAATGCAGCCCCAGGAGTTGGGCCAGGTAAGTAAAAAAAAATTGAGAGGGCTGATTGTCTGAAGGGAAACCCCTCCGGGGAGGTCATTGGGGCCACAGGGGCTGCCTTCCCTGCCCACGGCCTCCTCTTTGGGCCATCAAACCTGGAATCCTGAGCTGCCGCTGGGAAGTCACCTCCATTTATTCCAGAGGCCCCATAAAATGGTCCCTAATTCATCCTTTAATTATGACTTTCAGCTGCCCGCCTCCTTGGAGCAGACAACCTCTCCACATTGTAGGAGATGTAGGATTAGTATAAATGGGTGGTTGATGGTTGGCACAAACTCGGTGGGCCGAAGGGCCTGTTTCAGTGCTGTATGACTCTATGGCTCTATCTATGATCACATCCCGCCACTGGGAAAATGCCCCAGCAGCAGGATCGCATCGGGGAGCCATCCCAACCTGACTCCCTGTGATTTTACCAGCACCTTGACCCCACCTCCCAGGCCGCCACCTAGGGGCCGGTAAAATTCTGCCCACAGTTTTTAGATCTCCCAGTCAGCTCATAAAACAATCCCTCCCTCCAATAAGATCGTGCTATGATCAACCTTTCCTTTGCAAGCAGTGGACCAGATTTTATCGGATCATGTCTGAAATTAAACTCTCCCTTGATGAAAGAGTGCAAATTAGGGAATATGTCTAAATCTGTATTCCCAAGTCTAAAGGAGCAGTATCCTTTTTGCTTGGCTTACTTGAGTTACTTTCCAAACATACAAAATCTTCACTTGCCCATGAATACTGTGCCTTTAAAATTCTCCATTGACCCAAAAAGGCTGCAGCTAACTGATTTAAAAAGTATTTACCAGTATTTAAAAATAATGTCTGTGCACTTTTTTCTGGCACTATTTTTTCTTTTAACTAATGTATCTAAGAGAGATTCATATAGATTTTTTGACAGGTCATAGTTTAAAAGCAAATTCTCCAGGCCAGTAAAATAAATACTTCCTTTTCTTCAAATCTCTGTTGCTTAGTTTCTTTCACTCTGAAATACATAATACATTAGCAGTTGGTTTTATGAATTTTGTAATCTTAACTTTCAATACTGGCCCTGAGGTTTTTAAAAGTTAAGCCTCTGCATTCCCTTGAACTGATGGGACTTCTGTATTACTTCAGCACACAGGCTATAAATGTTTTACTTTGATTTAAGGTACATGACAATAAATTAGGGGTATTTATCAAAGGTGCTTTGTTGGAACAGTACAAACCTGCCTAACGCAAGCCACTTTTGCATAAATTTCTGCATTATCCAAATACACTTAGTGGGATCCTGCTGCTTTGATGTTGGCAGCATAGATTTATGGAATAGAGGCTTTTTATTTATCTGCCCCATTCACCTCAGAAAGAGTTCTATACATTCATCAATTAGCTCCATACTTTAAAGATGACATGTACATATCACAGTTGAACTGTTATCAAGAGGAGAGTAAAGGTTTAAATCAGATTTTTTTCAAAAACGCTTTTTTGACTTGAAAGCCAAAGCTTCTGTGCATTTTCAAGGTTATTAAATATATTTGATCAAAAGCAAATGTTTCAATACTTTGTATTCAGTTAAAGTTAATGTACTTTGGCAGATAGTTTGACTCAATCTGAAATAATATTTTAAACCAGAAAACTACATGTTTAGAATTGGAGCTTTTAGTTTTGGTAAATGCATATTTAATGGGTCAAATAGTCTTTTCTTGTTCCGTGTGATTTTATGACTCAAGGTGAGCTTCTTCAATGGCTTAGTGCATAAATGCCTCATGTTTTCTGGTATCAAGCTATACAGATCAGAACATCCGAGGTTCAATCCCCAGTCTGTGTTGAGTTAACTAATCTCCACCAAGGTAGCCTCAGCACTCCTAGACTAAGGAAGGGACAAAGAGTCAGTTGGCTTATGTACAGTGATTCCTACTGTGTGTACCAGGTAGGAACAGGATTAGGTTTGCCTGTGATGTTCTCCAGTTTGCCATTAGACTCATATATGAGGAATGTTCACTTGGGTGATGTAAAAGGTGGGACATGAACACCAATGGAACCTTATGTCAGCAAGAGTCTGTAACTTCAGGAGAGGAAAAGAGACTTAAAAATAAAGGACAAGACTCAAGGTGTTAAGCTGAAATAATTCCTACAAAGCACTGAGATAAGAATAAAATAATAATACAACTCATCCTGTATTATCCTCACAATATAGAGTAGCTTTTTGTTACATTTATATTGTGAACACTAATCTAATTGTATCCCATATTTCTGTTGCATGTCTTCCTCTGCAGGTTGCAATTTTTTGAGTCAGAATGTGCAGGTTATTCCACTGTCATTTTACATCTCCTATGTTTACAGATAAAGTGTTCTTGATTTGGAAATATCATCTACACAATATACTTCATAACTAATGGATTCTTCATCCACTAATGGAGACTCAAAGTGGCCATTTTTCTTAAATGGGAATAAGGATATAAATTATCTTGTGTATATTTTACAACCTAATAGCTCTGTCATTGGTTTGGGACTTACATGTCCTTTTGTATCTTCAACTTACATCTAAATGATAAAAGGAACTCAGGGCCACCTATATGCCTATATACTCTGGCACCTGTTAGTCCGTATACCAGTGCTGGGAAAATACTTCAAACCTTGCGCATTGCCTGAAGTCTACTAATTTAACTTTTCACCCAGCAACAATTGTTATTTCAACATTCACCAAAGGAAATAAATCCTAAAATGCAATAAAACACACCATAAGTATTGATGAGGAATTAGTCAGCAGGCTCGGCATAAGTTCCACCAGACTGCAGATCACTGGATGAAGCAAGAATGTTGAAAAAGAAGCCATGAGGGCTGGAGATGGAGCTGTAAGCTAATGACTTGATTTTACTTTTAGCTTGCCAAAGCTCAGCAGTAAGATGCTTCTGGCCAGTTGGCAAGTGGAATTTTCCAGGCCTAATAGCCATATAAATAAAGGTATATAAGAAAGCTTTTTTTGTACACTGACTATTCTTCATGATTTCAATATTTTTCTTATCTGCTGTGTTGTTGAAGCCTGATTACTGCAGGATGTTTCAGTCTGTTATCTGATAGAGTTCAAGATACCAGCCTTAGCAATCCTGAAGTAATTTAATCACACTTCAATAAAAATAAGGACAAGAAAACCTTTGAAATCATATAAATTTGGAGAAAAATAAATTAAGGACAAAAAACTGGAACCGTGAATTGTCAAGCATTTATTGAAAATGATAATATGAAAGCTGTTTGAGATGGCGAATGTCTAATTCTAGGCTACCTTGGGCCTAGCAGTGCCTCATAGTAATGACAAGAGCTTGAGGTTAGTTGGGGCCTGGTTGTAGGTTACAGCTGCACAGCAGTAATGATCCCATCACTTGACACTGTTGAGAGCTGCTATCTATTTCTACAAACAAGTAGCTTTACACATCCTTGACACAAGAAGATTACATGACCAGCAACCTTCAAAGTGAAAAATATTTCATGATTGACCATAACATAGTACAGCTTATTTGCAAATGTTTCAATCATGAATTAAGCAGTGGTCTCATCGGGAAATGTATTTTGTGCTCCATGGTTGCCCATTGCATTCTTCTATATGACTATCTCACTACTCAGCTGAATCACAGTATTTAAACTGTTAAATCAATATTGAAGTTGTACGGCGTACATCATTGTAGAATCCCAAGCAATATTATGGCCTGAACTTTTTGAAAAGTATAATGCAGTCTCCCTGAATCTGTTCATAGAGAAGTATGGACAGAACTTTCATCATAACTGCTCGCATTAATGGCAGGGAAGCCACATGACACAGAGTAGCTCACATACAATCCCCTTATTCAGCCTTTAAAAAAGAAAAATTCTCAACCTGGCTTGTGGGTGACAGCACAAGAGCTTGCAGTCAAGAAAGTTAGCGCCAATATGCCCTGTCAGACCATTAAAAAGTTAGCCTGGTATTCCCAGATATTGGAACCATGTGTGCTGAGGAATTTTTCTTCTGGTAAGACATTCCAAATATTGTACCACTGCCAAACACGGCGGTGTTAGACTAATTTAAGCAGTATGTTGGAACCATCTCTTAGAACTTTGATCATCTGGAGATCGTTTGTTACAAATTGAACTAACCCAGTCTCTATTTCTGGTGGATCAGATCTCTGGATTTGTTGAATTAAATGCCTCATTTAATACAGTTTGCACATGAAAGAAACTTACACTCAGGAATCCACCAACAAATATTTCACGTAACCAACTGCTCTCATTTTTATTACTTTTAAACATAATCCATATTACACTCACACTGCTTCTAATAACCTCTGCCCTGTTTAGAGCTTGTGTCTACAAAGTTCCGTGTGTTGTGGGGTGGTGGGGGGTGGGGGGTGGGTGGGGGGGAGCGGAATATCACACAATTATGAGTGTATCCTAACCAGAAACACATTTGTATCATTTTCACAAAATAACTTTTCTGCACAAAGAGATAAAGCTGGATTAGTCTAGGATAACAGTTGCATCTCAAATCCTTGTCGTTCTGTATGTGTCACTTCAATATGTATCTTAGTCTTTTGTGATATGTTTTCACATTAACTTCTACTGAAAGAAAAACACATATGAAGCAGAAAAGTTAAAGAGCCCAGTTTCAGAATTTTATTTTGTGTTGCTTTGCCTGCCATTGCAGGGTGTCATGGGACTGAGAGTTTAATGAGGTTTTTAAATATTATTAGTTGTTCTCCCATGGCATTCCTCACTGACAAAAGTTTAGAAAAATTGCATTTCTCACTTCCTGTAACTGCCTTGCTACTTGCCTCCCATTCCTTAATTCTTTCTGTCCTTTTTATGTCTTTCTCTTTGTTTTCTTTCCCTTCCTTTCTTTATTCCTCTTGCATATTCTCCTGCCTCTGTACTTCCATTCGCTTATGACTGTCTTGCTGATGGTCTCTACCTTTATGGAAGTTCATCCTTTTTTCTATCTTCTTTATCACGGTGACTTTGTATGCCACCTTTCTCAAAGTATGGGTGTGATTTAACACCCTGCCCCTTCCAACCAAAACAGGCAAGAGAGGGGTGGGGGGGGGGGCGGGGTTAAATTTGGAAATGTGTGAAATCCGTCCCCAACCACCACAAAGTGCGAATGAGATTTTTTTTCTTTGGCCTCCTTATCTTGAGAGACAATGGGTAAGCACCTGGAGGTGGTCAGTGGTTTGTGGAGCAGCGCCTGGAGTGGCTATAAAGGCCAATTCCAGAGTGACAGGCTCTTCCACAGGTGCTGCAGAAAAATTTTATTGTCAGGGCTGTTACACAGTTGGCTCTTCCCTTGCGCCTCTGTCTTTTTTCCTGCCAACTGCTAAGTCTCTTCGACTCGCCACACTTTAGCCCCGTCTTTATGGCTGTCCGCCAGCTCTGGCGAACGCTGGCAACTGACTCCCACGACTTGTGATCAATGTCACAGGATTTCATGTCGCGTTTGCAGACGTCTTTAAAGTGGAGACATGGACGGCCGATGGGTCTGATACCAGTGGCGAGCTCGCTGTACAATGTGTCTTTGGGGATCTTGCCATCTTCCATGCGGCTCACATGGTCAAGCCATCTCAAGCGCCGCTGACTCAGTAGTGTGTATAAGCTGGAGATGTTGGCCGCCTCGAGGACTTCTGTGTTGGAGATACGGTCCTGCCACCTGATGCCAAGTATTCTCCAGAGGCAGCGAAGATGGAATGAATTGAGACGTCGCTCTTGGCTGACATACGTTGTCCAGGCCTCGCTGCCATAGAGCAAGGTACTGAGGACACAGGCTTGATACACTCGGACTTTTGTGTTCTGTGTCAGTGCGCCATTTTCCCACACTCTCTTGGCCTGTCTGGACATAGCAGTGGAAGCCTTTCCCATGCGCTTGTTGATTTCTGCATCTAGAGACAGATTACTGGTGATAGTTAAGCCTAGGTAGGTGAACTCTTGAACCACTTCCAGAGCGTGGTTGCCAATATTGATGGATGGAGCATTTCTGACGTCCTGCCCCATGATGTTCGTTTTCTTGAGGCTGATGGTTAGGCCAAATTCATTGCAGGCAGCCGCAAACCTGTCGATGAGACTCTGCAGGCACTCTTCAGTGTGAGATGTTAAAGCAGCATCGTCAGCAAAGAGGAGTTCCCTGATGAGGACTTTCCGTACTTTGGACTTCGCTCTTAGACGGGCAAGAATGAACAACCTGCCCCCTGATCTTGTGAGGAGGAAAATTCCTTCTTCCGAGGACTTGAACGCATGTGAAAGCAGTAGGGAGAAGAAAATCCCAAAAAGTATGGGTGCGAGAACACAGCCCTGTTTCACGCCACTCAGGATAGGAAAGGGGTCTGATGAGGAGCCACCATGTTGAATTGTGCCTTTCATATTGTCATGGAATGAGGTGATGATACTTAGTAGCTGTGGTGGGCATCCAATCTTTTCTAGTAGTCTGAAGAGACCACGTCTGCTGACGAGGTCAAAGGCTTTGGTGAGATCAATGAAAGCAATGTAGAGGGGCATCTGTTGTTCGCGGCATTTCTCCTGTATCTGACGAAGGGAAAACAGCACGTCAACGGTGGATCTCTCTGCACGAAAGCCACACTGTGCCTCAGGGTAGACGCGCTCGGCCAGCTTCTGGAGCCTGTTTAGAGCGACTCGAGCAAAGACTTTCCCCACTATGCTGAGCAGGGAGATTCCACGGTAATTGTTGCAGTCACCACGGTCACCTTTGTTTTTATAGAGGGTGATGATATTGGCATCGCGCATGTCCTGAGGTACTGCTCCCTCGTCCCAGCACAGGCATAGCAGTTCATGTACTGCTGAGAGTATAGCAGGCTTGGCACTCTTGATTATTTCAGAGGTAATGCTGTCCTTCCCAGGGGCTTTTCCGCTGGCTAGAGAATCAATGGCATCACTGATTCCGAATTGGTTGGCTGTATGTCCAGCTCATCCATGATGGTAGAGGCTGGGCTGCATTGAGGGCAGTCTCAGTGACAACATTCTCCCTGGAGTACAGTTCTAGGTAGTGCTCAACCCAGCGGTCCATTTGTTTGCATTGGTCAGTGATTATGTTCCCTGATTTAGATTTGAGGGGGGCGATCTTCTTGATGGTTGGCCCAAGAGCTCTCTTAATGCCATCATACATTCCTCTGATGTTTCCGGTGTCTGCGGCCAGCTGAATATGACTGCATAGGTGTTGCCAGTAGTCGTTTGCGCAGCGCCTGGCTGTTCTTTGTGCAGTGCTTCTGGCTGCTTTAAGTGCTACAGATGTTAACTCGCTGGGGGCTTTCTTGTAGTTCAACAGTGCAATGCGCTTAGCGGCTATGACAGGTTCCAGCTCTTTATTATGAGGTTGAAACCATGCTGTTAAATCATGCTGTTAAATTCAGCAGTACCTCCACATTCCCAGCAAACATTTGCCTCCATTGCTTCCCTGCCTCCCCATAAGTATTGGTGTCTATGTCTCTCTCTCTGTCTCTGACTTTCTCTCTTTGTTTTTGTACATCTGTCTCTCTGTATGCCTCTCACATGCTTTCTGTTGCCTCTTTCTCTTCTTTTCTTTGCCTCACACACCATCTTTTCCTTCTTGCCTGTCAAGGAGACATGAGGCAAAGTCAGGGCTACAAACCTCTCATCACCAGAGTAATGATCTCATCACTCTCTGGTATTAGTTTGGGAAAGTAACTGGAAGGGAGCATGAGTTGGAGCTTGAGGAAATATGGTTTAGAGAGAGTGTGGAAAGTCTAAGATTTGGGGTTCAGGCTGGAGCTTGGAAGAACACAGACCACGGTCAGAGTTGCATGTAAATAGGGGCTTGACTGCAGACTAATAATTGGTAGAAAATTATTGTCCCTGGTGATCGCATAAACAATAATGGCCTGGATTTTGCAGTAATATGACAATGAAAGTTAGTGTTTACTGTCTTCACTCCTCTAAAACGGACAGCAATTTCTGGAGTCTGCACATGCGCAGTCAAATATGGAAATCCAGAAACTGCTGTCAGTGATTCTGTGCTTCTCCAAAGGGTGCATTGTTGAAATCCCCCTGAATGCAATCAATCCTAAAATCTATTAATTGAGGAGGATTTACACTGTTATGGAATTGTCCCACTGAGAAACTTTGGAAAAGTTACACTGCATTGAATGAGATGTAACCAGGTTTTTAACAGTGTACTAAGTTCATAATTACTGCTAAACAGCCTCACTGATCCTGAAAGAGCAATTTTATATTTATTGTCAAAGTTCTTCATAATAATAAAAAAATTCACACATTATTGAAATAGAATTTTTTAAATAAAATTTGTTTCTGATATTTTAGCTTCTGCCTTAAACCCATATGTATGTTGCAATTATTTATTTCACTATCTGTAAAAATTTAAAATTAAAGGTGAAGGGATTCAGTATTTTGTACTTCCTGGTTTGCTGTCTATGAGAATACTTCAATGTGATTGGCTGCTTACTCTACTTCATGACATCATAGCTCCTGGACACTTGGAGATCCCATGACTTGGCAGCAGGTTTAAACTGATGCTAGGAAAAGGGAAATCCATGCAAAGAGATTGCTGGATTTTTGTGGGCAGCTTTCTTCAAGGACAGGGTGAGCACCATTGCTTTGCTGTTGACCACAAAATCTAGCGCATCATTTTAGAAATCATTTGGTTAACATAGACATAACATCATAAGATCATAAGAAATAGGAGCCGGAGTAGACCATTTGGTCCCTCGAGCCTGCTCCGCCATTCAATAAGATCATGACTGGTCTGATTGTGGCCTTAACTCCACTTTCCTGCTGGCCCCCCATAACCTTTGACTCCCTTGTAGATCAAAAATCTGTCTAACTCAATCTGAATATATTCAATGACCCAGCCTCTACTGCTCGCTGGGAAGAGAATAATTAGAACAGTGAAACATGGGGGATTCTTTTTATATAGGTACTGAATTAATAGGTTATTCTGATAACTATTATACATGTGCCTTAAATAAATTCAACATTTAATTGATCACCCAATGTTTGTTCTCCATCTATGATCAAGGCCAGGTGAGAATGGGAGGTTGGTTGCACTTATCCTGTCCTGATTTTAAATGGTGGTGAGTGTTCTCACAAAAATATGAACACTGACTCCCAAATTTATGCAAGTTCATGTGATTAATGCCAGCTATGATTTTCCAAGTTGCTTTTGTGCTGAAGTGACTGAGAGCTTTGTAATCCATATGACATAGCCAGTGCTTTTTTTGAGGTTTTCAGAGAAGTAAACAACTGCTGCTGAAACTATGTGCCTCCAACCAGTGGAACCACCATTCCTTGAGTTATGCTGTTTGTCCATGCTGTAGTCAGAAGGTGGTGGCAATATACTCACATGTTGTGGTGAGTTGTTCCACCCACCATGCCACTAGTGATGAACTCTGGGTGCCTGCCATTTTGTAGTGACGGCCCAAACCCACACATGCCAGCTGTCTATTGACCAACTAGTCACCGTCCTCTTCGGGGGGAGGTTAGCTGGCTCTCTTTAGGATTGAAGTGATTCTAAGATGCCGTGGCTGATGATGGAACCAAGTCAACCTGCTATGGCAGACACGGTAACCAATACCTGAACTAGACAGGTCTGCAATGCTCAAGGGCCCTATCGGTGATTGACCAGCCGGTCTGCCTCACTCATGGAACCTGAAGTGGCAGACCTGTCACTGAGCTGAGATGTTCCCATTTGGCTGCAGACAGCACTTAAGTCAATACCCAAACAGGGAGCGTGGTCCTAGCCACGTGGAGCTTGCCCTCGCTTTGTTTTGTTTTAGAAAGGTGACTCAGTGCAATCTAGTATCACCATAATTGTGCCAAAACTGCAAAAGCAACCCTTTGTTTTTTTGCTAATATAGGTTTGAGGGCCGTGTGTTACGTGTCTATTAAATTGTCAGTTGAAGCAATCTGATCATTTGGACTTAGCCTGTGCTGTCTGTGTGCTTGTCTTTAAAAAGCTTGTAATGTGGAATTGTTTCATGTGGTTTGGGTTTTATTTGGTTTACATTGGTTTAATTGCTTAGTAAGTTAAATATGCAAACATTAAACGGTGCCATTCTGTGTTACACATAAAAGGGGAGTTTATTTAAATCCAACTAGCCTTGACTGTTAGCAGCAGAACAGAAATTATAAAACTGAAAAGCATGGGTAAACACAAGTGAATCAATAATATTATTCTTCATTAATAATATAGCTTGAAAAAATTACATTACCCCTAATATTAATAGTATTGGTCAATGTCTATATCCTTGATATACAATATATATAATATATTAATTAGTAAATGCAAATTGTACAAATGTGATACATAAAGAATAAATATAGCCTCAAGGTAATTACACAGTATTTTCATGAGAACTGTTGATCTTCACATCAATTGCTTGGCTCTTTGCTTGATGTTTAAAATGTATCTCCCACAGATGTGAAATGTTATTGAACAAAGAAGGAAGGAGACTTGCAATGCAAGGCATACCTCATCCACCATGGTAGCCCTCTCTGATATACCACAACTTCTTCTACAGCATGTATTATTCATGGTATCCCCCATTCTTAGAGACACCTTATCATACCCTTGGGGGCTGAAGGCTCCTCTCCTGACTCAGTGTGAAATTAAGGTAGGAACTTCTCAGGTTTGGGCCTCGATCTCTGACAATGACAGAAAAAACAAGGTGGGATGGTGTGGGGTGAGGGACCGGCAATCTTCACGTGTGAGCGTAGACACTGAAATTATATAAATATTAGCAGGTTACACAAAACAGCTAAGCCCAATCATATCTTCATCCAATGTCCACCCTTGTGTACATTTCAGCATCGTTACTGGACAGCAATCAGGAATGAGAATCTTGTTTTACTTTTGACCTTCCTAGCCCAGTGGCACTGAGGCCCATTGTAGCTCCACATATGTTGCCCTGGCTGATATTTGCTAATGCTGTGCAGACCAGGAATCAACACTGGGACCTTCTAGCCTGTATAGTTTAGCATCATACTAGCTAGAGCACCAGGAAAATCCAATCCTACATCCTGTTTTAAGTCTGACAAGATACCTGGTTCAGTATTACAAAGCACTTAAAGATGTATTATATCAATAAGTTAATATTAGATTGTGTAAAATAGCACAGTTGAACGTTTTGTATTACAGTGCAGTTTTAAAATAATTTCACTATACTGGTGACTGCACCATTCATTCCACATTCTTGGTCCAACAGGCAGACAAATCTCTTCATGGTGTCTTCTTCTTAAAGCATAATATAAATCTACAGCAATACTGCCAAACTGAAATCAGTAATTGGTACCAAAAACTGAATATATTGACCCTGTCACTGCTATTTCCTGCTAGTGGAGCACTGATAATCCATGTCCTCAATAATTGAAGAGAATAGAGTGGTTATTTTTTGCAACATGTTATGGCACTAAAGGGCTCGTGGGGAACCACACTTGTATGGAGTATAGATCAACATTGTATCTATGGTTTTCTGGTTAGTGCTCCTTGCAATAGCAGCTTCCTCCTAGAGGTGCAGGTTCTTGAATCTACCCCTTAGGCATATTAGCACCATTCCTCACTGGAATAGACTTTTATATGATCCCAAAGATGCCCTCACAGAGAGGGCTTACTGTGCTGCAGTGTTATCTCTAGTCTCCATAGAAGATGCCAGGCAGTGGTATTATTGCAGCTGTCCAAGTGATTTACAGCTGGGGTGACAGTGTGCACTGAATCAGTTGAAATTATAAAATACCAACTTGGAGGAATTTTCTTCAAAGCGACAGAAAAGTTTATGCTGATGAAGGGAATTGATCGTGGTAGTTATGAATCAAAATCTGGGTACAAGGATATGAAGAGTTGCTGTCCCTTTAAGATTCTACTCTCCATTTCCAACACATTTGATAATCCTTCATGTATTTTATGTCCCCTTTGCACTGTGTAGTCTGTCCAAATAATTTGTTCTGTTCCTTTTGAAAACTTACAAACATTGTGTCCTGATGATGCAATCAAAATGTACGCTATTTTTAAAACATTGTACCCTTTTTTACAATGTGATCTGGTTTTTATTTCTGAAATGAGACCAAGCCTCATCCCTGAACATGTAAAAAGTAACTTGAGATACTGCTTGGGCCCTCAGTTGGAGTACTCTGATAAGTTTAAATTGAATTAGAAAGACTGGTGTGAATAATATTAGCAAACATAAGTTCCACTAATATTACTATTACCTCAGTAGTATTATCTTCCTTTCTTTACAGCTGAAATATTTAAAACTGATTTGATTAGATAAATCATCTAGGAGCTATATGGGGCTTTGAAATGGATACTGTTGTATTTCACATTGGACATAGAATGGTAATAGAAGTAATTGCTAGCATTTGATTTATACTTCACTCGGCACCCCAGGGAAAACTGTCCAGGAGTCCCTTTGCTATCCACTGACCCCTGCTGGAGTGGTGTGAATGTGGATATGCAGTAAGGAAAGCTTTGGATATGGCTGTGGGGGCTCTGTGATCAACTCGGCATCCAACACCCTCTTAAAGCTCACTTTTGAAACTAGCCATTTGGGCATCTGTCAGAAGGTTGGCAGCACTCATGAAACCATATTACAACATGAGTCACAGTTTTCAGGAAAGCAGAGGCAATGGGAGAAAATAAAACAAAATAGAAGCCCCAAAAAAGCATGCAATCCTGGCAGATTCCCACCAGAACGTCTGCAGGAATGGTCAGAAAATAGGCTGGGAGCCGTTAATGCCAGGTTCCTATTTTGCGTTAATCTTCCGGGATGACCTTATGGGGAGCAGAGCCTCCATCCTGTCTCTTAGGAGATCATTGAGGTAATGAGATGCCGGGGCTTTGGGAAGGGGTGGGGGGTGCGGTTTAGAAAATGTCAGAGCTCCTCTATTTCGGGCCTCCTGAGGGACCTAACATACAGCCAGTGCTTGTGTGGATGGTGAAACCAGGTATACCTGTCGACCAACTGGCAGTTGTGGAGTCCATCAGGAGATAGGAACAGTGTACTGCACCCTCAACATTTGACCAAGCAATATTTTTTAGATATTTCACAAAGGTCCCTTTTTGCACATGGGCCATGGGGAAAGCTTAAGTTTGCTTCAGGAAGGGATACCCATCATCCGCATGCAGCCCCTCCCTCAGCGCCAGCCCAGCCTTCACCCCAGGCCGCCTGGGGAGACTTCCCACTGACTTTCCAACCACTTCACTGGAGATGCACCTCAAAGATGGCACCCACCTCCACTTCACAGGGCGTGAATTACAAAGCCTCCTTTTGATCCTGTGACCTTTGGAAAGGTCAGCGGTGAAGGCTAGGCACAGGCACACGTTGATACTTGTGCCAAGGTGCATTGGCCTGCAGGTTCTCTGGGCCAATTTGCTTGAAAATTCTCAGTTGAAACAGCTGTGTTAAATTTTCTGCACAAAGGCGTATGATCCAAGCAAACATATTTTCTTCACTGTAAAGAGCATCATGGGCGGCACAGTGGCACAGTGATCAGCACTGCAGCCTCACAGCTCCAGCGACCCGGGTTCAATTCTGGGTCCTGCCTGTGTGGAGTTTGCAAGTTCTCCGTGTCTGCGTGGGTTTCCTCCGGATGCTCCGGTTTCCTCCCACAGCCAAAAGACTTGCAGGTTGATAGGTAAATTGGCCATTATAAATTACCCCTAGTATAGGTATGTGGTAGGGGAATATAGGGACAGGTGAGGATGTGGTAGAAATATGGGATTAGTGTAGGATTAGTATAAATGGGTGGCTAATGGTCGGCACAGACTCGGTGGGCCGAAGGGCCTGTTTCAGTGCTGTATCTCTAAATCTAAATCTAAATCTAAAATCTAAAAGTCTTTATATGAATGGTCTCCACACTCCTTTGATAGTTCAGTTAGTAAATATACTGCCCAGTCTGAAACGGAGGCATACAGACCAGGGAGATTCTAGGCTCAATCTGTTAGCAAACTTCAGCCAGGATGGCAATATAGGTACTACTACTGGTTTCATCTCTCCTGAGCTAGGATGGGAAGAAAATAGGCTCGTGGACATGTTTCTGATTGCTACCCTGCTGAAAGCTGCATATCTGAACATTTGTTTGTAATGCCTTAATATTGAATATTCTAATGGCACTTTCTCATTGATGCCACTTAGAAATGTTTCATTGTACCCTCATGACTGGAGGGTAAAAAATTGGAGGAAAAATGGTCTCCACAGACTTAGATATATACAAAATCCTGATCCAGCCATGTTGAAAAGCCACCTAATAGGCCGAAACATTACCAGAAACATCTAAAATAACCTCCACACTACTGTTTTTCATTATATGTAGTACGACCCTTGAAACAGAATGAACCTTCTAACAGGCAGTTCCTAATAATCTAATGACACGTTTCAGCTTTGAGAAGAGGCACAATGATGAAGCCAGTTTCTAAGAAGCAGTCTCCCTTTGGTCTCCCTGAGATAAATACAATTTAATAACTACCCCCCCAAAAAACTACACTTATCAATTTAGTGCACTACAGTTTTATATTCAGTAATAATGGAGCAACAAGCTACCATTCTTTCTACTTAGCTGCAATGGCAAATCCTGTAGAGCAAATTATATGATTCTTCAGAAGTTTCTCCAACCAATGATATACTAAGCTCATTTCCTGTTATTATTACTTACGAAAGATGATTATACACCATTGAAAAGATGGGAGTTTGCATTTATAGTTACTTTGTGACTGGGGATTAATATCTGGCTCATGGTACTAAAGGTGGGGATGATGATATGCATTCAAGCTTGCATAATAAGTCAGAGAAACATGTTGTCTATGAGTAAAATGTATTCCATATGTTTTTTGTTAGTAATGAATGAAGCATTCTTTGTCTGCCTCATTCATCACCAATAAAGCGACCATTGAGTAAAAATGCTTTTCAATGGGTGGTGAACAGACAGGGACTGACACAAGGTCATGTCGTTCCATTGTATGAATCTTGACCCAGGTAGAGCATAAGCCTGTACCTTGCATATTGTGATTTTGCAGTGAATCTAGCTATTCTGCAAGGATAGGGAATAAATATTCTTGTGTTAGCTTAGGAATTGGAGTAAAGAAGGATTGAGAAGCATTTTAAGGCTCCTGATGTGCTCACAGTTTCATGCTATCCTGGGGGTATGGATTGTTCTGCATCAGAAATGCTACTGTGAATTTAACATGAGTGACAGACAACAACTGGAAGCAAATAGAATGTTGCTATTTTAAAAAAAGGAACAAAAATACTTGTGTCCATAACCTAAAGGTATTATTGATCTCAAAGTATGAGTACATCAGAGCTATCGTCACCCACAGTTTATGAAGCTCGTACCAAAATAAATATTACTATTGTGCGCCTCTCACTCCACAGGGCTCATAACTTCATGTTCATTGTTGCTCAGTTCATCTGTTAACATCAACTATTTTCTTTTAACTGTTTGATCGGGTGACATATTCCATACTTATGTTGAAGGTGAGAATGTACTTATGGTATTTTAAATAAAACAGGTTCTTATGCTTTTAGCCAATCAAAACAAACATGCTTGGATAAACGATTCTGAAAATACTAATGTTTTTAACATTGGATAAAAGATTTACTTGGTTCACTTTGAGTTTGTTTCAATTTAATTACTGCTATGAGCACAAGTTAATGTAAGAGGAAATTAATAATATTAATAGGAATGGTATCTCCTAGAGAAGTCTTGATCAGAGAGATAAATAGTAAAAGGTCCTGGCAAAAGGAATTGTGTGGGAGCTCTTGGAAATGAAAGTTAAACAGGTACTGATATGTATGGAGAGTGCAGAGTATTGAAAAGTGTGGCCCATTAGAAACATGCAAAAAGAACGGTAAGAAATGACCATCAGTCATATCCATGCTCACCCAATCCATTAGACAGTGTAACCTATTCCTTTACTAGTCTTACTAAATCTTACTAGAATTGTACAGGGCTTTGGTGAAACCGCACCTGGAAGACTGTATGCAGTTCTGGTCTCCACATTTAAGAAAGGATATATTTGCACTGGAAGAGTGTAGCGAGGATTTACTAAGTTGATCCCTGGGATAAGCGGGATGTGAGGCTGAGTAAATCGGGCCTATAAACTCTGGAGTTTAGAAGAATGAGAGACAATACAAGATTCTGAAAGGGCTTGTTAGGGTAGAAGCAGAGAGATTGTTTCTGCTGGTCAGGGTATCTAGAACATGACGGCACAGTCTCCAGGTAAGGGACCAAACATTCAGGACTGAGATGAGGAGAAATTACTACTCTCAAAGGGTGGGGAATCTTTGGAATTCTCTACCCCCGAGGGTTGTGGATGCTTCATCGCTGAATACATTTAAGGCTGGGATAGACAGATTTTTGGTCTCGCAGGGAATCAAGGAATATGGGGGGCAGGCAGGCAGGAAAGTGGAATTGAAGCCCAAGATCAGCCATGATCGTATTGAATGGCGGAGCAGGCTCGATGGGCCATATGGTCTAATTCTGCTCCTATTTCTTGTGTTCTTATGTTTACCAAGTCAGCAATGTCTAAAGAAAACTGCACAAAACATTGGTTAAAAAATGGGCAAAAAGATATCTTTATCCAGTGTAACCAAAGTATCAATTTGGAAGCAAAGTTTAAAATAGGAGCTGTTTTACTGGGATTCATTGCTTTAGTTCTGAAACCAACAGTCCATTTTAATATTCACATCAGTCTATACCATCAGGGAACTGGCTTTTCTTAAATGCCACTTTTTCTAAATCTTTCTTTCATTCTCAGCAAACCCCTCAGGGCAAGTTTCATCATAAGATCATTTGTTTAATCCTTCCTTTTGATTAACAACCACATCAGCAAACAACTTAAAGAGAGCTGGCTTGAATGAAGTCTAGACAATAATAAAATAAGTCACATTCTTTTCCAAAACACTTCTAGTCTCCTCAGTATTAAGTAAAACTTTTAAGTTAATGACAAAATTAAATTGCCCTTTTTAGCAATGAATTCCAAAGATTAGTGTCATATTAATTATATTGTACCACATCCCTGGCCTGTGAACCATCAAGGCATTCAAAAAAATATCAAGTGACTGCCATTTATTATTACCCAACATGCACTGGGGTACCAAAATCGAACACACCCAAATTAGGTAGATAGGAATTGACTGTGCTTTTCTATCTGTGGTCACTTCTTTTAAATCCACATGTTCTTGGAATGAATATGGCACAAAAGACAGACCAAATTGGTTATTTTGCATGCATTTGTTTCTGGGAGCACTACTACTAACTCTTCAACGGTAAAAGAAAGAAGGAACTTGCATTTATACCTTTCACACCCTCAGAACGTAACATCCCACAGCGCTTTACGGCAAATGAAGTCAGTTTGAAGTGAGGCCAGTGTTGTGATGTCAGGAAATGCCACAGTCAAGTTGCTTTCGAATATATCAGATAAACAGTCACTGATACAATTGTGATATAATGGATAGGGTTGCAAAACACCAGTTCACTCTGCTTCTCTCATTCAATAATAAATTCTATATTACCAATGCCATTAGCTGTTTACAGCAAAATCTCCAGAATATACCTACATTTACAGTTGTCTGTGGAATGTAGATCCTGGAGGTAGAATGACTTATTTTTAAATGTGCATTTAAACATTTACCCATTTGCTAAACATGTTCCCAACTTTTTATGTTTTTAATGTTTTAAAAACATTAATAAATGTTAGGGTACAATATGGTAATGACAACATCAGCAAGGAGCAACTGAATGCTGAGTGCTATTGTTTATCCCAGACACCTTTGTGCAGTTGCTCCGTCGATGCGTTTATTACCTAAATATTGCACCCATTGAAAAATATCCCCAGCAAGTCTCGATGATGTGTATGCAGAGTTTATACTGACCTCCTTTGTTTAACTTGCAAGTCATCTGTTTCATAAATATTGCATTTTCTGAAGTAAATATATTTGCATGCTGTAAAACTGAAAGAGAGCAAGTAACAGCTTGATTTCAGTGACCCCTTTTCTTTGCTCAGCATGATCAAAGGATTAGTGACAAATGCAGTTGAACATGTCAGCAATCTTTTGGCACTGCTAATTCTCTGAAGTTTCCAAACAGCTTTTATTTGAACTGAATATCGATTGTCAACATTAAACCTACAAAAGTGATACATCTGTTTTTAACTTATGACTGGCATTGTTTTGAAAAAAACAAAAGCGCCATAGCTTAAAATCTGACCAAAAAATGTGAGCAGCAACTTTACTCCATTCAAAGCAGAAAAGATTTGATTGTTGAGCAATCAGATTTATTTTGGAAGAATAGCATTTCTGAACATGAAGTAATGTCACTTAGAGGAACAGGTAAAGCTGGTGAAAGCAATACAAGAATAAACACTGCTAGGTCCAGCACAGACACAGTGCACCGAATGACCTCCTTCTGTGCCATAAATTTTTTGTTTCTATGTCCCTTCTTAGTATCTCAGTGTTTCCCCAGACTTACATCACGCAACCCCAACCAACCTTTTCAAAATGGATTAGAAACTTTCTACATCTAGAAAATGAACCATGTACTTTACTAAAATAAAAGCAAAATACTGCGGATGCTGGAAATCTGAAACAAAAACAAGAAATGCTGGAGTCACTCAGCAGGTCTGGCAGCATCTGTGGAAAGAGAAGCAGAGTTAAAGCATGTACTTTACTAACTCTTTACAAGTACTTGAATATTCATAATAAAGACATCATCATTAAAAATAGTAATATCTAACTGTTATATTTCACAAACACATACAAAACAGCAGAACCTAACATTTACACATCATCAAACTCCAAAGGTAGACATTGCAAACAACAACAAATATCCATTAGGAACTGAGAGCAGTGATCTGAACTTGCGCCTCATATGATGTCCATAAACCTCAAGGCAGCACAGTTCTCCATACTCTATGGTGGAGTAATTGCTTTGTAGTGCTATTCCAGTTATTCTCCATGTACCCACTGTATCCCAGCTTAGGTTGGATTCCCTTTTGCTGTGTGCATCTCAGTCCTGGTCTATTGGACAGTTTTTAAATATATGGGCCGATCTTCTGCTCGGCCCGACATCAGATTCTGTGGCAGGGAGACCAGAGAATCAGAGCAGCAGCATCCGCCACAGAACCCACGCCGGGGTTGCCGGGCCTGATCTTCAGGAAAGCTCCATGGTGGCCACTCCACTGTTTTGCGACGGGACCCTGGTTTAAATATTTAAAATACCTATCTGCAGACATAACCATGTCATCCACTGCGATCTTCCCATCCGTTCCCGATCTTCAGCGCGATGTGTGGCACTCATGCTCCTTCGCTTTCCCGTCCAGGAGAAGCTGGCGTCACCGAGGAAGGGAAGGGGTCACCGTTGCATTCTGAGTATAGGTGGGGGGGGGTGGTGCAGGGATGGGGTCAAGTCTGCATTCTGTGTATAGATTCGGGGGAAGGGGCAACTCTGCAATATTTTGTGGATATGGGGGGATGGGTGTAACTCTGCATTTTGTTTGCAGGTTTGGCAGCCTTTTAAAAATGGCGCCAGCACCTGCTCACACCAATGCCTGGCTCGGGTATAAAATTAAAACCTGACCCAGGCCCGACCCGACAACAGCCAACCCGGGCCTGAGTCCTTTAATTTTTTTAAATGCCCAACCCGACCCGACCCGAATCCGCCACATGTAGTCAGGTTTGGTCGGGTAGCCAGGCTTTACTGCAGAGTACGGAGTCCGGACTGCACGTTTCCCGCCTTGACATCCTGAATGTTCATTTGAAGATTACTTCAAGGCAAGGCAGCACTGTCCACGTCCAGCCCAACCCAACCCGAGCATGAATGCTGGACCCGGAAGGGAGACCCGACCCGAACTCAAACCCGTTTTATGTCGTCGGGTCTGGTCAGGTTCGGGTCGGGTAGCCACGCTTTAGCTCATGCAACAGGTGACACTGTTCATGGCATCTCTGAGGCAACCCCCACCATGTGATTTTTGGGGAGCAGCCACCATCAATATATTAAGTGCCCGCCCACCGCAGTATTGTGGCAGCGCAGTGGCGCGGGTCCCATGCGAGGCAGCCGCCATTTTCTGCTCCTGACAACAGGACAAGATCCAGTCCTATATATATATACATAAATTATCCAGCCATTGGATAAAATATACAAGGAAAGTAGCATTTGTGTTAATAATTTACAATCCACCTACTTCGGAGGCAGGACAAGGGTGGGCAGCCATCACGCTCCCAGGAGCAGAGGTTAGCAATTTAAATATTTTAATGAAGCAGGAGTCAGCAGGACATTATTTAAACAAAGCCCTCCCATTAAGATTGGCAGGGCCCACACATCCCCAGCTTCGTTGGGTTCCTCCCATGCTTTCAGGCTCCTCTGTACCCTTCCTGCCTCCCCATTAAATTTACGGCCATTGTTTTTTTTGAGTGCTGTGTTTCCTACATTGCAACAATGATTACACTTCAAAATTACTTCATCGACTATAAAGCAACTTAGGGTGTCCTGAGGTTTTGAAAGGTGCTACATAAATGCAAGTTCTTTATTTCTAGAACAAGACTTTAATTAATTCTCAATCTAAGGAGAATATAAAATTGAGTGCTTCAATACTATTAATATGAAACTATAAAATAAAATAATTTTACTTTAAGAAAGACAAAATACAGTCAACTATGCCAGTTTATCAAGACCTGAGAATTCAACTTAGTCATTTCTTTTATTATCTTTCACTGTAATAAATAAATTAACAGAACAGAAGCAGTCACCATTGTTATGTGTGCAAATGCAGGGACTTAATAAGAGATCAATTTAATATTTTTGTAGCTTATATAAACTAAAATTGTCAACTGCAATTATTTGTTAAATTGTACTTGGCTGTGCAAAGTTAGCTGTACTTTCATTAATCATTCAAATATTTGGACGGACACACACGCAGCATATGTTATGTTAATTTGCTGCTTTGCAAACTATCACTTTTAGGTAGATCAAGTATCAGGTATTGCTAACTTTTCCTTTTTATCTATAAACAGTGCAAGTGCTCCACAGAATGGTTATCAATTTAATTCACAACATGGCTGTCCTTTCTTTAATACCCAATGTACAAATATTATCAATCTGGTGATACAGTTCCAAGTCAGGATGGTGTGTGGCTTGGAGGAGAACTTGCAGGTGGTGGTGTTCCCATACGACTGTTGCCCTTCTCCTTCTAAGTGGTAGAGGTCGCGGGTTTGGAAGGTGCATGGATTGCAATCCCAACACCCATTGCCCACCTAATATCTGCCCAGCGCTAAAATTGACTGCTGTATATCTCTAGACCATTTTATATATTTGTCTTGTCCCAGGCAAAGATAATAGATTTTGTTTTGTAAAAAGAACAAATTGTGTTTAATTTAAAATTCACAAGAATTCGCCTGACTAGGGGGAGGCGGTGGCGTAGTGGCAATGTCACTGGACTGGTAGCCCAGAGGCCCAGGCTAATGCTCTGGGGACATGGGTTCGAATCCCAACATGGCAGATGGTGAAATTTGAATTCAATTAATACATCTGGAATTAAAAAGCTAGTCTAGTGTGACCATGAAACCATTGTTGTAAAAACCCATCTGGTTCACTAATGTCCTTTAGGGAAGGAAATCTGCAGTCCTTACCTGGTCTGGCCTACATGTGACTCCAGACCCACAGCAATGAGGTTCACCCTTAAAATGCCCTCTGAAATGGCCATTCAGTTCAAGGGCAATTAGGAATGGGTGATGGATGCTGGCCTGGCCAGTGATGCTCACATCCCATGAACGAAAAAAAAAATCCAGGATGGATTTTCCAGTCTAATGGCTCACTTTCCAAGATCAGATGGATTCCTAGCTCATAAGAAGCTAGACAGTTGTCAGGAGCTCCACAAAATTCTTGAATCCAACACTTCCAAAAGTCATGCTTTGCTTGGGCATGTATATGGTCACAACAGTATTAACTTTAACTGTGGTTCATCTCTTAAGGCAATGTTGAACTTCAACAGTGGTATCTAGGCATCCTTGACACGTTCTGCATCCCAGATGGCAGGTGCCTTTGTCAGGTAAGCATGTCCTGATGGTTGGCTTCCTCGGTCACCTCAACCATAATGGGCCAAAATAGTTTCTTTCAAGCAATAGGCTCTCAAAATGTCATGCAACGACACGCGTGTCCCCATAATTTGTGATACAATGTGGAAAATTGCATTTCCAGCCAAACCTCATGGGCTGAATTTTTGTTCTGGGGTCGGGACTCTGACATCGGGTGAACTTCTGAGTCCTGACCCTGCGTCGTGTCTGCGTTTGAGGCCTGACGTGATTTTTGATGATCAGACCAATTAGTGGCCAGGGTGCGTGCTCGCCATCCAATTAAGGAAGGCAGGCGGGCTCCCGAGGCTGCAGGACCAATAAGAGGCGCTTCAGCGCTCATAGACTGTCAGAGGTGAGTGCTGCATATGCAGGTAGGAAAGAGAGGGCACTTCAAAATGAAGAGAGTTTAAAGAAATTTAACATAAAAAATGGCCGCGGTTGCCAATCTATCATTGTGGAGGGGAAACCCTTCCACTGGCGGCCAGTGGCCACAGCTGTGACATGTGCAGGCGCAGATGGGGCGGTTCTGTACGTAGATGGAGAGTGACCTTAATAGGCTCTTTAATTGGCTTAATAGACTACCTGCCACTTGCGGGCAGGTAGCCCTCACCTCCCACCGATCCTCGCAAAATAAAAATGGCCCGAAGGTGGGACTATGGCATGTTGGTCAGTGGTGGGAAATTGCAGGCACATCCGCCTCCGGTCCCAGCTCCATGGTCGTTTAAAAATTGAGCCCCATCTCTCAAGACAGAGGCCCTCTTTTCTCTTCAGCTCTTCAGATGGTCCTGATCAGGTGTTATTAGTTTATTTGACACACTGTGCCCACTTTTCCCATCATAGTGTCCTTCAGGGCATCACTCTTGGTTTGGTGTCTATAATAGGTTGCTCTTCTTTGGTATGTTGTGTTTACTTTTTGGGAAGATCTGCCAAATTGCAGGCAGTCTCCATGGGATAACATAAGGAACATGCTGGCAAAAAGCTGGTGCTTTCTTATTGTAACCTCAGCAATTTGCATTTCCTGTTTTTTGCTTATCTCCCAAATGTATTGCTAATCCATCATGTTGTGCAATCAGCTCATGTTTGTTATGTTCATAACATGCCAGTAGGGTCCTGATGTAAACCTCTTATTGTGAACTAAACAAGCTTCTCTGAGAAAGCTATTAAGTGAATAGATATGAGCACTGATCTCCTGACTGTGAAATTTTTCCTAGAGTCTGCACAAATTAGTCCATCTTAGCGTAGCAAAGGGATTCAGCCACATGGCGTTAAGTATCTATAGAATCATTATTTGCATCTTATTCCCCTGACTTACAATATTTATCTTGGACATAAAATAAATTTGTACTGATCTGTAGACCTTTCTCGAAAAGCTTAGAGAATAGCAATTTGGTAGTACATCTTTCAGCAATTTTAATACAATGAAACTTGTGTTGGCATGCATTTTTCTAAAGATCATGAAACATTAATGAAAATAGCTGCAAATATTTCTTGTTGGTATCTATACCCACACAACATTAGTAGCTGTACTTTAAACAGCAATAATTTACTGATTTGAAAGAGAGTCAAGGAAATAAGGGTGGAAATTGTGGAGGCATTGGCCATAAGCTTCCAATCCTCCTTAGATCCAGAGGGCTGGAGAATTGCAAATGTTACACCCTTGTTCATAAAAAGGGTGTAAGGACAAGCTCAGCAACTACAGGCCAGTCAGTTTAACCTTGGTGATGGAAAAGCTTTACAAAACAATAATCTGGGACAAAATTAACAGTCACTTGGACAAGTGCAGATTAATTAAGGAAAGCCAGCATGGATTTGTTAAGGGTAAATCATGTTGAACTAACTTGATTGAGTTTTTGATGAGTTAACAGACAGGATTGATGAGAGTAATGTGGTTGATGTGGTGTACATGGATTTCCAAAAGGCGTTTGATAAATTGCCACATAACAGGCTTGTCAGCAAAGTTAAGGCCATGGAATAAAAGTGACAGGAGCAGCATGTATATAAGTTGGCTGAATGACAGAAAACACAGAGTAATGGTGAATGGTTGTTTTTCAGACCGGAGGAAGGTATATATTGGGGTTCAACAGGAAGCGGTGTTAGGACCACTGCTTTTCTTAATCCATATTAATGACCTAGACTTAGGTGTGCAGGGCACAAAATTTGCAGATGACACAAAATTTGCAAGTATTGTGAACTGTGAGGAGGATAGTGATAGACTTCAAGAGGACATAGGCTGGTGAAATGAGCAGATGTGTGGCAGGTGAAATTTAATGCAGAGAGGTGGTGGAAGAAAGAGGAGAGGCAATATAAAGTAAAGGGTGCCATTCTAAGGACAGTGCAGGAGCAGAGGGATCTGGGGGTATACGTGCAAAATCATTGAAGGTGGTAGGACAGATTGAGAAAGTAGTTAATAAGGCATACGGGTTCCTGGGCTTTGTAAATAGAGGCACAGAGTACAAAAGCAAGGAAGTTACGATGAACTTTTATAAAACGCTGGTGCAGCCTCAACTGGAGCATTGTGTCCAATTCTGGGACCACACTTTAGGAAGGATGTGAAAGCATTAGAGAGGCTGCAGAAAAGATTTACAAGAATAGTTGTAGGGATGAGAGACTTCAGTTACAAGGATAGATTGGAGAAGCTGGGGCTGTTCTCCTCAGAGAAGAGCAGGTTGAGAGATTTGATAGAGATGTTCAAAATCATAAGGGGTCTGGATATAATAGATAGGGAGAAACAGCTCCCATTGGCAGAAGGATCAAGAACCAGAGGACACTGATTTAAGGTGAATGGCAAAAGAACCAAAGGCGACATGAGGGAAACCTTTTTTGTACAGCGAGTGGTTAGGAACTGGAATGCGCTGCATGGAAGGGTTTTGGAGGCAGATTTTCAATTGTGAATTTCAAAAGGGTATTAGATAATTAACTGAAGAGAAAAAAAATTTGCAGGGCTACGGGGGAAGGGTGGGGAAGTGGGACTAGCTGAGTTACTCTTGCAGAGAGCCAGCCTGGACACGACAGGCTGAATGGTCTCCTTCTGTGCTGTTGCCATTCTATGATTCTATGATTTGCATTTGTATACTGCTTTTAAAGGGGCAAGAAGTGCCAAGGCACTACACAGTTCAATGACCGACTTAAGAAGGAGGGGAATTAGATGAGATGACTGAAGGAACAATAGAAGATGCTAGGTTTTAGCAAGTAGTTTTGAAGTAAGAAAGGGACATGGCAAGATGGTGGGATTTAGCGAGCGAGGTATAGAGTGTGGGGACAAAATATTTAAAGGCCGTGTCACTGGTTTAGAGCAAAGTGGATAAAGAATGCTCATCAGACCAAACCTTGAAGAGCACTAGTTGCAAGCTGTGACATATGGTGGAAGGAAGTTTGGGTGAAAGCGTGAAACAGGACCATGAAGGGATTTGAAGTTGAAATCAAAGTGTGGCTTGTGGATAAGTTGTTAACAACAAGAGTGATGGACGAATAGGAATTTATATGGATAAAGCATGTTCAGAAGAATTCTGAATGAGCCGGAGATGAAGGTAATGAACTTTGGAGGCCAATAAGAATGGCATTGAAATCTCAAGCCTGATGGTCCAAAATAATTCATTATCTGTGACATATTGAGATGTTTTGTTTGACCAATGAGGTACTGTATCAAGACAAGTCTTTATTCCCTAGAAATTACCACAAGAAGAAATAAACTTTCTGCCGGTTAATGGTAATCAGTAAGCTATTTTCCTGTTCTGCTTTGATTTCCCTTCACCTCTCTTGAAGGTGCTGAGTCATGCCGAAACATGATTCCATGGGGGGTGGGGGGTGGGGGGAAGAACTCCTGCTCCTCCTGGTCCACAAGGAGTCCTGAAATGGCCACTCACTTTGGAGAGCCAGCAGCTCCCCACCTCACTTTCATTCCACATTTCCTAAATCGTGCAGCAGCAGTTAACTTCAACTTAGTCTCCCAATTACATTGTGGGGGCCCAATTTAAATATGTTAATTAAGCATCCTACTTCTCCATAGTGGGACAATCAGATGCCCCGATATCCACTGCTACAAAAATGGCGGCAGCAATGTGTGCAGGTTGGAGTCGTGTTCCGAGCATTTTACTCTTTAATCCCAACCTAACCCTCTCTTGACAGGAGGGATTAATATTGAGACCACTATTTCTGGGGTGACCAAAGATTTCAAATTTCATTTTTATTATTAGATTGCAGGATTTTTACTGATGTCCTGAATATTGTATTCCATGATTCCATGCATCTATAATTAAGCCCATTAATTTATTGTGATTGAACTAGACAAATTCTCTTTTTATTACATGGGCTTCCAACATTTTTAGCATTGTTTTAGGGAATGGATACTGTGATTCATAAATAGGATCATAGAATGGTTACAGCACAGAAGGAGGCCATTGGGCCGTCACGCCTGACAGCTCTCTGCAAGAGCAACTCAACTAGTCCCACTCCCAAGCCCTTTCCCTGTTGCGCTGCAAATTATTTCTCTTCAGGTGCTTATCCAATTCGCTTTTGAAAATCACAATTCAATCTGCCTCCACCACACTCTCAGGCAGTGTTTTCCAGATCCTAACCACCAGCTGCATAAAAAGGTTTATCCTCATGTTGCCGTTGGTTCTTTTGTCATTCGCCTTATATCAATGTCCTCTGGTTCTCGACCCTTCTGCCAATGGGAACAGTTTCTCCCAATCTATTCTGCCTAGACCCCTCATGATTTTGAACACCTCTATCAAATCTCCTCTCAAACTTCTCTTCTCTAAGGAGAACAGCTCCAACTTCGCCAATCTATGCCCGCAACTGAAGCCGCTCATCTCTTTCCCACCCCCCCCAATAATAATTACAGTAACTATTTGCCCTTCCCCCCCCAACAAAACATTTACATTTTACATGTGACATTCCCCTCCCAAACTGCGCAAAGTTTAAAGGTCAACCCTTCCCACCAGCCCCTAAACCCATTACATTTATCTGACTCTGTCCCCTACCCGCCCACACTGAAAATCCTACCTCCTCCCCTGTCCCCACCAGTGTGGCGCTGCGTTTCGCCGGGCGGGGATTTGAAGGTGCGGGAGTGCCGGCTGCCACGCCAAAGATCGCAGCGGACTCTCAAGACTGCAGGTAAGTATATTTAAGTGGACTCATTTTATTGATTTGAATATTTTAATTGAGGTCCCATCACCCAGCAGCAGACGGCTGCCATGGAGCCTTGCCATCGCCAGGAGGATCGGACCAGGCCCTCATGGCATCGGGGTCCATGCTGGTCCTCATCCGGAGCCATCTTCAGGCTCCCCCCACACCCCCACCACCGAACCCGACACCTGGGGGAGAACAAAATCCAGCCCTACGTCTCTATTTATAAAGTTCAGGATCCTGTATGTCTTTTAACCACTTTTTCAACCTGCCCTGCCACCTTCAACGATTTGTGCACATATGCTCCCAGGTCACTCTGTTCCTGCAACCCCTTTAGAATTGCACCCTTTATTTTATATTTCCTCTCCTTGTTCTTCCTACCAAAATGTATCGCCTCACACTCCCCTGCAATAAATTTCATCTGCCACATGTCCGCCTATTCAATGTCCTCTTGAAGTCTATCACTATCCTACTCACAGTTGGCAAAACTTCCTAGTTTTGTGTCATCAACAAATTTTGAAATTGTACCCTGTACACCCAAGTCTAGGTCATTCATTCTATCAAGAAAAGCAGTCGCGCTGGTACCGCTCCCTGGGGAACCACAATATATACCTTCCTCCAGTCCAAAAAACAACCATTTACCACTACTCCTTATTTCCTGTCACTCAGCCAACTGTGTATCCATGCTGCCACTTATTCCATATTTATCTTCATCAAATGCCATTTGGAGTTCATGTACACCACATCAACCATATTACCCTCATCAACCCTCTCTGTTATCTCATCAAAAAACTCAATCAAGTTCGTTCAACACAAATCCTTTAACAAATCCATGCGGACTTTCCTTAATTAATCCACACTTTTCCAAGTGAAGCTTAATTTTGTCCCAGAGTATTGTTTCTAAAAGCTTTCCCACCACTGAGATTAAACTGACTGGCCTGCAGTTGCTGGGTTTATCCTTACACCCTTTTTTGAACAAGGGCGTAACATTGCTATTCTCCAGTCGTCTGGTACCACCCCTGTATCTAAGGAGGATTAGAAGATTATGGACAGCGCTTCCGCAATTTCCTCCCTCATTTCCCTCGGTATCCTCAGATGCTTCCCCTCCAGTCCTGGTGTCTTATCAACTTTAAGTACAGCCAACCTTTCTAATACCTTTTCTTTATCAATTTTAGTCCATCCAGTGCCTCAAATGCCTTCTCTTTCACTATGACTTCAGCAGCATCTTCTTACTTGGTAAACACAGATGAAAAGTATTCATTTAGTACCTCAGCCATACCATCTGCCTCCATGCGTAGATCCCCTTTTTGGTCCATAACTGGCCCTACCCTTACTCTTACTATCGTTTTACTATTTATATGTCTATAGAAGACCTTTGGATTCCCTTTTATGTTAGCTACCAGTGTCTTTTTATATTCTCCCTTTGCCTCTTTTATTTCCTTTTTCACTTCCCCTCTGAACTTTCTATATTCAGCCTGGTTGTCACTTGTATTATCAACTTGATATCTGTCAAATACATCCATTTCTGCTTCATCTTACTCTCTATCTCTTTCATCATCTAGAGAGCTCTGGCTTTGCTTGCCCTATTTTTCTGCTCGTGGGAATGTACATCCACTGTACCCAAACCATCACCTCTTTAAAGACAGCCTATTGTTATGTAACAGCTTTGCCTGCCAACCTTTGATTCCAATCTACCTGGACCAGAGCTGTTCTCAACCCATTGAAATTGACCCTCCTCCAATTAGTTATTTTTACTCTAGCTGGTCCTTGTCCTTTTCCACATCTAACCTAAACCTTATGATACTATGATCAGTGTTCTCTAAATGATCCCTTACTGACACTTGATCCACTTGACCTACAACATTCCCTAGAACGAGCTCCAGCAATGCTTCCTTCCTCATAGGGCTCAAAACATACTGATCCAGAAAATTCTGCTGAACACACTTCAAAAACTTCTCCCTCTCTCTGCCCTTTCCTAAAGTTCCTCGTTACCATTACTCTATAGTTTTTGCACCTCTCTGTAATTTCCCCGCAAATTTGCTCCTCCATATCTTTCCCACTACTTGGTGGCCGATAGAATACACCCAGTTGTATAATAGTACCTCTATTGTTTCTTAACTTTGACCAAATAGATTCTGTCCTTGACCCCTCTAGAGCATCCTCTTTCTCCAGCACTGCAATATTCTCCTTAATCGATACTGCTACCCCTCCTCCTTTCTTTCCTTCCCTATCTTCTTTCCTGAACACCTTGAAAATTTAGTACCCAGTCGTCCTCTTTTTTGAGCCCGGTCTCTGTTATTGGCATGACATCCTATTCCCATGTGCCTGCAGCTCACCAACCTTACTTATGAGACTTTGTGCTTTAACATGCACTGTAAAACCAATTTCAGCCTTATTGCACTCCCTCTTAGTCTGACCCCATCTAATACCTTATTGTTTCTCACTCTAGTGCTAGCTGTCTTCCCCGATCCTTTGTGCACCTTGTTTCTCCTTTATAATTCTATATCCTCGTCCCCATCTCCCTGCCAAGTTACTTAAAACCCTCCCCAACAGTACTAGCAAACTCCCCAGTGAGGACATTGGTTCCAGCTCTGTCGAGGTGCAACCCATCCGACCTGTACAGGTCCCAACTCCCCCAGAACCGAACCTAATGTCCCAGGAATCTAAAGCCCTCCCTCCTGCACCATCTCACCAATCATGCATTTATCTGTTCTATCTTCTTATTTCTATTTGAGGTCTTACTTGCTAGTCTCCTTCCTGGTTCCCTAAAATCCGCCTGCAGGACCTTGTCCCTCTTTCTACCTATGTCGTTGGTACCAATATGGGCCACGACCATTGGCTGTTCACCCTCCCTCCTCAGAGTGCTGAGCAACATTTTTTTAACTCGTTCGTGGGATGTGGGCAGCACTGGCTAGGACAGCATTTATTGCCCATCCCTAATTGCCGTTGAGAAGGTGGTGGTGAGCTGCCTTCTTGAACCGCTGCAGTCCTTGGGATGTAGGTACACCTACAGTGCTGTTAGGAAGGGAGTTCCAGGATTTTGACCCAGTGACAGTGAAGGAACGGCGATATAGTTTCTAGTCAGGATGGTGTGTGGCTTGGAGGGGAACTTGCAGGTGGTGGTGTTCCCATGCATCTGCTGCCCTTGTCTTTCTTGATGGCAGAGGTCGCGGGTTTGGAAGGTGCTGTTTAAGGAGCCTTGGTGCATTGCTGCAATGCATCTTGTGTATTGTACACACTGCTGCCACTGTGCGTTGATGGTGTAGGGAGTGAATGTTGAATGGGGTGCCAATCAAGCAGGCTGCTTTGTCCTGGATGGTGTCGAGCTTCTTGAGTGTTGTTGGAGCTGCACCCATCCAGGCAAGTAGAGAATATTCTATCACACTCCTGATTTGTGCCTTGTAGATGGTGGACAGGCATCGGGGAGTCAGGATGTGAGTTACTCCTCGCAGATTTCCTAGCCTCTGACCTTCTCTTGTAGCCACAGCATTTATGGTGCTGGTCCAGTTCAGGTTCTGGTCAATGGTAACCCCCAGGATGTTGATAGTGGGGGATTCAGCAATGGTAATACTATTGAACATCAAGGGGAGATGGTTAGATTCTCTCTTGTTTGAGATGGTCACTGCCTGACACTTGTGTGGTGTAATGTTACTTGTCACTTATCAGCCCAAGCCTGGATGATGTCCAAGTCTTGCTGCATATGGACATGGGCTGCTTCAGTATCTGAGGAGTCGTGAATGGTGCTGAACATTGTGCAATCATCAGCAAACATCCCCACTTCTGACGTCATGATGGAAGGAAGGTCATTGATGAAGCAGCTGAAGATGGTTGAGCCTAGGAACTCCTGCAGTGATGTCCTGGGATTGAAATGTCTGACCTCAAACAACCACAACCATCTTCCTTTATGCTAGGCATGAGAGTTTTCTCCCTATTTCCTATTGACTCCAGTTTTGCTAGGGCTCCTTGATGCCATACTCGGTCAAACGCTGCCTGATGTCAAGGGTAGCCACTCTCACCTCATCTCTGGAGTACAGCTCTTTTGTCTGAGTTTGGACCAAAGCTGTAATGAGGTCAGGAGTTGAGTGGCCCTGGCGGAACCCAAACTGAGCATCACTGAACGTGTTGTTGCTGTGCAAGTGCTGCTGGTTAGCACCGTCGACAACACCTTCTGTCACTTTGTTGATGATCGAGAGTGGACCGATAGGGCAGTAGTTGGCTGGGTTGGATTTGTCCTGCTTTTTGAGCACATGATGAACCTGATCAATTTTCCACATTGTTGGATAGATGTCAGTGTTGTAGCTGTACTGGAACAGCTTGGCTAGGGACACAGCTAGTTCTGGAGCACAAGTCTTTAGTACTATTGCCGGAATGTTGTCAGGGCCCATAGTCTTTGCAGTATCCAGTGCCTTCAGTCGTTTCTTGATATCACATGGAGTGAATCGGATTGGCTGAAGACTGGCATCTGAGATGCTGGAGACCTCCGGAGGACGGCAAAATGGATTATCCACTCGGCACTTCTGGCTGAAGATGGATGCAAATGCTTCAGCCTTATCTTTTGCACTGATGAGCTTGGCTCTCCCATCATTGAGGATGGGGATATTTGTGGAGCCTTCTCCTCCTGTCAGTTGTTTAATTGTCCACCACATTCACAATTGGACGTTGCAGAACTGCAGAGCTTAGATCTGATCCATTGGTGGTGGGATCACTTAGCCCTGTCTATTGCATGCTGCTTCCGCTGTTTGGCATGCAAGTAGTCTTGTGTTGTGGCCTCACCTGGCTGACACCTCATTTTTAGGTATACCTGGTGCTGCTCCTTGCATGCCCTCCTGCACACTTCATTGCTCAGTGACAGGCACCAGGGAGACAACATACCAGCCTGGATTCACATCTGCGGCTACAGAAACACTTGTCTGTTCCCTTATCTATAGAATCACTTGTCTCTATTGATTTCCTAATTTTCCTCCTTGACTGCCTGGCAGCTACCCATTCCCTCTCTGCCTGCATACCCTTAAGCTGCTGGGTGACCACATCCAGAAAGATGCTATTGATGTAGCTCTCAGTCTTGTGGATGCATCACAGTGATGCAAACTGCTGTTCAAGCTCTGAAACTAAGAGCTGAAGCTGCTCCAGCTGATGACACTCCCTGCAATGTGATTGTCCAGGACATGAGAAGTGTCCTAGAGTTCCCACATGGAACAGGACGTGCATTCCATGGGACTGAGATGCTCTGCCATGCCTCTATTTATTAGATAAATAAACTTAACAGAAATAAACTAATGGCTTATTAAAGACTTATAATAAAATAACCTACCAGTTATTTAATCTATTTCTCATCGAAAACTACCCATCAGTGGGTGAGTATTACTGCACAACGCTTTTCCAAAAGGAAAATGAACTCATACAGAAGAAGCAGAAGGCACAATATTCCAATACATGAATAGCCATAATTTGACAATCTCATTCAGAGAGACCACATTGATAGCTCATATGCTAAATGGAAAGAATTCACCCTGACTGCAGTGGGGAGTTTTCTTTGAGGTTGACATAGCTAGGAAAGTGTAAAGGGAGCTTTACTTTGCACCCAATTATGCTGTAGCTAGCCTGCGAACACTTGATGATGACATCGAATGATAAAAAGAGAAATTGGTCCATTTTCCAACACTGACATTGAACCAAACAAAATTACAAGTTAAATTTAAATAAGGGCAAATAATGAATCTTTTGTCTACCAATATCAATTTTGTTCATATGGAGACATATTTCTCAGGGGGTAAATGTGTTGGGCGATACTGGACTTCCTAATCCTGCTCTAGGAAGGTCTGTGCTGAGTTAGCCAATCTCAGTCAGTGGCAATAAATTGCAATTGGCTTCAGCATTCTTGAGCTAGGGAAAGTTAAAAAAGAATAGTCGGACTCATTTTCTCTTGGTGATTGTGTGTGCGCGTGATGCTCTCACAGCCAAATATCCTATGGATATCCAATGGCCTGGATCTTACTGCAAAAAAGCAGACAGCGATGGTGGCAGGGGGAGCTGTAAGATCATGTAAAATGGATTTGGGTTTTGCCCCCAACGTCATCGTGAGAGGCGGACAAGAAGTCGCACAGGGACTCCGCTTGTGTTTTGAAAATGAACAGTTAAGAGGTAATTTAGATGATTGATTCAGCAATTGAAATGGATTTTATGGGCCCCTCAGAATTTTTCAAGTAGCACACGGGCACCATAGGGGATCAGCACCTCAAAAGATTGTAAAGGGCAGCAATGGAGCGGCAAGTATTGGTGTTGCTTCACTTGGCAGCTGTGCAATGAGGGGTTCCATTTTATTGCAAGGAAGGCATACAGAAATCATTTATTTGGGTTTGAGGCCCCCATGAGGAGTTATTCCTCCTGTTAGGGGGCTCACTGGAGAGGACTCTGAGAGCGGGGTGGGCAGGTAGCATTTCAGCATCCACTCTAAGGATGCCCCCGTTATGGCGCCAGGGCCCAGGTGACACGAGCATCATGCAGGCTAATGGGGGTCCTTGGCTGGAGGTTGAAGGGATCAGGTTGCTGGCTGAAGAGGGTAGTTGCTGGGCACAGGCTTCCTGCTGGCCACAGTTTGATACAGGGCTCAGGTACTGGCTGCCCTTTAAACATGCTTCCTTTCACATCAGCAAACGATGCGGCCGCCACCTCAAGGCCCGCCTCTGGTCACTGAATGGCCAGCCATCCCACCTGCCGGCTGTTAATTGGCCAGCTGGCACAAGATTCCAATGGAAAAGTTCCGCCTTCCCTTTCCCGCCAAGTCCCGTGAAATCCAGCCCAATGAGTGCCTTAACTAACACATGAAGAATGGCTATCTATGCAGTGTTTGGATATCTGAGTGACCGTAAAGCTTTTTGAGTCACTTGCCTTCAAGACAGTACAGCAAAAAATATATAAACAAAATAAAATGGCGACTCACTTGTATAGTTTGTTGTTGTATTACTTGCCGTCCTGTCTTATCCTTATACTATATCAAGTTCTTCCCAATATTTTCTGCTTATGGAAAATGAGTTGTTTGCATTAACATCTGGTTAAAATAGTCAACACTGTTATGGACAAATGCTCCTTTAATCTTTGGTACCTAGCCTTTTTTATGCAGTCAAAGAAATAGGCACCAGTGAAGAAATTTTCGACAGGATCCTGTGTACATCTGGATTAGTTTCTACCACTCAAGTAAAGCAGATTCATGTATAGACCAGTTAAAACTTGTATCTGTGTATGTTCTCTTTGCAAGCCTCCAGTTCAAAGTGTTGAGGTTTGGTTTCCCAGGAACTGATTGCAATTGTTTCCTTAAGCAGTCAAGTTTAAGCAGTCAATGAATCAGCCTGAGTCCTGTAAACATTAGCACTTACACCAGTTTAACCTGAATTACTCTAAAATAAACAGTTTCTGGAGAAGTTTAGATCACAGTAATCTGAACCAGTTATTTTGCCACAGGTCATTTAAAAAAAACCTCAAGTGCACGGCCCAGCAATGTTGGGATCAGCAGTTACGTTCTGGTGTCCAGTAAAACATAGCACTGTTAGATGATACTGAATGGTGATAAATGAAATATCCCAGTAAACTTAATTATTCTTGCAAGGTTCACTGTGAGACTAACAAAGACTCAGAGCTGCCCAAACTATATATACTGCAATACAGAGGAAAAATGATTGGTATTTTAGAAAGGCAGCAATTCTCAAATAACAGAACAAATTATGGTTATTTCTTCTCTTTAAATACTTACTGTTCACAGCCTTCGTAATGCTGGAAAACTACACATCATTCAAGCCCACCTCTTTCCTTTACTGAAAAGAAAAATTTGATACTGTGATGGTAGATCATTTCCATATATGATTTTGCACAAATTACAATCACTTTCCTATCCTCTGACAGTAGTTTGAAATGATTCAAGATTTGTTTTTGCAGATTTTGTCATCCCCTGAGTCCTCAATGATAGTACTGCCTTGTAATCATTCCCAGGTATCCATTATCCTAAATAAAAACTGAAGCCTCTTTCACTGCCTGCTGTATTCATTCTTGTTAATGGAATACTTAAGATTCTAATTACAGACAGGCCCATCTGGACCATATGAAGTCACTCGTTGCAGCACAGGCACAATGTATTATGTCTCTACCAATGTTCCAAAGTGAAACTTCCCTCCTCTGAGCTAGCTGCCATTTTTGTATCCAATTAAGTAGGAGCTAAGTGGTTATTCAGCTTTGAATGTCATTTTCTGTGTAAGTCCAGTGGGAGGATCTTGGCAAGATAAGCACTTTGGACTGGTAATGGTTACTCCCCTCTTCTACTGTCTGGTCTCTCATATTTAATCTTTCTGGGCTCTCATATCGTCAAGGACAAAAGACCAAGTGTGTTTTTATTTATCGAGTTTCATTTTTGTGTGGAGCTACAGCCAATTTTCAATTTTTTTTACTGCCAGCAAATTGCTTTACAAGATTTAAGTCTCACCACATCCTTTCCTGGAGGACTAGGCCCCTATGGATGTTCACTACCTACCCGAGTTTCAGGAAGATAGGGGCAAATTACCTCATCGGCAGCACAATCCCTCCATTAATGTCAGTGCAGAGGTGATAATACATTTGTGTTGTTATGGCAGACTGACTTTTAATCCCTGTAATAATATTTCAGTGTGAAATTCTTGCTAAAGATGTACTGCTACAGAGTGACTAAAATAGCAAACCCCTATTCATTTAGAAAGAATCCACTCCAATGGAACTGAGTCATTCCACAGCCATATGAACTGTTGCACTGGGCCTGTAAACCACAAGAAGGTGTTATATGTGGACCTCTGCTTGGAAGAAGTCAAAGTTTTAAGTGAAAGTTATTTTGACAAACTCTTGTGCTTAGACCATCTGAAAATATGTCCACCACAATGATCGCCAAAGCAGCTCAGTCACAGCTTATATTATAAATGTAAAGGTCAGCTTTGAAAGTGGTAATTAAAATGAGGCACTTTGACTTAGTTGATAACGGGAGCGATCTGTGATTATTCTGAACTCACTGCTTACCTTTAGGAACTGAACAAACCATATTATAAAATGGTAAGGCAGAATCAGCTTAAGCAAGCAAGTAAACAGTGTGTGTTCTTCAATGTTCCAGTAGTATCAGCTTCTACATATTTTGCCACAAAAACTGTATCTTTTGTACAGCAGAGCCACTTTGCCTACTTTAATTCAGTTTCCTCTCATATTCTTTTATGTTACAATATTAAACTTTGCACCAAATACTGATGTGAAAAGAACAGGGATCTAATATTCACCTCCATATGAGGTGCACTGAGTTTCTAATAAGCCTCTTAGCAATGAAGGTGATTTCTCTCTGTCAAAATCAATCACTGCTCTCAGTTTTGATCAGATACAGCTGTCAGTTCCTTCTAGATAAACTGTTCCATAGACATTCCCTTCCCATACTGCATCATTGTTGGTATTGCAAACATCAGTGCTTTATTACCAAATAAGATTGTTGATATTCAATAGCTCATTTGTATAAGCAGCTACTTACATCAGCATTTGGATGGATTTTACTTTAAAGCCAGTTAACTCTATAGCTGACATTGAAAATGAAAACAATACTTTACTGTTTCTATTGCCATTCATGTCTACTTTTATTTCAGCGTAATACAACACATTGCTAGAGGGTATTTTCTTAACACTGCCAAGACTGAATCAGGGTCTACAGAAGATGTTTGTGTTGGGCTAGAAGTGGCCCTGGCTAATAACTACGTGATGATGTATACATGAATTCCTACTCCTCAGGTCCTCTGTGACACACAAATTAGCCTCGCCCTTATCTCCTAAGACATCTGGACGAGTGTCTGGGTTTTTAATTTCAGAAAGAAGTCACGAGGGACCAGAGTTATGTTATGTTCTTATGAACACAGTGGAATACCTCTGCAGAAAGGCAGAATGGATTAAATTGGATAGACTGTGGAAGAGCAAAGGCATTACTGAATGTTCAATGAAGTAAAACAAGGTCTGTCGTGCTTCCAAATGTACAAAAGATCAATAACCTTTTCCCAAATGACATTGGGTTGTTTGTTTATACCTAAAATTTGGAATTGGGAACATTATGTATTTTACAAGTCTACTTTGCTGCTGTAGTAACAGACAGTGAATAGACAAGGGTTTGTAATGAAAATTAATGAATAACACAGAGCCGAAATGAGGCCTTTGCTCTCAATCATGGGAAGCTATACTGCACTTTAAATAGTTTTAGGACTTTTACTATGGTGTATAAATTCTAGCTCAATAAGTATTGTTTGTGGAGCTATTAACAAGCAAACAGTTCCAACATGCATCACTTTGGAAGATAATTTTATTAGTTTTCACACAACTAAGAGAGCAAGAAGAAAGGGTAAAATTGACAAATGGAGGAATGAATGAGGGAGAATAGGACAAAAAGTAAACCACGTAAAAGTCAGAAGTGGCTAGGAAAATGGTTAGAGAAACAAAGCATTTTAAATACTGTGAAAGCATTTCCATCATTTAAAGATGTCATAAAAATATATCTTTTCCTGATTTGTAAAATACAAACTCTTCATTTATTACATCATAAAGGATCACTGAGCTTCCCAAGGAACAGAAGGCCTGATCTTCAGGAAATGGGCAACATAAGCAAAATTTGCAATCGGGTCAAACTATTTTGGTAATTTGAAATACATGTGCTGATTTTGTAATGGCTGTTTACTGGCAGAATGGTAGGAAGCAAATTACAGATTAATGTGAAAATTCACAAGCTCATGCCATGTAAGATGTTTCCAGAAGAGAAAGAACTGGTATCTAGCAATGTGGATGGTTTATAAATGATCAGTGCCAACCATAAATCATAACGGCGCGCATGCCACGAGAGTGTAAAAAGCTCTATGTAAGAAGTTGGAAAATGTGAAAGGTGTGGAAATGTCATTAAAAAAATTGACTGCCTAGTGAAGACAGCAAGCAGCATTGTAGCTCCCTAAAACTAGTTCAGAATTGTTTCATATTTGGAAAGTTTAAAGGAATACTAATTAACAGTTTGTTCCGGTAAAGTTTTGTCAACTTTCAAATCAGGCACAGCATTTCCATACTGCATAGTTTATTGCACCCTCTCTTAAGGGACATGAATTAGAAAATAATCCATGGGTTCTTGCTTACGTACATGAGTGGGAAGTGGGGTGATCATGACAGGCTTCCCTCCAGCACTCCATCCCCAACACAGATTCATCCTATGCTTCAATATAAATAAAGCAAACAAACTCATTGGGTTGCTTTGATTAAATATTTTCCTACTAGTTTGTTAACAGGTTGGAGCATGACCTGCTTGATAAACTGTAGGCAATTTAAAACCTTTTTACAAAAGGGTGACCCTAAAATGGGTCACTAAAGTATTTGAAAATGAAGTCATGTCAGTAAATGTTTTTAATTAATAGAAGCTTTGTGTCAAATGATAATGTAACGAGGCCAAATGCTGCAGAAGTTAACAATACGATTTTCCATGCTGGTTTAATCCCTTATATATTTTTCATAATGTACATCATCCCTAGTATCTATAGATCGCCTGTATTTTGCAGTAAGTGCAACGGTGAGGCTACCAACGCTCACCATTATTAAGGAGCAAATCAGATAGCAACTTCTGACATCCGCACATAAGAGTCATAGAGTCATACAGCACAGAAACAGGCCCTTTGGCCCATCGTGTCTGTGCCGGCCATCAAGCACCAAACTATTCTGATCCCATTTTCCAGCACTTGGCCCATAGCCTTGTATGCTATGGCATTTCAAGTGCTCATCTAAATACTTATTAAATGTTGTGAGGGTTCCTGTCTCTACCACCCCTTCTGGCAGTGTGGTCCAGATTCCAACCACCCGCTGGGTGAACATTTTTTTCCTCCAATCCCCTCTAAACTTCCTGCCCCTTACCTTAAATCTATGCCCCCTGGTTATTGACCCCTCCGCTAAGGGAAAAAAGTTTCTTTCTATCTAACCTATCAATGCCCCTCATAATTTTTTATACCTCAATCATGTCCCCCCTCAGCCTTCCCTGCTCTAAGGAAAACAACCCTAGCCTTTCCAGTCTCTCTTCATAGCTGAAATACTCCAGCCTAGGCAACATCCTGGTGAATCTCCTCTACACCCTTTCCAGTGCAATCACATCCTTCCTATAGTGTGGTGCCCTGAACTATACACAGTACTCCAACTGTTGCCTAACTAGCGTTTTATACTGCTCCATCATAACCTCCCTGCTTTTATATTCTATGCCTTGGCTAATAAAGGCAAGTATCCCATATGCCTTCCTAACCACCTTATCTACCTGTGCTGCTGCCTTCAATGATCTATGGACAAGTACACCAAGGTCCCTCTGTATTTCCTCGGGTCCTACCATTCATTGTATATTCCCTTGCCTTGATAGTCCTCCCCAAATGCATCACCTCACACGTCTCAGGATTAAATTCCATTTGCCACTGTTCCACCCATCTTACCAGCCCATCTATATCGTCCTGTAATCTAAGGCTTTCCTCCTCACTATTTACGACACTACCAATTTTTGTGTCATCTGCGGACCTACTGATCATACCTCCTACATTCACGTCTAAATCATTAATGTACACTACAAACAGCAAGGGTCCCATCACCGATCCCTGCGGTACTCCACTGGTCACAGGCTTCCATTCGCAAAAGCAACCCTCGACCATCACCCTCTGCCTCCTGCCGCTAAGCCAATTTTGGATCCAATTTGCCAAATTGCCCTGGATCCCATGGGCTTTTACCTTCTTAACCAATCTCCCATGCAGGACCTTATCAAAAGCCTTACTGAAGTCCATGTAGACTACATCAACTGCTATACCCTCATCAACACATATAGTCACCTCCTCGAAAAATTCAATCAAGTTAGTTAGACATGATCTCCCCCTGACGAAGCCATGCTGACTATCCCTGATTAATCCCTGCCTGTCCAACTGGAGATTAATCCTGTCCCTCAGAATTTTTCCAGCAGTTTCCCTACCACTGATGTTAGACTCACTGGCCTGTAATTACCTGGTTTATCCCTACTACCCTTCTTGAATAATAGTACCACATTCGCTGTCCTCCAGTCCTCTGGTACCTCTCCTATGGCCAGAGAGGATTAGAAAATTTGTGTTAGAGCCCCTGCTATCTCCTCCCTTGCCTCACATAACAGCCTGGGATACATCTTATCTGGGCCTGGGGATTTATCCACTTTTAAGCCTGCTAAAACAGCTAATACTTCCTCCCTTTCAATGTTAATATGTTCAAGTATATCACAAACCCCTCCCTGATCTCTACACCTACATTTTCCTTCTCCATAGTGAACATAGATGAAAAGTAATCATTTGAAACCTCACCTATGTCTCCTGGCTCCACACACAGATTGCCACTTTGGTCCCTAATGAGACCTGAGCTCTCACTATTTCCTGTTTGCACAGTTAAACGTGGAAATCTAGAAATTGCTGTCTGGGCAGCTTCTCGACAAGTTTCACTATGTTGATTCTTTGCTGAGTGACTCGGCATTCACATACATGCAATGGCGTGATGTTGAGATACTTACCCACTGGATAGCAACTAAACACACCTGAAAAAGTTTGGGTTTGTGCATTCAAGTGTAAGAAAAATTTTAACAGTCTTAATTACCTCCAACCAACCTCTCTGGCACTAAAAATATCACTTTTGCAAATGTGGAGTCTCATTCTGTCAGATTTTAATTATTGATGGAATTTTTTAAAAATTAAGATTTAAAGATTTTTAACTTTTTCTTTCTCTCTCTTTCATCTCTCTCATAATCCCAATTTTGTTTTCCCCTCTTTATTTTGCTTTCTGTACATGATTTGACATTGAATTGACAATTCCCATTTACACTTCCTGGTTCAGATGCTGCATGGCTCATTAAGGATTCTTAGATCTGATTGGTTAAGGAGAATACACCATTGCTTGTCTTGCTCACACAAGTCTCAGATCCCCTGCAGAGAGCACAATGTTGTTTCAACTCTCCAATTACTGTAAGTTTCAGTACAAAAGCCCACAGAAGGTCTATGGACAAGTGTAAGTGTAATGAGCATCAAAAGCCATTTGTTCACCATTGACCACAAAATGCTGGCCGAAGCCTTTCTTTCAAACAAGCTTCAGATATAAACAGAATACCAAATGTTCTGATACAAAATACATGGGCTTCATTGCACTGGTGACAACAGAAACAATTTATGACTTTATTATTTGTAAATTATGAGTTATTTGTTCGCAAATAAAATAAAAATAAAAATATATTTTCCTGGCTGAAATTGTCCCTTTTTAATAGTACAGAGAACTTAACATACAGAACCAAACTCAGTAGGGTTAAAAAAAAAGAATCAGCGGTTAGACAGAGAAAAATAAATGAGAGTGATGGAGATGAAGCACTCAGGTAAACAGAAAAGAATCCAGCTCTGTATTACAGATGGATATGAATTAAAGAAAAGGATTAGAGTTCTTTGTTAACTGAAGAGTAAACCTAAGTGCTGGCATGCTTGGTACTTGTGAGAAGCAAATGATCAAAGCAACATTTAGCACTTCACAAATACGCTAATCTTCATGTTTACATAAAAGTGTCAGCACTTGCCTTACATCACACAGGTTTTGCTGGAGTCTAAAAGCCTGAAGATAAATTGCCTCCAAAATTTCAGATTGCCAAGATGCCATAAGTGAATAATGTCTCCAGAATATTTCTGATGCAGAGACAGTTTGCACAAGGTACTGCCAACACCAGGGCAATTTATTTTACTCTGCAACTCCTAAATATTATTAATATTTATAATTATCTCCTGCCGTTACAAGAGCCCTCTGGTGACTGTACATAAAAGAGGCTGAACAGTTCAAGACATTTTGTAAGCGCATATCAATTATGGGATATTATTTCCAGTCACAAAAAGGTAATCATGTCAGCTAACATTTGAAGTCTTTTAACTAGAATTATAATATTTTTATATTTGACCAAAATCCAATCTCAACAGGTAAGCAACTATTGATTGGGTTGCTCTTGAAAGCCAAAAGGACTTGATGGGCTAAATGGCCTCCTGTGTTGTAATGACTTCATAACTCTTTTGTGCAAGGCATGGAATTTATATCTTTTGTAATATTTTTGAGCTTTCAGCATACCTTACAATGTTTCATTAATACAGTCAGATTGACCACTTTCTTTTGCAAAGTTTGTCATGTACATAAATCACATGAACTCTGCAGTCTGCATAACTCTAACACTTTATCCGTTAAAGTTGATACTTCAAAGCATATTGTTGATGGACAGATTCTTCCCCACTCCAATTTGGATGGTAGTAGCAAAAATGTCAGTGAGCTCTATGAACTGGGAGGGCCATGGCTAGAGTGAATTGCTAAGTGCCAGATCACAGCCAGACAACCACTTAGTTTGGAGGTACCGCTAGAAGGACTGAATTAGCACTGAATGGCAATTCAGTTTAATAAATACAACTCTGAGAGCATGGCAGAAATATGTAATGGAAAGAATATAACAATAATTGTGTGACGTACATAACATGAGGCATATAGGAAGTAAGTATAACACAAACAGGAAATGAATGCTAGATGAAAAAATCTTTAATGTATTAAATACGGTATATACCAGTAGCTCAGTACATCTCATCAGTTTGCATCATCCCAAAGCCTTCTTGATTCTCTCTCCCTTATCATGTTCACAATTTGCTACCTGTTCCACATCTTGCCTGTTTTGGAAGTGCTTCTATATTTTTTGTTAAGTATTTTTTTGAGGACTCATATTTAAATTGTGGAGATGGATTCATTGGAAGGCTGAAAATTTCATAAATGCTGGACTTTGCTTTGTTGTAGACAGTTCACTGAAAGGACATTGAGATGTTGTTTGAAAACAACCTTTGCTGGAAATCATGTGCTTTAAGCTCAATAAACAACAGAAACTTTGGTGACCTGGGGAAGATGTTTACAGAGAAGCCACAAATCTAGGTTATGAAGGTCAGGAGGTTGACTTTCTGTTTTGGGATTTGAATATTGTTTTCAAGTCAGTTGGAGTGTGAACTGTTTTGAAGACAAGGAAAAAGAAACAACCCAACTCACCCGTTTTTCTGCCTCTTTGAAGAAACCCTACAAAGATCCAGTGTGGGAGAGTTAAAATCTCTGGTGCTGTATATCTCCTGAGAAGCCGGAAAAAATTCTCAACACCGCCTGAAAAGAACTGCTTCAGAAAAGATCCCAGTGACCCGTATACCCAGGCGCCAGACCAAAAGGGACAACTGACTTCCTGCCATATCTTCTCTTTTTTCTTCAAGAATTAGCAAGTATTTGGCTAAAGTATTCCTTTTTTAAAATCTTTTTTGGAAACAGAAAGAATTTCTGTATTTTTTTCATTGTGTGTGTGAGCGTGTGTGGGGAATTTGAAAAGGGAACTTCCATATTTCAATCTGTGTGTTAATGCTTTGCTTCGTTACTAGATAAGTAATGTTTGATACTAAACTAATAATTTTGTTGTATATTAAAGAAACCTGGTTGGTGTATTTTATTCTGGGATATTGGGCGGCACAGTGGCACAGTGGTTAGCACCGCAGCCTCACAGTTCCAGCGACCCGGGTTCAATTCTGGGTACTGCCTGTGCGGAGTTTGCAAGTTCTCCTTGTGGCTGCGTGGGTTTTCACCGGGTGCTCCGGTTTCCTCCCACAGCCAAATACTTGCAGGTTGATAGGTAAATTGGCCATTATAAATTGCCCCTGGTATAGGTAGGTGGTAGGGGAATATAGGGAAGGTGGGGATGTGGTAGGAATATGGGATTAGTGTAGGATTAGTATAAATGGGTGGTTGATGGTCGGCACAGACTCGGTGGGCCGAAGGGCCTGTTTCAGTGCTGCATCTCTAAATTAAATAAATAAATAAAGAGTAGAATATATGATTGACCGCATCGGTAACTAGGTAAACATTTAAATGTATGTTGTGACCTGTGGAGAAGTGGAACTAGAAAAGACAGTGCACTCCTTCCACCTCGGTTGTAACATATAATTGGGGGCTCTATGCAGGATAACCCAACAACGATGATGTGCAATTGTAAGTGGGGTAATAATAAGGAGAAAAGGAAAACACTAGGTTTCTTGTACATTAGAATAAAGCTTACACTACCAGAATGGCTACTTTTGATGCAAGGGCATTTGTGCAGCAGCCTGGAATAGATTATGAGTCTTTAAAGGCATTGTCCATTGATGAGCTGTCAGGTGTGGTACAGCAATTGAAATTAGAGATTAGACTGAAAGCCAGGTTCAGAAACTAGTAGCCCTACAGCTGGAGATTGAAGTGAAAGAGCCAGAGGAATGAGTAGAATCGGAAGAAGACAAGGTAACACTGGCATAGATTCAGTTGGACAGGAAGAAGCTCGAGCTAGAATTTCAGGCAAGGGAAAAGGAAAAAGAAAGGATATTATGAAGGGAGCCAGCAGAGCAGCAGGAGAGAGAAAAGGAAAAAGAGAGAGCATTTCAAATGGAGCAGGCAGAGCGGCAGGGGAGAGAAAGAGCAAAAGAAAGAGAGGAAAGGGAGAGAGAAAGGGAATACCAGATTAGAAGGCTGGAATGAGAGAAAAAAAGGATATCCTTGATCCCGATGAAACTTCGAATGGGGAAAGACCTGACTCCAGCCCAGGACCCAGTGGAGAGCTGTTTAAATTTGTGCAACCCCTCCTGAAGTTTGAGGAAAGGAATGTAGAGGCATTTTTCATTTCTTTTGAAAAGATAACCTGACAGATGAAGTGGCTGAAGGAAAGCTGGACACTGCTTATGCAAGGCAGTTTGATGGGCAGAGCTCATGAAGTTTATGCCATGCTTTCTGAGGAAGATTCTGCAGATTATGAGATGGCAAAAAAGGCTATTCTCGCTGCTTATGAGTTGGTCCCTGAAGCGTACAAGTAGAAATTTTGGAACCTCTGGAGACAGCCTGGGCAGACCTATATAGAATTTGAGAGGATAAATCATATTAATTTTGATCGTTGGATGCAGGCACTAGCGATAGAGGCCACGTATGAGAACCTTAGAGAAATAATTCTCCTGGAAGAAATTAAATATTCACTCCCTCCATTAATAAGAATCCGTGTAGAGAACCAGAAGGTTTCAACAGCCAGTCAGGCAGCAGAAATCGCTGATAATTACGAACTTGTTTACAAGACCAACCCTTTGTCTGTCACCCCCACAAACCCGAGAAGGATAGAAAGTGGGAGGGTGAAAGGAAAGCAAGTAGCCGGCGACAAGAAGGAACAGCTGGGAACACCCCAGGATCTCCTCCTCATGCCAGAAAGGATGATGCTGAGGGTGGCAGTGAGGTCCGCAAGCCTTAAGTGTTACCATTGTCACAAGGTGGGACACATTCGTGCAGAATGCTGGAAGTTGTGGTGTAAACCCATGGGACTTATTGGGGTACACAAGGCCAATGCAGAGAAAGGGGCCCTAACCTGGAGTATAACAGATCAGCCTGTAGCTCTGACTGCAGCAGTAAGGCCAAGTACAAAAACCGCTGTGAGTGCGGGGACGTGAACAAGATAGGAACATAGGAACATAGGAGCAGGAGTAGGCTATTCAGCCCACTGTGCCTGCCCTGCCATTCAATATGATCATGGCTGATCATCCACTTCAATGTCTTTTTCCCACACTATCCTCATATCCCCATATGCCATTTGTATTTAGAAATCTATCAATCTCTGCTTGAAACTACTCAATGACTGAGCTTCCACAGCCCTCTGGGGTTGGGAATTACAAAGATTCACAACCCTTTGAGTAAAGAAATTTCTCCTCAACTCTGTCCTAAGTGGCTTCCCATTATTTTGAAATTATGTCCCCTGGTTCTAGACTCCCCAACCAGGGAAAACATCTTAGCTGCATCTACCCTGTCTATCTCTTTAAGTATTTTGTAGGTTTCAATGAGATCACCTCTCATTCTTCGAAACTCTAGAGAATACAGCCCCAATCTCTCTTTATAGGACAGTCCCGCCATCCCAGGAACAAGTCTGGTGAACCTTTGTTGCAATCCCTCTATGGCAATAATATCCTTGCTAAGGTAAGGGGACCAAAACAGCACACAGTATTCCGAGTGCAGTCTAATCAAGGTTCTATACAATTGAAGCAAGACTTCACTACTCCTGTATTCAAATCCTCTTGTGATAAAGGCTAACATACCATTAGTGTTCCTAATTGCTTGCTGCACCTGCATGTTAGCTCTCAGTAACTTATTGACAAGGACACCCAGGTCCCTTTGTACATCTACACTTTCTAATCTCTTACCATTTAAGAAATACTGTGCACATCTCTTTCTCCTACCAAAGTGGATAACCTCACATTTTTCCACATTATATTCCATTTGCCACTTTTTTTTTAAAAGAGATACAGCACTGAAACAGGCCCTTCAGCCCACCGAGTCTGTGCCGACCATCAACCACCCATTTATACTAATCCTACACTAATTCCATATTCCTACCACATCCCCACCTGTCTCTATATTTCCCTACCACCTACCTATACTAGAGACAATTTATAATGGCCAATTTACCTATCAACTTGCAAGTCTTTGGCATGTGGGAGGAAACCGGAGCACCCGGAGGAAACCCACGCAGACACAGGGAGAACTTGCAAACTCCACACAGGCCGTACCCAGAATTGAACCCGGGTCGCTGGAGCTGTGAGGCTGCGGTGCTAACCGCTGCGCCACTGTGCCGCCCACATTCTTGCCCACTCACTAAGTCTGTCCAAATCCCCTTGAAGCTGCTTTGCATCTTCCTCACAACACATATTCCCACCTAGTTTTGTGTCATCCGCGAACTTGGAAATATTATATTTGGTCCCCACACCCAAATCATTGATATATTGTGAACAGCTGGGGCCTGAGCACTGATCCCTGCGGTCCCCCACTAGTCACAGCTAGCCAACGAGAGAATGACCCATTTATTCCTACTCTCTGCTTTCTGCCTGTTAACCAATCTTTAATCCATGCTAGTATATTACTTCCTATCCCATGTGTTTTAATTTTGCTAACCAACCTCCTGTGGGGGACTTTATCAAAAGCCTTCTAAAAATGTAAGTGCCACGTCCATGGACTCCGCTTTATCAATTTTGTTTGTAACATCCTCAAAAAAACTCCAACAGATTCGTCAAACATGATTTCCCATTCATAAATTCATGTTGACTATGCCCAATCAGATCATTATTATCCAAGTGTCCATTTATCACATCCTTTAGAATAGATTCTAGCATTTTCCCAACAACTGATGCAAGGCTAATAGGTGTGTAATTCCGTGTTTTCTGTCTCCCTCCCTATTCTAAAGGATGTGATAAATGGACACTTGGATAATAATTGTGGGATGACATTTGCAACATTCAAATCTGCAGGAACCACTCCAGAATCTATAGAATTTTGGAACATGATGAGCAATCCATCCACTATCTCCAAGGCTACCTTTTTCAACACTCTGGGATGTACAAATTCAGGCCCTGGGGACTTATCAACCTTCAGCCCAATTAATTTCTTCAATACAGCTTTCTTACTAATACTAATTTCCTTCAAATCCTCATTCCCCCTAATCACTTGGATCTCTATTTCTGGGAGATTTCTTGTATCTTCCTCAGTGAAGACAGACACAAAGTAATCATTTAGCTTCTCTGCCATTTCTCTATTCCCATTATAAATTCTCCTGACTCTGCCTGTAATAGACCTACATTTGTCTCAGCCAAACGTTTCCTTTTACGTACCTGTAGAAGCTTTTACAGTCCACTTTTCTATTTTTTTCTGGCTTACATTCATATTCTATACTCCCTTTCTGTATCAGTTTCTTCGTCCTCCTTTGCTGTATTCTAAAATCTTCCCAATCCTCAGGTTTTCTACTATTTCTGGCAACTTTATAGGCCTTTTCTTTTAATCTTTATACAATCCTTAACTTCCTTTGTTAACCGCAGTTGGCTGCCTTTACTTTTGGGATTTTTGTGCCTTGAAGGAACGTATAGTTGCTGTAAACTATGTAATATTTCTTTAAAGACTATCCATTGCCTCTGTACTGTCATACATTTTAATGTATTTTCCCAATCCACTTCAGCCAATTTGCCCCTCATACCTTCATAATTTCCTTTGTTCAAATTTAACACCCTGGCTTCAGATTGAACTACCTCACTTTCAAACATAATGTAAAATTCTATCATATTATGGTCACTCATCCGTAAAGGTTCTTTTACAACAAAATTATTAATTAGCCCTTTCTCATTACATAAAACTAGATCTAAAATAGACTGTTCTCTAGTCAGTTTCTCAACATACTGCACTAGAAAACCATCCCTAACACACTCCAGAAACTTGTCCTCCACAGCATTAGAGCTCATTACGTTTACTCAGTCTATATGCAGATTGAAGTCACCCACGATTACTGTATTATCCATGCCATATGCTTCTCTAACCTCTTGATTAATACCATGTCCCACTCTACCACTACTGTTTGGTGGCCTATAAACAACTCCTACCAATGTTTGCTGCCCCTTGCTGTTTCTTAGCTCCACCCAAACAGATTCTACATTTTGTTCTTCCAATCTGCGATGCCCCCCCTTACTAATGTATTGATTCATTCGCTTATTATCAGCACAACACCACCTCCTTTTCCTTTTTGCCTGTCCTTCCTAAATGTCGAATATCCTTGAATATTCAGTTCCCAGTCTTGGTCACCCTGTTGCCACATTTCTGTTATGGCAATTAGACCACACCCATTTACCTCTATTTGAACCTGATACCTGAGAGTTATAGAGAATTCTTGTGAAAAGGAAAAGTAACTCCTTATCCCTCAAATGAGGCAGGTAAACCTATAGTTATACTTAGGGATACAGGAGCCGCCCAAACTCTTTTGCTGGGGAAAGGCATGACCTTTCCACCAGACAGCACACTGAATGCCAAGATTTTAGTGAATGGTATCGGTGGGGAGTATATACCCATATCTTTGTATCGGGTGCACCTAGAGTGTGACCTAATGTCTGGAAAGATAACTGTAGGAGTTATTCATAGGTTGCCTGTAGATGGAGTTGACCTACTCCTGGGGAATGATTTGGCCGGAGCGAAGGTAGTAGCTTCTCCAGTTGTCATGGAAAAACCAAGTGAAGTCAAAGGTTCAGAACAGTTGCAGGAAAAGGTTCCAGGAATTTTTCCTTCATGTGTAGTGACCCGAGCAATGGATAAACAAGTTCAATTGTCGGAGGTCAAATTGGCACCACAGTAGATAGCCGAATATCTAAACTTTCTTTGGGGATTTGGATAATCTGAAGAAAATGTTTAGTAAGTCTCAGCAAGTCGATCCAGAGTTAAGTAAAGTGGCATGATCGGCTTTAACTGAAGCTGAGCCAAAGGAGTTCCAGAAGGCTACTATATTAAAAATGGGATTCTTATGAGGAAATGGAGACCTCCTCACAGACCTGCGGACGAGGAATGGACAGTAGTTCACCAGATAGTGGTACCAGCCAAGTATCACCAGGTAATATTAAGGATAGCCCATGAAATTCCTATAGTGGGACATGTAGGGATCCAGAAGACCCAATCACATATAAGTCAACATTTTTACTGGCCAGGTCTTTACAAGGACGTGCTGCAGTTTTGTAAAGCATGCCATATGTGCCAGATTGTGGGAAAACCACAACCTGCCAGAAAACCGGCACCTCTAATTCCCATACTAATTTTTGGGGCACCGTTTAGTAGGGTGTTGGTAGACTGTGTAGGACGTTTACCTAAAACAAAAGCAGGACACCAATATGTACTCACTATTATGGATATGGCTACTAGGTTCCCAGAGGCCATTCCCTCGAGAACAGTTTCTACTAAGGTAGTGGTAGAGAAGTTAATCCAGTTCTTCACTTGATATGGATTAATGATTGAGATTCAGTCGGATCAAGGTTCCAATTTTATGTCTAAAATTTTCCAGGAAGTTATGAATAATTCGGGTATAACACAGTTAAAGTCTTCAGCATACCACTCACAGACACAAGGAGCTTTAAAACGGTACCATCAGACCCTCAAAATGATGATCTGGGCAGACAGTCATGAACATCTCCATGATTGGGATAAAGGGCTAGAATTTCTTTTGTTTGCCACACGGGATTCACCTAATGAGTCTAGTGGTTTAAGTCCTTTTGAATTAGTTTATGGACATGAGGTAAGAGGTCCTCTAAAACTAATTAAAGAAAGGTTTTTGGAACAGAGGGATGAATCTTCTGTGCTAGATTATGTATCCATGTTCCGGGAACAGCTCACGAGAGCCTGTAAAGTGGCTCAGGAACATCTTAAAGCTTCCCAAACAACCATGAAGAAATGGGCAGACAAGCATGCCAAGATCCGAACATTTCAACCAGGGAATGAGGTATTAGTCTTACTGCCTTTGCAAGGTGAACCACTGAAAGCACGGTTCAGTGGTCCATATAAAGTGGTCAAAGAATTGATAAAGTAAATTATTTGATTGACATTCCAGATTGCCGGGAAAAGAATTGGCTGTATCATATCAATATGTTGAAACAATATCATTGCTGGGAGGAGGATAAGCAAGCACAGGTATGTCAGGTAGTAGGGAAAGTGAAGGATGAAAGGGATAGTGAGGATGAGGTAGAAGGAGACCTAGACAATTCTCCAATTGAACCTCCTACTCTCCGGTCAGCTAATATTGAATTGTTAGGGAGATTGGACACTGTGCTTTCACATTTAGATGCAGAACAATGAGAAGACCTAACAAGGCTACTCACAGCATTTAAAGGAGTCTGTAGGGAAAAATCAGGATGTACAACCTTAGCCACACATGATGTGGATGTAGGGAAATCCTTTCCTATAAAACAATATCCTTATCGCTTAAGTCAAGAGAAACCGGTGCAGGTAAAAGCAGAAATCCAATACATGTTGGAAAGGCACCTAATTGCACCCAGTCAAAGCAGCTGGAGTTCTCCAGTGGTGTTAATGCCTAAATCTGACGGTTCAACTAGATTCTGCACAGACTACAGAAAGGTTAATGCAGTAACAGAGGCGGACCCCTACACAATTCCTCGCTTGGAAGACTGTATTGACAGAGTGGGCAGTGCCACGTTTTTTACAAAAATATATTTGTTAAAGGGATACTGGCCTTTGTCACACCAGATGGTCTTTTCCAATGCCGGGTGATGCCATTCAGGCCAAAAATGCCCCAGCCATTTTTCAGAGACTAATGAACCAAATGGTAGCCAGTGTTCCTAATTGTGTGGTTTATCTTGATGATGTGCTGGTATACAGTGACACTTGGAAGGACCACTTGGAACAACTAGAAGCTCTGTTTAGAAAACTACAATCGGCTGAGTTAGTGATAAACCTTGCCAAAAGTGAATTTGCAAAAGCGAGAATCTATACCTCGGGCATATAGTAGGGCAAGGACAAGTTTTGCCAAGAACAGCAAAAGTATAAGCATTGGTGGAGTTCCCTACCCCTAAGACTAAGTGAGAAATTGTGAGGTTTTTGGGGATGTGTGGTTTCTACTGCAAATTTGTACCAAATTTTAGTACTATAGCTGCTCCACTGACAGATTTGCTACAAAAAAAGAAAACTAAGGTAGTGTGATCAGGGGAGTGCCAAGCATCTTTTGAGAGGCTGAAATTTCACTAAGTTCTTCAAGGTAGCAAATGAAGCTAGTGATCTGGGAGGGTCGGTGCAGTCCTATTACACGACGATGAGTCAGACATAGAAAGGCCATTGGAATACTTTTAGAAAAAGCTAAATTGACACCAAAAAAGGATATTCAACAGTGGAAAAAGAAACCCTGGGCTTATTATTAGCTCTTAAGTATTTTGAAGTCTATGTCCACCACCATTACAGAGAGACACTGGTATATACTGATCATAACCCCTTAGCTTTGTGGAAAAATTTTAAAACCAGAAGGCCAGACTATTCCAATGGAGTTTACTATTGCAACCTTATCACTTAAAGATTGTAGGGCAGCACAATGTAATTGAGGATGCTTTATGCTTTGTCTAGAATCTAACATTGCTTTGAGTTATCTCAGTGCAAAGATGATACAAAGCAGAGCTGTATTCTTCTTTCTTTTGGGCCTCCTTATCTCGAGAGACAATGGATACGCGCCTGGAGGTGGTCAGTGGTTTGTGAAGCAGCGCCTGGAGTGGCTATAAAGGCCAATTCTGGAGTGACAGGCTCTTCCACAGGTGCTGCAGAGAAATTTGTTTGTTGGGGCTGTTGCACAGTTGGCTCTCCCCTTGCGCCTCTGTCTTTTTTCCTGCCAACTACTAAGTCTCTTCGACTCGCCACAATTTAGCCCTGTCTTTATGGCTGCCCGCCAGCTCTGGCGAATGCTGGCAACTGACTCCCACGACTTGTGATCAATGTCACACGATTTCATGTCGCGTTTGCAGACGTCTTTATAACGGAGACATGGACGGCCGGTGGGTCTGATACCAGTGGCGAGCTCGCTGTACAATGTGTCTTTGGGGATCCTGCCATCTTCCATGCGGCTCACATGGCCAAGCCATCTCAAGCGCCGCTGACTCAGTAGTGTGTATAAGCTGGGGGTGTTGGCCGCTTCAAGGACTTCTGTGTTGGAGATATAGTCCTGCCACCTGATGCCAAGTATTCTCCGAAGGCAGCGAAGATGGAATGAATTGAGACGTCGCTCTTGGCTGGCATACGTTGTCCAGGCCTCGCTGCCGTAGAGCAAGGTACTGAGGACACAGGCCTGATACACTCGGACTTTTGTGTTCCGTGTCAGTGCGCCATTTTCCCACACTCTCTTGGCCAGTCTGGACATAGCAGTGGAAGCCTTACCCATGCGCTTGTTGATTTCTGCATCTAGAGACAGGTTACTGGTGATAGTTGAGCCTAGGTAGGTGAACTCTTGAACCACTTCCAGAGCGTGGTCGCCAATATTGATGGATGGAGCATTTCTGACATCCTGCCCCATGATGTTCGTTTTCTTGAGGCTGATGGTTAGGCCAAATTCATTGCAGGCAGACGCAAACCTGTCGATGAGACTCTGCAGGCATTCTTCAGTGTGAGATGTTAAAGCAGCATCGTCAGCAAAGAGGAGTTCTCTGATGAGGACTTTCCGTACTTTGGACTTCGCTCTTAGACGGGCAAGGTTGAACAACCTGCCCCCTGATCTTGTGTGGAGGAAAATTCCTTCTTCAGAGGATTTGAACGCATGTGAAAGCAGCAGGGAGAAGAAAATCCCAAAAAGTGTGGGTGCGAGAACACAGCCCTGTTTCACACCACTCAGGATAGGAAAGGGCTCTGATGAGGAGCCACCATGTTGAATTGTGCCTTTCATATTGTCATGGAATGAGGTGATGATACTTAGTAGCTTTGGTGGACATCCGATCTTTTCTAGTAGTCTGAAGAGACCACGTCTGCTGACGAGGTCAAAGGCTTTGGTGAGATCAATGAAAGCAATGTAGAGGGGCATCTGTTGTTCACGGCATTTCTCCTGTATCTGACGAAGGGAGAACAGCATGTCAATAGTCGATCTCTCTGCACGAAAGCCACACTGTGCCTCAGGGTAGACGCGCTCGGCCAGCTTCTGGAGCCTGTTTAGAGCGACTCGAGCAAAGACTTTCCCCACTATGCTGAGCAGGGAGATTCCACGGTAGTTGTTGCAGTCACCGCGGTCACCTTTGTTTTTATAGAGGGTGATGATGTTGGCATCGCGCATGTCCTGGGGTACTGCTCCCTCGTCCCAGCACAGGCATAGCAGTTCATGTAGTGCTGAGAGTACAGCAGGCTTGGCACTCTTGATTATTTCAGGGGTAATGCTGTCCTTCCCAGGGGCTTTTCCGCTGGCTAGGGAATCAATGGCATCACTGAGTTCCGATTTGGTTGGCTGTATGTCCAGCTCATCCATGACTGGTAGAGGCTGGGCTGCATTGAGGGCAGTCTCAGTGACAGCATTCTCCCTGGAGTACAGTTCTAGGTAGTGCTCAACCCAGCAGTCCATCTGTTTGCGTTGGTCAGTGATTATGTCCCCCGATTTAGATTTGAGGGGGGTGATCTTCTTGATAGTTGGCCCAAGAGCTCTCTTCATGCCATCATACATTCCTCTGATGTTTCCGGTGTCTGAGGCCAGCTGAATATGACTGCATAGGTGTTGCCAGTAGTCGTTTGCGCAACGCCTAGCTGTTCTTTGTGCAGTACTTCTGGCTGCTTTAAGTGCTGCGGATGTTAAATCGCTGGGGGCTTTCTTGTAGTTCAAAAGTGCAATGCGCTTAGCGGCTATGACAGGTTCCAGCTCTTCATTATGAGATTGAAACCAGTCTGCATTTCTCTTCGCACTTTTGCCGTAGGTGGTCAAAGCTGACTCATAGATGGCGTCTCTGATGTGGGCCCACTTGGTCTCAGCATCCCCTGTGGGAGTGTTTTGAAGGGCTGTTACAAGTGAATTTAGAAATTTTTGTAACAGCTGTGGGTGAGAAATTCTGCTCGTGTTGATGCGCGGGTGGCCCTTCTGCTTGGAATGATGCAACTTCTTTGGTCTGAGTCTAACCTTGCTGCACACCAGGGAGTGGTCGGTGTCGCAGTCCGCACTGTGGAAGCTGCGTGTGATTTGAACACTGTTTAAGGCGGCTCGCCTTGTGACAATGAGGTCTAGCTGGTGCCAACGACGTGATCTTGGGTGCCTCCATGAAACCTGGTGACAGGGTTTAGTGTGAAAGAACGAGTTGGTGATGCAGAGGTTATGATAGGTACACAACTCAAGCAGTCTCTGCCCGTTCTCATTCATCCTTCCAACGCCATAGCGCCCAAGGCAGGAGGGCCATGAGTCATGGTCGGCCCCAATCCTGGCATTAAAGTCCCCCAGCAGGAATAGGTGTTCGGTGTTGGGGATGCTGCTAATGATGTTATGGAGTTGTTCATAGAACTGGTCTTTAGCTTCAGGTGCGGAGCAGAGTGTTGGAGCATAGATGCTGAGTAGGTGTACTGGACCAGAGGTGGTGAGCAGTCGGATGGACAGTATGCGTTCCGAGCCATTTGAGGGAGGCTCTATCATGCTGAGCAAGGAGTTTCTGATGGCGAAGCCCACTCCATGCTGTCTTGGTTCTTCAGGATCCCTGCCCTGCCAGAAGAAGGTGTAGTCTTGCTCTGCTAGAGAGCCACTCGCGGGGAGGCGAGTCTCCTGAAGTGCTGCAATGTCCACATTGAATCTACTGAGCTCGTTGTTAATGATGGCGGTCTTCCGAGAATCGTTGATTTGTGTAAGGTCTTCCGACAGGCCAGGACACATAGTTCTGACGTTCCAGCTTGCAAAGCGAAGGGCTGGTACCTTCTTTCCTTTTTTCATGTTGTTTGGTGCGGTGTATCAGTCCACCTTTCGGGCAATGACCCTGAGCTCCAAGCACCCATTGAAGCAGGCAGACTGTGGCGGGACAGAACCTTATTGACCGGGGGCTGCCCGGTTTGAGGCGGGCGGTAGCTGTCCAGTGAGGTGCAATGACCTCTCCCACCGACAAAGGCAACCCGTGGCGCCCAGTTTCTACGCCAATTTATCTGGACTTATAACCCGTAACTGCTGCCTTCCGTGTTGTTTTAGTCGCTGTGAGGCAACTATGGAGTGACCTCTCCATGGCGCATGCCTGGGCAAATTTATGGAGGTTGAGAGTTGCCCAGTCGTCAAAACCCCCCTCTCGGCCTTTCTGCTGGGGTCCAAAGGAGTGCAGGACACGACGTTTGGCACCAGTATGGCTGCAGGAACTGCCGGAAACATGCCAAAGGTGACACATGACCGCCTACGGGGTTCCGCTCCGGATTTTCTGTTAGGGTTTACTCCCTTAGCCTTGGTCTCTCCCGAGACGCCCACAAGGCAGTGGGGTTGTTGGGGCCCCTACACAGGTGTTGGATGGTGCCGGTGGGAGGAGGGGATGCAAGGGGGAGGGGTAGAGGGAGGGGGTGGGGGGGGGGGTGCAGGGGAAGGGGGTGCGGGGTGAAGATGGTGCGAGGGGGGGGCGGGCTGGGACGGGGTTGTGAGGGGGTGAGCTGAGAGGGTGGAGCAGGGAAGGGGACGGGGGTGGGGGGGGGTGGAAGGGGGGTAAAGGGGGGGGGAGGGGGGGGTGGAATCTGGTACAGGTAATAAGCCATTTCCTCAGTGCCCACCATCGACGTCCGGAAAGCTCATCCACGTCCTTCGGGAGGTGAAGCATCATTTGGCAGACTTAGAGGTGATTACATTTGCGAAGGGTTTTTTTTTTTTGCAGTGGTTTAAATAAAGGCATGCAGCATTGCCGACAGTGCGCTGCAGATGCTCTCCGAGCCATCTCCCGCGGGCGCTTTGAAGTTGCGGCCGGGGGGGCCGTTCGTGGATGTTTTGGGTGTTCGGGGCACCTTTTCACAGGACTTCTCTCGGGTCCCGCAGCTCCTTCTTCACCTCAATGGACTTACCGCATGCCGTGGCTGCAGACACTCTGGACTGATGATCCAAAGCAGAGCTGTATTAGTTACAGGTAAAGAGCAAATGAAAGTGTGTAAATGTGTTCGAATTTTTTTCATCTTCTGTTTTTTTCACCCTTTGTAATGAAACACATTTAAAAATGGTGTCTCATTCCTCCAAAGATGGAGGTGTGAAGAAGATGCTTCTATATTTTTTGTTAAGTATTTTTTGAGGACTCATTTAAATTGTGGAGATGGATTAATTGGAAGGTTGAAGATTTCATAAATGCTGGACTTTGCTTTGTTGTAGAAAGTTCACTGAAAGGACATTGAGATGTTGTTTGAAAACAACCTTTGCTGGAAATCATGTGCTTTAAGCTCAATAAACAACAGAACCTTGGTGACCTGGGGAAGATATTTACAGAGAAGCCACATTTCAAGGTTTATGGAGGTCAGGAGGTTTTGGGGTTTAAATATTGTTTTCAAGCCAGTTGAGGTGTGAACTGTTTTGAAGATAGTAGGTGTTTTGCCTGCCAAGGAAAATAAACCACCCAGCTCACCTCTTTCTCTACCTCTTTGAAGAAACCCTGCAAAGATCCAGTGTGGGAGAGCTAAAATCCCTAGTACTGCATCTCTCCTGAGAAGCTGGAAAAACCTGCCAGAATAATTCTCAATGCCACCTGAAAAGAACTGCTTTAGAACAGATCCCAGTGACCCGTCTCCATGTACCCAAGCACCAGACCAAAAGGGACAACTGACTTTCTTCCATATCTTCTCTTTTTTTCTTCAAAAATTAGCAAGTATTTGGCCAAAGTATTCTTTTTTGTTGTCTTTTTTTGTAACAGACCTCTGCAGAGAGAATTTCTGTATTTTTTTCTGTGTATGTGTGAGTATGTATGTGGGGAATCTGTGTGTTAATGCTTTGCTTCGTTACTGGATAAGTCTTGTTTGATAATAAACTGATAATTTTGTTGTATTTTAAAGAAACCTGGAAGATATATTTTATTCTGGGATAAAGAATAGAAGCACTGGTGTCTCTGGGACTGAGGAGGCTGAGGAGCCACTATCCTCACCAGGAGCATCCTGAGAGGAGCTCCCAGATGCAGAGGTCAGCTGCTCCCCCCTTCAAAGGCATATTTGTACCTCCATGTTGATCTGAGAAGAATGAAGACCTGATGGTGACTCCAAGGGCCACATCCACCACTCGCCTTGCCACTGCTGCATAGAGCTCATGGATGAAGTGATGGCATGCAGGTCTACATGAATCTCCAGCATACACTGAGTGGTTTGCTGGATCTGGCTCTCCATGAGGGCCACCAGTCTCTGCATGGAGGAAGCCATGCACACACATACCAGAGACATGGTATCACTCAAGGCCTGGATGGATTCCTCCACTGTCCGTGCGAAGGTGTGCATACCCTCTGGAAGCTCTGCCAGATGTTCCCTTACCTGACACTGCAGCTCCAGCATTTTCCGCCTTGCCAATGCCTACAGGGGCACATCATCAGCCTGGGGCTGAACATCACACTGGCCTCTGACAGTCCTCTGAGTGTCTGTGGCCTCACCGGTCACAGCTCTGTCAGCTGCTCAGGCGCGTCTGTGCTGTGCTCAGCAGGCTGTGATTCTGAATCTTCGCCGAATGGGCACCCACCAATGTGAAAGTATCTGCACTGGTGGAAGGTGCAGGGGGATGATGTGATGGTGCATCCTCTGAGGTCCCCTCCTTCACATCAGAGATGGGGGGGTTGTCCCCTGGTCACTGCTGTGCTCTGCTCTTCTGCCTGATCCGCATGAGAGAAAAGATAGATTAAAGAGTTATGCACTTCCCATTGCATTCTTCCAACTACTCCTGGTATGCAGCTCCATGTGTCCAGTGTTCGATAAATGAACACAGTGCCTTGTGTGTTCCAGAGGCTTCCTTGTGCCTATGTACTTGGCCATTCACTTTCTTGTGTCTGCACTCCTGTCTCGCCATTTGCAATGGAGCAGTCCCCATGCTGCCCTGCCAATTCCAACACCTCTTCCTCCTTCGGAATTAGGATGGCCAGGTATTGAATCCCTCTACCCATCTTGGCCCATTCCTTAACTTTATGGGCTGTCTTTTCCTGCCAGCACAAAGTTGACCGCTGTTAGTTACCCTACGAAGACAAGCACACGCCTATGCTGGTGGCAGCCCAGCTGTCCATGATGGGGGCACACGAATGCTTCCTGCATGCAGCCACTCTCAAGGAACCTTGCTGGAGTCAGCAATCACAGACGGGCGCCTCTCACTGAGATGCTGCCATGCCTCTGACAGGATATGCTGCTACCTGACCCCATTGCCACCGACTGGGTGGTCACTCCCTCTCCACCAAACTCACTCTCTCACATTGCCACATGTAAGCCCCAAAGGGAAAAGAGGTATGGAGTACTCACCTTGGCAGAACGAATATGGTCATTGACTTGACTGCGGCACTGGAGCCAGGTCCTGGGTGTGACCCCACGCCTGCTGACCTCCTCTGCAATCTCTGTCCAGGCTTGCTTGGTCAGTCAAGCTGGTTTTCCTTGTCCCGATCCTGGCAAAGAGGATCTACCGCCTTGTCCTTGCAGCCTGGAAGAGAGTCTGCAGGGTGGCATTGCTCAACTATGGAGCCACCCGGGTCCTTCCTTCAGCCATTGGGGGGAGTGGGGGGTGGGCACCAGAAGATCTCAGTGGCCCACCACTGCGCCTGATGCTGGAATTGCTGGGCCTGATCTTCCCAGCGGCGGTGAGGCTCTGTGGCAGCCCCTCCATGCCGCTCAGTGACAGGACCAGCGTTTAAATATTGAAATTAACATTATGCAAACGTTTAAATCCAATTCCCCGCAATCTTACTGTTGGATCCAGATCTTCAGTGTGACGGGCGGCAATCACACACCTTCACTTGCCTGTCCAGGGAAAGCTGGCGCCAGTGAGGTGGGGAACGGGGGAATCAGAGCATTTTTAGTGTTGTTGTTGTTGGGGTGGGAAACAGGGTCAACACTGCATTTTTAGTGTGGCGGGAGGTGGGGTGACCTCTGCACTTTGTGCAGTTGGGATAGGGGGAGACGGGTCAACTCTGCAATTTCAATGTATTGGTGGGAGGGTGGGCGGAGACGGCCAAACGTTTATTTTTAGGGTAATGGGTGAGTGGGGGGATGGGGTGGGAAATGGGGGCAGTTCTACATTCTCTGAGCAGGGCTGGCAGCCCTTCAAAAATGGTGCCAGCGCCTGCACAGACACAACTGATGCCGTTCACTGTGTTGCCGAGGCCGCCCCTGCCACATGATTGGTGGTGTGGGCGGGAGGGGGGAGAGGCAGCCGCCCTGCGTGGCAATGCATGGCCCGTGCGTGTGGGCAGCCATTTTTTCGCCCGCCACCACTCCTGGCAGTGGGAAAATAAAATCCAGCCCATTGTCTCTGCCAATTTCCGTTCCTTCTGCAGATGTCCTGGCGGTCTCCATGGTACTGAGTGCTGGAAGCCCTTTAAATATGGCACCAACAATTGCCTTGGTGTGACTGCACAACCCCTCCACCATCTCTCTGCCCGCCTCCGCTGTCTTAACGGTTGACGCTGCACCTACCAACTTTTAATTGGCTGGCTGCCAAAAAATAGCTTCCACTCTCAACGGTAAGACCTGGGGCCTAGCTGCAAAATTCAGCCCAAAGAGTCATTACAGCACAGAAGCAGGCCATTCAGCCTATTGAGTCCATGTCAGCTCTCTGTAGATCAACCCAGTCAGTCCCATTCCCCCACTCTATCTCTGTAGCCCTGCAAGTTTATTTCCCTCAAGTGCCCATCCAATTTCACTTTGAAATCATTAATTGTCTCCCCTTCCACCACCCTTGTAGGCACTGAGTCCCAGTTCATCACAACATGCTAAAAATCTACCCTGTAAACTTTGATGTGCGTGGATTTTACAAATTTATTTCCTCAGATTTAGCAGGATAAAAAGTATAAATTATGCAGTTTATTTATAACAGTTATGATGCATTGTCCACTGTTCAAAAATCTGTAGTCCATTACTGTGCTTGACATTTTGGCCTAACAGCCGTTCTGATCTTATGCTAAATTTAGCAGCTGCCTTGGCCACTGCCCCGTCCCAGGGGTAATGCTAACAATTACCCTTGATTAGATTAGATTAGGGATACAGCACTGAAACAGGCCCTTCGGCCCACCGAGTCTGTGCCGAACATCAACCACCCATTTATACTAATCCTGCACTAATCCCATATTCCTACCAAACATCCCCACCTGTCCCTATATTTCCCTACCACCTACCTATACTAGTGACAATTTATAATGGCCAATTTACCTATCAACCTGCAAGTCTTTTGGCTTGTGGGAGGAAACCGGAGCACCCGGAGAAAACCCACGCAGACACAGGGAGAACTTGCAAACTCCACACAGGCAGTACCCGGAATCGAACCCGGGTCCCTGGATCTGTGAAGCTGCGGTGCTAACCACTGCGCCACTGTGCCGCCCTTGTTTTGGATGCCCTCACCATTGCTCCTTATGCAAATATAAGAGTTGCTTCCCCTATCCCACCACCCAAAAAAAAAATTGCATGGGAACCCTGTTGACTGCTATTCTATTTTGCCTGCCCTCAATGTTTGCATTTCACTAGTTTTCAACTAAGTAGAGATCTCATATTGGCTCACTAATGTTAAAATTCCCATCCTTAATTTCAAATCCCTCCATGACTTCACCCCTTCCTATCTCTATAACCTCCTTCAGCCCTACAACCCTCCAAGATCTCTGCACTCCTCCAATTCTGGCCTCTTGCACGCCCCCAATTTTATGCGCTCCACAATTGGTGGCCATGTCTTCAGCTGCCTCGGCCCTAACCTCTGGAATTCTCTTCCTAAACCTCTCTGCCTCTCTACCTTGCTTTCCTGCTTTAAGACTCTTTTTCAAACCTACTTCTTTGACTGGACTTTTGGTCACCAGTCTTAATGTCTCCTTATGTGGCTTGGCGTCAAATTTTGTTTGCTAACGCTGCTGTGAAGCATCTTGTGATATTTTACACATGAAAGGCGATATACAAATGCAACATCTTGCTGTTGTTGAAGAAGGGTACTGAGCAGGGTCATGAATATGATCGTCCTCAATCATCCTGTCCTTCCTGATAATAGAAACACAATGGTGGAAGACAGCAGAGGAAACAAAAATAAAAACATATTCTAATTATTTTATTTGAATTGCTGTCCAAAATAATGAAAATACATAGAACGGCTGATAACAACTATAATCTGTTGTTGTCACTGCTGCTTTAATACATTCATTCCCAGAGAAGTGTCTTCAAATATCCAGCTTTTATGATGGACAAAGTTTTTTTTTCCAAAATTTACTTTATTCATAAAAACCTGTAAAAAATACATTACAAAACAGTTCAAGACAGCACCAAATTGACAATACAAAGAGTGCAAAGGAGATTAGTTTCCTTCATTACAGGAGTGAGTTGCCTCACAACCCTTCCATTTCATTTTACATGCCATGTACATTTTGCAGCAAACCCATATTTTCTGGATACAGCCCTAGGGGTTTCCCATGGGTCCAGCCCCTCAGTTCACCTTGGTGGGGGGACCTTACACAGTGGTCTTTCTCCATTGAGCCTTTGCCGCGGCTGCCCCAAGCTTTAGTGCGTCCCTTAGCAGATAGTCCTGGACCTTGGAATGTGCCAGTCTGCAACACTCGGTCGTGGAAAACTCGTTGCGCTGGAAGACCAACAAGTTTCGGGCAGACCAAAGAGTGTCTTTCACTGAATTGATGGTCCTCCAGCAGCAGTTGATGTTTATCTCGGTGTGTGTTCCTGGGAACAGCCCGTAGAGCACAGACTCCTGTGTTACAGAGCTGCTTGGGATGAACCTCGACAAAAACCCCTGCATCTCTTTCCACACCTGCTTTGCAAAGACACATTCCAGAAGGAGGTGGGCAACAGTCTCTTACCCACCACAGCCACTTCAAGGACAGTGTGCGGAGGGGGTGAGACTCCAGGCGTGCAGGAAGTATCTGATGGGGAGGGCCCTTCTCACCACCAGCCAAGCTACATCCCGGTGCTTGTTTGAAAGTTCTGGTGATGAGGCATTCTGCCAAATGACTTTGGCAGTCTGCTGAGGGAACCATCTGACAGGATCCACCATCTCCTTTTCCCGTAGGGCCTTGAGGACATTCCATGCAGACCACAGCCTGATGGATTGGTGGTCAAAGGTGTTTTTCTGCAGAAACTTTTCCACGAAGGATAGGTGGTACAGCATGGTCCAACTGGATGGAGCGTTCCGTGGTAATGTGGCCAGGGCCATCCTTCGCAACACTGGGGACAGATAGAACCTCAGCATGTAGTGACACTTGTTTGCGTACTGGGGCTCTACACACGGCTTGATGCAGCCACACACAAAGGTGGTCATCAGGATGAGGGTGACATTGGGTACATTGGGTACAAAGTGACCTAGGGACAGCAAAGAGTTAACACCCAGGTTTTTAAATGAGTCTAAGAAACTGGAATAAAGATTATAACAGATACACGTCAACAGTTACCTTTTTATGTTGTTGCAGTACGACAGTTCCATGAACAGATTAGATTTGCAATGACAATGTTTTTTTTCAAACTTCAGCAAAATCCTTTAGTGTCAGTTGAAGACAAGTTGGGCTCATTATTCACTTTACTTTGTTTTTTGGCAGGATGCAAATTTCTTTGTTTACCCATGATTCCGGAGAAAAAAATGTCATATCCATTTATACGACAAGGAAGCTGATAGTTTTGCAAAGTGTTCACACAGTTCTGTGAAAACAGCAGTCTGAATCCATCTACATGTGATCTCAAAGTACAGCTTGACATGCCTGTCTCACCAGGTCAGACTAATAGGCCTAACTCAAGTGATACACCAGGTGGAAGCTAAACCAAGCAAAGTTTCATCTTTCTATCCTGCCTCAAGTGAGTTTTACTTAGGGATTGTGACACCAGATCAAAGAACAAAACTCATTTCTGCTCCTCAAGTTGTTCCTACCACTTTGGACTACGGAATGCAACTCGGACCCACAGCAACTCATTTAATACCACTGCAGTTGTAATGAAATCTTGCTGCAGTTAAAAAAACTGGCTTTTCCTGTCACTTAGCAGCTTTTCCCTAAAGGCGTGGATGATACTCAAATCTGTTTGTCACGATGTGGGAACAGTTCAATTGATTGTTGTAAGCTTCCTTCAAACTCTTTATTCTTATGTAGAAAGCCAAGTGCTATAAGCAGAAAGTGGAGATAGCAACAAAAGTAGCAAAGAAGATAGAGAAAGGGGAAAAGGGACAGATGAATGACATACAACTTTATTTTTTGTTCCCATTGTAACAGATGAAAGCCAATATAATGTTATCCTCTCTTTGCCTTTGTCATATTGAGCTGCAGAGGTTTTGATGAAATCCTAGCCTCAATAGGCTATTAGGTCACAACCTTCCAAAACTAGCCTTGAAAGTACATTGGTCATTTTCTGAAGATAATTTTTTATCTTTTATGGGTTTATTCATAATTTGGCTAGAATTTATTGTCACGTCCCCTCATCCAATCTTCTCTCTCCCCTCCCCCAAAGGAATTTGACTGCTTGCTGGGGTAATGTATCATTGGGTACAAACAGTCCTCCAAAACCTGCCAGCAAACTATTCAACCACAGGGGCAGAACAGCAAAACCCCAACCCTCTGTCCAATGTCCACACACGCACACTTCCAGCAGGGGTCACTGGATTGCCATTAGCAGCAGGAACTCTGGACGATTGTCCCCCCTCCCCATAACATGAGGACCTCGAGGCCCATTTTAGTGTCATTACCTCCAAATTGGCTGAGATCAGCACAAACTAGGGATCAAACACGTAACTTTTCAGGGCCCAAGGCTCATTACAGCTTCATTTCCCATTTTAACTGAACTTTTCAAACTATTCAATATTTTTGATGCTTTTAACATAATACTCAACAATCACCCTCCCCTCCCCTCCATTAAATTTAAATTCTTCTATTAGCAGTCAATGTATTTCATGGACCACAACAGTAAAAACATGCTTTCACATTTATCTTCCTTTATATGCTGCACAGAGTAAATTTTAAGGCTAACCTTTAGCATAAACACAAATTGTAATGTTTACCATTGGTCTAACTGACATTGCACATTTCTATATTTATGGGTGAAACACTCAATTAGAAGTAAGGCATTGAAAAACCGAACAAACGTACTTAGTTTCTACACTGTTCAATAATTGGCAAGTGTTGTGTTGCATTAATGCTACAGGTTGATGGGTTTATGTCACTCTTCCCTCATTTATGAGTCATTTGACCCTTGACAGGGCCCTTCAGGAGTAGATCAAACTGCTTTTAAGACTTCATCATCAAACTTTACAACAGAACTGGCTGTGGAAAAGGCTACGGAAGAGGACAGTATGTGCTTCAGGGCATTTGCGCACAGCAGCTAAAGATCTCTTACGTGATAAGAGTTCCATAAGCTAATACTTTGTTTATTATGAGTAGTCTGATCATTTCCCTCCCATTGCATTTCTTCTTTTTTCTCAACAGAAGCCCAGTAAAGTTATTTTTTTCCATATTATTTATATCTGTTATTTCTGCATTGGCTAACTTTTTTTATTGTTTTCCCCTTCTACATACGCAACCCCCCCCTGCAACTCACACACACACCTTTTTCTGAACTCACCTCAATTTCCCCTTCCCCATTACACTTGCTTCTTCAGCCTAAGAGCAGAACTGAAGGATGGCAAATGGTGCCACAGCTGAAACCAATTGCCACTCCATCATTCCCTGACAAAAGAGGTACTTCCATGAGGAATAATAGACCTCCTAGCCCCAAAGTTGAGATGTCTTTTGTATGTTTGGTTAGTCTGCTGCATCTTAGTATATTTGGTTAATATAGCTAAGAGACATTATTGAGTCTTCAGTAGTTTGAACATTAACTCTTTTATTACATTCTAATGATATACAGCTTTACATACGTCTCTGTGACTCTTCTGAAGCCATGCTGCATCTCCCTCCAAGTCTCTCTCACACACAGGCTGACAGCGATCTTTAAAAATGGTGGGCCTCCCGCCCAGACTGCCCGTCGCAGAATCAATGCAATATTTAGCGTGGTGGATCATTAAAATATCGCATGGCTCATTATAATAGATGTGACACAATGCCCCCCACCCCCCAAAATGATGTGGAGGGGCAGGATTTCTGGCGCCGGTGAGCATCAGGTGCCAGGGCCCTGTTTAAAGGGCAGCTAGCACATCAGTGAAGCTTCCACTGCCAGAACAAAGCTACTGAGAGAACTCCTTGTCTGCAGAAGACTGATCTCTGTGTGGTCATCCCAAAAGTTTGAAGATGGCGCCAGAGGGGCGTTCCAGGGTGGCCCCACCGTTCAGTGATGCCTTCATGCCCACTCTCCTCCAGGCTGTGCGGGCAAGGTGGGAGGTCCTCTTTCCCAGCGATGGCGAGAAGAGGCCCTCCCTCCTGATAAATGCAGCCTGGCTGGAGATGGCAGAGGAGATCAGAAGCCGTGGGGCCATCAGGCGTGATTGGGTCAGAACCTGGGTATGCCCACAAAGAGTGGAACAGGTGTGCCACTGCCATGCCAAAGGTTGGGCAGGGAGGAAAGATGTGACAAGAATGGAAGAATGGAAGATAGAACTTATCCTTGTCTGCTGCTCAGAGCATGGCATCTACATGAGTGGCTTACTCAGTACTGCACACCAAGCATCCCCCACCTTTATGCCCAACACCCCTCTTGCGACGTGTGTCATGGTGTTGATCTGCCACACTTAATATCTGCCTCCTTGTTCCTCCAGGCGAAGAGGGCCCACAATGCAAGGGAGGCCAGTCGTACCAGTGGAAGAGTGCCAGACATGAGGAGGCTTTCAGACACTGAGGAGGAGGCCCTGGAGATAGCAGCTAGCCATATGGAACGCTCATTCGGTGAAGTAGACTCGGGGTCCTGGGTGAACATACGTCCACTTGATATAAACAATGATCACTGAGAAACTGTTGCTGTGTGATACAATGCTGTTATAATTGTGACATGCGCAACATCAAGACTGACAGTGTGCTCTTCCAGGTCAATGTTCTGAATCGATTCCGGTGGCCCACGATACATCCACAACTCGGAGGAAGAAGCATCCTCTGAGGAAGCAGCATCTTATGCCCTTCCACAAGAGCAGGTACAGTCACCTCGGTGGGTATCCATTTGGCCTTAAAGTCTGAGTCACAAGCTGGTGAGAGCACTGCACACGTGCCCGAGCAGCTGACTGAGGCTGAGACAGCCGAGGCCCCTGACAGTTAGATGGCTGTAAATGGCCATGCCCATGCTGAGCCCCAGACTACTGATGATCCTCTGTTGTCAGCAGCACAGGGCAGGCTGGAGCTGCTGCAGCAGTCATGGCAACATCTGGCAGAGTTCCACAGCCTTGAGCAGATGATGGGGGTGTCCATCCAGGCCATGGAAGCTCCCATGTCCCAGGCATACGAGCGCCTGGCATCATTCATTGAGATGGCGGCGGCCCTCTTGGTGAGCCAGTATCAATTAATACGTGCTGACCTGCAATCCCTCGCTGCAGCCATGACATCCAATAAGCAGTGGCTAGGCGAAAGAGGGACCAGGGGCACAGAAACTGTCCCTGCCCCTGGTCCTTCCCAGGAGAGCAGAGGGGTTCAAATGAGCCCTGAGATGGAGGAGGCAAGCCTGCGTGCCTATTCTGGGGTCGCCCCTCAAGGTGATTCCAATATGGAAGCCAGCCTATCCGCCCCTCCGCTGTTGAGTCAAGCTCCAGCAGCCACGACATCTGAGGACAGTTCTGCGCTGACACAGGATTTCCCCAGCTAGCCGGGGCTCTCCAGGCCTCGTGAACACAGAGGACAACTGCTAAAGTCATCCACAGCCAAAGGGCAATCTGATCAGCAGCCCCCCTCCAGTCAGGCTGCTAATGCAGAGGTGGCACCGCGAACGAGCACTCGCAAGCGGTTAAAAAAACTCTGACACAAATGGGAATGCACGGATGCCACAACAATGTAAATAAGTATATCACTAAACATGTGTGTCGTTTTACTGTGTGAATGATGTGTGCCAGCATGTACCAATCATGTCTCATCCCTTTACATCATTGGCCTTTCAGAACTGCCAATGTATGGAATAACATCATTGACATGCCAGTATTATTCATGTGTGTCTCCACAGATACAGTAACATGGACAATGGCTCAGTTTGCTGCTCCCAGTAATGGTGGAGACAAAGATGTTGCAGATGCGGGGTGCTGCACAACAGGTGAACGAGGGTGCTGTGTGGCTTGCAGAGCACATGGTGGTTCCTATGGAGTGGAGAACCTTTGATCAATAAGGCGTTTCCGTGCATCCCTTGCTCGCTGCTCACCCTGCGCGTGGCGCCCGGATGCCCTCCCATGTGCCTTTCTTGCTGTAAGTCCTCAGCGTCCTCAGTGTCCTCATCGTCCGAGGAGGAGTCTCCTCATCCTGCAAGGCCTCCCCCATACTAAGTGCGTAGTTGTGCAGAGCACAGCAAACAGCAATGATACGAGCTACCCTTTCCAGCTTGTACTGCAGGGCACCACCCAATCTATCCAGGCAGCAGAAGCACATTTTCAACATGCAGATCGCCTGCTCAATGGTGGCTCTTGTAGCTCCGTGGCTGGTGTTGTATCTCTCCTCTGCAGCAGTGCTGGGGTTTTTCACCGGCGTCAGGAGCCATGTCTGCAAGGGGTAGCCCTTGTCTCCAAGAAGCCACCGCTCCATCTGAGCCAGTTCAGTGAACAGCAACAGCACCTGGGACTGGCGCAAGATGAAGGCATTATGGCAGCTGCCTGGAAAGCAGGCACAAATCTGCATGAAGCACTTCCGATGATCACATAACAGCTGTACGTTGATTGAGTGGAATCCCTTACAGTTTACATATGCAGCTGGTCGCCCAGTGAGAGCCTTGATGGCCACATGGGTGCAGTCTATGACCCCTTGCACCTGTGGGAATCCTGCCATGGAGCCGAAACCGATGGCCCTCTGGGCCTGGTTCCCAGGATCCGTCGTGAAGCAGACGTAGTCACCAGCCTTCCGGTACAGGGCATCGGTGTCCTCCCTGTTGCAGCAGTGCACTGCTGACTGTGTGACCTCACAAATGTCTCCGTTGGGCCCCTGAAATGATGCAGAGGCGTAGAAGTTAAGAGCCGCTGTCGTTTTGAGGGCCACAGGCATAGGATGTCCACCGAGTCCCATGGGCTGCAGGTCATTGTTAAGCAGGGAACAGAGATGAGTGACCGCCTCTCTTGACATCCACAGTCACCTCTGACACAGGCGCTCTGATATCTGCGGGACCTGTAGATGCACGGTGTTCTATAGTGGCGAGCTCTCCTTGGGGGCTGCTGCTGCTCATGACTGGGGGCCTCGACGTGGGCTGCACCTGCCTGCTGGTTTTGCCTGCGCCACATATGGATCCTCACGACAAGCGGAACAATGAATATAGGGTGAAACATCTCCATCTGTAAAATGCACTTATACTTGGTTCCTTCACTTCTTCGAAGGTACCTAACAGGGCAGAGGTTGATGTTGACTGGTACATCAGGTGCTTTCATGCATCAACTATGTGGCGGGGCGTGGCACTGCCTGTCTTAGCTCCTACTAAGAGTAGCACAGCATGAGCACATTCAGATTGCAACAGCTGCATCGATTGACCCACCAGCCAGATAATCTTTATCCGCCTACTGTTTCTGGCAATCTCCCCACATACAGGGTGACTGGAGTGCCATTGCTCCTTCACTCACACAAACAATCAATGGCACAGACCAGATAACTTTTACAGAGGGCGGGCACGCAGTACCTCCCTACACGTCTGCAAAGTTGTGCCCCCGGTAAGACCATCCCCCTCCCACCTCCCTTCATGTCTGCAGAGTGGCGCCCCCAGTAATACCATCCCCCCTCCCACCACCGTGAAAACGCTTGCAGAGTTGAGTTCCGTCTCGCAAGACCTACCTGCAAAGGCTCTGATGACTGCAACTGCTGTCCTGCCAGCTTTTATGTCATGAAAGGGACGGAACATGAGAGATGCCGTTCACCGGAAGATGCCAAACAGAGAGGTTAGAGGCAGCGATATGCATAATAAGGCTTTGCATATTTAAATTGGTGTACTGCCACCAAGCAGCAGGGGGGCCGCTCCGAGGTCCTGCCACCACTGGTAAATTGGGCCGGATCCTTCCCAGCGTTGGGGAGTGTGGCGGGCCTCTCCTAGAAGTATTTTCTGGGTCCCCTGCCACAACCCCCAAGCTGGGGGCTGGTAAAATTCAACCCGTGATCTCTTACATCATCATGGTGGGAGGTATTCCTTACACTGTCTCAACATTAACCCTTTCAGATCCTAATACTACAATGTCTACTCCAGTTATTGGCTGGGGGATTTCCACTTTGTGTTAGACAATTTTTCTGCCCATTAACCCAAACAAGGTAAAATTGCACAAGCAAAAACTCCAGCCATTGGGGTAAGTTATGACTTTGTGCAATGAGTGATAGCAAATTATCAGCCTGTCTTCCCTCTCTCCTGATTTTATTTTCATTCAATTGCACTCATTTTACTTCATCGCACAAAATAATAATCGACCAAAAATTATGTTGAGAGTCTTCTCCCAAAATTGCCATCAGCAGATGGGGCAGCTTGCTTTAAAGGTGTTGGTTATAGGATGAATTTAAAATTTCTTCACTGAGTATAAGCCTAAAAATGGATTCCATGAACATTTTGTTCCTGGCTTCAAAATAATTTTGTACGTGTAGCATTAATGGATCTCCCATGTCATTGTCACATGAAGTTACAAAATGGCCTGTGTATTACCTCTTTGTGTTGTTGCTGGAGTATGTATGTCATTTTATGATTTTGCATTTTTTATGTCGATTTACAATTGTATTTTTGCATTGGCATGCTGTTCAACTGGCCTGTAACATACTGTTGAGATGGTATTTATTATCTGTGTTCCCTTTCCTAAAATGAACTAGGTGAGGCTAGAATTAAATGGGAAGGGTACAGAAGGGGAGTAGAAAGAAAGACGATCGCAGAAATGTAAGAGATGAGAATAGAAGCGGAGGGAAATATCAAAATAAAATACTAGAAATGGCAGGGGATTTTCTTGAAATAAAAGAGATGGCAATAGGAGAGATCGGAAATTTACAGAGAAGAAAATGCATGGCACCCAACTCCTTCAGGCTACAAGACACTGATTTAGGGTTGCTCAGTTTGCATTCAATAATAGACACAATTTCCCAGTGCCAGATCTGACTCTGAGCTCCGTTCTCAGTCAGACTCCCTTGTTTTGTTCAGCTGTTAATTCACAAAGAGCCTTTAGATCATGATTATGTTAAGTCCCAGGATGTGGTGACTAGACAATCGTGAGATACCTGAAGCATGGATCAGCTAGATACAGAACAGAAGGGCTGGAAATACATCGGAAAAAAGTGGATGGGAGTTGAAATATGGTTTGGGAGGAGGGGAGAATGACCACTAGAGTGACAGAGGGAGTCCGCAGGTTGGAGAGGTGGAAGAAAGAGCACCAGCAGCCCATTTTTAAAGTGTAGCAGGAGCATACAGAGAGTCAAGTGGGGAAAAACTATATCAGCTAGGAAATGGCAGACCCAGTTGAGAGTGATAACTCTTTTGACCACCACCTCTCTCAACCCCTCCATAGTCTCTGATTTGTCACACTGTTTGTCCAACATCCAGTTCTGGATGAGCAGAAATTTCCTCCATGTATTGGGGAGACCGAAGCTATTGTTCTCAATCCCCACCATAAAATCCATTCTCTAGCCACCATCTCCATGCCTCTTCCTGGTCACTGTCTGGGTTTGAGCCAGACTGTTTGCAACCTTGATGTCAAATTTGACCCTGAGACATGCTTCTGACCACATATTCACTCCATTACCAAGACTGCCGACTTCTACCTCTATGTTGTCGCTCGTCTCTACCCCTGCCTCACCTCATATGTTGCTGAAACCTTAATTCATGCCTTTGTTATCTCTAAACTCAGCTATCTGCTTCCTAGTTTGCCCCAAGTCTGTTTACCCATCACCCCTGAGCTCACTGACCTATATTGGCTCATAGTCCCGCAACGTCTTGATTTTAAAATTCTTATCATCATTTTCAAATCTCTTCCATGGCCTCTCCCATCCCCAGCTCTGTAACCTCCTCCAGCCCAACATCTCTCTGAAATCTCTGCATTTTTCCAATTCTGGTCTCTTGTGCACCTCCAATTTTAATCGCTCCACCATTGGTGGCCATGCTTCCAGCTGCCTAAGCCCTAAGCTCTGGAATTCCCTTCCTAAAGCTCTCTGCCTCCTTTAAAATGCTCCTTAAAACCTACCTCTTTGACCAAATCTTTGGTCATCGGTCCTAATCTAATTTAACTTTTTGATGAAATGACGAAGATTGATGAAGGGAATGCGATGGATATTGTCTATATCGATTTTAAGAAAGCGTTTGATAATGTACGACATAAAAGGCTGGTTAATAACTAGAGTATTGTGTCCAGTTCTGGTCACCAAACTTCAGAAAGGATGTGAGGGTCCTTGGGAGGGTGCAGAGAAGATTTACCAAAATGGTTCCAGGCATGGATGATTTTAGTTACAAGGTTAGGTTGGGAAAGCTGGGGTTATTCTTCTTGAAGCAAAGGAGATTGAGGGGAGATAATAGAGGTGTACAAGATTATGACAGGCTTAGATAAGTTAGAAAGGGACAAACTGTTTCCATTAACAAATGGTACAAGGACTAGGGAACACAGATTGAAGGCTTTGCGCAAGAGATGCAGGGCGAATGTGAGGAAGAACCTCTTTGTGCAGTCAGTGGTAATAACCTGGAACTCGCTGCCCATAAAAGTGGTGGAAGTGGAGACAATCAATAATTTCAAAAGGAAATTAGATGGACTATTGAAGGAAATAAACTTGCGGGGCTATGAGGATCAAACGGGGGAGGGGGACTGATTGGGGTGCTCCATGGAGTGTTGGCATGGGCTCAATGAACAGAATGCCCTCCTTCTGTGCCATAAATGACTCTATGGGCTGGATTTTACAGTGGGCGGGGCGATCCATCCACCAGCCAAAACGTCAGGGTCGATCCCACCTCTGCCAGGCCTGGGGATCCAGACCGGATTTTATGGTCCCCAGGCCCTTAATTGGTCTTGGGCGGGATTTCCACCTCATTGAGGCAGACAGAAACAGAATTAACAGAGAGAAACAGTGTCCTGATGAAGGGTCATCAACCTGAAACATTAACTCTGTTTCCACAGATGCTGCCAGACCTGCTGAGTATTTCTAGCATTTTCAATTTTTATTTCATATTTCCAGCATTTGAAGTGTTTTGCTTTTGTATATGAGCTAGAAAATGAAGTTGGCCCAGAAATTCATTGTGTCATGAAGACACTGGTATTGTACCCACCAGAGTCCTCCAGCACTGACCAGGGATTCATTTGCATGGGTCAGACAGACGAAAGCTGCACTTTGAGTATATCTCCAGCTTTTATCTGCCCATGTGCATCAGATACTCTGGTGCCCACCAATCTGTCGAGGGGAATAAGTGCTGTTCCCAACCTCACCAATGGTCCTATCAACCCCTGAGCAAGGATGCCAATGTAAAGGATATTTTTTAATGCTATAAAATTCCTGTCCAGGGAAACGAGGCACAACACTGGTGGGGGAGGGGGGGAGGAGGTAAGTTTCTCAGTGCGGGAGGAGGGGGGGAATGGAGGCAAATGAATGTCATGGGTGTGGGAGATGGTGGGAAGGGTTATAGTTGAAAGTTTGTACAGTTTGGGGTGAATGGTCAGATTGTGAAGGTAAGTGTTTTTGTGGGGAAAGGGCAAATAATTAATTTAATTGATATTGGGGGGATTGAGGGGGCAAAAGAAATGTATTTATTTTCTTTCATTCAACATTTCTTTAAATATTTAAAGTTACTGGTAACTAACAGCCCTTTAAAAGTGGCATTGATCGGGGCTGGGCTGCCCACCCCAGCTATTTAAATGAGCCGCCACACTTGGTATCGCGGCAGCTCTTTGGCGTGTGGCCCAAATGGGCGGGCCGCCATTGTTTTCACCCACCGCCGATTTCAGCGGCGGGCTTATATAATTCAACCCTGAATGCGTGGGATACTGACTGAGAATCTTGCACCTAGTGTAAATGTACTTCTTGCTGTCACATTTTAAAGTTGTAATTTTTTTGTTCAATTGAATTGACTTGAAGTAAAACTGCAGCAAACAACACCAAGCTACCTAAGATGCTATTAGGGCAGATGACCAAATGTTTTCTCAAAGAGGTAAGTTTTAAGGAGTGTCTTAAAGGAGAAAGAACAGTAGCATGGTGGAGAGGTTTAGGCAGGGAATTTGAGAGCTTAGGGCCTAGGCAGCTGAAGGTAGAACCATCAATGGAGCGATTAAAATCAGGAATACTGAACAAGCCGGAATTAGAGGAGCACAGATATCTTGGAGGGTTGTAGGGCTGGAGGAGTTCAGAGATGGGGGCGGGGGGGGGGGGGTGGTTGGGGGTCATCTCACATGGCCTCACTACTCCCATAGTGTCAATCACAGATAAGGACATCTCTGATCACTTCCTTGTAGAACTGTCCACCCACATCCTGCTTTCCCTCCAAACGCTACCTCCTTCTGTATCTGCCCTTGGAATAAACTCTCCTCCGATTCACTTACAACTGCATTCTCAAAATCCCAGTTGTCTAGCCTTTGGCCCTACATTTACGATGACATTTCTGCAGGTACCAATCTGCTCAACCACACCCTCACCTCCACCATCGATGCCTTAGTCCCCAATAAATCTATTACTCTCTCTCACCATGGCCAGTCCCCGGTATGACCCTCATTTCTGCTCTCTTAAGTCCAAGGGATGCAGACTTAAACAGATTTGGTGGACAACTGGTTTAGCCACTCACCATCAGAACTGGCCAGATCACATAAAGCACTATCGGGTCCTGCTCTCATCTGTGAAAACTGCTCAATATTCCAGGATCATCCTGGAATGCAAAGCTAACTTTCGGCTTCTTTTCTCAACTGCAAACCACCTTCTTAAAACCCTCTTCCTTGTTTCCTCCACCAGCTCCTCTAAAAACAAGTGTGAGGGGCTCATGGATTTCTTTGTCACCAAGATTGAGACTATCCAATCAGCTGCCTCTGCCATTTCCATCTCTTCACCTAGGCCACCGGGCCAAACCTCCTCTAAGGCTCCACTTGCTGTAGCCTTGAATTTGTATCTTTGTCTAAATTCTGTCCTATCTTCCCTCATGCCCTTTGCAGGCTCATCTTGTCCACATGACCCACTTCCGGCTCTTACGACCATATTCCCACTAAACTACCGACCACCCAATTTCCCTTCCTGGCTCCCATGTTAGCTGGCATTGTTAACTCTCACCTCAGATTCTGGCCCTCTCTCCTTAAATCTGCCACCATCACCCCTCTTCTCAAAAAATCAACCCTTGACCCCTTCTTCCTTGCAAACTGCCTCCCCATCTCCAACCTCTCTTTCCTCACCAATGTCCTTGAACATTTTGTGGTCTCCCAAATTCATGCCCATCTTTCCTGGAACTTCTTAGCCAGGATTTTACAGGGCTCCTGACACTGGGCTCTGTGGCGGGGGGGGTGGTGGCCGAAAGATCGCTCCTGCAGCGGCCCACCACAGAGCCTGACATCGGGAGGGCTGGGCCTGATCTTCCCGGCGGCTGCGAGGCTCCGTGGTGGCCACCTGCCACTGGGGTGAAGGGACCCAGATCAAAATATTCAAATTACCATGATGCATACATTTGAATAAAATCGACTCCAATCTTACCTTCGGGCCGCGATCTTCCGAGCGGCAGCCAACACTCGCACCTTTACTTTCCCGTCTGGGAAAAGCAGGCGCCGCACTGGTGGGAAGGGGGGAACTTAGGATTTTTAGTGCGGGAGGGGGGAATGGGGTCAAATTTTCATCATTAGTGTAGGGGATGGTGGGAAGTGGTGACCTCTGCATTTTGTTCAGTTTGAAAGGGGAAGATCAAGGGCTGAATTTTATGAGCCCTCAGGCATCGAGGGTCGTGGCGAGGGGGCCTGGAAAATTCTTCTGGGAGAGGCCCAACACGACCCCCGATGCTGAGAAGGCCCTGCCGCACTTTACCAGTGGCGACGAGGCCTCGATGTGGCCTCTCCCCCACCACCACAACTGCGTGGCCTTCATTTGCCTAATAAAACTTATGCAAATACATGATAATTAACTTACCTGGACCGGACAGCTGATACTCCGGCCGGTGAAATTTTCAGGGCAGGAGTGGGGGAGGGAGGGGGGGGAAGCAGAGAAAAATGTTTCTATTGGATGAGGGGATGGTGGGAAGGGGTTGAAGGGTAAAGGTGACTAAGTTCGGGGAGAGAATGTTCGGCTTGGGAATTAAGTTTTTTTGGTGGGAAAGGCCCAAAAGTAAAATATGTGTCCATTGGGGGTGGGGGGGGGGGGGGGCGTGGTGATAGAGGGGCTTTCAATTTTTATTGAAATCTTTAAAATTAATGTCAAACAAATGTATCTGTAAAAATGTAAATTCGGATGAAGGGCTTGAAGCCCTATAAATGGTGCCAGTGCCTGTGTGTTGGCACCGACGCTGTTGCCGGGGATGGAGCAGCCACCCCCTCTACATCATCGGGAGCGGCCGTTTTGCCCCTTCCATTTAAATGAGCTCCCAGGGGGGCTCAACGGCTGCCACTGCACAAGGCGGACCGCCGACTTCAAAGCGTGCTGACGCGATTTGTGGCAAACTAATAAAATTCAGCCCCAAATGTGGAAGGTAAGTGTTTTGAGGGGAGAGAGGGCAAATAATGAACTTTATTGTTATTGGGTGGTGGGAAAGTGGTGGCAGATTTTTGATCAGAACAGTGGGGGGGGGGGTATAACCTTAAAAATGTAAATTAGCCAGCTGTCCTTTAAAAATGGCGCCAGTGCACAGGCAGCTGACACCATTGCCGGCATTAGAGAGTCCACCCTTCCATGTGATTGGGGTGAGGTGTGGTCTGACAGGCTCATTATCATGGGCCGCTGCGAGGAAGATCGCGGCAGCATGGCAGCGTGCGGCCCGCACATGTGGGCCGCCATCGTTTTCGGCCGCCGCTGCTCCTGGCAGCGGGTGCATAAAATCCAGCCCCAGGTTTGAATACATCCAAGCAGGTTTCTACCCCTCCACTGTACCGAAACACTTCTCATCAAAGTCACAAATGACATCCTATGTCACTGTGACAAAGGCAAATTATCCGTCTTGAGCTGTCTGCAGTCTTTTACATGGTTGACCACACCATCCTTCTTGAACACCTCTCCACCATTGTCCAGCTGGGTGGGACTGCACTCACCTGGTTCCATTCTTTTCTATCTAATCATAGCCAGAGAATCACCATCAATGGCTTCTCCTCTTATTCCTGCACAGTTACCTATGGTGCCCCCAAGGATCCATCCTTGGGCCCCTCCTATTTCTAATCTACACTGCTCCTTGGCAATATCATCCGAAAACAACATCAGTTTTCACATGTACATTGACGACACCCAGCACCTCTCTCAGCTCCTCCACTGTCTCCAAAACGTCACATTGCTTGTCTGACATCTACTGCTAGATGAGGAGAAATTTTTTCCAATTAAATATTGGGAAGACTGAAGCCATTGTCTTCTGTCCCAGCCATAAACTCCACACATCGCCATCAACTTCAGCCTTGTCCCTGACAACTGTCTGAGGCTGAACCAGATTGTTTGCAACCTTGGTGTCATATTTAATACCGAGATGAGCTTCCAACCATGAACCTGTAGACTGCCTATTTCCACCTCCGTAACATCCGTCTCTGCCTCAGTCCTTCTGCTGCTGAAAACATCATCCATTTATGGAATGTATGAATCCAAAGATTCAAGGCTAAAAAAGAGCCAATGATAAACTGCTATGTAGTTATGAAAATCCCCAATCCTGAAAGACCAGTCAGAAGGATGTTTCAAGCATTTTTAAAAATTGAAATTAGTCACATCCGTCATTTGTTCTTAGAAACTGAAATTCCAAGATTTAAAATGTTTAAAATAAGATTCTAAAGAGACTGAAAGCATAGTTTTTTCATGATAACATTATTATAACTGTATCCAGAAAATTATCTTTTGATTATTTTAACATCTTCATTAAATCTTTTTACATCAAGGTGTGTTTGTATGTGTGTGTCCGAATGTAAACAGAGATCCATTTCAAAAATAGTAGACTGTGGTGATTACCTACCTTTTGTTTGTGCTTGTATTAACTTCAGAAAGTGTTTCAAGTTGAGAGTGCTGTGTGTTGCTGTTATCCACAATGGCCCCTTTTAAAAATTCTCTCACCCAATCCTGGACCATTGCCCAACATCATGACTTGGAGCCTGATCGCAGGACCTGGGTGTTTTGTTGCAGAGCACCACACTTCTGTGGTGCAGTCTGAATGCCTTCACGGCTGACTCACCGACTGTCCGTGTCTTCTTTGGCTACGGAGCAGCTCTGGAGCTCACCGCCGTACCCTGATGAAGTCTGCTGTTCTCTTGGCCCAACTTCAAAATGCAAGTTGATCTCAATACTTTCTGGTCATTTTAACCGCTGCCACCATATTGTGTGTTATTGTAGTAGCAGTAGTAGCATAGTTAGGACATTTTTAATAAAGCCTCAGACTCTGGATAAGGTTGAGTAATAACTCTTTTGTTATTTACGCATCTCTATTTACATGCCCCTCAAGCCTCTCTAGCTAGCATCTTTCGGGCTGCTACTCTCTTCTTCCAAGCCCATTATCATGTCAGATTCTTATGTTACAGAGGGTTCCAGACAGAAAGGCAGAGCAGGGAGAGAATGATTTCCCTCATACTTATTTTCTCTCAGCATTAAAAAAGAATGAATAACATTTATAAAGCTCATGCAAACAGAAAGGCTCTAATTAAGATCACCAGTGCTTTATTGACAGAAAAAGCAACAATTTTGAGCCTAAAAATGGGCCCCACAAGTTAGTCAGGAGGACTGCCAAATTAAACACAGGCCACCCATGACTAAATTGCTCTGATTTGCATCCATTTTACACCTGAGAAACAGGCCCAATGTATACCAATTTCTACCTTATTGTCAATAGCAGTTTCTTTTGAATGAAATTTTATTACTTCATTCATCATGGCATTGAAGTATAATGATTTGTTTCAATGTTACCGAAACTATAATGTTGTCAACATAAAGACAAAAGATTGGTCAATAATCTTTTTCTAAACTAAGAGGGTGCCTCTTTAAATACTTGTGCTAATGTGAGTTGCAGGACAGTGCTGTATTATACCAGAAAGGATTGTGTAGGAGAAAACTAATTATAATTTTCTAAATTGAAAGAGTAGTCAAAAAACTACCCAAATATCTCTGAAAGAAAAGGCTTCTCAAGTAAACTTTTTTTTATTTCACTCATGTTTTCTTTAAGATCTTGCAATGTGACAACATGTGTCAGTGTCAGCCTCGGGCTCTGCTGGCAACACCTTGAGAACTATGTGGAGGTACAGAAAACAAACAGCGCGGGATAAGATTTCAGTGATAAAATACCAGTGTCAGGAGCATCTCCTGGGATCCATAATCTGGAACTGTCATGTGATAAGGCTTGTCTGTCTTTCCGACATGGACATGTCATTTTTCTCTGTGGGATTTGCAGGGGATGCAGGGTGGGGGTGGGGTGGGGTTGTTGAGAAACAAAAATCATTTTGATTATTAAGCTTACTATGGGCCATGAGGCTTGCAGTGTGACAGTATAAAAATCATGTGCCTGCTTGTCACACCAATCAGAATGAAATTTACAGAACCTTAACATTGAAAACTATCTCCATTGAGCCCTCATGGCCTCAATACATTCAGAAGCTTGTAAGATCTACTCAGTATTGTAAAAAAAAACTTCATTCAGGTGGGAAGTGGTTCCTGAAGACAACATTTTCTGCCAGACTTTTACAAAACCTAGGGCCTTCTTTCAATTCAGCCTTGAGATAAGTAATTCCTAAGTGTCTTAAGGGACAACTCCACTCTGGTTTTGATTGTGCATTAGCTGAAAATACAGTTGTCAGTTTAGAAATATGTGTGTTTTATGTACACCCAGACTGTTTTCTTCCTCATCGACGCCCCTGTTGTTGTCTCGGACATATTATTATATTTTTTTTAATTTACCATTCTGTTTTGCAACTTCACTCTCATAATTGAAGGAAAGAGCAGTTTAATAGTAGAAGTCAGTTTCTATTATCATTCAAGTCCGAATGCAGCTGCCAGTCTAAATGCTTTGCATCAACTTTTACTTAAGCATGGGATGGGAACACATTTGGACCACATCCAAAAATATTATACGAGGCTCTTTTGATTTCACATAAGTTTTTGAACTGGAGCCCAACTTAGATGAGGATAAAGGATATCACCTCTTCAGAGATGGGTGTGGATTAATGAATCTTTCATGTCAATACAAATCATAATTTAATAGCATGTGTATACTTAGCAGTAAAAGTCTAGACTAGGCATGTGAAAATGTTCCATGATCATAACAATATCAATAAAAGCAATTAAACTTTGTAACAAAACATTTTACATCTTAAATTGAATTCTTGTGGAGTAACCACAAAACAATCACTTATTCCTAAAATAGGAATACTGCTTGTTGTTCACCTCACTGACAGCTGCCCACAAAGTTTTTGCAGGTTCAGAGCACAGATGTGCTCTAATCTGGTATCTGTTTCAGTGTTGTACCGTCTACAGAGAGGAAGTATGGGGCAGGAAATATAAAGTAGATTTAAATAATGTACAGAAAGCAAAATAAAGATTGGGAAGAACATATGGGATTAAGGGTGAGAGATAAGAGAGAGACAGAAAAAGTAAGCCAAAAAAGTATTTTTTTAAAATCTCCAACACTAATTTTCTTCTGAAGGAATGAGACTCCACACTTGTAAAATTTAATTTACAGGACCATAGAGGTTGTTCAGTGGTAATTATAACCTTTCAGGCCATTAAGAACTCACTTGCTCCTAAATGCACCAGCCCTAACATTTCAGTTGTTAATAGTGCAGAACCAAGGGGTGGCAAATACAGCAAGCTCACACCGCTACATTCATTTCATTGCCAAGTCTATCGGCGAAGGCTACAATAGTGCACCCTGTTGAAGAAAGAGCAGGTATCTCTTACAGCATCTTCCAAATTTGTAAGTTTAATTGCACATGTCTGGCCACCAGGAGTTACCTTGTGATAACGATGATTGCTGTTAACTTCACTGTGATTCTTATTAAAAATACAGCCCAATGCTATAATGCCCTTTCTTGTTGGCATTGGTGGAGGTAGAATACCTAAAATTGAAATTTTACCACCAATCTGACAAATACAATCTAAAAATTACTATACTCATAAAATGCATATTCTGTATCACATGAGTTAGAACTAATACTGAATGCCCTAAAATTCCAAATATTTGTTACAGGACACCAATTTGCATTTTAAAAAGGGGTTTACAAACAGGCCTGAAGCAGACAGGCACTTGAACTGAGGTGAGAGTGACTATCCTTGATATCAAGGCAGCATTTGACTGTGTGGCATCAAGGAGCCCTAGTAAAATTGAAGACAATGGGAATCGGGGTAAGTCTCCATGAAATAGAGTCATACTAAACACAAAGTGGTTGTTACAGGCCTTCTCAGCCCCAGTTCATCTCTGCAGGAGCTTGTCAAGGTAGTGGGGGATGGTAGCATAGGGGTATTGTTACTAGAATAGTAATCCAGAGGTCCTGACTAATGCTCAAAGAAGTGAGTTCAAATCCCATCATGGCAGCTGGAAAAATTTAAATTCAATCAATTACTAAGAAACCAAGAACAAAAATCTAGTCTCATTAATAATGATATGAAACAACTGAATTGTTGTAAAAAAAAACATATGGTTTACCAATATTCTTCAGGGAAGGAAATCTGCCATCCTTACCTGGTCTGGCCTACATGTGACCCCAGACCCACACCAATGTGATTTAACTCTTAACTGCCCTCTGAAATGGCCTAGCAAATCACTCAGTTGTGGGCACCACCACCTGCTCAGGGGCAATTAGGGATGGACAATAAATGTTGGCTTTGCCAATGATACTCACATCTCAAGAACAAATTAAAAAAAGTATCCTAGGCCCAACCATCTTCAGCTGCTTCATCAATGACCTTCCCTCCATCATAAGGTCAGAAGTAGGAATGTTCGCCAATGAGCACACAGCATTCAGTACCATTTGCAACTGCTCAGATACTGAAGCAGTCTGCTGCATGCAGCAAGACCTGGACAACATTCAGGCTTTGGCTGCTAAGTGGCAAGTAGCATTCGTGTCAGGCAATGACTATCAAGAGAGACTAACCATTTCCCCATGATGTTCAATGGCATTACTATTGCTGAATCCCCTGCCATCAACAACCTGGCAAAAGTTTAACTAGACCAGCCATATAAATACTGTGGTTATGAGAGCAGGTCAGAGGCTGGGAATTCTGCGGCGAGTGACTGATCTCCTGACTCCCCAGAGCCTGTCCACCATCTACAAGGCACAATCAGGGGTGTAATGGAATACTCTCCACTTGCCTAGATGAGTGCAGCTCCAACGACACTCAAGAAGCTCAACACCATCCAAGATAAAGCAGCCCACTTGATTGGCACCACAGGCACAACCTTAAGCATTCACTCCTTCTACCACTAGTGCAGTGGCAACAGTCTAGATAATGCACTGTATCACCTCGTCAAGGCTCCTTTGATTGACCTTTCAAACCCGCGGCCTCTATGACCTAGAAGGACAAGGGCAGCAGATGCATGAGAACATCACCACCAGCAAGTTCCCCTCCAAGCCACACATCAACCTTATTTGGAACTATGTTGCCATTCCTTCAGTGTCGCTGGGTCCAAATCCTGGAACTTCCATCCGAACAGCACTGTGGGAGTATCTACACCACATGGACTGCAACAGTTCAAGAATGCAGCTCACTACCACCTTCTCAAGGGCAATTAGGGATGGGAAATATCGCTGGCCTTGCCAACGATGCTCACGTCCTATGAATGCATTAAAAAGAGGTTGATTCCTGTTAAAGTGGCAGCAGGCATTAGATATTGATACAGAAGACGTTTTGAATTTACTGCTGAAAAACTTTATTCAACATTTATTGGAGGCTCCTATGCACATTTCGAGGTTGTCCTTACTAACAGCAATCAAGTCATTACAGTTTTGCATATATGTTTATATGTAGTTTGTACTTACAGTTTTTGCTGATTTTTATTCTTCATATTACCATTTAATAGTAAATAAAGGTATCAATTACTTTCAACTGTAAAATCTTGTCTGTGTGATAATATCAGTTGTTTTGAGGAGATGTTGATACCATAGTAGAATAAAATGCTAAATCTGGTAAGCAGATTATTGCACGTCAGATAACAGTATCGAAAAAGTATAGTTCCCCATTCACTGGGGACAAAGTCAGGTTATGAGAATCGTGATCGGACCATTGAGAAAGAAGATGGTTCCATTAAAAACTCAAAATTGTAACACTCAATAAATGTTTCAATATACCTTATGTGACTATAGTCAGCAGTGTACCATTACTGGCTTAGCTTTGACAAATATAGTGGTGCATGATATGTTAGAAGCAGGTATTTTGAAGGTTCAATAAAAAATTCAACATTTGAGGGGTTAATATACTTACATTCTGACTTCTTTCAAAATAGCCAAAGTTGACACAAAGGCTTTGACTATTCATGTAACTTAAGCAGCCCTTTAATATTACATCTCCACCAATTATGCTGCCCCAGTACACTAATTTTAACGTCAGGACTCAGATTAAGTTTTTGTACTAAGAACAATAGAATACATTGAGAACCAGAAGATATGAACACCAAATGAAAGGTTAAGGGATCACTTTACCCATTCAGAAGCCAGCTACTTGGCACAATCCTAGTATAATAGTTCCAAAAGAAAACACGGCTGCCAACGGGTGGATAGCTAGACAGGGAACAGATGATGAGTCGACTCATCTATTTTCCATGTGGAATGATGCCATGGAATGGATATTACCAGACATGATATTATAAAACAAAGTATGTGTCAACCTTACTCAGGAATACAGTGAACTGCTGTTTATTAAGTGTGTGGTAACTTGACTACAGCAATTAAACAGTGATTTCAGATTGTACTAGTCATAAAGGTCCTTGTAGCTTGTGGTATGTGTTTTTGGCTTTTAAGATGTGAATGATAGGACCAGTGAAATAATGCCAACTTCGATCCCATGCTGGGAGACTTGTCAATCAGGAAAGACTACTTTTGTCACTCATTTTACAATAACAAAAACAAACTTACATTTATATAAGAGCAAATTATTGCAGATGCTGGAAATCTGAAATAAAAAGAGAAAGTGCCGGAAATACTCAGTAGGTCTGGCAGCATCTGTGGTGAGAGAAACAGAGTTAACCTTTTAGATCACAGACCTGAAACGTTAACTTTGTTTCTCTCTCCACAGATGCTGCCAGACCTGCTGAGCATTTCCAGCATTTTCTCTTTTTATTACATTTATATAGTATTCCTTCTGTAAAAGAAATGTCATAGAGTGCTTAACAAGGTAGGAAAAAGGAATACATTTAGGAGAGGAAGGGGATGTATAAATGGAATGGTTCTAAAGGGGGAGGTTTTAGCAGGCAGAAAAGGACACAGAGAGGCAATGTGGTTGGGGAAAGAATTCCACAGGGCAGGGGGTAATCGCTGAATGATCTGTCTCTGTTTACTTAACTAACACCCTGCCATTCAGACACTGTGGGGTATAAGTATACAATTATACTGTTTATACTGTGCGTTATTGATAGGAAATAGATATTCACTGCTTCAAAGTGCTGTAGTTGGTGATTTGACCTTGATAATCTAAAAAGCAGTGTGTGAACTTTTTTTGTAACTCTGGATCAATTCTAGGAATTTTGAATGTTGGTGTTGCCAATGATCTGATTTTCAGCTCGAGTGCAAGTCTCATTGTATTTCCCACAATGTACCACACTTACTTTTAAGGAAAATTGACCAGCTCTAAACAGAAATCCATCCATCTGCCTTAAACTAACTAGTCTACTAACACTGTCAGGAACACAGACAAGTATTCCATCATTAGCTCACCAGGAATCAGCTTCCCCCTCCCCCATCAGACACTCTACCAGGGAGAATGGCTAAGTACTCCATCATTAGCTTCTAACAGAATATAAGTCCTGAACTCCAAGTAAATCTCACAAGAAAATGAGCAAATACTTACCACTAGATTGCCAGGGATCTGATATTTTGTTCTCGACTGCTAGTATTTTATCTTTGAACATTTGTAGAAGCACCTATCTTTTGATGTTGTTGCCCAATCACAGATTACAGCCACATTGGTAGCAGGAATCCAAATGGCAACACCTACATTTATACTTTAATGTAGAAAAGCATCCCAAGGTGCACATAACCGGACATATATAGACACCAAGTCAAAGAAGGAGATATTAAGAGGGTGCGAAAAGCTTGGTCAAAGTGATGACTTTTCAGGAGGGTCTTAAAGAATGAGATGGAGGCAGAGAGGTGGAGAGATTTAGGGAGGAAATTCCAGAGCATAGGTATGAGACGACTGAAGGCAAAGCTGCCAAATGTAGGGTCGAAGAGAGTGGGCATGAACAAAAGGCCTGAATTTTGAGGGTGTTGTAGGGTTGGAGGAGGTTATAGAGTTAGGGAGGGGTACAGTTGTGAGAGGAGTTAAATAAAAGGACGAACATTTTAAATTGGAACTGTTAGGGAACTGGAAGCCAAGGTAGGTTGACAAAGACAGGAGTGATGAGTGTGTGGTACAAATTGAGATACAGGCAGTAGTTTCGAATGAACTGAAGTTTATGGAGGATGGTGTCAGATTCAGTTATGGAAGAATTAACTGATGGCTTTAGGGTTTGAACTTGGTGTAGTGTGTGTTCCCGGTTAACCCTTTTTCTTTCATTTTTAGTAAATACCTAAAAAGTTTTTCATTAGATGTTTCTTTTCTATTATCATTCACTAATTGCTTTTCAATGAAAAGCAAGGACAACATCACCTGGCCCAACTGGAAAGGTTGTTCGTACTTTTTAAGAGATTCTCTGTTTCTTATATATTTTCCACTTCCTCTCCCAGTGGCACTGATTGAAGTCGGGTAATGGTTCAGTGAATGTGAACAGCCCTCTAGCATCTCACCAGAGTGGTCATCTTTCACATGTGAGCTTAGACAGTGAGGGCTTGATTTTTAGGCCCCGTTGGGGCCGGGATTGGAGGGAGGTGGGCACTAAAAATAACGCTGCCGGCTGGCATGCCAGTTTCCCAGCTCCGTCCCACTCCCGGGCCATTTTTGTGGAGGCAGGATTAGTACGGGGGTGTGGCGGCAGGTCTACCTGTCGCATGTGGCAGGTAGCCAATTAAAGTAATTAAGGGCCACTTAAGACCAATTAAAGGAGACTGACTAGGATTTTCCAGTTGGCCTCCAGGTTCCCACAGGTGGTGGGGGCCAGTTTAGCTGCCTGGAGGTAGCCCTCCAGTAGCAGACCAGGGGGGCCAGTGCTCTAGGCAGGCCTAGAGGCCCTCCCTGGGTGCTTCAGCAGCCACAGACCACCCTATAGAGGGGTTCCACCACCCAACACTCCCCAATAGCAATGGACTGGCTGCAAAAGCCATTTTTTAGTTTAAATTTAAAAACGTTGGAGAGAGGGGACTTCCATTTTGATGCGCCCTCTCCCTTAATTACCTTCCATTGCAGCCTGCTGCTCTTTTCAAGCTGGAAGTCCTCTGATTGGCCGCCCAACATCCTTAATTGGATGGCAAGCCCGCCCTCTGGCCATTAATTGGCTTCTCTGGGGAAAATCACAACGAGTGACTGTATCCCGGGCTTCTGACCCACATTTCAACCTGACGGCGGGGTTCAAATGTCCGCAGGGAAAATCCTGCCCTGAGTGTCAGCTGGCTGTTTGACTGTGGTGAGCATCACAAGCTGACCTCACCCAGTTGCCATACTTGGACACTTTGCAGTGGGGGCATTTTATAATGAATAAGAACGTGGCAGCCCAACTGCTGGCTTAGGTCACCTAACTCAGCCCAAACCAACAGTCAATCTGGGTATTTGTTCTGTACGACTTCCTGTTATATTGAGTGATGCCTTCACCCATAGGCCATTGAGGAAGCCCTACCATAAATATGATTACAGATTCAGGGCACTTTATTTAAATTTTACTCACTGATTGGGTAATTAAGCAAATGATCCAACACATTTTTTCCCATTTTAAATATTGCTTGCTTTCTGACGTGTCACACAAGAATTGATTTATTCTGCCATGGGAAATGGAAGCAACTATTCATTTATAACAGTAACTATCTTAGTGCCTTAAAATGATTGGCCATCTAAACGTCTACCGTTTGAAGATTAGCAGCTCAGCCAATCATCCGACTGCACTATTTGAAGTTTTTCTCTTTACTGCAGCCCAAATGAAAATGGTGGCTCATCATATCAGAACAAATAATGCAGAAACTGTTCAGTACAATTCAATAAGAATTTATTTTTGTTCTGCTGCCATTCTGTGGTATATAAAGTTAAGCTGTTAGTTCTTAGGTAATGGCAGTAAAGTTTGTTAAACCTCTGTAAACATTATCCATCAATGCATGCATGTGAAATGTGGACCCCTGTTGGGAGCTTATGGTGCTAAGAGTCGTGAAGTAATGAAATGCTAATCAATCACAGCTGGTCGATTTAAAAGCAAAATGTTTCCTCCTTTTGCCTTAAAGCTGCATATCTTAACAAAGCTAAGTATTGCCAGAGAAAAAAAACACAATGCAATTCCAACTTGTTTAATTTTAAACTTTAATAAGCTCTCGTGTTGAGCTTATAAACTGAGGTGTTTACTTTGCATTTGCATTGGGACTGACAGGATAGCAATCTTTTATGGCAGTATTATGATGTATTATATGGGGCATAACGATAATACAGTGAGGATAATAGGCCACATTTATTTATAGGTCCATAGACTATTTTAGCAATCAAAGCTAGAGTATCCCAATAAAAAGTGACACTTTCTTTGCCTCTTTCCATATTATTATAATGAATTTAAAATAACAATCATGCTGTGCTATACATTAACTCAAGTTTACAATCTGGCAGTGTAAACTGGCGACATTACTGCTACATTGCTATATAAAAGAAAGAGCTAATTGGCTGGAAATACTTTCTTCAAATTCACGTTCAGTTTGTCTCTTTGATATATTTATTTTAATTACCTGGATGGTTGACCAAAAAAACAAAGGTCAGCAAGAGGTCCAGTAATCTGCTTATCATGTACACAAGCGTGCATACTCCCACTCTATCCCTCTGCCAATCACAAGACACATGAGGCTGAATTTCTGTGTCCTCCCGAAGGCAGGAATAGAGGCGGGGGGCGTTCCAAAAATACAGGGATGAGCGACATGTCAATTTCAAGGCGCTGATCCTGGCAGCTGCAATAATCACCAGGTTGAGGGAAAGGAGGGACAGGAATCCTGCTCTCCTCCCTAATGAGACCACTTAAACTTGTTAAGAAGCTTGTTTAGAGCTTGTTGAAGGCAAAGGGTGCATATTTAAAGGGGTGCACGGGTTCAGAAGCTGTCAGTTCTGAACAGCTGAGGGGAGGCAGGTACTCAGTGGGGATACAGTCATGGCTGCCCCAGGGTATCATCCAGCCCCAGAAGAGGATCAGAAGGGCAAAATGGACACCTGGTAAGAGGATGCCCTTGGTGCTACACAGGTGGCAAGGAAAGTGGGCACTCAGCACCCGAACTTTGATCGAGGTTGGCACCTCAGGCATCGCAGGGCAGAAGAACAGGAGGCAAGGGTGCCAAGGACAATTGGGCATCCAGCTGCCCAGAAAGAAGGCTCCAGCTGGCAGATTTTGGGCCAAATGATGATGAGGGGCAACATGCTTCATAGGAAGGGCAGAACCCCAGGCATCAGGAGGGCACGGGAGCTGAAAGAAGACAACAGAGGCCAAACCCTCAACACAGGATCGACTGCTGAAGGTGGAGCTACTTGGAGATGACCGAGAACCAGTGCTGCAGGAGTCTTCAACTCTCAATGCAGATAGTCACAGACATCTGTGTCCTTGTCGCCGAAGACCTCGCTCCTCGCCGCACTGGTCGACATGTCCTGCCAATGGCCATCAAAGTTACTGTGGACTTGCACTTCTTCACTTCTGGCTCCTTCCAAGGATCAGCTTAGTGGTATCTCAAAACTGGCTGCACACCACTGCGTCTCATTGGTCACTGATACCCTGTTGGCCAGAGCTGGACAGCACAATCATTTAATAAAAAACGGGCCTCGCAGGGACTGAGGGCATTGGGTTTCTCCTCCATCGCTGGATTCTCCCAGGTGCAGAGCAACATCGATTGCACTCATGTGGCCATCAAGGCACCAGGTGATCGGCCAGTGAGATCCATCAACAGGAAGGGCTTTCTCTCCATCAACGTCCAACCGCGACCACAACAAGAGCTTCCTCCATGTGTGCGCTCACTTTACTGGCAGCTGCCACGACTCCTTCATCCTCCACTAGTCCAGGCTGCCTCTGATCTTCACTTCAACCACCAGGGCTGGATCTTCTTTATCCTCCACCGCTCATGGTGGCGGGCGAAAAAAATGGAAGGCCACATGCTGCCATGCCACCGCGATCTTCCTCGCAGCAGCCAGGATAATGAGCTGGTTGGTCCACCTGCCCCACCCCCCAATCATATGAAGGGGGCGGGCTCTTCAATGCCAGCAATGGCGTCAGCTGCCTGTGCACAGTTGCTGCCGCCATTTTTAAAGGGCTTCCAGCCCTGCCGGGTCATTTTAAATTTTTAAAGCTATCCCCCCACAATGTACCGCTGATAAATCTATCACCCCTTCCCCCCCCCCCCACAATAACAATTACATTCAACATTTGCCCTCTCGTCCCCCCCCCCTCCCCCCCCCCCAAACACATACTTTCAACACTTGACCTTCTCCCCCTCACAAACCAATAAAAGTTCAGAGGTCTCCCCATCCCACCCTCCCCTACACTGGTAATTTGCAATAGAGCCCGCCCCCCCTCCCCCATCCCTCCCCCCACCCCACCACTGCACTAAAAATCATACATTCCTCCGTTACCCACCACGGGGCGCTAGCTTTCCCTGGACAGAAAAGTGAAGGCATGTGAGTGTCGGCCGCCATTCAGAATGTATTCATTTCATCAATTTAAATATGTTAATGCGGGTCCCGTCGCCCAGTGGCGGGGGCTGTCACGGAGCCTTGCCGCTGCCAAGAAGATCGGGCCCGGCAATCACGGTGTCGGGCTTCGTGGCAGGTCACTGCCGGAACGATCCTCCCACCCTCCCCCGCAATGGAACCCGACGCCAAGGAGCTCAGTAAAATCCTGGCCGCAAAGGGTGTGGATAGATCCTAGGGACAAGGGAAATCCCTTGAAGAGATGGCTACTCACCCTCTACGGGACACCAAGACAGAGCACAGAGGCAATACAACCAATGCCATCTGCTCAACAGGGCAACTATTAAGCAGGCAATTGGGCTTCAGAAGACTCGATTCTGGTGCCTGGACCAGTCGGATGGTGTCGTCCAATACCCTCCTGCTAGAATTTTGGTCATTGTGGTGGTCTGCTCTGCTCTCCAGAACATGGCCCTCCAGAGAGGTATGGACCTTGAGGATGGTGAGGCCCTGAGAGGAGACAGCACATCAGGAGTGGACCAGGAGCCAGAGGTAAGAGAGAAGGAGGAATTGGAGGCGGAGGGAGATGACACTGAATAAGAGGTGCCCCTGCTGCATGACAAAGTCACCTCCTCCTACACCCTCAAGGAAGAGAATCTCCCTCCTCTCCCTCACGTCCTCCAGCATTAGATCCAGATTGTCATTGATGAAGCGAGTGTCTGCCCTGCCCCAGGTGCCAGGCCTCAAGCTCCCTGTGACATCTCATTTCCCTCTGGTGAAGTGGAAGGTTCTGGCACAAAACTGCAGATTTCTCCCTCACGACAACCAGTAGCCTCAGTGATGGCTGCCATGGGCTGTCTTAATGATCCCCGCACTTCATCTGACCCGCTCCATTCCCACTCCCACTGACTCTAAGTGAATAGGAAATCTGTCTCCATATCAATTAAGGCCTCACTCCCATGAAAATCTGAACTTTGATCAGTTTCCCACCTGAGGTGGGCTTCTGACCCAAAAGCAGACCTGGATCTTATTTCCCACCTCCGTGGCGAGAATTCAGCCCCTGAAGATTTCTACAGTAAGTGGACCAACTCACTATTTAATCTGTTCATCTCTAGTGTATAGTAATCAGTTAAAAATATGATCAAGCTAAAAGGGATGTAAGTACACATTATAAATCACCATTAGAAAGTAGTAAAGAGCATTATAACGTAAAGTTCAAATATGATTCTGCTCTTTGACAGATGCATAATGAACACAGTGAGATAGAGATTAATTCCGTGTGATAGTTTAAAATGGGTGATAACAGTTCAGGAGCCCATAATATGCTTCTCTTGATTTTTATTTCCATTCAACTCAATGTGGTGCTGATTCACTATCACCTATTTCACACACATCGGACAAAGTCAACATCTACCCCAACCAGTTTGTTTTTATCACTGTGGTGAGATAACATTACGGTCCTCACATGGGGAGTTTCTGACTCCTGCATTGATAGAACTTGACTCAAGCCCATGGTCCCTCACATAGGGAGTCCCTGACTTCATCAATGCCGGCAGTCTGAGGCACCATACAGAGGTGACTTTCTGCATGGTGGCTTTCCACTGCGATACAGAAAGAAGGAACAGTGTGTCACCCCAAGTCATTTAATCAACCAACTCAAGATCAGCATGACAGAGGGATGGAGCAGGTTACCCAGTTGCCTTTTTAGTGGGGAGTAGTATGTGGTGGAGGACAACCTTAAAGAAGAGGAATAAAAACAAGAAATGCTGGAACCACTCAGCAGGTCTGGCAGCATCTGTGGAAAGAGAAGCAGAGTTAACGTTTCTTGCTAGTTCCGAAGAAGCTGGGTTTGTTCACCTGAGAACAAAGGAGACTGAGGGGAGATTTAATAGCAGTGTACAGGATTATGACAGGTTTAGATAAGTTAGACAAGGAAAAACTGTTCCTATTAACAAATGGTACAAGGACCAGGGGACACAGATTGAAAGCAGAGATGATCAATGACTTCAAGAGGAAGTTGGATGGCCACCCGAGAGAAATAGACTTGCAGGGCTATGGGGATCGAGCTGGGGAGTGGGACTGATTGCAGAGCTCCGTGGAGAGCTGGCATGGACTCGATGGGCTGAATGGCCTCCTTCTGTGCTGTAAATAACTATGCGATAATTTAAAAATTGGGGCTTTGACTTGCTCCATTTAATTTTGCAATATGCTGCTTTTCTGATACTGTTTTTTTTTTATCAGGAATTCTCCATCCAACTGGTACTAGTTAATTTAAGCATTGGTACAATGTTACAACTTACTCTTAAATCAATTTCTCATGGTTTAGTGGAGTAACCTGTGCAACACAGGTTGAAAAAGGAAAGCAAGTTTTATTGAAATGAATAATAAAAAGTCAGAAATGACAAAAGGCTCATCCCTCTAGTGCAATAACTCTCCCATCATGATATTTGATTGCATTTTGAATAACTCCAATCATAGACTGTTACAGCACAAAAACAGGTCATTCACCCTATCAAGTCTATGCTGGTGTTTTCCTCCAGATGAACCATTTAATCTAACCCCACTCTCTGGTATACCCCTGCATCCCTTATCTTCCAATATTTAGCATGAAGGAGCGTTTATTTCAAAGATAAACATACCTCAAAATGATTACATTTTCAACAAAATTGAGTAATAGGCACTTCATAGATCGGGCTATATGCTCTTCAACAGATCAGAAATACTGCTTTTAAAAAATAATTCTTGACAGCATTTGGTTCTTTCTGCCACATATTAAAACTACTGTGCTCTGTTAGTGCTCTGCAAATTAGATGTAGGCAGGGCTAGAAGTGGCATGGAATGCTGCATGTGTGACCATTTTATGTTTCAGAATGGCTTCCATTGGATTTCTGATAGTTGACAAAATAACAACTTATGAGAGGCACACTGTGGTCAGAGCAAGAAGGGAGCAGGTTTGACCCACAAGCAGTGCTGATTTAGCTGATATTAACCAGGGAGGCTTTGCGGTTATTTATATAGGCCTCAGTACTCCTTTGTTAAAGATATTGGCCATGGTTCCCTCTCCTGATAGCCATGCAGAGACCTGCTACTAAAGGTGGATGTTGCGTATGGACAGGATCACAGCCAGCTGTAAAGCCGCTGATGTAAAATAGCCTATTGACCTTCGGGCCCTCAAATTTCGGGCCTGGATCTATCAAGAAAATTACAACCACCAGGGAAGTGGTACTGAACAAATTGTTGGAGGTGTGGGCTGACAAGTCCCTGGGTCCTGATGGACTTCATCCTAGGGTATTAAAAGAAGTGGCTAGTGAGATAATTGGTGCGTTGGTTTTAATTTTCCAAAATATCCTAAATTCGGGGAAGGTTCTGTTAGATTGGAAAATAGTGAATGTAACTCCTTTATTCAAAAAGGGAGGGAGACAGAAAGCAGGAAACTAAAGGCCAGTTAGTCTTAGGGAAAATGTTAGAAGCTATTATTAAAGACGTTATAGAAGGGCATTTAGAAAAGTTCAAGGTAATCAGGCAGAGTCAACATGGTTTTGTGAAAGGGAAATCATGTTTAACCAAATTATTGGAATTCTTTGAGGGAGTTACATATGCTGTGGATAAAGGGGAACCAGTGGATGTATTGTACTTAGATTTCCAGAAGGCATTTGATAAGGTGCCATATCAAAGGTCATTGCAGAAAATAAAAGCTCATGGTGTAGGGGATAACATATTGGCATGGATAGAAGATTGGCTAGCTAACAGGAAACAGAGAGTAGGCATTTTCTGATTGGCGAGATGTGCCACAGGGATCTGTGCTGGAGCATCAACTTTTTACAAATTATATAAATGACTTAGATGAAGGGACCGAAGGTATGGTTGCTAAATTTGATGATGGTACAAAGATAGGTAAGAAAGTAACTTGTGAAGAGGACCTAAGGGGGCTGCAAAGGGATATAAATAGGTTAAGTGAGTAGGCAAAGACCTGGCAAATGGAATATAATGTGGGAAAGTGGGAAATTGTCCACTTTGGCAAGAAGAATAAAAAAAGAAGCATAGTATCTAAACGGTGAGAGATTGCAGAGCTCTGAGATGCAGAGGGATCTGGGTGTCCTAGTTCATGAATCACAAAAGATTAATATGCAGGTACAGCACGTAATTAGGAAAACTAATAGAATGTTATCGTTTATTGCAAAGGGAATTGAATACAAAAGTAGGGAGGTTATGCTTCAGCTATACAGGACATTGGTGAGACCACATCTGGAGTATTGTGTACAGCACTAGTCTCCTTATTTAAGGAAGGGTGTAAATGCATTGGAGGCAGTACAGAGAAGGTTTAGTAGACTAATACCTGGAATGGGCAGGCAATCTTACGAGGAAAGATTGGACAGGCTAGGCTTGTACCCACTGGAATTTACAAGAGTAAGAGACGACTTGGTTGAAACATATAAGATCCTGAGGGGTCTTGACAGGGTAGATGTGGAAAGGATGTTTCCCCTTGTGGGAGAATCCAGAACTAGGGGGTCACTGTTTAAAAATAAGAGGTCGTCCATTTAAGACAGAGATGAGGAGAAATTTTTTCTCTCAGAGGGTCATGAGTCTTTGGAATTCTCTTCCTCAAAAGCAGGTGGAAGCAGAGTCTTTGAATATTTTTAAGGCAGAGGTAGATTCTTGATAAGCAAGGGGGTGGAAGGTTATCAGGGTAGATGGAAATGTGGAGTAATCAGTTCAGCCATCAATTTATTGAATGGCGGAGCAGGCTCAAAGGGCCAAATGGACTACTCCTGCTCCTAATTCGTATGTTCGTATGTTAGTATGTGATTTCTGCCCCATTTGCCCAATATTGAAAATCTATATTGGGGAGTGGGAGGGGAATGGGAGAGTGAATCAGTCGAGTGAACCTTCTCTGAACTGCTTCCAATGCAATTACATCCTTTCTTAAATAAGGAGACCAAAACTGTACACAATATTCTAGATGTGGTCTCACCAATGCCCTGTAAAACTATAGCAAAACATCTCTACTTTTATATTCTATTCCCCTTGCAATAAACAACAACATTGCATTTGCCTTCTTAATCACTTGCTGAACCTGCATACTAACTTTTTGTATTTTGTGTACTAGGACACCCAGATCCCTCTGCATCTCAGAGTTCTGCAATCACTCTCCATTTAAATATTATGTTGCTTTTCTATTTTTCCAGCCAAAGTGGACAAGTTCACACTTTCCCACATTAAACTCCGTCTGCCAACTCTTTGCCCACTCACTTAACCTATCTATATCCCTTTGCAGACTCTTTATGTCCTCTTCACAACTTACTCTTTGTGTCATCAGCAGTTGATTCCTTGCTAGGATAATTTCTCAGGTGCCCTCCATTACTTTGTCTAAGCATCCTTTCATTCTTAATCTGTAAGCCTAAATAGCAAGAGCAAAAAAATTGTGGACTCCTTAAATGAGTTGGAATGAGATGGGGCAGAACTTCTATCCTTTGCTTCATTACCTCGTCCCAAAACTTTTGAGTCTTCTATCCATCTCCTCTACATACTGGCAGCAGTTTGAAGGTATATTTGGGAAGGGCATTTGCAAGCTACCCCAGGAATTCCCTCCCTACTCTCACCCCTTGTAGTCTCAGCAGATCACATGCCCATTGAGATAGGATTGGCTTTTGTTCTGGGCCTAGTGAAGATCAAGTGGAAAACAAATATATTTTTTAACATAAATCTGTAGCCCAATAAGGTTCTAGGCTTTCCCCCCAAACCCCTACCCCCGTTCCCTCCAATCCCCACCCCTGAACATCTGGGTGTCACCCTGATTTTCCTCCAGTGCAGTGGGAAAAGTGTTTCTGCTGTGTGCATGCCACCTGACCCAAATATTGAATCATTTTGATAACAGCCCCCCCCCCCCACCATCCCTCCAACCGGCCACCCAGGTTTGGGATGAGGTAATAAAGCACTCGAGTGATTCCTGGGATGAGAGGGTTATCTTATGAGGATAGGTTGGACAGGTTGGGTCTGTATTCATTGGAGTTTCGAAGGATGAGAGGTAATCTTATTGAAACATATAAGATCCTGAGGGGACTTGACAGGGTGGATGTTGAACGGATGTTTACCATTGTGGGAGAGACTAAAACTAGGGGGCACAGTTGTCATGAAGATGCCATTATTAATAATTTTTGAGGACTTGTGTTTAAAAAATTGTGAAAATTGGTTCATTTGAAAGACTGAGGAGATGCCTGGATTTCTTTTTTTTTAAAAGGTTTCTTGAAGGACACTTTGGATTTGAAAAAAAAAAACATTTACTGGAAGAGACAATGAAGTGCGAAAATAAACTTAAAGAGCCTTGCTGGCTATTGAAGTTGTTTACAGAGAAGTCACATGTCTAGGTATATGGTTGTCAGGAGTTTTGTCTTTTTTTTGTTGGACTGTCTAAATGTTCAGTTGGTATATAGCCTGCTAAGACAGAAGCCACCCAACTCATCCTTTGCCACCTGTTTTGAAAATTCTTCTGAGAATCCAGTGTGATAGCTGAAACCACTGATGCAGTAATTCTCCCGAAAAGCCTGCAAGACTACTTCTCGATGTCTCCTGAACAGAACTTTTCCAGAAAGATCCCAGTGGCAGCCATCTACGTGTACCCGGACTCCAGACCAAAAGCCATCTGGAACATTCCATATCTTAGCCTTTTTCTTCAAGAATTGAAAATAACTTGGCAAAAGTATTTTTTAAAAAGTTGATCTCTACAGAGCCAGTTTTTTCATTTTTCTTTATTTTTTCCCTTTAACCATGTGTGTTTGTGTGGGTGTGTATTTGGTTACTTTAGAAGAATAGATATTTATACTTTCATATTTCAAACTGTATGTTAATAAGCTTTGCATCTTTATTGAATAAATCTTGTTTTATAATAGATCAACAATTTTGTTGTTTATTAAAGAAACCTGGTTGGCGGATTTTTATTCTGAAACTAATATAGATAAAGTATATAATTGGCTGTATCGGTACCTAGGTAAAACATTTAAACATACGTTGTGATCAGCGGAGTAGTGGAATTAGAGAAAGACAGTGCATTCCTCCAACCTCAGTTGCAACACAGTTTAAAAATAAGGGGTCAACCATTTAAGACAGCAATGAGGAGAAATTCTTTTCTCTCAGAGGGTCGTGAGTCTGTGGAACTCTCTTCACCGGAGAGTAGTGGAGGCAGGATCATTGAATGTTTTTAAGGCAGAGATAGACAGATTCTTGACAAACAAGGGAGTCAAAGGGTATCAGGGGTAGGCAGGAAAGTGAATTTGGGTCCACAAACAGATCAGTCATGATCTTATAGAATGGCGGCGGATCAGGCTCGAGGGGCTGAATAGCCTACTCCTGCTCCTATTTCGTATGGAGGAATGATAAGATAAAAAGGGGGAACAAAAAGAAATTTTAACTTTCCTTGGTAAATAACATGTAGGAGGTGAGGCAAGAACAGCTGCATCTGCTCTTAAATGGAACATTCCTTATCAGATTATTCTAATGTGGAATAAATTATATTGCATTTTATTACAATTCATAATGCAATAATTAAGCATGTATTATCACCTGCAAGCATACCCTACTGTGGTTCAATGGTTTACTTTGATTTTTAATGGCGTGAACTCTCATTTATCAACAAACCACAACATAAGCTTTAAGCCAGAGACACATCTTTTCATCCCAACTGGATCCCAGTAGATGGACCGGCAAAATGGTAATTCTGGAAGCGTGTTGAGAAGAAATTTTCTTTCTAAATTCTATCACAAAGGAAGCACTGGTTGCATGACTAATATCTTGCTCTTTGAATTGGTTTCTATCGCAGTGCTGTTTCTACTGCATTTAAGCGACAGAGAGATTGCCAAACTTTGCAAAGTGGCTGGAGGCTGAAAATTGGAAACTTCTCTCTCTGAAGCACATGATCTTCATTTTTAATTGAAAAATAATATTTGAAGCAGCGTGACAACAGTTATGTATTGGAACTACACAGTATTCAGTAACAAGGAGTTACTGATAAAGTTTTCAGTCTGCAGAAGCAGGCACAAAACATAACATTTTTATTCAGCACCTGTTGTACGGGTCTGATTTTAGCAATTTACTATTAGCTTATCAGGCAAAATAAAGAGTAGTTTTTTTTTCCAAATGTCTTTAGCCTCTTCCTGAAGGCGCTGATTCTCACTGTGATGTGGTTTAACTGATGGTTGCCTGCCAAGTATCAAGTTCATATGACTTTTATATATGTACGAGCTGAAATGCTATCTGATTGAGTTGGGGGTCCATTATCAAGTGTCCTTGCAGATCCATTCGGAGTAGAAATCCTGGCTGATTTCCCTTCCCTAACCCAGGGTCGCAGCACCTTTGCTACTGCATGTGCTATCAGCTAACTTGGGGGTTGACCCTAACTCTACTGAATTGCATGACTCAAACAGTAGTTGTTCCTTCATACTTAGGAGATAGGCATTTTATCCGAACAGGAGAGAGCAGGTATGAGGTTTGAGGTGTTTCTATATTTCATGAGACCTGTACTACTGCCTTTGTGTTCCTGAGCTGCAGTTCTCGCAAGGCTAGCTATTCACCAAATTTAAAAGTGCTGGGAGTTGCTAAGACAAGCAGTTTTGAAGACTCGTTTTTAATCTGTCTTCCAGGCCACCAGTCTTAGAAAGCTATAACAGGCTTGCAGCCTATGTAACTGTCACATTTTAGGAACCTGGTGGTATTGGTAGAAAACAAGTGCAATATAAAAACACAGGGCTGGATTTTGTTCCCCTCCCGACGTCGGGGTCCATGGCAGGGGGGGGAGAGGGGGAGGGGCGGGGGCCAGAGGATCGGAGCGGCAGCAGCCTACCACGGAACCCGATGCTGAGATTGCCAGGCCCAATCTTCCTGGCAGCAGGAAGCCTTGTGGCGAGCCCTGCACCGCTCTGCGATGGGACCCGACTTTACAGATTTAAATTAGCCGTTTGCGTTAATTTAAATTTAATCCACAGTGATCTTACCTGCAGTTCCTGATCTAAAGTGTGACAGGTGGCACTCACGCACCTTCATCTTCCCATCCAGGGAAAGCTGGCACCACCATTGCATTTGTAGTGTAGTGGGGGTGGGGTGGGAGTGAAATCTGTATTTTTAGTGTAGTGAGTGGGGGGGAAGGGGTGAACTCTGCACTTAGTACAGTTGTGGGGAGACAGGGTCAACGCATTGGTAGTGTAGTTGTGGGGGGGGAACGGGGAAAATATGTATTTTTAGTGCAGTGGGGGGAGGCAACTTTGCAGTTTCTATGCAGGGCTGGCAGCCCTTTAAAAATGGCACCAGCCCTGCGCAGATACAGTTGATGCCGTCCAGGCATTGCCGAGGCTGCCCCCACCACATAATTGCAGCTGCTCTGCATGTGAAATGAGCCACCAGACTCAGGATCGTGATGGCGCGGCGGAGCGCAGCCCGTGCATGCCAGCTGCCATTTTTTATGCCTGCTGCTGCTCCTGGCAGCGGGACTACAAAATCCAGCCCACCGTTGGGGACTTCTCACACAGCACATCCACCAACAGATATTGATTGCAGCATTAATGTAAACAATGAGCGTCAGCCATCGCTCTCCACAGCACTGTGCTTTTAAGGAATAGTCCACGCCTACTAAATAAGTTGTACAAAAACTAAATGGCACATATCTTATTAATTTAAGTGAGTATGGGAAAAAGTGGGCTGTGGAAGGTCGATTGTCTGAGTCGTCATTTACCAATGAGCACTTGTCTTGCTCCCATCATAAAATGGATAAAAGGAAATTAGCAAGAAAGTAGCTTCCCTTTGCTGAAGGATTATTCTGAGAAAATCAAGCATAATTGTTCAGGGAGAACGGGAGAAGGAAAACCGAGTTTCCAATCTGCATTCTGAATGAGAGTTATGGGAAGGAAGGGCAATATTTAAAAGTATCATCAGAGCTAGTATTGTTGTTTAAAAATAATCTAACATTATTGGCATTATCCAATGACAATACAACATTAGCATGTAACCAACATAGAAAATGTTGGAATCTATTATAAACGATGTGATAACTGGACATTTAGAAAATAATGATATGATTGGGCAGAGTCAGCATGGATTTATGAAAGGGAAATCATGTTTGACAAACCTGTCGGAGTTTTTGAGGATGTTACTTATAGCATAGATAAAGGAGAGGATGTGGTGTATTTGGATTTTCAGAAAGCTTTTGATAAGGTCCCACACAGGAGGTTAGTAAACAAAATTAGAGCACATGGGATTGTGGTTAATATATAGGTATGGATTGAGAACTAGTTAACAGACAGAAAACAGAGAGTAGGAATAAATGGGTCATTCTCAGGATGGCAGGCTATTAATAGTGGGGTACCGTAAGGATCAGTGCTGAGGCCACAGCTGTTCACAATCTATATAAATGATTTGGATGTGGGGACCAAATGTAATATTTCCAAATTTGCTGATGACACAACACTAGGTGGGAATATGAGTTGTGAGGAGGATGCAAGGAGACTTCAAGGGGATTTGGACAGGCTTAAGTGGATGGGCAAGAACATGGCAGATGGAATATAATGTGAATAAGTATGAGGTTATCCAATTTGGTAGAAAAAACAGAAAGACAGTATTTCTTAAATGGTGAGAGGTTAGGAAGTGTTGGTGTCCAAAGGGACCTCGGTGTCCTTGTTCATGAGTCACTAAAAACTAGCATGCAGGTGCAGCAAGCAATTAGGAAGGCAAATGGTATGTTGGCCTTCATTGCAAGGGGTTTTGAGTACAGGGGTAAAGATGTCTGCTGCAATCGTATAGGCCTTGGTGAGACCACACCTGGAGTATTAAAGAACAAAGATAATTACAGCACAGGAACAGGCCCTTCGGCCCTCCAAGCCTGCGCCGATCCAGATCCTCTCTCTAAACATGTCGCCTATTTTCTTAGGTTCTGTATCTCTTTTCTTCCTGCCCATTCATGTATCTGTCTAGATACATCTTAAAAGACTCCATCGTGCCCGCGTCTACCACCTCCGATGGCAACGCGTTCCAGGTGCCCACCACCCTCTGCGTAAAGAACTTTCCACGCATATCCCCCCTAAACATTTCCCCTTTCACTTTGAACTCGTGTCCTCTAGTAATTGAAACCCCTACTCTGGGAAAAAGCCTCTTGCTGTCCACCCTGTCTATACCTCTCATGATTTTGTACACCTCTATCAGGTCCCCCCTCAACCTCCGTCTTTCTAATGAAAATAATCCTAATCTACTCAACCTCTCTTCATAGCTAGCGCCCTCCATACCAGGCAACATCCTGGTGAACCTCCTCTGCACCCTCTCCAAAGCATCCACATCCTTTTGATAATGTGGCGACCAGAACTGTACGCAGTATTCCAAATGTGGCCGAACCAAAGTCCTATACAACTGTAACATGACCTGCCAACTCTTGTACTCAATGCCCCGTCCGATGAAGGAAAGCATGCCGTATGCCTTCTTGACCACTCTATTTACCTGCGTTGCCACCTTCAGGGAACAGTGGACCTGAACACCCAAATCTCTCTGGACATCAATTTTCCCCAGGACTTTTCCATTTACTGTATAGTTCACTCTTGAATTGGATCTTCCAAAATGCATCACCTCGCATTTGCCCTGATTGAACTCCATCTGCCATTTCTCTGCCCAACTCTCTAATATATCTATATTCTGCTGTATTCTCTGACAGTCCCCTTCACTATCTGCTACTCCACCAATCTTAGTGTCGTCTGCAAACTTGCTAATCAGTCCACCTATACTTTCCTCCAAATCATTAATGTATATCACAAACAACAGTGGTCCCAGCACGGATCCCTGTGGAACACCACTGGTCACACGTCTCCATTTGTGTACAGTTTTGGTCTCCTCATCTAAGGAAGGTTATACTTGCCACAGAGGGACTGTAACGGAGGTTCAACAGACTAATCCCTGGGATGGCGTAATTGTCTTATGATAAGAGATTGAGGAAACTGGGCCTGTATTCTCTAGAGTTTTGAAGAATGAGAGGTGTTCTCATTGAAACTTACAACATTTTTACAGGGCATCACAGGGTGGATGTAGATAGGATGTTTCCCCTGGCTGGTGAGTCTAGAACCAGGGGATATAGTCTCAGAATAAGGGGTAGGTCATTTAAGACAGAGATGAGGAGGAATTTCTTCACTCAGAGGGTGGTGAATCTTTGGAATTCTCTACCCCAGAGGGCTGTGGAAGCTCAATCATTGAGCATGTTCAAGACAGAAATCGATCGATATCTGGATACGAATGACATCAATGGATATGGGAATAGCGCGGGAAAGCAGTGTTGAGGTAGATGATCAGCCATGATCCAATTGAATGGCAGTGCAGGCTCGACAGACTGAATGGCCTACTCCTGCTCCTATGTTACTATTTTATCAAGTATGAAATGCAGTTTTTATGTGAATTTACATTGTAAAAGTTCATTAATAGCTTGTTTGAAAGAAATGTGGAACCAAATCAATTGTCAACCTCATATCAAATTGCAACAATAAAACTTAATGGATTGATTGCATGGAATGTGATGGAATTCTAAACATTTTAAAACTGTCATTCCTCACACAATATGAAGACAGCCACATTAATTTGAAGAAATCTAAAGTAGTTTATTGACATCCATTTTAAAGATTTGCAAGGAAAATAAGAACTAAAACCAATGATTGATCAAGTATGTAGCAACTACAAAATGCACAGCAGTAACTTGCTAAGGCTTTTTCGACAGCACCTCCCAAACCTGTGACCTCTACCGACTAGAAGAACAAGGGGAGCAGGTGCATGGGAACACCACCACCTGCAAGTTTCCCACCAGGTCACATACCATCCTGACTTGGAAATATCCATCCCATGATCGAATGAAAAAAACCTACAAACAATGGCTGAACCTCAAAGTAAGAGTGGTCATTTTTACACAGCACTGATATGCGCTTGCTGTCAATATAAAAGCTACATATCTAAGTCTATTCACACACAAAATTGGTACAGCTGATCCATTCATGTATGTCCTCCAATTTCACAGCCCCAATTCAGAAAAACATTTCCATCCGTTACTTTGGTTGCAAAATAAAACATTTACAAATGATCAATATACACCAAGCACAACAAAGTTTCCATTGAGATAATGGCGTTCGGGGTGGGGGAGGGAAACCTTTTAAAACATAATACATTTAACAGTTAGGTACACTTTGAAGTGGATAGCTTACATTATTTTATGTTCCCATAAGACTGAATTCTATCAATTGCTAAGTTGAATGAACATCAATATTTTAGTTAATCCATAATTTAAGTAGAATTGTAAATAATAGAAAAAAGGCACAGATCTTCAACTATGAAATGAACTTGAAACTTGCCTCACAGCATTTTTGTGTCATGATAAATATAAGCTTCAAATATGGTTGCACGCCACTGCATAAGTTTGTGTAGTGATAAAAGCAGATCAAATCGTCAGATTAGATTGATTGATAAATTGGGAAATGTCCAACTTTTTTTGGAATTTGCACATACATTATGTATTCAACGTTTCAATGTTTTCAAGTACTGGCAAAAGATGGTGTACTAATTAATGGCATACAAATGACATGTGTAGTCAGCAACTGAATCTATAATGTATTTGAAGTCTCACAGAAATAGAGGTTTCCAGTACAATTATACTGCTGTTGGTTCAATGACATGTACTGAGATTTAACTACTCTTAATTAACTGAATTAACTGACTTTCAAGTACCATCAAGATAGATCTTGACAGTTACAACTTAACATCACTCTTTTTGTGAAGCAAGAGTATTACATCCCAAATCTTCATCTCATGCAGCTCCTACCTTTCTTTCCAGAGAGGTATGCTCTGCCCCAGTGACCCATCCAACCCTCTGATACTCACAAATTTTCTAGGGGAGGGTGACTGCAATTTTTAAAAAAATGCTACGAACAGAGAACTTCTGAATTCTGGAAACTATAAAGGGACAGTTCCCTATACTTCCTGTTCTCTAACCCTCATTTTTAGGGTATCATCATATTCAAACACTCCTTACATTCTGTTGTGACAGCGATCCTTTCTACCAAGATATCCAACCTTCTGTCCTGAGGGGTGATTGAGAAAATTTCTCCCAAAGAGGAATGCTTGGGCTTTTATGCCAGGTAGTTCATTCTACAAAAGTACATGAGCTGAATGTCAGAGGAGGGATGAGAGTAGCTACCCTTGATATTAAAACAGCATTCAACCAAATATGGCACCAACCTGTCCTTGTAAAACTAAGATTAATGAGGGTAAATGAGAAAACCTTCCAATCGATTTGCTGGTCCAGCAAACAGCCTACTTTTTTGCCTCAGTTCGAGAACAACCAGTATTTTCCAAAAATGGAATTGAGCACCACTTCTTGCAGATATAAAAATTTCCTTACACATTTGGCTGCTTCAATAGCACTTATTACAAGTTATTGACCATGCTATACGTAGTTTTCGAAATTCTTTCCCTTGTCCAAGATTTTTTTCTCAAATATAACAAAGATATTTCTCTTGCCTTCAGGATTGAATTTTTCACTTAATCCAGGCTCACTCCACTTGGCTATTGAGGGGCACTATTTGATACTAGTAGGTGGGCACTGAACACCCCGCATGTGCAACTTGACCTGTCTGGCATCACTCTGCACCATGTCCTCTTCCAAACATGTCCGAGAAGAAGATTCCTACCAGGATATCCTTTGGTGCCAGTAATGATGTTGGGGGCAAAAAATAATTTATAACAACTAACGTAAATGCTCATGGGAGGTCAAAGGAAAAGACAAAAATAAAATCCAAAACGCCCTAAAACCACTTCTCCTTGCATCATTGTCCTCTTTTAATGAACTGCCACCTGACCTCTCACTCCTGAGCAACCATGGTTTCCAAGTCATGCTATGCTTTGGATGTCCTGCACACCTGCAGATTAGGAAATCATGCATTGTGTTACCTGCCTGCATTTACATTGTGAAGCTCTTAGCTGTATCAGACTGCTGCTTCAACCCCAACCACAAACGTCAATAGGGTGAATTGACAGAGAGTTGACCTCCATTCAATTTTAGACTTCATTAGACCTCATTCGCAGCATAAGGGCAACATAAATAGGTCCAGTGCATCTCGGAGACTAACTCAAGGCTTAGATTACTTCAGTTACAATATACATCACAGCTATTCAGTTTGTTATTCTCCTGTACAATAAACATTGCCTGATGCCACAATTTGTGATAGGGGTATGAAAGAAAAACTTCCCATGAAATTTGTAGCATGTAAATTGGGACCTAATCTCACATTAACTCAACTCCTGTCCACCTTATTTAAACCAAAGTCTCTATTAAGTGAACAGTAGTTCGAAAGACAATTTTCCTCCTTTTAACTTTGGTATCTATCTGCAGACTAGAAATTTGCAGGTACTTCTCCAGAGGGAGGGATAGAAAATACGAGGGTAATACATCTTAAAGCCATTCTCACATGCCTCTCTGTACCTATTTCAAGAGTATTAGGCCAGTTGTTTGTAAATGGTGAATGCCAGACCAAAACTTTTAATAAAGGGTGAAAGTAAACCTAATTTTAAAAAGTGTATAGCAATGTTTTTTTTAAAATGAAAGCAAAACAGAGTGTTTGATTCTCATCTGATATGTTAATTTCCTGCATGGTCAGGAGTTTCCACTGGCAGGATTCTCCGAGATCATTATTCACCACTTGGATGAACACCAATAATAAAGTCTTGAATAGTAACTGCAAGACAGCCTAAACTTGAAACAATTTACACACCTTAAGCAAGTACCACTGACTACATCTGACAGCAGGCTAGTTAGGTAGAACAATCCATTCTCCAGGCCTGCCCTCAAAATGCCAGCCCTTCCTTTCTTCTTGATATTGTTTTAAATTGTTATTCAGTGTTAGATGAAGACCAATGAATGGATAACAAAGGTAGATAGATGTTATAAAAAAGGAGGATTTCTTACCTTTGAGGCATTAGCACTGATTCAATTAAAGTGTTTAAGGAAGAGATGTTTTAAGTACAGGCTAGGTACATTCCAACAAGGGCAAAAGGTAGGGGAACTAAAGACAGGGCTCCTTGGATGACAAGGGAGATACAGAATATGATGAAACAAAAATACAGGATGTATGATGTACGTCAGGTGAATTCTTCAAGTGAGAACCAGGCCAAAAACAATAGGTTGAGAGGCAAGGTAAAAAGTGGCAAATGTGACACCCTTATTGAAGAAAGGGTATAAGGACAGTCTTAGCAACTACAGGCCAGTTAGTTTAACATAAGTGGTGGGTAAGTTTTTAGAAGTAATAATTAGGGAAACAAATCAGCAAGCACTTTGAAAGGATTGAGTTACTTAAGGATAGCCAGCATGGATTTGTAAAAGGTAGATCATGCTTGACAAATCTAATGGAATTTTTTGATCAAGTAACAGAGAAGGTTGATGAAGGGAATGCGGTGGATGTTGTCTATGTGGATTTTAAGAAAGCTTTTGATGAAGTACCACATAAAAGTCTAGTTAACAAAATTGAGGCTCATGGAAGAGAAGCATCAACGTCCAATTGGATAAATCAAGTTTGGTCAAGGACAGAAAACAGCAGGTCTTGGTAAATGGCTATTTTTCAGACTGGAGGTTGGTAGCCAGTGGTGTTCCCTAAGGGTCCGATCTAGGACCACTGCTTTTTTTTCCCTATATATAAATGACTTGGATCCTGGAATACAGAGTAGATTTTTAAAATTTGCTGATGATACCGAACTTGGAGGAGTGGCAAACAGTGAGGATGATATGAACTGCCTGCAACAGGACATAGATAGGCCAGCAGAATGGGCAGACAAGTGGCAGATGGAATTTAATACAGACAAGTGTGAGGTGATGCATTTTGGTCAGAAGGAATAAGGTGATGCAATACAGACTTAATGGCACAGTTCCAAAGGGTTTGCAGGAACAGAGGGACCTGGGGGTGATCTTTGAAGGTGGCAAGACATATCAAGAGAGTGCTTAGCAAAGCATATGGGATCTTGGGCTTCATAAATAGAGGTACTGAGTACAAAAGCAGGGAAGTTTGCTGAACCTTTATAAAGCTCTGGTTAGACCCCACCTAAAGTTACTGCATCCAGTTCTGGTCACTGCAGATTAGGAATGATGTGAGGGTCCTTGAGAGGGTGCAGAGGAGATTTACCAGAATGGCTCCAGGGATGGGAGATTTTAGTTACAAGCTTAGATTGGAAAAGCTGGGGTTGTTCTTCTTAGAGCAAAGGAGATTGAAGGGAGATGTTAGAAAGGACACAGATTGAAGGTTTTGGGCAAGAGGTACAGTGGTAATGACCTGGAACATGCTGCCAGTGAGCATAGTGGAACTGGAAACAATCAAGGATTTCAAAAGAAAATTGGATGGGCACTTGAAGGAAATAAACTTGCAGGGCTACGGGGATTGAGAGAGGGAATGGGACTGACTGGATTGCTCTGCAGAGAGCCAGCATGGACTCGATGAGTCGAATGGCCTCCTTGTGTGCCATAAATGACTCTGTGACTCAATAAAGTTGGTCAATGTATTCCACATGACGCCCTCCCCAACTACCTCTCTGGTTTCAGGTACTCCTGCATCTTTCTCAATTTTTTGCTTATCCATATTTCTTTCACTTGATTCCTGGAACCATTAAATGGTACTTAAAAATATATCAACAGTTATAGTTGGTACTAGTTTCTTAAATTTTGATTAGTTAAAAATAAAAATTCTAAGCCTCATGGAGTGAGTTTTTAGATGCGTATACTAAATCTAGATGAGTCACATCTTTGTACTCTGTGCTGCTGTTGGGACAAGTGTGGTGGGATTTTATTTCCAATGCAAGATCAGAATTACAAGATACAAATAGACAGATGTTTGCTGCAAGAAGAAAAATCTTCTAGTTGCCTTAGTGGTGTTGCCAAGTTATTCAATGGACAATGATTTAATCTAAGAAGAGAAACTGCTGCTCTCAGGATGAGTAATATATCTTTTTATTCAGTAGCAGAGTTAAGGCATGCAATCCTAAACCATTTTTAAAGGCAATCGAACAGACAAAAAAGATAGAAAATATTTAAATATTGAATAAAGATCACTCATGACTTATTATGTTTCAATTATAGGGTTGATATGAGTTATTGTAATACTTTTTCATATATCTTTTTATTGCAAGAGGCCAATCATTCAAAATAAACAGATTACTAATTAAGACAGGAAATTAACAAACATTTAAGAATTGAAAAGTCAAAATATAAACTATTTTAATGTTTTTGCAAAAGAAAAATTATAGTGGAAATCTGGTATTTATAGTTATTTTGTTATCATGGGTTTTGGTTTATGGTATCTTAGCTGAATGCAGAAAGGCAAAATGATTGAAGGTAACAGATCGAAGGTTGAATATAACAGATTTTTGGGCAAGATTTTGTTCTCCCCCAGGCATCGGGGTCTGTGGTGGTGGGGGGGGGTGGCCTGAAGAGGCCTCCGGGAGAGGGCCGCCATGCACCCCGACCCCAGAATGGCCCAGCCCAATATTACCGGCAGCGACGAGGCCTCGTGGCGGACCCCCCACTGCTCGGCGGCGGTACCCTTATTTGAATATTTAAATAAATTAAAATTAATGAATTAATGATACTTATGAGGCCGCCTGGTCTCCCGCTGCGAACTTTGGCCCGGTGGCCGGCACTTCCACGCCTTTAGATCCCTGTGCGGGGAAACAAGGCGCCACACTGTTGGAGAGGGGGGAGGAGGTAATTTTATCAGTGCGGGGGAGGGGGGGGAAACGGGGTCAAAGAAATGTCATGGGTGTAGGGGATGGTGGGAAGAGTTGAAGGTTCAAGTTTGTGGGGGAAAGGTCAGATGAGCAAGTTAAGTATTTTGGGGGGAGGAAAGGGCAAATAATTAATTTTATTGATATTTGGGGGTTGGGAGAAGGGCAGAAGAAATGTCTTCATTTCTTAAAATTCACTGCTCTTTTAAATATTTAAACTTCCCTGTAGGGCTGACAGCCCTTTAAAACTGCCATCAGCGCCTGCACAGAGGCAGCTGACGTCATTGCCGGGGACAGGAAGCCAGCCGTCTCCATGTGATCGGAGGGCTGGCCCGCCCTGGTTATTTAAATGAGCCGCCTTACGGAGGATTGCGGTGGCTCTGCAACATAGAGAGTCGCTGTTTTTTTCATCCAACATCGACACTGGCAGCGGGCACTGAAGATTCAGCCTTTTGTGTGCCCTCAATTTGGCAAAACAATTGACGCACAAAAATCATTACCGCTATTCAATATACTCTGTTTTAGAATTTTTATATATATTTCCATCTTCATTTATGTATTAAACTCTTCTTAAAAGAATACTGTTGTTTCCATAGTTCCAGCTGTCTGACCATTTGAATTCCTCACAGTACCACAACAACAGGGCGGCACAGTGGTGCAGTGGTTAGCACCGCAGCCTCACAGTTCCAGTGACCCGGGTTCAATTCTGGGTACTGCCTGTGTGAAGTTTGCAAGTTCTCCCTGTGACTGCGTGGGTTTTCGCCAGGTGCTCCAGTTTCCTCCCACAGCCAAAGACTTACAGCTTGGTAGGTAAATTGGCCATTATAAATTGCCCCTAGTATAGGTAGGGGAATTGTGGGGATGTGGTCGGAATATGGGATTAATGTAGGATTAGTATAAATGGGTGGTTGATGGTTGGCACTGACTCGGTGGACCGAAGGGCCTGTTTCAGTGCTGTATCAATAAATAAATTCTGTCAAGGCATCCCCAAAACAATTTTAGCTATACTTCAAAGATACCACCTCAGCCAATAAGCGTTAAGCTAATTCAGTAAGGTATGATTAAATGATCTCTATTGTTTACCGTGTGTTATAATCCAATAGTGATTAATTCTCCAGTAAATAGTCTTACCTTTCATCTCACCCTTTTTGTTGTCATTCCTCATTATCAACTACTCACTTTGCCATTATACATAACCATTAAGTATTGCATTAATTAAGATGTCAGTATCTTTTCCATCACACTCCATCAACTGCAATATTTTAGTGAAACCACTTGTACTCTGAATATTTATTAAACGACTGAACATTGTTCAGTTTTAGCCCTGGGACGAGAGAACATGGCCTAATTGTAACAAGAGTGTTCCTAAATCCAAACAGCTGCCCTGCACTTCCTTAAATTTTCAGTAATTTGTAACTAACCTGAGGGTCATTCCAGAAAATAAAATAGTATGAGAGGAAGCAAAGGCTACTGGGTTTTAAAATATTCTCTACCTTCAGGATAACTGATCTTTGTGCACACGCCCACTCACTACCCATCAAAAGAAAGGCATCACCCTAATGCCTCCTAACCAAAGATCATTCATTACATTTCAGATTAGTCATAACTGTCTGTCAGACAAAACCACAGTTGTAAAGACAAGAGTTGAATCCGGCATAGTTAGGTTTCAACAAGGAATTCAATGTGCTGCTTTTAATGTGTGAAATAGTTCAGAAGAAATCCTCTTAAAAAAACAAACGTCTGACAAATTTGATTTGGATTGTAAACATGCCAATAATTCTCATTATAAATACAATTCATGATATGATACAGTATATTGTTTGCAATCTGGAAATATAAAACTGACTTTAACCCTTATGGCAGTTCACATCTGCTATGATGTACATACCACATGAGCAAAGGCATGAATGACCTCCTTCGCCCTGCACTGCTTGCTGATTTAATGAACTATATAGCCAGAATAGGAGAGGTCAAGTCAAAGGAAGTTATGCTCAAATTTTATAGTGCTCTGGTGAGACATACTTTGAACACTGAGTCCAGTCCTGGTCACCATGACACAAAGGAGACATACAAGCCCTGGAGGCAGTTTAAGAGCAGAGCCATGAGGCTGATGTTTAGCATCAGAGGACTGTGTTGTTTATATAGACTGGGGAAACTTGCACTTTTCAGCCTTGAAAGGAGGTGACTGAGCAAAAAGGTAGATCCTTTGTGAATGATTGCATCATGGCCTTAATGGAAACCTGGCAGAGGGGTGATGACATCTTTTCCCTTAAGGAAGCCTCCCATCTGGCTATCTCTTCCACCGCTTGCCCTGTCAAGACTGTCACAGTGGCAATATGGCACTTATCACAAATCTCGCCATTGCCTGACCCCCTACGCCACAGGCACTTCTCCTTTGAGCATCTCACCTTGTTCCACCCCTCTTACCTCTCATTCAAAATCATCATCCTCGACTGCCCTCCCAAGTATGATAAAAATTTTATCACCGATATATCTTCACTGCTTTCTTCCCTCAGCCTCTGCACTGAACGACTTCTCATTTTCGGCGATTTCAATCTTCATCTCAACTCATCAGGTTCTCTCCCCTCTGAGTTCACTGTCCTCTTATCCTCCCGAAATCTCTCCCTACATGTAAACTCCCCAACTCATATTCCTAGCCACCCCCTTACAGTCATAGAGTCATAGAGTTAAACAACACAGAAACAGGCCCTTCGGCTTATTTTGTTTGTGCTGGCCATCAAGCACCTATATATTCTAATCCCATTTTCCAGCACTTGGCCCATAGCTTTGTATGCTATGGCGTTTCAAGTGCTCATCTAAATACTTCTTAAATGTTGTGAGGGTTCCTGCCTCTACCACCTCTTCAGGTAGTGTGTTCCAGATTCCAATCACCCTCTGGGCGAAAAAGGTTTTCCTCAAATCCCCTCTAACCCTCCTGCCCCTTACCTTAAATCTATGCCCCCTGGTTATTGACCCCTCCGCTAAGGGAAAAAGTTTCTTCCTATCTCTCCTATCAATGCCCCTCATAATTTTGTGTACCTCAGTCAAGTCCCCCCTCAGCCTTCTCTGCTCTAAGGAAAACAACCCTAGCCTATCCAGTCTCTCTTCATAGCTGAAATGTTCCAGCTCAGGCAACATCCTGGTGAATCTCCTCTGTACCCTCTAGAGTGCAATCACATCCTTCCTACAGTGCGGTGACCAGAACTCCAGCTGTGGCCTAACTAGCGTTTTATATAGCTCCATCATAACCTCCCTGCTCTTATATTCTATGCCTCAGCTAATAAAGGCAAGTATCCCAAATGCCTTCCTAATCAACTTATCTACCTGTGCTGCTGCCTTCAGTGATCTATGGATAAGTACACCAAGGTCCCTCTGACCCTCTGTACTTCCTAGGGTCCTACCATCCATTGTATATTCCCTTACCTTGTTAGTCCTCCCAAAATGCATCACCTCACACTTCTCAGGATTAAATTCCATTTGCCACTGCTCCGCCCATCTTACCAGCCCATCTATATCATCCGTAATCTAAGGTTTTCCTCCTCACTATTTACGACACCACCAATTTTCGTGTCATCTGTGAACTTATTGATCATACCTCTTGCTCTTGCCATCTCACGTGGTATTACTAATCCCATCGTATCAATCACAGATAAGGTCACTCCTGATCACATCCTTGCATCACTCTCCACCCACTCTCCCTTCTACATCCCAACCCTAATTCCATCTGTATCCACTGCGGGAAAAACTATGCCCCAATTCATTTACAACTGCACTTTCAAAATCCCAACTGTGCAGCCTTTGGCCCTCCGTTCACCACAACATCTCTGCAGCTACTGCTTTGTTCAACCACACCCTCACCTTTGATACCCTAGTTCCCAATAAAATTATTAATCTCTCTCACCTTGGCCAGTTCCCCAGTACAGCCCTCATCTCCACTCACTTATGTCCAAGGGATACAGACTTGAAAGGTTATGAGGGACAACTGGTTTAGCCATCCACTGACAGATCTGATTGGACCACGCAAAGTCCTACTCTCATCTGCTAAAATTGCTCACTATTCCAGAATCATCCCTCGGCTTCTTTTCTCTACCACAAATCATCTTCTTACAGCCCTCTCCCTTGTTTCCTCCATCCTCACTTCCAACCATAAGTGTGAGGAGCTCATGAGCTTTGTCACTAAGATCGAGACCATTCGATCAGCAGCCTCTGCCACATCCCTCTTTTCTACTAGCACACCAGACCAAACATCCTCTAAAGTTCCCCGCTGCCCCAGCTCTGAACTCACATCTTTCTCTAGTTTCTTTCCTATCTCCCCTCATTCCCTCTCCAAGCCTATCCTGTCCATGAGACCCACGTCCTGCTCCCTGACCCTATTTCCCACTAAATTTCTGACCACCCAACTTCCCCTCTTGGTTTCCATGCTAGCTGATATTGTTAAAGGTTCTCTCTCTTCAGCTGTTGTACCTCTCTCCTTTAAATCTGCTGTTATCACCCCTCTCCTCAAAAAACTAACCATTGACCCCCACACCCCACCTCCATGCTTGTAAACTGCCGCCCCATCTTCAAACTCCCTTTCCTCTCCTAATTGCTAGAATGGGTTGTTGCCCATCTTTCCCAGAACTCCATATTTGAATCCCTCCAATCAGGTTACTGCCCCTGCCATGGTACTGAAACGGCTCTTATCAAAGTCACAAATGACATCATATGTGACTGTGACAAAAGTAAATTATCCTTCCTTGTCCTTCTTAATCTGCCTACAGCCTTTGACATGGTTGACCACATCATCCTCCTCCAACACCTCTCCGCTGTTGTCCAGCTGGGTGGGACTGCTCTCACCTGGTTCCATTCCCTTCTATCTAATCATAGCCAGAGAATCACTTGCAATACCATGTTCTCTTCCCACTACCCCACTGTTACCTCTGGTGTTTCCCCCAAGTATCTATTGTTAGCCCCTCCTATTTCTCATCTACATGCTGCTCCTCTGTGACATCAGCCAAAAGTACAGCATTAGTTTTCACATGTGCACTTATGACACCCAGCTCTACTTCACCACTACCTCTCTCGATTCCTCCACTGTCTCTAAATTATCAGATCGCTTATCTGGTATCCAGTATTGGATGAGCAGAAATTTCCTCCAACAAAATATTGGGAAGACTGTTTTCAGACACTATTCCAAACTCTGTTCCCTAACTACAGACTCCATCCCTCTCCCTGGCAACAGTCTGAGACTAACTCAGTCTCTTCTTCAACTTTGGTGTCATATTTAACCCCAAGATGAACTTCCGATCACATATTCATGCCATCACTAAGACCGCCTATTTCCACCTCTGTAGCATCACCCGACTTCACCCCTGTCTCAGCTCATATGCTGCTGAAACCTTCATTCATGCCTCTGTTAGCACTCCTGGCAGGTCTCTCACATTCTACCATCCGTAATCTTGAGGTAATCCAAAACTCTGCTGCCTGTGTCTTAACTCACACAGGTCCTGTTCACCTATTACCCTTCTGCTCGCTGACTTACATTGGCTCCTGGTCAAGCAATATTTTGATGTTAAAATTCTCATCCTTGTTTTCAAATCCCTCCATGGCCTCACCTTTACCTATCTCTGTAATCTCCTCCATCCCCACAACCCTCCAAGAAATCTGCACTCCTCTAATTCTGGCCCATTGAGAATTCTCAATTTTAATTTCTTCACTACTGATGGCCCTGGCTTCAGCTGCCTAGGCCGTAAGCTCTGGAATTCCCTCCCTACACCTCTCTGCCTCTCTACCTCTCTTTCCTCCTTTAAGACACTCCTTAAAACCTACCTCTTTGACCAAGCTTTTGATCATCTGCCCTAATATATCCTTATGTGGCTCAGTCTCATTTTGTTTTATTATGCCCCTGTGATGCACCTTGGGACATTTCATTATAATTAAAGGCACTATATAAATATAAGTTATTGTTATTGCCACTGAAAACATGAAAGTAGGAAAAAGAGCACAACTTTAAACTAATAAAAGACAAATTTAGGGCTGATGTCAGAAAGTTATCTTTCACATAAAGATCTTACAATCATTTAAGAAACAATTAGATGCCATGATGGAGAACTGTGGGTTTTTTCTAGATGGATGTGCTAATTTGGGCCAAATGACCATCCTCATGTCTATTTATCTTGTGAATACTGATAAAGGCATTAGTTTAAAAATGGGCCAAAGGGGATTATAGATAATCAAACAGGCATGTACAATATTTCTCATGTGTCTCACATAGGAGTTTTTATTAGAAAAAAACAGAGGGATTTTTTCTTGTAAGCACTACAAGAAGCAGAAACAATGTTACTATCAATTGTAGAAAAATGGCTTTGGTTACAAAATGATCTTTTTCAAAATAAACTACCTGTTTAGATAATCACAGCACAGGCACGTTTTTGATTAATATAATAGTTACCTTTCTTTTGTGACTTCTTTTTTAAATATAATTTTCTTTTATTCATAAACTAGTTCCCATCTGCACATCTTTTTGTTAATCTTTTATTCACCTTGTTTTGGCACTTTAGTTTCTCTGAAGACAGAAAGACAGTTGACTCCTAGCCACCTTTAATGCCATCTTATAACAAACCACCAGAGTCCACGCAGGTGTGACTCTCTTCTCCAATTTTCCTTTCTCCTGCAGTCTTTGTTCGGTATGGTTAGACTAGAAATAAATACTTAGTGTGAATTGAACTTATGGTTGTCTCCCATTCCATGGCTCAGATTGTTAACACTCCATACCTTATGCCCAATGTTTGCATTTTCAAGTTAATTAATTGTGCTTTTTTAACCAGTTACCAATTTCATTGACCATTATCTAAATGTATGGACATCAACCTAAATTTACAGCAAAATAATGAATCACACGATGTTAAAGATCACAAGAATTTATCATTTACAATATTTTCACCTAAATAGGTAAGAAATGTTAGATCATAGCAGAAACAGAGGTGAGAGTTAAATCACTTAAAAATGTAACTGCATCACAATTTATACTGTGCCATACATCAAGATCATTAGATATTGTCCCTTTGATGCTATTTAATGTAAGATAGGTTAGTTTTTGAATTAAACAATATTTGTCATTCTTTAATCATATGCAATTAAGAAAAACTTTCGACAAAGTTGCATCATAGATAAAAAGATCAAATTATTCTATTTGGGACATAATTATGTGATTAACTAATTGAGCATGCTCTCTATCCCATGATCAGCCATAATGTAATGAAGACATCATGTTCAGCAGTTACTGGCATATTTGTGCTACAACCATAATGTTGATGCTGCACTTGTAGCACATCTGGAAACTATGTGTTATTTTCTTGCAGAATGTACAAATGAGCTATTCATAGCATTGTTATTCACAATCAAAGTACACCATGTTTACTGGAGAGAAAGAATAACTGTTCCCAGCAAAACTGTTATTATCAGAAAAATTCATTCTTTCAATGGAAACTAATTTGCCCTTGGCAAAATAATGAACTCTGGCATTGAAGCCCATCTATTAAACATCTGACTGTGGAGCCAAAAACAAATAAGTTTTGGAAAACTATTATTTTCTTACTGAAATGTTCATAATATTTCACTTCCACAACCACGTTGATGCCACATACCTGCTCCTTTTAGCCTATATACTAATGGGTATGATATGCATCACAACTGTGTTTCAAACTGTCCTTCCTGTTTCAAGTATAAACAGCTGATTATAAACAGCAAAAGAGCCTCTAGTTCATTCTCTCCCTATTACTCTCCTGCTTTTTCACACTTCTCTGCTCTCTCACATTCCCATCTTCCCATTGTAACTTGTTACATAATGATGAAAGTTTTTCCTGTTCCTTTTAACTCTCCATGATGGATGTACTGCCCAGCCTCCTCAACACTAACCTTGCTTCTAGCCACACAATTGCATTACAGTGCAGAAACTGCTACCTTCCAAATAGGTAAGTTTCCACATAATTTTAATTTTTCAAAATCAATGTAATAAATCAGAGAAGTATTAGAAGCTATGGTGTCAATGAAGTGCATCTGGGCATGTTTCCTGCTTTTTGGTTCTAAAAACATTAGTAACCTTATTTATCTGGTCTTCTTCCATGTGACATCTTTCATCATTTTGGCATTAAAGTCAATGCCAGAACCCCAGTCAATCCCTATTGATAATGCCAGTTTTACAATGCTTTAGTGGCTTATGTGACTAATGCAGGTAACAATCACTGAAATTAGCTCATTTTCCTGGAGAGATGAAAAATTCAACCAGTTTAGCACACCAAGGGCTGAATTTAATGCGGCTGTCAAAGGCGCGGGGGGAACGGAGAATCACTCCCGATCCGTCCACCTGGATATCTGGTGCTGTGACGTCAGTTCTGGATTTTGTCAGTGGCAAGTAAGGACCATGGTGGCATTGCCGCCCCAATGCGACAGGAAGCTATTTGAAATTGCTGAAATGCTGATTTAATTACATCTAAATGTAATTAATTCCGATTTTATGATTGGTCCTCAATGTTGTGAATGGTGTTAAAACCTGGCGGCACTGAGGCAAGAGGTCACATTGCTGTGATGGGTAGGCACCCTTGAGCGTTGCTGCACAGGGGAAGAGGGGGGTTCGAAGGCCATTGTGGGACTGTGTTTCTGTCTGTTCTGCAAGTGGGTCCGGGACCCTGAGGGCCCTGCAAGGCGATCCGGGGCCTTCGGGGTTCTGCACGGGGGGTCTGTAGTCTCAGGGCCACAGCAAGGGGTTCTGGGGTCTTGGGGGCTCTGCAAGGGGGTTAAGTGTGGGTTTGATGGGCAGTATAGTGTCGACAAACTGTTGTGTGATAGATTTGGTTGCTCACACTACTGAAACAAAGGGTGGGCCATCATCAAGGGTGGGCTCTGAGATCCATTAACAACTCCGCTGAAAGAATTGTGAGATCCTCAGCTGCCAAGGCAGGGTCGTCTCTATATTGACAGCGATCTGCAGGCCTACAGGTCACCTGGCATGAGTCTCATACACCCAGTAGGCTGGATTTTATGGGCCGCCCTGAGGTGACATCAGAGGTGGGAGGCACCATAGAATTATGATGGATGGAGCGAGTGGGGGGAGAAGGGTGGGGAGCAGAGGGCCCGTCGCAAAACGATCTTGCTGGAAGGCAGGATAGGCGACAGCCTTCCCGCCCAGAGGCCAACTAAGGCCCTTAAGTGGCTTATTAATGGCCACATAAGAGTCGCTTCCCGCCACCGTGGCGGTGGGGGGTGCCTCCGCCAAAGTGGGGAGGGCGCCTTGTAAAATGCGGTGCCCTCCCTGCAGGCTTGGGGGGTGTAGCCCCTCCTCCGTGGGCAATCTATGGCCACAGAGGGCTCCAGCCAGGAAACCCCCTCCCCCGGGCTTTACGACCACACTCCCAACCCTGCTTGTCAGGGCCTTCCGGACTGGCCTCGGTGACCCTGTCTCACTTACCTGAGGTCCAGGGCTCCAGTGCTGGGATTGGGTCCGAGGCCTCTGCGTTACCAGTAGTGGCCACCACTCCCAATAATATTGCTGATACTGCTGAGCTGCTGGCCCTGTAATTGGCCGCCAGCTCTTAGAGGCAGGATCCCCGTCTTTAAAGGGATGGAGATCCCAGCACCAGAAACTTTGCCTCAGGAACAATGGAGCATTGCACCGGGAGGGGCACGAAAAGGCCGAGCTGGGGCTCGCCCTGCCTTTTCGGTCTAGCGCTGGGACCCCCGCCTCTCCACCAAACCCATCCCTGTATTTCTGGACACCCCCCCCCCCACCCCGTGGCATGATGTGGCATCTCTAACAGAAAGAGGGACAACAGGCTGCTGCGCCTGTCTGAGAAGCTCATGAGAACAACAGCAACTGGCCTTGCCAAGAAGAGCCCAGCAGTGCTACAGAGTTTACCAGACTCAGATCAGCTACCTCCAAATGTCAGAGTGCCAGCAAAGACTACAGCTCTCCAGGGAGGCCATCACTGACTTATGCACCATGCTGCAGGATGATTTTTGACCTCTTGGATTTGGGGGTCACCTTGTGCCTGTGGCCCTGAAGATCACCGTTGCACTAAACTTCTACGCCTTTGGATCTTTCGAGGGATTTAGCAGGCACATGTGTGGGGTCTCCCAGGGAGCAGCAAGGAGGTAACCGATGCCCTGTTCAAGAGGCTGGCGACTATGTACGCTCCCGGGCTGACCCTGACAGTTAGACAGAGAGACCATCGGATTCAGGGCAATCGCTGGATTTCCCTGGGTGTAAGGTGTGATAGATTGGACACATATGGCTATCAAGGCTCCTACAGAGCAGCCAGCTAGCTGCCTTAACCAACAGGAAGGGCTTTCATCCCATCAACGTTCAACTTGTCAGTGACCACAGAAAGTATTTCCTACAGGTATAGATCTGCTTCCCAGGAAGCAGCCTCAACTACATACTTTGACAGTCCCAGGTGCTACAGCTTTTGATGGCACCCACTCGCCTGCAGGGATGGATTCTCAGGAACAAGGGCTACCCATTGAAGACATGATTACTGACGCCTGTGAGGATCCCTTGCAATGCAGCAGAGGAGAAGTAAAACGCTTGCCACAGCTCCATCCAAGCAACCATTCAGTAAGCCACTGGGCTACTGAAGATGAAATTTTGCTGCCTCGATCGATCCGGTGGGGCCCTGAAGTATGCCCCAGCAAGGGTCTTGTGTAACGTGTGTTCTGCACATTCTAGCACTGTAGAGGGGGGAGGCCTTACATAAGGATTATATGCGTGAGGGATACTCATCCACCGATGAGGAGGACGCTGAGGAGGGAGAGTGGCAAGCAGCAGTGGATAGTGAAGACCCGGTACAGGATGTCAGAAGGGTTGAGTGACCGCAAAGGAGGCAAGAGACAACCTTATAATGTCCCATTTCCAGCCACTCTGATGTCCATTCACAAAGACTTTAATAAAGGCTCACCTTAATGCATGAACTCCTTTCCATTTGATTTCCCTGTCTTGCGACTGGCTGCAATGTGCACCAGTGCTCATGTGAGACCATATGTTAACAAGGCCTCTCATCACATTGGCATGTTAATAAGGACTGTGGTTACATTGGCATTGCTCTAAGGGGGAAGTCAGCAGCTCACAATTAAGGCATAATGGCACATGTCTTTCAGGCGATGAAGGCTAATGATTTAGACAAAAGAACTTTTAATTATTTCCTACAGAACATATTAGAAACACCCGTGAGACCCAAAGTGCTGCCTAGGTGGGCTGTTTAAGCCATTTTTAATCCATATTATCTAAATGGTGAGAGATTTCAGAGCTTGAGATGCAGAGGGATCTGGGTGTCCTAGTGCATGAATCGCAAAAGGTTAGTATGCAGGTACAGCACATAATTAGGAAAGCTAATAGAATGTTATTGTTTATCGCAAGGGGAATTGAATACAGAAGTAAGGAGGTTATGCTTCAGCTATACAGGGCATTGGTGAGACCATATCTGGAGTACTGTGTACAGTACTGGTCTTCTTATTTAAGGAAGGATGTAAATGCATTGGTGGTAGTACAGAGAACATTTACTAGACTAATACCCGGAATGGGTGGGCTGTCTTACGAGGAAAGATTGGACAGGCTAGGCTTGTATCCACTGGAATTTAGAAGAGTAAGACTTGATGGAAACATATAAGATCCTGAGGGGTCTTGACAAGGTGGATGTGAAAAGGATGTTTCCCCTTGTGGGAGAATCTAGAATTAGGGGTGACTGTTTAAAAATATGGGGTCGCCCATTTAAGACAGAGATGAAGAGAATTTTTTTCTCTCAGAGGGTCATGAGTCTTTGGAATTCTCTTCCTCAAAAGGCGGTGGAAGCAGAGTCTCTGAATATTTTTAAGGCAGAGGTAGATAGATTCTTGATAAGCAAGGGGGTGGAAGGTTGTCGGGGGTAGGTGGAAATGTGGAGTAATCAGTTCAGCCATGAACATATTGAATGGTGGAACAGGCTCGAAGGGCGGAGTGGCTTACTCCTGCTCCTAATTCGCATGTCCATATGTTTGCGAGTGCTCCTACGTGGTGTGATCCCTGCAACAGGAACCGGACTGGAGGCAGGCTGCTGATTAGGCTGCCTCTTGGCCTGTGATGACTTTGGCAGGTGTCTTCTGGCTGTCTGAGGCCTGGATGGCCCCAGCGACCTAAACATGTCCTGCACTGATGCAGGACTCTCCTCAGGCATCGCAGCTATTGAAGCTGGGCTCACTGGCAGAGGGGCTGAAGAGCCGGTGTCCACACTCAGTGTGGCCTAAGGGGAGCCCCCAGATGTGGATAGCAGCCTCTCCTCCTCCATTTGAAGGCTCGCTTGAACCTCCCTCCTATGCAGAGATGGAGCAGGAGTAGTCTCTAGGTTTCTGCTCCTTCCCTGCTGCATTGAGCTCATGGCCAAGGCAGATCTGCATGCATCTGTGGGATCTGGGTCTCCATGAGGGTTTCCAACCTCTCGATGGAGGAAGCCATGTGCTCACGTGCCTGGGACATAGCAGCAGTCATAACATGGATGGATTTCTCCACAGTCCACTCATGGCTGCGCATGGCTGCTGGAATCTCTGCTAGATGTTGCCTTACCTGTCTCTGCAACTCGAGCATGCCTTGTGCTGTTGACACCAGAGGCTTATCATCGGTCTGGGGTTCAACATGGGACTGGCCACCCACAGTCCTCCAACTGTCAGAGGCCTCAGCTGTCTCAGTCTCAGCCAGCTGCTTGGATGTGTGTGTGGTGCTCCCAGCAGCTTCTGCCCTGATTCTAATGCCAAGCGGGTAACCACCGGTGTGAATGTATCTGCGCTGGTAGAAGGTGCAGGAAAGTCATGGGATGGTACATCCTCTGAGTGTCCTCCTCCTCAGAGGTTGACGACTGTCCCCCTGTGGCTGCGGAACCCTGTGCACACTGACCTGCATGAGAGAACACAAGCATGTGTGGGTTAGGCTCTGTAGATCTCCTTATGCGAACCATGCGTAATGTAGGTCTCCAACATGAATGAGTATGCTGATGGGAGCCAATCCTCACTCTATTGTGCAGGGACTCTAGTGTCCCTGTCTGATATAGTGCGGCCACCCTGGGTGCCTGTCAGCTCCAATGCCTTTTCCTTGGCAGAGGTGAGAGGGCATAGATCTGGAACTCTTCCACAAGTCCGGGCGTCTCCCTCCTCTTGTGGGCCCTCTTGTCCTGCAAGAGGAAGGATGGAGATATTAGAGCATGGCAGTGAAGTCAACATGACAGTTCTGCTAATGTCAGCCCACTGTTCCCAACTGGGGGATCTGAGATCCCTTATGCCGACACACTGTCAGGAGGGTTTGGAGGGTGGGTGCGTTATGAAGGAAGATGGCCTGTGGCCAAAATGCAGCCTTGCATCTGTCAGGATGAGATAAAACCGGGCCCCTCTGCCATTGCCGTTGGAGGGCTTTTTAAAAATTCATTCAAGGGATGTGGGCGTCGCTGGCCAAGCCAGCATTTATTACCCATCCCGAATTGCCCTTGAGAAGGTGGTGGTGAGCTGCCTTCTTGAACCGCTGCAGTCCATATGGGGTAGGTACACCCAAAGTGCTGTTAGGAAGGGAGTTCCAGGATTTTGACCCAGCGACAGTGAAGGAACGGCGATATAGTTCCAAGTCAGGATGGTGTGTCACTTGGAGGGGAACTTGCAGGTGGCGGTGTTCCCATGCATTTGCTGCTCTTGTCCTTCTAGTTGGTAGAGGTCGCGGGTTTGGAAGGTGCTGCCTAAGGAGCCTTGGTGCATCTTGTAGATGGTACACACTGCTGCCACAGTGCGTCGGTGGTTGAGAGAGTGAATGTTTGTAGATGGGGTGCCAGTCAAGTGGGCTGCTTTGCCCTGTATGGTGTCGAGCTTCTTGAGTGTTGTTGGAGCTGCACCCATCCAGGCAAGTGGAGAGTATTCCATCACACTCCTGACTTGTGCCTTGTAGATGGTGGACAGGCTTTGGGGAGTCAGAAGGTGAGTTACTCGCTGCAGAATTCCTAGCCTCTGACCTGCTCTTGTAGCCACGGTATATATATGGCTACTCCAGTTCAGTTTCTGGTCAATGGTAGCCCCTAGGATGTTGATAGTGGGGGATTCAGCTATCGTAATGCCATTGAATGTCAAGGGGAGATGGTTAGATTCTCTCTTGTTGGAGATGGTCAATGCCTGGCACTTGTGTGGTGCGTATGTTACTTGCCACTTATCAGCCCAAGCCTGGATATTGTCCAAGTTTTGCTGCATTTCTACACGGACTACTTCAGTTGTGAATGGTGCTGAACATTGTGCAATTATCAGCGCACATCCCCACTTCTGACTTTATTATTGAAGGAAGGTCATTGATGAAGCAGCTGAGATGGTTGGGCCTAGGACACTACCCTAAGGAATTCCTGCAGTGATGTCCTGGATCTCAGATGATTGACCTCCAACAACCACAACCATCTTCCTTTGCACTAGGTATGACTCCAGCCAGTGTAGGGTTTTCCCCCTGATTCCCATTGACCTCAGTTTTGTTAGGGCTCCTTGATGCCATACTCGGTCAAATGATGCCTTGATGTCAAGGGCAGTCACTCTCGCATCACCTCTTGAGTTCAGCTCTTTTGTCCATGTTTGAACCAAGGCTGTAATGAGGTCAGGAGCTGAGTGGCCCTGGCGGAACCCAAACTGAGCGTCACTGAGCAGGTTATTGCTAAGCAAGTGCCACTTGATGGCACTGTTGATGACACCTTCCATCACTTTACTGATGATTGAGAGTAGGCTGATGGGGCGGTAATTGGCCGGATTGGACTTGTCCTGCTTTTTGTGTACAGGACATACCTGGGCAATTTTCCACGTTGCAGGGTAGATGCCAGTGTTGTAGCTGTACTGGAACAGCTTGGCTAGGGGCGCAGAAAGTTCTGGAGCACAGGTCTTCAGTACTATTGCCGGAATATTGTTAGGGCCCATAGCCTTTGCAGAATCCAGTGCCTTCAGTCGTTTCTTGATATCACGCGGAGTGAATCGAATTGGCTGAAGTCTGGCATCTGTGATGCTGGGGACTTCAGGAGTTGGCCAAGATGGATCATCAACATGGCACCTCTGGCTGAAGATTGTTGCAAATGCTTCAGCCTCATCTTTTGCACTGATGTGCTGGGCTCCCCCATCATTGAGGATGGGGATATTTGTGGAGCCATCTCCTCCCGTTAGTTGTTTAATTGTCCACCACCATTCACAACTGGATGTGGCAGGACTGCAGAGCTTAGATCTGATCCGTTGGCTATGGGATCGTTTAGCTCTGTCTATCGCATGCTGCTTACGCAGTTTGGCACGCAGATAGTCCTGGGTTGTAGCTTCACCAGGTTGAAACCTCATTTTGAGGTATGCCTGGTGCTGCTCCTGGCATGCACTCCTGCACTCTTCATTGAACCAGGGTTGGTCTCCTGGCTTGATGGTAATGGTAGAGTGGGGGATATGCCGGGCCATGAGGTTACAGATTGTGGTTGAGTACAATTCAGCTGCTGCTGATGGCCCACAGCGCCTCATGGATGCCCAGTTTTGCATTGCTAGATCTGTTCGAAATGTATCCCATTTAGCACGGTGGTAGTGTCACACAACACGAAGGAGGGTATCCTCAATGTAAAGACGGGACTTTGTCTCCACAACGACTGTGCGGTGGTCACTCCTACCAATACTGTCATGGACAGATGCTTCTGCGGCAGGCAGATTGGTGAGGACGAGGTCAAGTATGTTTTCCCCACTTGTTGGTTCCCTTACCACCTGCCGCATACCCAGTCTGGCAGATATGTCGCATGGTTGCGTCGGGCCGGCCATCCACATCACATTTGGGAATGGTGTCCGTTTCCAGGTCTGCCATCAGGACCAGCGGCGGGCTCACAGAATTCAGGCATGAGGCCACCCAGTTTTGATATGTTGCTGGATTTTCCAAAGCTCTGATAATAATAGTTATTACCCATGTATCATTGCGAGCGCTACATCAAGGTACCTTCCTACATTTGAGGGGTGCTTGAGAAGATCATTGGAGTCTAGAAGGGGTGATAACTCTGCCTTGATCGACATCGAGGGGCTTTGCAATAGAGTGTTTACAGTAACGTTTCCGCATTGGGTGCAATTGGCAATCAGGGCATAAATTGCACTCCCAATTGCACTGTTTTTCTAAATTGAAGCTATGGTTCAAATTTCTGCTTAAACTCATTTGCATAAACATAAGATTTTCCATAAACCAGTGCAATCGGGCTGTGTTTTAGAACTGTTTATTTTTCCCCTTGCATTAAAAATATTCCATGATGCATTTAAGAGTGATAAACCCGTGCAGTTTTATTAATACTGCTTAAAAATGGGTTATTACAGAAAATAAGCATTTTTAATAAGTGTCCAGTCCAATACCTGTGAGTAACCCAATTTTAAATAACTAAAAAATGAATTTAAAGGACTATATGGAACCATTTACTGATGTACTCTAGGCAGTTTCTCATTAAATTAAATATTATTGTCACAAAACCGTGCTTTATGCCGAATGATGATTTTTAATCCACCAGCTGGAAACCTGAATTGAATTTTTTAAAAAGAAACTAAAGGTGAATCGATGCTTACAGCTAAAGATGACTATCTCAATTTGCATCACTACCTTCCATATTCCAGTACATTGAGATGGAGACACCGGGCTGAATTTAAAGAGCCCGCTGCCAATCTCGGCGGCGAGCTCAGAAAATGGCGGGCTGCATGCCAAAGAACTATCACAATCTCAAGCGCAGTGGCTCATTTAAATAGCCGGGGCAGACCACCTCCCCGCAATCTCATGGAGGGGGCAGGCTCACCGTCCCCAGCAATGGCGTCAACTGCCTGTGCGCAGGTGTTGGCATCACTTTTAAAGGGCAGCCAACCCTGCCAGCATATTTAAATTTTTAAAGAAATATCCCCCCCAAAATTAAAGGAATGAATTTCTTATGCCTCTTTCCCACCTCCCCATAACAATTACAATAATTAATTGCCCCCCACAAAACACTTACCTTTTAAATGTGACCTAGCCCACCCCCCAGACTGCACAAAGTTTGAACTTCAACCCTCCCCACCATCCCCTACACCCATTATGTGTATTTGACCCCGTTTGCCCCCTCCCGCACTGAAAATCTTACCTCCTCTCCCCTCCCCACCAGTGTCATGCCACCTTTCCCTGGACGGGGAATGGAAGCCGCAGGAGTGCCAGCTGCCGTGCCGAAGATCGCGGCGGGCCCTCAAAATTGCAAGTGAGTGTATTAGAATTTATTTATTCACTTGATTAACAAATGTTAAGAAGTTTCCCGTCGCCCAGCGGCTGGGGGTGCGGTTTCCATGGAGCCTCACTGCCACCGGGAGGATCAGGCCAGGCCCTGCCGGCATCCAAGTCCATGGCATGCCTCATCTGGAGCCATCTTCATGCCCACCGCCCCCACCCCCGCCATGGATCATGATGTCAAGTGCTTTTTAAAATCCAGCCCGCCATGTCGGGAAAGACCCATCAGGGACAATGACCAGGGGAATCTGAGTAATCCACATATCCTGTTCCCATTCGCAGGGCATCAAGACCATCACCTGAGGTTCTCAACTGGTAGAGATGAACTACTCAACCTAATCACTTGAACAATGGGATCCTAGCTGTGAGAAGGGGATTCCTAGACATGGATTAATTAAGTTGCAAGAGGGAATACACTAATAATGACCATGCTTGAATCACTGAGTGATGGACATGTGACAGGCCCCCCTTTTGTTTCCTTGAGCTTCTCTGCAGTAAGGAGACAAGTAGCTAATGCTGATAAGAAAAGACTCGAGTGGGGTCGCTCCTTCCTTTCTCTCTCTCCAACCCACCTTGCAAACTTTGAATCTTGCCTGCTGACCGTGACCACCCAGGGACACCCCTGCTGCAGACAGAGACTCCTTAAAGGAAATCAGCCACACTGCTGTCTCCAGGAGAACCACCGAATTCAGCCTGAAGCCAGCCGAGTCACCAAACTTCACAGTCTGTATACCCTTTTTATTTCTCTGGACTCTTAATTTGACCAATGTATCCTTCCTCATTCTGTAACCTATTTGTGTGTGTGTGTGTGTGTGAAAGTCGGAACATATTTTCTTATTTTACTTAGAATGGTTTAAGTACATTAAAGCAAACTTTTGTAAACTCGAGAAAACCTGTCCAACTTGTTCTTTTATGATCACAGTGCATAAATAGTTAAACACTCACTGAATTGGCTAGTCTATCCTTTTCAAAAAAAGAAGTAAACCTTTTGCGATCAAACAAGGAGAGGGAAAAGAGGGGAACCATTCAACCACTCCTCACCTGATTTATAACATGATTTAATATTTTTCAGGGCATTTGCACCTGTAAAAAAGCTTAGTTTGAAGCAACTCCTCGAAAGGTCACAAATTGGTGGAAATTTGCTACGGTGGTTAATTTGATCTGGGGCGTGGCCAATTTTTTGGCCAGGGCTGGGTCCCAGCACATTGTTTTTTTAGCCAACGTAAAAGACCACAGCATCGAATTGTGCTGGATGTAACTTGTGCTTGAAATTTCTCAATCTTTTGTGCTGGTTTGGCTGATTTCGGGTGACCCAGTGCAACCTAGCAGAAATTCTACCTCCACATATTGCCCATAGCATGTAGCTTGACGTGTCCTGCACAACCTTGCCATCCAAAACGGCCTGGACATGGAGATTCCTAAGAATGCAGCCCTAGCTGCTTTGGACAGGGCTAAGAAAGTTCAGCAAGATGGTTTCGCAATATTGTGTGTCTGACTTCAGGCTAATTCAAGGCTACCTAATAATGGTTCCAGTAACAATATTTGTTTGACTGGATCACTCATCTCTTCAGCAAAGGCAAGCACTCACAAAAGCTTCAAAGTCAATTCAAAGGAAATTATTCTGTTTTGGTATTCGCCATTAATTTCATGGCCCACTAAAACATTCCCCTCTACTGGCAACAAAACCTTTTCCACGCATAAGGGAGCTAGCAGAAAAGAAAATATTCTGGAAAAGGAAGAAGTCATTGTTCACATGGGAACCAATTACATAGGAAAAAGTTAGGTTGAGGCCCCTCAAGAGGAGTTTGTGGAGATAACTGCTACATTAAAGAGCTACAGGGTAGTATCCTCAGATGAATTCCAGTTGCACACACTAGGGAGAACCAGACTTTAGACACTTCAATCTATGGTTTCAGGGATAGGCTCAAAGGGAAACTTTCAGATTCCTAGGGCAATGGAACCAGGATGCGAAAGTAGTCAACCAAACAGGGCATTGGATAAGTACGTTAAAAAGGAATAATACAAAACGACGTAGAGAAAGGGCTGGGAAGTGGGTTCTTGTTAAAGAACCAGAACTGGTACAGGAATAATGGGGCAAACAGCTGCCTTCTGCATTCTAAATTTTATAATTCATTGAGGCAAGTTCATATTTTACCAATGCTAGAAGTATTCCCACCAAGCAGGTAAGAATAAATTTACCCCCAAGGATTGGGAGGATTATGGAAAGCAACAAAAAGGAGACTAAGGGATAGGAAAAAAGAAGTATGAGGAGAAAGCTTACTGATGATATCAAGAATATTAATGAAGCTTTCTTTGAGTGCATCTTAAAGAAGGAACTGAGTCCATTAAACCAGATTTAGGTAAGAGTGTCGGAGAGGGCAAGGATATGCCAACAGTGCTAAATTAATATTTTCCTTCCGTTTTTACAGTGAAGGGGAATATAATGGGCTGAATTTTCACCACGGAGGTGGGAAACAGGAGCTAAGTTTGTTTTCGGGTCAGAAAATTACCTCCAGTGGGAAACTGATTAAAGTTACGATTTTCACAGGAGTGACCCTTAATTGATATGGAGATGGGTTTTCTGTCCACTTAGAGATAGTTTGGACAGGATGGAGGTGGGTCAGATGAAATGTGGGACTTATTTAGACTCCCACTCCAGGGCTCGTGCACAAAAATCAAGGTTGACATTTCAGTGCAGTACTGACAGAGCATTGCACTGTCGGAGATGCCATCTTTCGGATGAGACCTTAAAACCAAGGCCCCATTTGCCTGTTCTGGTGGATGTAAAAGATCCCATGGCACTATTTTGAAAAAGAGCAGGGGAGTTATCTCTGGTGTCACGGCCAATATTTATCCCTCAATCAACATCACAAGAACAGATTATCTGGTCATTGCTGTTTGTGGGAGTTTGCTGTGTGCATACTGGCTGACATGTTTCATACATTACAACAGTGACTACACTTCAAAAAATACTTCATTGGCTGTAAAGCACTTTGAGTCGTTTGGTGGTTGTGAAAGGCGCTATATAAATGCCAGTCTTTCTTTTCTTTTTCCCTACGGCAGCCATCACTGAGGCTGCTGTTTGTCCTCAGGGAGAGATCTGCAGTTTGTGCCAAAACCTTACACAGCATCAAAGGGAAGTGAGATGTCACAGGAGAACCGGAGGGCTGGCACCTGGGGCAGGGTTACCCTTCATCAATGCCGACCTAGATCTTATATTGGAGGCTGTGAGGGAAAGGAAGGAGGTCCACTTGCCAGAGGGTGGCAGGAGGAGGCCACCATGTCACGGGGATCACTAAGTACGTCACAGGGTTGTCTTCTTACTGTCTCTGTCTACTGCTTTCCTCTATTTGCATTGCATAAATGATGACATTTAAAGCCAGATGTCTGGGACTCCTTTTATTGCTGCTGTGATGGGAAAAGAGATAATGGGATTCTCCATGGTGAGGGCAAGGTTTCTGGGCAGATGTGTTTCCTTCATTAACAGTAAGTGGATAGATGTTCCAGGCTACATCTTCCATGCATGCGTTAGCACTGGTATCTTAGACGCCCTACAATGACATGCCCTCAGCCTGGGTCAGAGGGGTCAGTTGAAATGTTCCTGAATCAGGAGAACCTCGATATTCATGGCATCCTGACGAGCCCTTCGTGCCCCAAGCCATACCTGGCCACCACGTCGTACAGCAGGGACACCTCTCTCTTCAGCATCACCTTCCTCCACCTCCATTTCCTTCTCCTCTCTCACGTCCTGCTTCTGCTCTTCTCCTGATGAGCTAACTCCTTCCAGGGCCTCATCATCCTCAATGTCCACACCTCTCTGGAGGGCCATATTATGGAAAGTGCAACAGACCACCACAATGACCGAGACCTTTGCATGAGGGTGTTGGAGGGCGTCAGCCAACCGGTCGAAGCACTGGAATTGCAGCTTCAGAAGCTGGATGGACTGCTCAATGATTGTTCTACTGAGCAGGTGACATTGGCTGTTTCGCCTCTGTACCTCTGTCTGGGGCTCCTGTAGAAGGGTGAATAACCGTCTCTTCAAGGGATATCCCTTGTCCCCTAGAATCCATTCACGCACTTTGGGGGTTGGAGTGAATATCTAAGGCAGCGTCAAATGGCAGAGGATGAAGGAATCATTGCACCTTCCAGGAAAGTGAGCACACACGTAAGGTGAGAGTGATTGCCCCTGATATCAAGGCAGCATTTGACCGACTGTTGCATGAAGAAGCCCATGCCAAATTGAAGTCAATGGCAATCAGTGGGAAAACTCTCCACTGGTTGGAGTCATACCTAGCACAAAAGAAGATGGTTATGGTTGTGGTTGTTGGAGACCAATCATCTCAACCCAGGAAATTACTGCAGCAGTTCCTCAGCTGCTTCATCAATGACCTTCCCTCCATTATAAGGTCAGAAGTGAGAATGTTTGCTGATGATTGCACAATATTCAGTCCCATTCATAACTCATCAGATACTGAAGCAGTCCCTGTCCAGAGACCTAGACGACATTCAGGCTTGAGCTGATAAGTGGCAAGTAACATTCGCATCACACAAGTGCCAGGCAATGACCATACCCTAGAAGAGAGAATCTAGCCATCTCCCCTTGACATTCAACAGCATTACCATCGCTGAATCCCCCACTATCAACATTCTGAGGGTTACCATTGACCAGAAATTGAACTGGACCAGCTACATAAATACTGTGGCTACAAGAGCAGGTCAGAGGCTGGGAATTTGCACCATCTACAAGGCACAAGTCAGGCGTGTGATGGAATACTCTCCACTTGCCTGGATGAGTGTGGCTCCAACACCACTCAGGAAGCTCAATGCCATCCAAGACAAAGCAGCCCGTTCGACCAGCACCCCATCCACCACCTTAAGCATTCACTCCCTCCACCACAGACACACAGTGGCAGCAGTGTGTATCATATACAAGATACACTGCAGCAACTCACCAAGGCTCCTTCGACAGCACCTTCCAAACCCATGACCTGTACCAACTAGAAGGACAAGGGGAGCAGCCGCATGGGAACATCATCATCTACGAGTTCCCTTCCAAGCCACACATCATCCTGACTTATATATATATCCACGCTCCTTCACTGTCATTGGGTCAAAATCCTGGAACTCGCTCCCTAACAGCCCTGTGGGTGCACCCACACCAGATGGGCTGCAGCGGTTCAAGAAAGCAGCTTACCCGACCTTCTCAAGGGAATTATGGATGGGCAACAAACAGTGGCCTTGCCAGCGACACCCACATCCCATGAAATGAATTTTAAAAAAGACATATGGAGGAAGCTTTTGTTGTGGTTGCAGACCAGTTGAATCTTGAGGGAATGTTGATGAATCTGACCGGCCAGTCACTGGCTGCCTTGATGGCCACATGGTCACATGGGTGCAATTGATGTTGCCCTGCACCTGTGGGAATCCAGCGATGGGGGTGAAACCCATTGCCCTCTGTCCCTGCGAGGCTGTGTCTGTCATGAAATGAATGTACTGACCAGCTCTGGCAAAGAGGGCATCAGTGAGATGCAGTGGTGTGCAGCCGCCTGCGAGATGCGACTAACGTCTGCAGCTGATCCTTGGAAGGAGCCAGAATTGAAAATGTTCAAGGCCACAGTGACTTTAACAACGAGTGGCAGAGCATGGCAAGCAGTGCTACGAGTGTGAGTGGTATCAAGGTCACAGATGTCTGTAACCATCTGGCTGGAGAGTCACAGTCTCCTGTGACACTGGGTCTCGGTCATCTTCAGATAGCTCCATCTTCAGTGGTAGATCCAGTGTTGAGGCTATGGCTTCCGTTGCCTTCCTGCCCCTCCTTTCTCTCCTGTGCCCTCTTGCTGCTCAGGGCTCCGCCCTTCCTGCAAAGGGTGTTGTCCCTCATCGCCACTGGGCCCAAAATCTGACAGTTGTGCCCCCATTGTCAGCTGCAGGCTTCCTTTCGGACAGGTGGCCACCCAATTGTCCTTGTCAGCATTGCCACCTGTTCTTCAGCCCCCGCAATTCCAGAGGATGATGACCCCATTCAAAGCCAGGATGCTGAGTGTCCACTTGCCCCACCACTTGTGCAGCGCCAAGGGCACCTCCTTACCAAATGCGGAGTTCCTTTTTGCCCCGATGACATTCTTATAGGGCTGGAGTGTCTCTCCTGGGGCAGGCATGACTGGTTCCCATCTCTGTACCCGCCTCCCTTCAGCTGATCTGCAACAGACAACGCCTGAAACCCATGCGCCCCTTCAAAATTCCACCCTCCTCCTCCAACAAGCTCTTAACGAGCTTATAAACTATTTTAATTGGCCTCAATAGGGAGCAGAATGGGATTCCTGTTCCACACAAGGCACCCCCCACCTTGATTAACATTGCCAGCACCAGGAACGGCATCCTAAAACTGACAAGCTAGCCAGTACTGGTATTTTCGGGCTCCCTGCCTCCGATCCTGACCTCGGGGTTGGGGGAGCCCAAAGATTCAGCCCAATATCCGAGATACAGGGAAGATACGAGATTAGTGAAGCAGAGAAAGGTATAGATATTAATATAAACAGATAAAATAATGGGAATGAAGCCAGATGAATTTGTAGACCCAGATTACTTCCACCCAAAGATATTAAAAGATATGTGTGCGGAAACTGGGGATGAATTAGTTTGAATTTTCCAAAGCTCGCTGGATTTATGGATGGTAAAAGATTAGTAGCGTTAACCTTTTCTCAAAGAAGAGATAAACTAAGTTATTGCAGGCTAGTGGGTTTAACATCAGTAATGGCAAAACTGCTATAATCCATCATGCAGTGCAAAAAAGGTTTCAAAAAGGCTAACGGGAGGTTGGGCATCATTACAAGACATTTAGAATAAAAAAGCAATTACATGGAGTATTGATGAGACTTCATTTCGAACACTATGCATAGTTTTGAGTGCTATACCTTAGGAAGAATACAATGCTTTTGAAAAAATACCAGCAAATAATGAAAGCATTTTAGAGGGTAAATGAGGAAAACTGTCCTATCTTGTAGGAAAACCTGAAACAAGGAGACATAATCTTAAAATTCGAGCTAAGTTAGTTAAAAGTGAATCCAGAGGAAAACCTCTTTACAATAAGGATTGTGAAAATGTAGAACACATTGCCCAAAGAGGGCCATTGATGGAACGTCAATTGAAATGTTTAAAAGGAGTTAGATACCGACTTGGAAAGTAAGGGTATTCAGGTATATGAAGGTCGAGAAGCACTCCTGAAACACTGATAAGAGAATTGAGCTACTTTGTTATAGCCCTAACTCCAAATAGTGTCCCCATCCAGCAGAAATACAGGCTTGCTGAATTTGCCCTTTGTAGAAAAAGCTGGTAAGTGCAATTAAAAGGACATAGTTGCCATAGCTAATTAAAATTGTGATACAGGTTCAATGTGTCAAATGGCCTATTTTCCTAGAACCTAAGAAAGAAAGAAAAATATAATTTTCATTCATATATAGTACCTTTCACACTTTTGGCATGCCAACACATTTTGCAGCAAATGAATTTACTGTTGAAGGCTAATTTCTATTGCTACATAATAAATGTGACACCCAACTTACGTACAGCAAAGTCTCAAGAGCAACAAATACATGAATGACCATGATAACCTTTTTTGTCAGTATTGGTGAAGAAAACAATGATGGTCAGGGTATCAGAGCTCCTGACTCTTCTTCAAATAATACCATACATCCAGCTTCATAATTAATTTGTGGTTTTGTTCTTATGAAATTTAAGGAAAGTTAGCTTGAGGAACACACTTCCAATATTCTGTGATTGAAATATTTTCCCTTACCTTATCTAATAAACAAGAGCTTCATCCAAAGTTTTCTAACATGTATTAAAAGCCTTCCCTAATAAAATGTGTTATCACAGCTGAAATTGTTACAACAGTCAGGCACATCGCAAGAACCTTTGCACTCTTCCTTATCCATGGCACAATCTCATTTGCATATTTTACCACTGTTGCTGATAATGTGTGCCAGTTGATTAATGTGCTTTGATGCAAAGATACTTGGCATAAACATTTGACTTTTTGATCAATATCTTGTAAGGAAAGTGTCTTTCATTTGGTATACTAAAAAGCAGAAAGGCCCATGATTAATGTAAGTGAATGCTTAGGGTTAGTCAATGCCACAATTTCTGATCCTGATTCCATACCAGAATAAAGAGAGGTCAAACTGGTGTAGATAAATCATTGGGAATTTATTCCAGGTGCGTACTGGTCTTAACAATATCTTTGCTGTGAATCACTTTCCTACCTCTGAGTGCGGCAGTTTCTAACCTGTCCCAGATTTGTTTATTCTTGGTGTATTCTAACTCTTTTGCTGCATTGCTTTCTGTGTTGGCTTCACATCTTTGGAATGTCTGGACTTTAACTTATTTCTATTATATCGACCAATTCAGTGTAAAATTGATTCAGTTCAATTTTGGAACACATCTGAGATGATTTAAATTGATTTTTATGCATCTTTGATCTATAAAGAGAAATCCAATGAGTGCTACAGGAGGTGGAAGGAGATAGTTCAATAAAGGTCATCCAGAAATGCAACTAAGGTCAAGAAAACTGTACTGGTCAACAGGTATTATCTCCCATAAAAGATGCATTTAGTGGTACATTTTAATCTAATAATACATTTTACCTTTCTGAATCATAGTCTGGAGTCAAGATAGGAGTGACTGAAGAGGGACAAATAGTCACTGTGCACTCTGTAAATTTATCTTTTTATAGCCTGCACACTTAAAGTTGACAAAAACATCATGAAAGTATAACCAGCTATTGTACAGGAACTGGGTGCCAGATTGTAATTTTAGTAAGGAATGTATATAAATAATTACCTCCACCCTTATCCTTTGCCTACTGTCAAGACTACAGGTGTTGGTGGGTATTGTTGTGCAGAAAGCAGGTTATTGCTAAGCAAGTGCCACTTGATAGCACTGTCGACGACACCTTCCATCACTTTACTGATGATTGAGAGTAGGCTGATGGGGCGGCAATTGGCCAGGTTGGACTTGTCCTGCTTTTTGTGTACAGGACATACCCGGGCAATTTTCCACATTGCCAGTGTTGTAGCTGTACTGGAACGGCTTGGCTAGGAGCGCAGAAAGTTCTGGAGCGCAGGTCTTCAGTACTATTGGCGGAATGTTGTCAGGGCACATTGCCTTTGCAGTATGCAGTGCCTTCAGTTGTTTCTTGATATCACGCAGAGTGAATCGAATTGGCTGAAGTCTGGCATCTGTGATGCTGGGGACTTCGGGAGGAGGCTGAGATGGATCATCCACTCGGCACTTCTAGCTGAAGATTGTTGCAAATGCTTCAGCTTGATCTTTTGCACTGATGCGCTGGGCTCCCTCATCATTGAGGATGGAGACATTTGTGGAGCCTCCTCCTCCCATTAGTTGTTTAATTGTCCAACACCATTCACGACTGGATGTGGCAGGACTGCAGAGGTTAGATCTGATCCATTGGTTATGGGATCACTTAGCTCTATCGCATGCTGATCATGCTGTTTAGCACGCAGATAGTCCTGTGTTGTAGTTTCACCAGATTGACACCTCATTTTGAGGTATGCCTGGTGCTGCACCTGGCATGCCCTCCTGCACTCTTCATTGAACCAGGGTTAGTCTCCCAGCCTGATGGCAATGGTAGAGGGGGGATATGCCGGGCCATGAGGTTCCAGATTATGGTTGAATACAATTCTGCTGCTGCTGATGGCCCACAGCGTCTCATGGATGCCCAGTTTTGCGTTGCTAGATCAGTTCTGAATCTATTCCATTTAGCACGGTGGTTGTGCCACACAACACAGTGGGCGGCACAGTGGTGCAGTGGTTAGCACCGCAGCCTCACAGCTCCAGCGACCCGGGTTCGATTCTGGGTACTGACTGTGCAAAGTTTGCAAGTTCTTCCTGTGACTGTGCAGGTTTCTGCCAGGTGCTCTGGTTTTCTCCTACAGCCAAAGACTTGCAGGTTGATTAGGTAAATTGGCCATTGTAAATTGCCCCTAGTGTAGGTAGGTGGTAGGGGATGTGATAGGAATATGGGATTAATGTAGGATTAGTATAAATGGGTGGTTGATGGTTGGCACAGACTCGGTGGACCGAAGGGCCTGTTTCAGTGCTGTATCTCTACATAAATAAAAACACAATGGAGGGTATTGTCAATGTGAAGACGGGACTTTGTCTCCATAAGGGCAGTGTGGTGGTCACTCCTACAAATATTGTCATGGACAGATGCATCTGCAGCAGGCAGATTGGTGAGGACAAGGTCAACTGTACTTTTCCCTCTTGTTGGTTTCCTTACCACCTGCCACAGACACAGTCTAGCAGCTATGTCCTTAAGGACTCGGCCAGCTCGGTCAGCAGTGGTGTTACCGAACCACTCTTGGTGATGGACATTGAAGTCCCCCCACCCAGAGTACATTCATAGGCCTCTTCCAAAGACAATCCACAACTGAGAGCCAAGAAATACACAAGAGTTGTACATTCTGATTTTCCTGATCACTGAAAAGTGCCTTCCTTGTGATCAACACTTAATCGGTATGGTCCAGTTGTGCTTGCAAATTCATCCTGTGGGAAGTTGTAGAGGGAAAACAATATCCTATCATTCTGCATTGTAATGTACCAGCATGATAGCACTCTATAATAGCTTAGCGTTGCCAACCATCCAAGATTGCCCTGGAATCTCCAGGCAGCAAAGATTTATCTCCAGGACATTGCTGCAAGCAACCCAGGAGGAAAATCATTTGGCCATTAAAAAATTCTGTTTTAAAAAAGATTTTTGAACACTTTTGTTTATTAATTTTTTAAAAAATCAAACATGGGAAAGATGACTGTTTGACAATCTGTCAAGGCTCATCCAATTAGTTGATGAAGATTCCATTCACTCTGTTTGCACAGTCAGGAAGCCAATAGTGAAAGTGTGGACGTGGGACTGTTGCAAGCAGCAGGTCATGTGATGAAACTTCCAGGAATATGTCCAGCGAGAATTGGCCACACTATGACATCTCCATGAGGTACCTTCCCAGTTCACAAAACAACTCGCCTTGTGAAAAACCATGAAGAAGACCCTTCTATTGCTCTGAAATGCAGTATATCAGAACACTATAGTGTTGAACCAGTGGAACTGTTAGAGAACTGTTTCAAATGGATCACTACCTAACATAATTTCGGCAAAAATAGTGTATAAGACATGTACTCAGTCCTTTACTGTTTCTTAATTGTATTAATGACTGAAAAAACTTTACAGTCATTCAAAAGTTATATACAGATGTGCATTACAAATTAAATTATGTACAGATGATTTTGTTGTATTTCAGACACAGGTATCCATGAAGACCATTGAAAAGAGTTTAAGTAAGGATATGGCTAAGGTTTCACAGTGGTTAAATGTGACTCTAAATATCCAGATAAAAGAAAATCATTACTAATCTGATCCAAGCAGTCCCATGCCTGGGTTAATAACATTCTCTAAATGGAAATAATGGATTCAATCAAATATCAATAGTTACACCTAGATAATATACTTCCTTTTAAATCATGCTATTCAAATTAACTAGCAAAGTTATTTGTTTAAGTATTTAGCCACTGCCTTGTGCAAAAGATAAACTTGGCTCTACACAAATGCTCAAATCCACCTTCAATTAAACAATGATCTGTGGACATGTTAGTAAAATATAAAGTATTTGGACTGCAAAGGCACAGCTGTTCTATGAAATAAAACATGCAGAATAGTGTCAATATGTGATCACTATACTTCCAGACAGCCATAGTGATGGACTATTGTTTAAATACTTTCACCACAGACTATGTAACAGGAATATTCCAGCCTCAAAGCAAATTTACAAATTTCTCAAACAAGGCAGACCAAGAGTATTTTTTTTTAAACCATGCCAAATTACCCTTTTGCAGCAGTACCAAGCAACTCCTAATCTAACATTAAATGGATGGTCTTACAATACTTTGAAACTCTAGCCACATAGGAGCTTACACTTTGAAATGCAACATTCCTGATTAATCACAGTGATCAGCATAATTGCATCTGGTGTTCTAACTGTAAGTAGCAGTTACACTAAAAGAATGCCCTTTGAGTGTAAATCTATTGTGAATAAGCTTTCAGGCTTAATAAGCAATTTTCTAAGAAATGGTATTTGAATAAATAAATAATTGTTGAAATTTCCATGAGGAATGACATCATCGGCCGTGTATGTCAGTTAGATGATGATGTAGTTGGCATCATCATTGCTAATTATGAACTCCAAGGAACTTAAATATGGGATCCTCCTTTTGTATGTAGCTTGTGCCAATGGAAACTGCATTTTGCAGTAGTTGCTGATGAAAAAACAGATTTGGGTTGGTACTAGAAAAAAAACTGCAGTTATATTAAGGTTGATGGTGCCAGTGATAATGAATACAGATATAAATGTATCAAAAAGGGTTTCCAGAAAGAATCAGCATTGATGGGTACAGCCAATATTTGATGAGACAAAGGTCTTACAGAGTTGTAATTAAGCAATTGGGCCACAAATTGTTTTCATTTTAAATTCAACAAAGGTGGAGACAAAATAAAATAGTTAAACAAGAATGCAGGGCTGGATTTTATAAGGCGGTGAGTCTCAAAAATGGCTGCCTGCCTGCATGGACCACACGACAAAGAGCCGCCGCGATTCCAAGCGTGGCGGCTCATTTAAAAAGCTGGGGCGAGCCGTTTCCACCCCCGCCCCCCCCATCACGTGCAGGGTGGGGGCGACGGGCTGTCCATCCCTACCAGCTATCATTCTATCTTAAAGATAGAATGAACTAAATTAAGTAAAAACATTTTTTTAACCCCTCGCCCACTCGCCAATAACAATTAAGTGAATTATTTGCCCTTTCCCCCAAATAAACACCATCTGACCTTCCCCCCGCAAACTGCATAAACTTTAAATGACAACACTTCCCACCATCCGCTACACCCATGACATCACCGCACCGCCCCCATCCCCTGCCTCACCAGTGTTTTGCCTCGCTTTCCTGGATGGAGATCTGAAAGTGCGGGAATGCTGGCCGCCAGGCTGAAGTTCGCAGCAGGACATCAGGAGGTGACGTAGGTTTATTGAAATTAACTATAGAAACATAGAAAATAGAAGCAGGAGTAGGCCATCCGGCCCTTCGAGCCTGCTCCGCCATTCACTATGATCATGGCTGATCATCCAACTCAGTAACCTGTTCCCGCTTTCCCCCCATATCCTTTGATCCCTTTTGCCCCAAGAACTATATCTAACTCCTTCTTGAAAACATGCAATGTTTTGGCCTCAACTGCTTTCTGTGGTACCGAATTCCACAGGCTCACCACTCTCTGGGTGAAGAAATTTCTCCTCATCTCAGTCCTGAAAGGTTTACCCCGTATCCTTAGACTATGACCCCTGGTTCTGGACTCCCCCACCATCGGGAACATCCTTCCTGCATCTACCCTGTCAAGTTAGAATTTTACAGGTTTCTATGAGATCCCCCCTCACTCTTCTGAACTCCAGCGAATATAATCCTAACCGACTCAATCTCTCCTCATACATCAGTCCCACCATCCCAGAAATCAGTCTGGTAAATCTTTGCTGCACTCCTTCTATAGCAAGAACATCCTTCCTCAGATAAGGAGACCAAAACCGCACACAATATTCCAGGTGTGGCCTCACCAAAGCCCTGTATAACTGCAGCAAGACATCCCTGCTCCTGTACTCGAATCCTCTCGCTCTGAAGGCCAACATACCATTTGCCTTTTTTACCGCCTGTTGCACCTGCATGCTTACCTTCAGCGACTGGTGTACGAGAACACCCAGGTCTCATTACATATTCCCTTCTCTCAGTTTATAGCCGTTCAGATAATAATCTGCCTTCCAGTTTTTGCTACCAAAGTGGATAACCTCACATTTAGCCACATTGTACTGCATTTGCCATGCATTTGCCCACTCACTTAACTTGTCCAAATCACCCTGAAGCCTCTCTGCATCCTCCTCACAACTCACCCTCCCACCCAGTTTTGTGTCATCTTCAAATCTGGAGGTATTACATTTAGTTGCCTCATCTAAATCATTAACATATATTTTGAATAGGTGGGGTCCTAGCACCGATCCCTGCGGTACCCCACTAGTCACTGCCTGCCATTTGGAAAAAGACTCGTTTATTCCTAGGCTTTGTTTCCTGTCTGCCAAACAATTTTCTAGCCATCGCAATGCACTACCCCCAATACCATGCACTTTAACTGTACACTCTAACCTCTTATGTGGGACTTTGTCGAAAGCCTTCTGAAAGTCCAAATAAACCACATCCACTGGCTCCCCCTCATCAACTCTACTAGTTACATCCTCGAAGGATTCTAGTAGATTTGTCAAGCATGATTTGCCTTTCGTAAATCCATGCTGACTCTGTCCCATTCGACCACTGTTCTCCACGTGCTCTGCTATTACATCTTTGATAATGGATTCTAGAATTTTCCCCACTACCGACGCCAGGCTGACTGGTCTATAATTCCCTGTTTTCTCTCTACCTCCCTTTTTAAATAGTGGGGTTACATTAGCTACCCTCCAATCTGTAGGAACTGTTCCAGAGTCTATAGAATCTTGAAAGATAACCACCAATGCATCCACTATTTCTAGGGCCACTTCTTTAAGTACTCTGGGATGTAGATTATCAGGCCCTGGGGATTTATCGGCCTTCAATCCCATCAATTTCCCCAACAGCATTTCTCTACTAATACTGATTTCCTTCAGTTCCTCCCTCTCACTAAACCGTGTGCCCCAACACTTTTGGTATGTTATTTGTGTCCTCCTTTGTGAAGACAGAACCAAAGTATGCATTTGGTTGGTCAGCCATTTCTTTGTTCCCCATAATAAATTCCCCCGTTTCTAACTGTAATGGACCTACATTTGTCTTCACCAATCTTTTTCTCTTCACATACCTTCAGAAACTTTTACAGTCAGTTTTTATGTTCCCCGCAAGCTTCCTCTCGTACTCTATTTTACCCTTCTTAATCAATCCCTTGGTCCTCCTTTGCTGAATTCTAAACTGCTCCCAATCCTCAGGTCTGTTGTTTTTTCTGGCAAATTTGTATGCCTCTTCCTCGGATCTAAGGCTATCTCTAATTTCCCTTGTAAGCCATGGTTTGGCTATCCTTCCCATTTTACTTTTGCGCCAGACAGGAATAAACAATTGTTGCAGTTCATCCATGCGCGCTTTGAATGTTTGCCATTTGCTATCCACTGTCATCCCTTTAAGTAACATTTCCCAATCCATCATAGCCAACTCGCACCTCATACCTTCGTAGTTTCCTTTACTAAGATTCAGGACCCTAGTCTCAGAATCAACTACGTCACTCTCCATCTTGATGAAGAATTCTATCATATTATGGTCGCTCGTCCCCAAGGGATCTCGCACAACTAGATTGTCAATTCTTCTTCTTCTTATTCTTTCACCTCCTTGTCTCGGGAGACAATGGGTAAGCGCCTGGAGGTGGTCAATGGTTTGTGGAGCAGCGCCTGGAGTGGCTATAAAGGCCAATACTAGAGTGACAGACTCTTCCACAGGTGCTGCAGAAAAAATTGGTTGTCGGGGCTGTTACACAGTTGGCTCTCCCCTTGCGCTTCTGTCTTTTTTCCTGCCAACTGCTAAGTCTCTTCAACTCGCCACACTTTAGCTCCGCCTTTATGGCTGCCCGCCAGCTCTGGTGAACGCTGGCAACTGACTCCCATGACTTGTGATCAATGTTACAGAACTTCATGTCGCGTTTGCAGACATCTGTAAAGCGGAGACATGGACGGCCGGTAGGTCTGATACCAGTGGCGAGCTCGCTGTACAATGTGTCCTTGGGGATCCTGCCATCTTCCATGCGGCTCACATGGCCAAGCCATCTCAAATGCTGCTGACTCAATAGGGTGTATAAGCTGGAGATGTTGGCCGCCTCGAGGACTTCTGTGTTGGAGATGCGGCCCTGCCACCTGATGCCAAGGATTCTCTGGAGGCAGTGAAGATGGAACGAATTGAGACGTCGCTCTTGGCTGACATACGTTGTCCAGGCCTCACTGCCGTAGAGCAAGGTACTGAGGACACAGGCTTGATACACTCGGACTTTGTGTTCCGTGTCAGTGCGCCATTTTCCCACACTCTCTTGGCCAGTCTGGACATAGCAGAGGAAGCCTTTCCCATACGCTTGTTGATTTCTGCATCGAGAGACAGGTTACTGGTGATAGTTAAGCCTAGGTAGGTGAACTCTTGAACCACTTCCAGAGCGTGGTCACCGATATTGATGGATGGAGCATTTCTGACGTCCTGTCCCATGATGTTCATTTTCTTGAGGCTGAGGGTTAGGCCAAATTTGTTGCAGGCAGCTGCAAACCTATCGATGAGACTCTGCAGACACTCTTCAGTGTGAGATGTTAATGCAGCATCGTCAGCAAAGAGGAGTTCCCTGATGAGGACTTTCCGTACTTTGGTCTTCACTCTTAGGCGGGCAAGGTTGAACAACCTGCCACCTGATCTTGTGTGGAGCAAAATTCCTTCTTCTGAAGACTTGAACGCATGTGAGAGCAGCAGGGAGAAGAAAATCCCAAACAGGTAGGTGCGAGAACACAGCCCTGTTTCACGCCACTCAGGATAGGAAAGGGATCTGACGAGGCGCCGCTATGCTGAATTGTGCCTTTCATATTATCATGGAATGAGGTGATGATACTTAGTAGCTTTGGTGGACATCCAATCTTTTCTCGAAGTCTGAAGAGACCACGTCTGCTGACGAGGTCAAAGGCTTTGGTGAGATCAATGAAAGCAATGTAGAGGGGCATCTGTTGTTCGCGGCATTTCTCCTGTAGCTGACAAAGGGAGAACAGCACGTCAATGGTCGATCTCTCTGCTCGAAAGCACACTGTGCCTCAGGGTAGACACGCTCGGCCAGCTTCTGGAGCCTGTTTAAAGCGAAGACTCGAGCGAAGACTTTCCCCACTATGCTGAGCAGGGAAATTCCACGGGAGTTGTTGCAGTCACCGCGGTCACCTTTGTTTTTATAGAGGGTGATGATATTGGCATCGCGCATGTCCTGTGGTACCGCTCCCTCGTCCCAGCACAGGCAAAGCAGTTCGTAGAGTAGATTAGATTAGAGATACAGCACTGAAACAGGCCCTTCGGCCCACCGAGTCTGTGCCGACCATCAACCCCCCATTTATACTAATCCTACACTAATCCCATATTCCTACCAAACATCCTCACCTGTCCCTATACTTCCCTACCACCTACCTATACTAGTGACAATTTATAATGGTCAATTTACCTACCAACCTGCAAGTCTTTTGGCTTGTGGGAGGAAACTGGAGCACCCGGAGAAAACCCACGCAGACACAGGGAGAACTTGCAAACTCAAAGTGCTGAGAGTATGGCAGGCTTGGCACTCTTGATTATTTCAGGGGTAATGCCATCCTTCCCAGGGGCTTTTCCACTGGCTAGAGAATCAATGGCATCACTGAGTTGCGATTTTGTTGGCTGTTCGCCCAGCTCATCCATGACTGGCAGAGACTGGGCTGCATTGAGGGCAGTCTCAGTGACAACATTCTGCCTGGAGTACAGTTCTAGGTAGTGCTTAACCCAGCGGTCCATTTGCTTGCGTTAGTCAGTGATTGTGTCCCCTGATTTAGATTTGAGGGGGGCGATCTTCTTGATGGTTGCCAGTAATCATTTGCGCAGCGCCTGGCTGTTCTTTGTGCAGCGCTTCTGGTTGTTTTAAGTGCTATGGATGTTAACTCGCTGGGGGCTTTTTTGTAGTTCAGCAGTGCAATGCGCTTAGCGGCTATGACAGGTTCCAGCTCTTCAAAATGAGATTGAAACCAGTCTGCATTCCGCTTCACACGTTTGCCATAGGTGGTCATGGCTGACGCATAGATGGTGTCTCTGATGTGGGCCCACTTGGTCTCTGCATCCCCTGTGGGAGTGTTTTGAAGGGCTTTTTCAAGTGAATTTAGAAAGTTTTGTAACAGCTGTAGAGAAGAAATTCTGCTCGTGTTGATGCGCGGGTGGCCCTTCTGCTTGGAGTGTTGCAGCTTCTTTGGTTTGAGTCTAACCTTGCTGCACACCAGGGAGTGGTCGGTGTCGCAGTCCGCACTGTGGAAGCTGCGTGTGATTTGAACACAGTTTAAGGAGGCTCGCCTTGTGACGATGAGGTCCAGCTGGTGCCAACGACGTGATCTTGGGTGCCTCCAAGAAACCTGGTGACAGGGTTTTGTGTGAAGGAACGAGTTGGTGATGCAGAGGTTATGATAGGTACACAACTCAAGCAGTCTCTGTCCATTCTCATTCATCCTTCCAATGCCATAGCGCCCAAGGCTGGAGGGCCATGAGTCATGGTCGGCCCCAACCCTGACATTAAAGTCCCCAAGCAGGATCAGATGTTCGGTATTGAGGATGCTACTAATGATATTATGGAGTTCCTCGTAGAACTGGTCTTTAACTTCATGTGGGGGGCAGAGTGTTGGAGCATAGACGCTGAGTAGGTGTACTGGACCAGAGGCAATGAGCAGTCGGATGGACAGTATGCGTTCTGAGCCATTTGAAGGTGGCTCTATCATGCTGAGCAAAGAGTTTCTGATGGCGAAGCCCACTCCATGCTGTCTTGGTTCTTCAGGATCCCTACCCTGCCAGAAGAAGGTGTAGTCTTGCTCTCTTAGAGATCCACTCGCAGGGAGGTGTGTCTCCTGAAGTGCTGCAATGTCCACATTGAGATTGTCAATTATTCCTCTCTCATTACACAATACCCAGTCTAGGATGGCCTGTCCTCTAGTTGGTTCCTCAACGTATTGGTCCAGAAAACCATCCGGTTTACACTTCATGAATTCCTCCTCTACGGTATTGTGACTAATTTGATTTGCCCAATCTATATGCAGATTAAATTCATCCATAATTACAGATGTTCCTTTATCGCATGCGTCTCTAATTTCCTGTTTAATGCCATTCCCAACATCACCACTACAGTTTGGGGATCTATATACAACCCCCACTAATGTTTTTTGCCCCTTAGTGTTTCTCAGCTCTACCCATACAGATTCCACATCGTCAGAGCTAATATCCATCCTCATTATTGCATTAATTTCCTCTTTAACCAGCAATGCAACTCCACCGCATTTTACTTTTTGTCTGTCCTTCCTAAATCCTGAATACCCCTGGATGTTCATTTCCCATCCCTGGTCACCTTGCAGCCATGTCTCCGTAATCCTGACTATATCATACCCGTTTACATCTATTTGCCCGATGATTTTAATTGATTTAAATATTCAAATTGTGGTCCCGTCGTGGTTCCTCACCACCACCGGGAGGATCAGGCCAGGCCCTGCCAGCATGGCGGGCCTCATCCGGGGCCATCTTCAGGCAACCCTGCCACGGATCCTGACATCGAAGGCTCCTTAAAATCCAGCCCGCAGTCTCTTTAGTGCATCTTCCCAGAACTCAAAAAAAAATATAGGCTTTGAAATGCAGAGCAATGAAATACAAAGCAAAGCGCATTAGATGAATGTTACAAGACACTTTGCAGAACTTACCATCATGCTTCATATGATCATATTATTGCATCACCAATCTTGCTTAATAAACCTGAGAACAGCTGCAAGATTAGGCACTTCTATCTTTTCCAGCACAAATCTGCTCAGTTCTTGGGGGATTCTGTGTTTTTCTTTCAGCATTTGTTGCCTTCCTTTCTCTGTGGTATCTTTCATTCTCTTCACTTAATTAAACACAAGTGTAAACCGAACGTGGTTAAAGACAACTTCTGTTTGCCACTGAATGGATTTTATTCAGTTGATCATACTGAGGAAAAATAGGGATTTTCTCAGCAAACCAAAAGGACAAGAGATCGTGCTGTGGTAATTCAGTCACTGCACTGAGAAAAATGGAAGTTGTAAGCAGAGTATTTAATCTGAAGGAAATTGATGAACGTAAAATGGCTTTATCAGCAAACAGTAGATAATGTTGGCTGATGAGTCAAGAGGTTAATGGAAAAGGGGAATAATGAAGCAGCTCATATCAGTCAATAGCAGGACCTGGACAATATCCAGACTTGAGCTGATAAGTGATGGGTAACATTTGTGTCACGTAAGTGCCCAACAGTGACCGCCTCCAACAAGAGAAGATCAGCCACCAATCTCGTTATCCCAACCTTGAACAGCACCAATACCACCAACACCCCAACCAGCAATATCTTAGGGAGTTATCATTGATCAGAAGGCTCGCTGGACCAGCCATGTCAACAATGTGACTACAAGGGCAAGAAAGATATTGGGCAATCTATCAAGAGTGGCATTGCTTGTGAACCCTCAATGCCTCTTCACCATTAGCAAGGCTCAAGAGAAGTCTGTGATGGAATACTCACCATTCATGGATAGATGCAACTGAGACAAACTCAAGGGATGGACAAAATTGATTCGCCACCAAAAACAGACATGGCGATCGCAGGTGACCTGCACGATTAACCTATGCCCATTTATTCCAATGCAGGCAGCGTACAAACTTTATGCTCCCTGTCCATTTACATGATTGCTAAGAACACTGTTGAATAGCTGCACACTTCAGCAGGGGGCACAAAATCATGACAGACTAGCATAAATTCAAGCTAACCTGCACTACTTAAAGCCAGCCTGGACCTCTTAAAGGGGAGGTGCATTCTGACTGGAGTACATGCTGGAAGTCATTCCAGGAGTGAGTTCGTCCTGGGAAAGACATAAGCAAGACGAGAAGGCCCTCCAGACAGACAATGCAAAGGTGGTGGGAGCAGATAGCTGACGTGGTCAATGCCAGTAGTGTAGCCCCGAGGACCTGGATGCAGTGCAGTAAGAAGTTCAGTGACCTCACGCAAGTGGTCAGTGTCAGTCAATGCATCCTTAAATGCAATATCCTACAAACAGAATGACTAGTCTCTCACACTGTCCAATTCACCAATCCTGCTTCGCTCGCCTCTATTTTTATTCGTTCCTGCGAAGAGGGTGGCGCTGGCTAGGCCAGCATGTATTGCCCATCCCTAATTGCCCTTGAGAAGGTGGTGGTGAGCTGCCTTCTTGAACTGCTGCAGTCCTTGGGGTATAGGTACACCCACATTGCTGTTAGGAAGGGAGTTGCAGGATTTTGACCCACAGACAGTGAAGGAATGGCGATATAGTTCCAAGTCAGGATGCTGTGTGACCTGGAGGGGAGATTGCAGGTGGTGGAGTTCCCATGCATCTGCTGCCCTTGTTCTTCAAGGAGGTAGAGGTGGTGGGCTTGGAAGGTGCTGTTGAAATGCTTTGGTGAGTTGCTGCAATGCATCTTGTAGATGGTACACACTGCTGCCACTGTGCATTGGTGGTGAAAGGAGATAATGTTTAATGTGGTGGATGGGGTACCAATCAAGCAGGCTGCTTTGTCCTGGATGGTGTCGAACTTCTTGAGTGTTGTTGGAGCTGCACCCATCCAAGCAAGTGGACAGTATTCCATCACACTCCTGACTTGTGCCTTGTGGATGGTGGACAGGCACTGGGGAGTCAGGAGGTGAGTTACTCGCCGCAGAATTCCCAGCCTCTGTCCTGCTCTTGCAGCCACAGTATTTATGTGGCTGGACTGGTCCAGTTTCTGGTTAATGGTAGCCCCCAGGATGTTGATAGTAGCGGATTCAGCAATGGTAATGACATTGAACATCAAGGGGAGATGTTTAGATTCTCTCTTGTTGGAGATGGTCATTGCCTGACACTTGTATGGCGCGAATGTTACTTGCCACTTATCAGCCCAAGCCTGGATGTTGTCCAGGTCTTGCTGCATCTGGACACGGGCTGCTTCAGTATCTGAGGAGTCATGAATGGTGAGCAATCATCAGCGAACATCCTTACTTCTGACCTTATTAAGGAAGGAAGGTCATTGATGAAGCAGTTGAAGATGGTTGGGCCTAGGACACTACCCTGAGGAACTCCTGCAATAATGTCCTGGGACTGAGATGATTGACCTCCAACCACCACAACCATCTTCCTTTGTGCTAGGTATGACTCCTACCAGGGGAGAGTTTTCCCCTTGATTCCCATTGACTCCAGTTATGCTAGGGCTCCTTGATGCCACACTCGGTCAAATGCTGCCTTGATGTCAAGAGCAGTCACTCTCACCTCACCTCTGAAGTTCAGTTCTTTTGTCCATGCTTGAACCAAGGCTGTAATGAGGTCAGGAGCTGAGTGGCCCGGGCAGAATCCAAACTGAACATCAGTGAACAGGTTATTGCTGAGCAAATGCCGCTTGATAGTACTGTCGATGGCCCCTTCAATCACTTTGCTGATGATCGAGAGTGGACTGATAGGGCAGTTATTGGCCGTGTTGGATAATTTCTGCTTATTGTGGGCAGGGCATATCTGGGCCATTTTCCATATTGCTGGGTTGATGCCAGTGTTGTAGCTGTACTGGAACGGCTTGGCTAGGTGCGCGGTTAGTTCTGGAGCACAGGTTTTCAGTACTATTGTCGGAATGTTGTCAGGGCCCATAACCTTTGCAGTATCCAGTGCCTTCAGTCATTTCCTGATATCACGGGGAATGAATCAGATTGGCTGAAGACTGGCATCTGTGCTGCTGGAGATCTCAGGAGGACGCCGAGATGGATCATCCACTCGACACTTCTGGCTAAAGCTGAGTGCAAATGCTTCAGCCTTGTCTTTTGCACCAATGTGCTGACTCCACCATCATTGAGAATGGGGATATTTGTGGAGCCTTCTCCTCCTGATAGTTGTTTAATTGCCCACCACCATTCATGACTGGATGTGGCAGGACTGCAGAGCTTAGATCTGATTCATTGGTTGTGGGTTCACTTTTTTCCCTGTTTGGCATGCAAGTAGTCCTGTGTTATAGCTTTACCAGGCTGAAAGCTCATTTTTAGGTGTGCCTGGTGCTGCTCCTGCACTCTTCATTGAACCAGGGTTGGTCGCCAGCTTGATGGTAATGGTAGAGTGGGGAATATGTCTGGCCATGAGGTTACAGATTGTAGTTGAATAGAATTCTGCTGCTGCTGACAGCCTACAGCGCCTCATGGATGCCCAGTTTTGAGTTGCTAGATCTGTTCGAAATCTATCCCATTTCACATAGTGGTAGCGCCACATAACAAAATGGAGGGTATCCTCAATGTGAAGACGTGATTTAGTCTGTACAAGGACTGTGCGGTAGTCACTCCTATCAATGCTGTCATTGACATATGTATCTGTGACAGGTAGCTGTCTAACTAACTTGATTGAATTTTTCGAGGAGGTGACTAAATGTCAATGAAGGTAAAGCAGTAGATGTAGTATACATGGACTTCAGTAAGGCTTTTGATAAGGTCCCGCATGGGAGATTGGTTAAGAAGGTAAGAGCCCATGGAATCCAGGGCAATTTAGCAAATTGGGTCCAAAATTGGCTTAGTGGCAGGAGGCAGAGGGTAATGGTCGAGGGCTGTTTGTGCAATTGGAAGCCTGTGACCAGTGGTGTACCACAAGGATCGGTGCTGGGACCCTTGCTGTTTGTAGTGTACCTTAATGATTTAGGCGTGAATATAGGAGGTATGATCAGTAAGTTTGCAGATGACATGAAAATTGGTGGTGTTGTAAATAGTGAGGAGGAAATCCTTAGATTACAGGGAGATATAGATGGGCTGGTAAAATGGGCGGAGCAGTGGGAAATGGAATTTAATCCTGAAAAACGTGAGGTAATGCATTTTGGGAGAACTAACAAGGCAAGGGAATATACAATGGATGGTAGGACCCTAGGAAGTACAGAGGGTCAGAGGGACCTTGGTGTACTTGTCCATAGATCACTGAAGGCAGCAGCACAGGTAGATAAGGTGATTAGGAAGGCATATGGGATACTTGCCTTTATTAACCAAGGCATCGAATATAAGACCAGGGAGGTTATGATGGAGCTGTATAAAGCACTAGTTAGGCCACAGCTGGAGTACTGTGTACCGTTCTGGTCACTATACTATAGGAAGGATGTGATTGCACTGGAGAGGGTGTAAAGGAGATTCACCAGGATGTTGCCTGGGCTGGAGCATTTCAGCTATGAAGAGAGACTGAAAAGTCTAGGGTTGTTTTCCTTGGAGCAGAGAAGGCTGAGGGGGGACATGATTGAGGTGTGCAAGATTATGAGGGGCATTGATAGGTTAGATAGGAAGAAACTTTTTCCCTTAACAGAGGGGTCAAGAATCAGGGGGCATAGATTTCGGAGGTTTAGGGGAGATTTGAGGAAAAAAATTTTCACCCAATGGGTGGTTGGAATCTGGAACGCACTGCGTAAGAGGTGGTGGAGGCAGGAACCCTCACACCATTTAAGAAGTATTTAGATGAGCTCTGAAATGCCACAGCATACAAGGCTACTGGCCAAGTGCTGGAAAATGGGATTAGAATAGTTAGGTGCTTGATGGCTGGCACAGACACGATGGGCCAAAGGGCCTGTTTCTGTGCTGTATAACTCAATGACTATGAGATGGGTGAGGACGAGGTCAAGTGGGTTTTTCCCTCACCACTTTCCATAGACCCAGTCCAGAAGCAATGACCTTTAGGACTCAGCCAGTAGTGGTGATGGACATTGAAGTCCCCCACCCAGAGTACATTCTGCACCCTTGGCCATCCTCAATGCTTGTTCCAATTGGTGTTCAACATGGAGAAGCAATGAATCATCAGCTGAGGGGTGGGGGCAGTAGGTGGCAATCAGCAGGAGGTTTCCTTGCAAGCGTTTGACCTGTTGCCATTAGACTTCACAGAGTCCATATTCAATGTTGAGGACTCCCTCAAGGGGAACTCCACCTCTGGTGATGATGGTATCTGGAACTTTGTCTGCAAGGTATGGTATGGTGAGTTTGACTATGGCAGGCTGTTGCATGACTAGTCTGTGGGACAGTTCTCCCAATTTTCACACAAGCCCCCAGATGTTAGTAAGGAGGACTTGGCAGGGTCGACAGGGCTGGGCTCAGCCTTGTCATTTCCAGTGCCTAGGTTGATGCCCGGTGGTACAATTGAGTGACTTGCTGGGTCATTTCGGAGATCATTTAAGGCTCAACCACATTAGTGTGGGGCTGGAGTCACATGTAGGCCAGGCCAGGTAAGGATGTCAGATTTCCTTCCTTAAAGGACATTAGTGAATAATTACAACAATTGACAATGGTTTCTTTTTGATTCCAGATTTATTAATTGAATTTAAGTTTCACCATCTGCCATGGTGGGATTTGAACCTATGTTCCCAGAGCATTAGCCTAGGCATCTGGATTACTAATTCAGTGACATTACAGCTAAACCACTGCCTCCCCAAACCTGCTAACAATCTCTATCAATCATGACTCATACTTCAGTCATAGCTTCCCTCACTCTCACACACTTAGCACTGCTGCAAGCCTCACAAGCACATCTCACAGCTTGCACAGCTATTGAACCATGACAGGCACATCACCTAAACACATTTCACCACACTCACTGACACAATTCCCTCTCTCTTGCAGGAAAAGGTGGTGCACAACCACAGGCAGCAGCAACTAACTGATGAGGGGAAGGCATGCCTGCATGTCCTCACTCTGATGGAGGAAATGGTGTTCACCATCATAGGAGTGCCCATGACTGAGGCCGTGGCCAGCGACAGGGCTGAAACTATCAAAGATGATGGTATTCTCATACCTAATCCTCTTTCTCACATCCCATTTCCCTTTTATCCCACAATCTCTTCTGATTTACTTGCTGCAGGTGGTTTAAGCATGCAACTCTTGCTTTTGCCCTCTCCCTTCACCACAACCATACATTTGTACCTTTCTCCTTTCAGATACACAAGAATTGCACCTGGCCAGACAGTGATGCAGGAGCAAGAAGTGTAAGAAATGGATGATGAAGAAACCCTGTCACTCGCTGTCAGACTCACAGCCACCAACTCAGATGGACGTACTTTCGAGGGTAGCATAGAGGCATGATCTGCATGTGTTGAGTCTCCAGGCACAACTGGCCTGCAGCCAGGGCAGGGGAAAGGATACAGCAGGTGCCAGCGTGCTGGAGGACGAGGTCGCAGCCGTGTTCTACTACACAGGACTCAAATGAGGACTTTAATGGGGCGGTGTACAGAAAAGGACTGAGGAGTATGCACACTGAGGAAGTGCATTAGCAGACCTGTCAGAAAGCCTGCAGTCACTGGCAAGGAGCACAGTCTTGCACAGGGTTTTGTGTAGAGCTTGGAGCCCACCCTTTCCAGTGTGGGACTGGTGGCCAACTCCACTACCGCATTTGTGGACTCAAACATCCCAAACATGATGCAATCACTGATGGTTGATATCGCAGTTTCCATTGCAGCACAAGCAGAAGCCACCCAATGTCTGAGTGCAGCAGTGGAAGCTCAGACTGAAGTCATGCAAGCTCAGCTTGTTGCCACACAAGCTGAGTCTGCTCCCAACATGGTTGTGGATTACAGTGCTCTTAGGGGCATGCAGAGTGTCACAGCATTCCAACAATTTGTCCGCCAACAAATTAGTAGGATTGCTGAGGCACCCAGGGGGAGTGGCAATGACTCCATGGAGCACAAGCCTGCTATCCTCTCAGGATGACAGCATTCATTAGCATTATACGCTGATTGATGTGATGATCTGCCGATTCTGCATACTTCCAGTGCACAGTCCTAGTGTCCATGCTAACAACTTACCCAAAATGGCATCTGGCACGGCCTGCACCAGAAGTGTGCACACGTGACGCAGATGCCATTTTGGACCCAAAATGGTACCCACAGTGCCAAAAATTCAGGCGCTCTGCAACCAAATTTTGCAGGAAAGTATTTCAATACCATCTAGTCTGTTTGATCAGTGCCTCTGCCACTGCACTCAATATCCTCCCCCTCTGCTAGTGAAACTCTGTGGCTGCAGTACACATTATCTACACAACACTCTGCAGCAGTTCACCAAGCTTACTTCAACAGCACCTTGCAGTCAATCACCAATAAGGGCACAAATAGTAAGATCATGAAAACGCCATCACCTCCAAATTCACCTCTGAGTCACACAGCATCCTGATATGAACATATATTGCCATTCCTTCATTGTTGCTGGATCAAAATTTTGAATTCCCTACCTAACACTGTCATATCAGCACAAAGACTATAGCAGTTTGAGGAGATTACTTTCTCAAAGCCAAGAAGAAAAATAAGTATTTATATAATGTTACATTGTTTTTGTTTTTGCATTAAAAACTTAGATTTCTGTGTGTTTTAAAAAACTGAAAAAGGATTTTTCAGTGGACATTGAGGCACCTGCAAATAGCTGAAATTTGTGGATGTTTTGAAAGGAAGCTGAATTTGTATATAAGGACAGGAAAGCAGGCAATTTCAAGGAAACCAGCAAGAGGTTTGACCTCCTCAGAGCAACATTTTGAATGACAAGGGAGACACTTTGTCTGGACATGTGACCTGCTCAGGAAGGTTTGCTTTCACTTTGGACCCTTTAAAAAAATAGCCCGTGAGTTGAACAAAGAACAGGCATTTGAAATTTGGTTTTTGACCTACCTGGAAATCAGAGAGGAAGACTCAGAGAAAGTGTTACCTCTCTCTGTATAGGAATCTCTTGAGAAGAAACTCTGTATTTCAAAGGTGACGGATTCCTATTGCCTCCTATCTCTGAAGAATCCCTGTATCAAGTGTGGTTCCTGTTGCCCCCTGTGTTTTAAGAAATCCAGAAATCTGAAGAAATCTTCTACTGCTATACTGTTGCTGTAAAACCTAAGAAGATCTGTTTCTACACCCCTGATGAAAGACCTATGTGAAGCTTGCTGCAGTGGAATTGCCTTGAATGCCTACCCATCACAGACTGTTCATCAACCTCGCCTGGAGAGACTTCGAGTGGCATCCAACTATTTGAAACAAAAACAAGAAATGCTGGAATCACTCAGCAGGTCTGGCAGCATCTGTGGAAAGAGAAGCAGAGTTAACGTTTCGGGTCAGTGACCCTTCTTCGGAACTGACAAATATTAGAAAAGTCACAGATTATAAGCAAGTGAGGTGGGGGTTGGGCAAGAGATAACAAAAGAGAAGGTGCAGATTGGACCAGGCCACATAGTTGACCAAAAGGTCACGGAGCAAAGGCAAACAATAGGTTAATGGTGTGTTGAAAGACAAAGCATTCGTACAGATTAGGTGTGAATATACTGAAGAAAAACAACCTGAAAAAAACAGTGGGTAAGCAAACTGAACAAACTAAGATGAAATGAAATAAATGCAAAAAAAGATTGTAAAAAATGTAAAAAGGAATGTAAAAAAAAGGAAGAAAAAATAACTAAAAATGACTAAAAATGAAAGTAAAGTGGGGGGCTGTCATGCTCTGAAATTATTGAACTCAATGTTCAGTCCGGCAGGCTGTAGTGTGCCTAATCGGTAGATGAGATGCTGTTCCTCGAGCTTGCGTTGATGTTCACTGGAACACTGCAGCAATCCCAGGACAGAGATGTGAGCATGGGAGCAGGGGGGAGTGTTGAAATGGCAAGCAACCGGAAGCTCAGGGTCCTGCTTGCGGACTGAGCGGAGATGTTCCGCAAAGCGGTCACCCAGTCTGCGCTTGGTCTCCCCAATGTAGAGGAGACCACACTGTGAGCAGCGAATACAGTATACTACATTGAAAGAAGTACAAGTAAATCGCTGCTTCACCTGAAAGGAGTGTTTGGGGCCTGGGATAGTGAGGAGAGAGGAGGTAAATGGGCAGGTATTACACCTCCTGCGATTGCAAGGGAAGGTGCCCTGGGACGGGGACGAGGTGGTGGGGGTAATGGAGGAGTGGACCAGGGTGTCGCGGAGGGAACGATCCCTTCGGAATGCTGACAGGGGAAGGGAGGGGAAGATGCGACTGGTAGTGGCATCACGCTGGAGGTGGCGAAAATGGCGGAGGATGATCCTTTGGATATGAAGGCTGGTGGGATGAAAAGTGAGGACAAGGGGAACCCTGTCACGGTTCTGAGAGGGAGGGGAAGGGGTGAGGGTAGAGGTGCGGGGAATGGGTCGGACATGGTTGAGGGCCCTGTCAACCACAGTGGGGGGAAATCCTCGGTTGAGGAAAAAGGAGGTCATATCAGAAGCACCGTCATGGAAGGTAGCATCATCAGAGCAGATGCGTCGGAGATAGAGAAACTGGGAGAATGGAATGGAGTCCTTACAGGAGGTAGGGTGTGAAGAAATGTAGTCGAGGTAGCTGTGGGAGTCAGTGGGCTTATAATGGATATTGGTAGACAACCTATCCCCAGAGATGGAGACAGAGAAGTCGAGGAAGGGAAGGGAAGTGTCAGAGATGGACCATGTAAAGGTGAGAGAAGGGTGGAAACTGGAAGCAAAGTTGATAAAGTTTTCTAGTTCAGGGCGGGAGCAGGAAACGGCACCGATACAGTCATCAATGTACCAGAAAAAGAGTTGGGGGAGGGGGCCTGAGTGGGACTGGAACAAAGAATGCTCGACATATCCCACAAAAAGACAGGCATAACTAGGACCCATGCGGGTACCCATCCAACTATTTGACTCTGGGACACCTCACCAAACTGAAGAATTTCCTACCAGAACATGACAATTTAAGTTATTTTATTATTCCTTTCATTCCGATGAAACAGCTGTAAACCAAAAATCCCTTTTCCCTTGTTAACTGGTTTTTTTGAATGTAAGTATGTGTGCATGAGGGTTAGGGAAATAAAGAGCTTTTCGTATATAGAGTTACCTCATCATTGGTTAAGTCTTGTTTTTATAATAAATATTTAATGTTGTTGTTGATTAAAGAAACCTGGTTGGTGTGCTTTATTCTGAGGGACAAATAGAATATGTAATTGGCTGTTTTTCGGTAGGTAGGAAAATTTATACTGATATGCTGTGACCCATGGAGAAGTGGGACTGAATTAGCTGCGTACTCCTTGGTGGTAATAATAGGTTAGAGATATTTATATATGGTATATTTTTATATGTCACAGGACATCACAAAGACTTCACAGAGATGAATTACTTTTAAAGCATAGTCACTATTATGTAGGGAAACACAGCAGCCAGTTTGCACAAGCTAATAAGGCCCCACGAACAGCAATGAGATAAATGACCAGATAATCTGTGGTCATTTTAGTTGAGGGATAATTGTTGGTCACAATACCAGGAACTCACCCCTGCTCTTTTTTGAATCATGCCATGGCATCTTTTATATCCAACTGAGATGGGTCCTCAGTTTAATGTCTTAATGAAAGTCCTCACATGCAAGGGCTATATTGTTTAAAAGTTTGCATATTATCTTCTAGAAAGTCTGGTTATTGGTTTAAAAAACTGGAAGGAGCTTATAAGCAGCACATATCAACTAATCATGGGTGACTAATGGGTGCTACAATGAATGGATGATCTGCTCCACCAGATTATTGCTCTGCAGTGAAGGTGAAAAGTAATACCTGAACTTTCTTTGGGACTAAAGGACATGTAGTGGGATTGTGCCATTTTAACAACTAAGGACTTTTGAAATACAAACACAAGATCACCAGTGGGATGAATATTTGTACATTAACACTCTTTCTGTACTGTGAAAATGAGAATATGCAATATTCATGGCCTCTTCAGCTCCACCAAATGACAAGTCCTTCACCTTATTCTCATACAGCATTTTTTGCTGGTGAAGAAGAGATAACTGAATCGAATGTCTAATCAGCAAAGTTTATATGTGAATGGGGGTTAGCATGACTCATACCAGCTTTTCATTTTCCTTTCATGGGATGTGGGTGTCACTAGCAAGGCCAGCATGTGTTGCCTATCCTAATTACCCTTGACAATGAAGTGGCATGCTAGGCCACTTCAGTGGGCAGTTAAGAGTCAACCACATTGCTGTGGATCTGGAGTCACATGTAGGCCAGACCAGGTAGGGGCAGCAGATTTCTTTCTAGTGAACCAGATGGGTTTTTAGAACAATCAATTCATGGTCACCATTAGACTAGCTTTTTTTTTCTTTCCAGATTTAATAATTGAATACAAATTTCAACATCTTCTGTGGTGGAATTCAAACCCATGTCCCTAGAGCATTAGCCTAAGACATCTGGATTCCTCAGCCAGTGACATTACCACTACACCACTGCCTTTCCTGTAGGTGATATTGTTTAACAGGCATTAACCTATTTAAAACAAACAGACTACCACTTGTGCAACAATAACACGCACAGGAATATAGTACGAGCATTATAAGTATTTGTATGTGAACTTTACTGATCACAAGTGCCACCCAACATGCATTGATAACAAAATGCAAGTTGAGCACAATCTTGGGCAATCTTTGAAAAACTACTACCTTGTGTTGTTTCTGCAAGAGAAAAATAAGACAAGTCTATTCAATTTATGAAGGCCTTTTTATATGACAGTGCTGGGGGCGGGGTGCAGCGGAAGGATGGGAAGAGACTAACAGGTCCATCCAGCCCACCCAATCCAGACGTGGTGCAGCCACATATACGATTGATCTACCACCCACCCTCCACAACCACACAATCTCCTGAGGAGGCAAAAAAACCAGAGGAATAAACACGGCCACTTTAAGAAAAACATCGAGAAATTCCTCTCCAACTCCTTAAGGCAATCAAGCAAATTCTAGGAGATGGTGATAGCCCATAAATCCTTCTAATCCTAGCTAATCCATAATTTGTTAAAACGAACAATAAATTTAAATAAAATATATCCTGGAGAATCTGTTTACATAAAATTAATAATGTTAACTAAATCCGCCGTTAGTTTCCACAATTTGTTAACACCACATAAATGCAAAGAGCCATTTTGTGTCAACTAATTTTCAGAATCAACCTGCAATGTTAACAAATTCCCTAAGCTTGACAGATAAATAAATCGCAAACATACCACATCTGTACCATTGCACCACATAATCCAGTGAGCTAGTTTGTAAATTACCAAAGCTAGTCAACAACAACCTTATCAATGCACCTAGACCTTCATGTATATAGTCAAAGCATATTTGTGAAAATCCTACAATTTTTCATTTATTAAAAAAAATCATTTGAAGAAGCAATGCCTTATTGAATAATGCATTACATCTGAATCTTTTACAATTCCTGATCCTTGTGCTGTGTGTAAGCTTTCAAAACCTCAGAAGAACACCTTTAAGTGAGGAAAGTTTACAGCCATAAGGCAATTATTTGATAACCCCTTTATCACCTGAAGAGACACCCAAGAGGTTTCACAACTTTGTGTTCTGTGAAAAGCTCTGTTTAGACAATAGCTGCAAAGGCTTCTTGGTGCAAAGTTCCCACATATGTGCTTCAGAGAACCCAATAAATGATCAAGAATTATGTTCACCCATTGAACTTCAAAATAAAAAGTCTCATATCTTACTCTTGATAAGGATCTCTGTTGTAAAGCCAGAATATTTCCTTATAATAAAACACTTAACGCTAATCTATGAGCATTTCTAATTTAGGAACATTATAAGTCCATGCACTGCATGAATTAACTTTGATGCAGCCATCAGTACAAACAGCGAAAATCATTCAGTTCACATCATTCTAACCTGAAGTAAATATGATCAAGTCGGCTGATAGAACAATTGGTGTGTCTTATGCAAAAACCCATTAAAACCACAGCTGTGCATTTGGATTCAATTTTCAACAAAAATTAACAACATGAGATAGGACAAATTAATTTACTCCTGGTCTATGATTGTTTCCCGCCTCAACCTCTCAGGTCTAGTTTCAAACCAGCTCCATAATCAATGGATTTGAAACAAGTAAGTGTTAGCAGTTTGGTCCCCACTGTATACATTACAGATATTTCCTTCAGTTCCTAAAAAACAATTCCTCAGGCCCTGATGAAACTGCGTATGTAGACTTATGCCCATCCCCACCCAGTAACTGAAGTGTGTGACCTCATCAGAAATCTCAGGTCTGCTAATTTCCATAATGCTTCTGGAACAAGGTGTAGGTTCTGTTGGCAGAAAGCCAGATATGCGAAAGGGAGAACATTTGGGAAGGGGATGGAACAAGGGCACAGCATCTTCATTTAAAGGGCAGCATGCAATTTAAGGGCTTACCAGGAAGTATTGTGTGGCACAGGAGGGAAAGGGTAAGCATTTAATCTTCAAGAGGCAGATGTGAAAGTACCACTGTCCCAAATTAGAGAGCAGAAGGCTGCTCTAATTGAAGTACCAGGGAAGGAGACGTCACATGCAGCAAAAGAGACCTTGTGGAAGGAGGTGGCTGTTTGTTTGGACCTCCATAATACCAATGACCCCTTCGTGGATTTGAAGGAGTTTAATGACCTCACAAGCTCAGCAAGGTAAGAGAACTGTCAAAGGAATAGCAAAGAAAATCTGTAGGAGAACTAACCTCATGGAATTAGAAAGATCCTTATATCCCTCCAAGATGCTACACTGTATACATTGACCTCTCCAAATGATCCCACAAGATCTACAGGCCTTCAATCGGTTCTTCCACATTGAACTGACTGACTTGCCTGGATCTTTCATGACGCAGAGGAAGCTTTTCAAACGCTTGTGCAGCTGCCACTTTGTCCCCCTCCTAATCTACCTCATGATTTTAAAGTGGAGTACTGAGAAAATGGCTATTCCCTGGAACAATGGGAAAACAATATCTTTTAGTGGATCACATGACATCATGCTCCTTGCCCCAGAAGCACTCATGTAAGTTGTTTCATATCCTATATTTCATGCTAGTACACTGAAGTCTTTCATCCTAGCTCCTTTCTCCCTTGCACCCTCTATTCCACAAATGCCGACAGATGGTGACTGCACGATCTAGAGACTGCAATAGCCAGTTAAAAGGAAGCATTCCTCCTGCAGAAGACATCACATAATGCCAGGGAACACCAGGCCACGAGGTGAAAAAATGCACAAATCCACATAAAGAGAAAGCAAAAGCAATCAGTTGGTGATGGAGATGTGGGAGTGACTATGCCTTTAGTGGGCTTGTGAAAGCATATAACTTTTACATTAATGGTTCTAGGTATTCTTTAATCTGTCCACCAGCTACCACTTTCCTCAGCAGCTGATTACAATGCAAAACTGCTCAAGCAGATCAACGTTAACAGTACTATTTTATTGTCCAGATCAACAACCCAGGGGACAGCCGAGAAGAACATAAGAAATAGGAGCAGGAGGAGGCCATTCAGCCCCGCAACCCTGCCTACCATTCAACAAGATCATGGCTGATCTGCCCCAGGTCTCAACTCCTCTTTCGGGCCTGCTCCGCATAACTCTCGACTCCCCAAGATTTCAAAAATCTATCTACCTCCTCCTTAAATACATTTAGTGACCTAGCCTCCACAACTCTGAAGTAGAGAATTCCAGAGATTCACCACCCTCTGAGAGAAGAAATTCCTTTGCATCTCAGTTTTAAATGTGTGCCCCTTATTCTGTAACTATGTCCCCTAGTTCGAGATTCCCCCACCATTGGAAATATATTCTCAACATCTACCCTGTCAAGCTCCCTTAAAATTTTACATGTTTCCATAAGATCACCTCTCATTCTTCTAAACTCCAATGAATAAAGGCCTAAACTGTTCAGCCGTTCTTGATCAGACAACCCCTTCATCCCAGGAAACAGCCTAGTGACCCTTTTCTGAACCACCTCCAATGCTAGTATGTCCTTCCTTAACTACGGGGACAAAAACTCTATGCAGTACTCCAGGTGTGGCTTCACCAACACCCTGTACAGTTGTAATATGACTTCCCTATTTTTAACCCCCTAGCAATAAAGGCCAAAATTCAATTTGCCTTCCTAATTACCTGTTGCACCTGCATGCTAACTTTTTGTGTATCATGTACAAGAATACCCAGATCCCTCTGTACTGCAGTATTTTGTAGTCTTTCTCCATCTAAATAATAATCTGCCTTTTTATTCTTCCTACCAAAGTGGATTACCTCACACTTTCGCACATTGAACTCCATCTGCCAAGTTTTTGCCCACTCACTTAACCTATCTATATCCCTTTGCAGTTTCTTTGTGTCTTCATCACAACATGCTTTCCCACCTATTTTTGTATCATCAGCAAATTTGGATACACTACACTCTGTCCCTTCCTCTAAGTCATTAATATCGATAGTAAATTGTTGAGGCCCTAGGACCGATCCTTGTGGCACCCCACTAGTTACGGCTTTCCAAATTGAAAAGGACCCATTGATCCCGACTCTCTGCCTTCTGTGTGTTAGCCAATCCTTAGTCCATGCCAACACATTACCCTAATACCCTGAGCTCCTATTTTGTGCAATAACCTTTTATGTGGCACCTTATCGAACGCCTTCTGAAAATCCAAATACACTACATCTACCGGTTCCCCTTTATCCACTCTGCTTGTTATATCCTCAAAGAACTCTAACAAATTTGTCAAACATGATTTCCCTTTCATAAAACCATATTGACTCTGTTTGATTGCATTATGTTTTTCTAAATGTCCTGCTATTTCTTCCTTAATAATAGACTCTAGCAGTTGCCCAACGACAGATGTTAAGCTAATTGGTCTATAGTTTCCTGCTTTCTGACTCCCTCCTTTCTTGAATAGGGGTGTCACATTAGCGATTTTCCAATCCGCTCGTACTCTACCAGAATCCAGTGAGTTTTGGTATATTATGACCAATGCCTCCACTATCTCTGCAGCCACTTCTTTTAAAACCCTTGGATGCAGGCCATCAGGTCCTAGCGACTTGTCTGCCTTTAGTCCCATCAGTTTATCCAGCACCTTTTCCCTCGTAATAGAGACTAATACAAGTTCCTCCCTCCCATTTACACCTTGCTCATCTATTATTGCTGAAATGTTTATAGTGTCCTCCACCATGAAGACCGATGCAAAATATTGGTTGAAATTATCTGCCATTTCCCTGTTGCCTGTTATTAATTCCCCAGTCTCATCCTCTAAGGGTCCCACACTTACTTTAGCTACTCTCTGCCTTTTTATATACCCGTAGAAGTTCTTACTGTTTGTTTTTATATTTCTTGCCAATTTATTCTCATAATCAATTTTCTCCCTCTTTATCAATTTTTCAGTCATCCGCTGCTGGTTTCTAAAAAATTCCCAATCTTTACGCCGTTTTGTATGCCTTTGTTTTCGATTTGATACTCTCCTTAACTTCCGTTGTTATCCACAGGTGGTTCATCGTTCTCTTCAAGTCCTTCCTTCTGACCGGAATAAATGTTTGCTGAGTGTTATAAAATATCTGCTCTAAAGTCTGCCACTGCTCATCTACTGACTTCCCCTGTAGTCTATTTTCCCAGCTCGCTTTAGACAACTCTTTCTTCAAACCTCTGTAATTGCCCTTGTTTAAGTGAAGACACTGGTTTGAGAGCTGAGTTGCTCACCCTCAAACTGAATTTGAAATTCTATCATGTTATGATTGCTTCCCCCTCGAGGATCCTTAACTACGAGATCTCTTATTAATCCTACCTCATTACACATTACCAAATCTAAAATAGCCTGTTCCCGGATAGGTTCTGCAATGTATTGTTCTAAGAAATAATCCCTGATGCACTCTACAAATTTGTCTTCCATGCTATCCTTGCCAATTTGATTTGTCCAGTCGATATGCAGATTAAAATCACCCATGATAATTGCAGTGCCCTTCTTACACGCTTCCATTATTTCCTGATTAATATTTTATCCTACAGAGAGGCAACTGAGAGGCCTATAGACCACTCCGATTCGTGATTTCTTTCCCTTGCTATTCCTTATTTCCACCCAAACTGATTCTACATCACGATTTATTACATCTATGTCATTATTCACAACTGCACTGATCCCTTCCTTTAATAGCAAAGCTACCCCACCTCCTTTTCCTTTCTGACTATTCTTCCGGAACATCGAATCTCCTTGAACATTGAGTTTCCAGTCCTGGTCATCCTGCAACCACGTCTCTGTGATAGCTATCAAATCATATTCATTTATTTCTATCTGTGCCGTCAGCTCATCTATCTTGTTACAAATACTACGTGCATTCAGATAAAGAGCCTTAAACTTTGACTTTTTACCATTTTTACCTACTCTGGTTCTAATTTCTGCTGTACTCTTATGCTTGTATTCTCTGTCCATTCCTGTCACACTCTGATTAATGTATGCCCCATCACTACCCTGCACTTCTGCTCTCTCATTACTTTTCGACTTTTTACGCTCCCCTTCAATTGAACCCCCCCCCCCCCCCACTATTTACTTTAAGGCCTTATCTGCAACCCTAGTTATACAATTCGCCAGGACACTGGTCCCAGCATGGTTCAAGTGCAGCCCATCCTAAAGGAACAACTTTCTCTTTCTCCAGTACTGGTGCCAGTGTCGCATAAATCAGAACCCATTTCTCCCACACCAATCTTTGAGCCATGCATTTCCCTCTCTAATTTTATTTACCCTATGCTAATGTGCACGTGGCTCAGGTAGTAATATGGAGATTATTACCTTTGTGGTTCTGCTTTTTAATTTAGCCCCGAGCTGCTCATAGTCCCTCTTTCCTAGTCCTACCTATGTCATTGGAACCTACGTGGACCACGACAACTGGATCATTTCCCTCCCACTCCAACTTCCTCTCTAGCCCAGAAGAGCTGTCCTTAACGTTGGCACCAGGAAGGCAACATAGCCTTCTGGATTCTATCTTTGCTGCAGAGAACAGTATCTATTCCCCAAACTATGCTATCCCCTATTACAACTACATTTCTCTTTTCTCCCCCCACTTGAATGGTGCTCTGAACCACGGTGCTGTCGTCAGTTTGCTCATCCTCCCTGCAGTCTGTGCCCTTGTCCACACTGGGAGCAAGAACCTCGTACCTATTGGATAAGGGTATTGACTGAGGTGCCTCCAAAGCTAAATTCTGGGTCCCCATGCCTGCCTCACTCGCAGTCACACCCTCCTGTCCCTGACTATGGTCCAAGTTGGATGTAATTAATCTAAGGGTTGTGATTGTCTCCTGAAACACAGTGTCCAGGTAACTCTCCCCCTCCCCGATGTGTTGCAGAGAAGGATGTTGAAGCAGTTCCATCTACCTCTAGTGACTAGAGGGAAGTCCAAGATTTTGACCCAGTGACAAGGAAGGAACAGCAATCTATTTCCATGTTACAAGGATGTATGATTTGCAGGGGAACTTGGAGGTGGTGGTATTCCCATGTGCCTGCTGCCCTTGTTATTCTAGGTGGTAAAGGTTACAGGTTTGGAAGGTGCTGTCAAAGGAGCCTTGGTGAATTGCTGCAGCACATCTTGTAGATAGTACACACTGTTGCCAGTGTGCGCCAGTGATGGAGGGATGAATGTTGAAGGTGGTGGATGGGGTGCCAATCAAGCAGGCTGCTTTGTCCTGAATGGTGTCGAGCTTCTTGAGTGTTGTTGGAGCTGCACCCATCCAGGTAAGTGGAGAGTATTCCATCACACTCCTGACTTATGCCTTGTAGATAGTGGACAGGCATTGGGGAGTCAGGAGGTGAGTCATCCGTCACAGAATAATCAACCTCCTCTTGTAGTCACAGCATTTATATGGCTACTCCAGTTAAGTTTCTGGTCAATGGTAATCCCCAGGATGTTGATAGTGGGGGATTCAGTGATAGTAATATCATTGAATGTCAAGGAAGATGGCAGAGTAAACATGTTCTCACAAAGAAAAAGGGTGAGACGGCCAAATCTACAGCCCCATAGATGTCAAGGAGCCTTTCGGGTAAGATAAGGCAGAAAAGGAAAGCTTATGTCCGACACCGAGAACTCAATACTACAGAAAGCCGAGAGGAGTATAGAAAGTGGAGGATGAAATCAAAAATGAAATTAGGAAAGCAAAGAGAGGGCATGAAAGAATATTGGCAAGCAAAATCAAGGTGAACCCAAAGATGTTTTATAAATACGTTAGGAGTATGAGGATAACTAAGCAGAGAGTAGGGCCCATAAAAGACCAAAAAGGTAACCTATGTGTAGGGGCGGAAGATGTTGTTATGGTTCTTAATGAATACTTTGCGTCTGTCTTCACAAAAGAGGGGGATGATGCAGATATTGTAGTTAAGGAGGAGTGTAAAGTATTGGATGTGATAAACAAAGGGAGAGGTATTAATGGGATTAGCATCCTTAAAAGTTGATAAATCACCAGGGTCAGATGAAATGTACCACAGGCTGTTAAAAGAAGCAAGAGAGGAAATAGCAGAAGATCTGACCATCATTTTCCAGCCCTCACTAGATACAGGTGTGGTGCCGGAGGATTGGAGAACTGCTAACGTTGTACCTCTGTTTAAAGAGAGAGCAAAGGATAGACCGAATAATTACAGGCCAGTCAGTTTAACCTCAGTAGTGGGCTATTTATTGGAATCTATTCTGAGAGACAGGATAAACTGTCACTTAGAAAGGTACATGTTAATCAAAGATAGTCAGCATTGATTTGTTAAGGGAAGATCTTGTTTGGCCAACTTGATCAAATTTTTTGAAGAAGTAACAAGGAAGATAGATGAGGGTAATGCAGTTGATGTGTCTACATGGATTTTACTAAGGCTTTTGACAAGGTTCTGCATGGCAGACTGGTTAAAAAAATAAAATCCCATGGGATCCAGGGAAATGCAGCAAGGTGGATACAAAATTGGCTCAGTGGCAGGAAACAAAGGGTAATTTTTATTTATATTTAGAGATACAGCACTCGAACAGGGCCTTCGGCCCACTGAGTCTGTGCCGACCATCAACCACCCATTTATACTAATCCTACACTAATCCCATATTCCTACCACATCCCCACCTGTCCCTATATTTCCCTACCACCTACCTATACCAGCAGCAATTTATAATGGCCAATTTACCTACCAACCTGCAAGTCTTTTGGCTGTGGGAGGAAACCGGAGCACCCGGAGAAAACCCACACAGACACAAGGAGAACTTGCAAACTCCACACAGGCAGTACCCAGAATTGAACCCGGGTTGCTGGAGCTGTGAGGCTGTGGAACTAACCACTGCGCCACTGTGCCGTAATTGTTGACGTGTATTTTAGCGACTGGAGGACTGTTTACAGTGGCGTTCCGCAGCGCTCAGTACTGGGTCCCCTGCTTTTTGTGGTATATAATATAATAACGATGGTCTGGTCAGATGGGCAGAAAAGTGGCAAATGGAATTCAACTTGGAGAAGTGGGAGGTGATGCATTTGGGGAGGTCAAACAAGGCAAAGGAGTACACGATTAATGGGAAAATACTGAGAAGTGTAGAGGAAGTGAGGAACCTTGGAGTGAATGTCCACAGATCCCTGAAGATAGCAGGACAGGTCGATAAGGTGGTTAAGAAGGCATATGGAATCCTTTCCTTTATTAGCTGAGGGATAGAATATAAGAGCAGGGACTATATAACTTATTGGTTAGGCCATAATTTGAGTACTGTATGCAGTTCTGATCATTTCATTACAGAAAGTATGCAATTGCAGTAGAGAGGGTACAGAGGAGATTTACGAAGATGTTGCCAGGACTGGAAAAATGCAGCTATGAGGAAAGATTGGATAGGCTGGAGTTGTTCTCCTTGGAACAGAGAAGACTGAGGGGAGATCTGATTGAAATGTACAAAATCTTGAGGGGCCTGGATAGAGTGGAGGTGAAGAGTCTATTCACCTTAGCAGAGGGGTCAGTGACGAGGGGGCATAGATTTAAAGTGATTGGTAGAAAGATTAGAGGGAAGATGATGAAAAACTTTTTCATCCAAAGGGTGATGGGGGTCTGGAACTCACTGCCTGAAAGGGTAGTTGAGGCAGAAACCCTCAACTCATTCACAAGGAGTCTGGATATGCACCTCAAGTGCTGTAATCTGCAGGGCTACAGACCAAATGCTGGAAGGTGGGATTAGAATAGGTGGATCATTTTTCAGTCAGCATAGACATGATGGACCAAGTGGCCTCTTTCTGTGCCAAACTTTCTATGATTCTATGATTTTTCTATGGTTAGATTCTCTTTTGTTAGAGATAGGCATTGCCTGGCACTTGTGTGGCATGAATGTTACTTGCCATTATCAGCCCAGGACTAAATGTTCACCAGGTCTTGGTACATGCGGGCACAGACTGCTTCATTATCTGAGGAGTGCAATCATCAGCGAGCATCCCAATTTCTGACCTTATGATGTAGGGAAGGCCATTGATTAGGCAGCTGGTTGGGCTTAGGATGCTACCCTGAGGAAGTCCCACAAGTGATCTCTGAGGACTGAGATGATTGGCCTCCAACAACCACAACTATCTTCCTTTGTGCTAGGTACAACTCCAGCCCATGGAGAGTTTTCCCCCTGATTCCCATTGATGTTAATTTTGCTAGGGTTCCTTGATGCCACACTCAGTCAAATACTCCCTTGATATCAAGGGCAGTCACTCTCACCTCACTTCAGAATTCAGTTCTTTTGTCCACATTTGGACCAAGGTTGTAATGAAGTCTGGAACCAAGTGATCATGGCAGAACCAAAATTAGCATCAGTGAGCAGGTTACTGCTGCGTTAAGTGCTGCTTGCTAGCTGAGTTAAGTGCTGCTTGACAGCAATGTCGTTGACACCTTCCATCACTTTGCTGAAGATTAACAGTCGACTGATGGGGTTGTAATTGGCTGGATTGAATTGGACCTGCTTTTTGTGGACAGAACACACCTGGGCAATTTTCCACACTTTTGCTTAGATGCCAGTGCTGTAGCTGTACTGGAACAGCTTGGCTAGGAGTGCAACTAGGTCTGGAACACAAGTCTTCAGCAGTACAGCTAAGAGGTTATCAGGGCTCATAGCCTTTGACGTGCCCAGTGCATTTAGGTATTTCTTGATATCATGTGGCATGAATTGGTTGAATACTGGCATCTGTGATGCTGGGGACCTCAGGAGGAGCCAAGATGGATTATCCACTTGGCACTTCTGGCTGAAGATAGTTGCAGCTGCTTCAGCTTTGTCTTTTGCACTGATAGCCTGGGCTCCACCATCATTGAGGATGGGGATGTTTGTGGAGCTTTCTCCTCAGGTTAGTTGTTTAATTGTCCACCACCATTCGCGGCAGGATGTGACAGGACTGCGGAGCTTTTATCTGATCCATTGGTTGTGAGATCACTTAGCCCTGTCTATAGCATACTGCTTCCACTGTTTAGCATGTTTGTCCTGTGTTGTAACTTCACAAGGTTGGTACCTGATTTTTAGGTATGCCTGGTGCTGCTCCTGGCATGCTCTCCTACACTTCTCATTGAACCAGGGTTGATCCTTGTATGTCAGTTTCTGAGAGGGTTTCAACTCTTTGCACAGCAGTTTGGAAAAAAGTGGCTGCTGTAGAAGTATCTGCAAACTGCCTTGCAGTTCACAAAAGATCCAGGCAAAGCAGTCAACTCAATTTGGAGGTACTGAATGAGGGACTGTAGATCTTGTGGAATTGTTTGGAAAGATCAATATAAATCAGTCAATGCCTCCTCTGGTGCTGCCTCATTAGTCTGGCTTCCCTTTTAGCCTCCTGCTGCTCTTCTTCCAAAAGCATGCATATCATGTAAAGTTCCTTGTACAGTCCTCAGATACTAGTTTAGTAATTCTCTTTAATACTATGTTTTAAAAGATGATGCAGAATGCAGGGGGAGGCTTTCAGAGAACAACAATGAAAACAATAGCCTCCATTTTAATCAGGAGTGGGAATCGGGCAGGTGATCAATGAGGTGAGCACCAAAGCTTCTTGACCTATGCAGCTTGAGGTCTGGCTACTATCAACTCCCAGTTCATATCTGCAAACTACCAGTCAGTTGGTCCCTCAAAATGGGTGAGAAGTGGCAGATGGCTGGTGGTGGGCACGGAATTTTAGACAGCAGAATGCTGCCAGCAGCACAAAGAGAATGGTATTTGGCAACAAGGAGAGGGTTTCAGGAGGGTCTTAAGGGAAGGAAGCAGAAGGCCCAGGGAAGGGGAGGCCTAAGTTTACATTGAGAGGCCCCAGAGGAGCACTCCTGCTGCTTCAGATCACACAAGGAAAGTTATAAAATGTTGTTTTTAAATGTACCTATTCGGGCCTCTTCGGGCCTCAAATCCTCTTCCTGCTATCTTTGCCTTTCAGGAAAACCGCATGGGCTTCCACACTAAGACCATAGTTAAATTAGCGGTCATTGGAACCCAATCTGTATGTATCCTTGCCGCCTGTTCAGAAGAGCAGGCTGAAATAGAAGACAGCAGGACCAGTGTGGTGCTCCAAGACAAAAAGAGCTGTAGATTTTCAACCAGCTGGTGTCATTTGTCCACGTCCTTATCTACATAGTCACATTGAAATGGGGGTCTACATTCCTTTGAATTTTAAACTATTTTAGGAGAATTAAAAACTAAACCTTTCCCTTCCATGGAAAGCCACATGAAAAAGAGGATCAATTAGTTTTAAAGCACAGCCTAAGCCACCGTGTAACTCATGTTATGTGCCTCCATAGCATTTCTGTATAGCTTGCTTGTGTCATACATGGTATAGTCGTTAATGCAGAGCTTTAATGCCAGGTGTCTGTTTTCATAAGATACTTAATAATGTTCCTTTGGTCTTTACAGTAACTCTGTATCTTGTTCTGTGAAAGTGGTTTCTGTTCTCAGTGGTGTACAACAGAGTAGAAACTGAGCCACTATCCTGAACCCTTATGGAATCTAGGGTTACACTGTAAATAGCAAGCTCTGGTACGTTAACCTCATTTACTAAGTGGACTCTATAAAGATCTAAATTTATTACTTTCTATTTCCTTGACACAGGGTTCAACCTAACAGTTTACACTACATTGTAAAGCAATAGTAAAATTCAGCTCTCAAAGTGGAAATAATAGTGACAATAAAACTCTTTGCCTTACAAAAGATGGTGTATGAACACAGGACATTTAGTGTTGCAACATAGGATTTGTTTTAATGATTACGACTTAAAATTTTTAAGATTGCTATTTAATACATTGAGCTGGCTTTTATTTTTAAAACATTATGGCATTTAGAAAATTTATCTTTGTGTATGTTATTCATTGTAGTTTACCATCCATATATTGCCCTACATACTTTATGATGCACATTTTTATACTATCTCCCATAAATGCATTTAAAAAAAAAATATTATCAGAATTATGTACCTAGACTTCACAATATATTTTGACAATGCTCCCTAAGAAAGGCTGCTACATTAGCTTAAAGTGGTAAGAATGTAAGGTAAAATTGAAATATGCATACAAATTTAGTGCAAGAAAATGAAGCAATTGGGATAGGGGAAAAGATCTGTGTAGAATGCCCCACAGTCTGGTACTGGAGCATTCACGAGCTCTAATTTACATCAATGACTTGAAATCAGAAGCTCAATGCAAATTGTTCACAATAATAACCTAGGGAGGGAGTTCTTTTCTTTTGGGCCTCCTTATCTCGAGAGACAATGGATACGCGCCTGGAGGTGGTCAGTGGTTTGTGAAGCAGCGCCTGGAGTGGCTATAAAGGCCAATTCTGGAGTGACAGGCTCTTCCACAGGTGCTGCAGAGAAATTTGTTTGTTGGGGCTGTTGCACAGTTGGCTCTCCCCTTGCGCCTCTGTCTTTTTTCCTGCCAACTACTAAGTCTCTTCGACTCGCCACAATTTAGCCCTGTCTTTATGGCTGCCCGCCAGCTCTGGCGAATGCTGGCAACTGACTCCCACGACTTGTGATCAATGTCACACGATTTCATGTCGCGTTTGCAGACGTCTTTATAACGGAGACATGGACGGCCGGTGGGTCTGATACCAGTGGCGAGCTCGCTGTACAATGTGTCTTTGGGGATCCTGCCATCTTCCATGCGGCTCACATGGCCAAGCCATCTCAAGCGCCGCTGACTCAGTAGTGGGAGGGAGTTGAGTCTGATAATGAGGAGCCAAGAACCTAAATAAAAGTAGCTAAATTTGTAAATTGGCAGAACTGTGGCAGAAAAAATTCAACCCAGATAATTGTACGGAGCTGCACATTAGAATAATAAATAGGTTGCATCTCCCTAGGAATGGTGCTGTACTAGCTAAAGTTGAAAATGATCTGTGGGGGTGGAGCTGGCAGTCTCATCACTTAACATGTCTGGTCATTGTATTGTGTTAGGTAAAAAGCAAATAGAATGCAGCATAATTTTGCTAAATCAGAATATAAGTCAGGAGCTGTCAAGTGGAAATTACACCGTAATGATCATCGAGACACGTGGATACTGTTGGCCCAGCAGGCCATGTACTCACATGATTGAGTTGCAAAGAGGCAAGCCATTGCTGCTGAAGCTTGGACTTCCAACTTCTGGAAGTACCATTCTGCATGGTCCAATATGTTTCCATGCAGTGCTACATTTAAACATTTTACAGTGATGCATGCTGCTCACCATGCTATGCATGAGGAGGTCCTGATAATTACTGTGCACCTATCGAAGACTCAAACCAGTGCTTGTCAGTTGTCTATGGACCAACTGATAGTGGCCACGCTCCTTGGGTGTGGTAAGGTAAAGTCTTTATCAATGTGACCTATTGCTCATTCACAAAGTTGAAAAGTATGATGCCTTTTCTTGTTGCTGCAGTGAATGACTTTTTTGGTGTCAGTTTCACTATTGCCCATTTTCCATTGATGGTTATTATGCGCCAACTTTCTCCATGCCAAGCTTTTGGTTACTGTGGTTTTTTCTGTAACACTTTTCCAATTTTTTTAAACTAGTTTTTTTTTGCCTACTTAGGCTTGGCTATTCATTTCTTGTCTTATGTAAGCCACTGCCTTTCAGAGGTTTTTTTTCTCTTTTAATGAACTGCTTCATGAATACATGAAGCTCCCATCTCTGAAAATTGGCTGATATTCTGCTTTGGTTTTGTATCCTATTCCCCTACATTTACAAGCAACAAAAATTAAGTCACACTCATTTACAAAGGTCAACTGGCTCGTTTCCAGTTGTTAAACTGTTTAATTTGCATTATTACATTTTGTGTTTAGCTGAATGGCTTAAGTTACCATTAGTGCTAAATTATCATGCAGAAAGTGTAAAATTGCAGTCTAATGATTTGGCAGAAACTATGTACAAAGCTGCATGATTATTACTCACATACTCCTAACTCTCACACATGAGACAATTCCATTCATGGTAAAAAGAATAATTGGACTAACATTAAATAATAAGAGACTGCTTTTAAGTGCAATCATTTCCACAATTTTTGCCTTAATGTTCATCTTTTTACCATTATTTTAGTTTTATTAAGCGTTTTATTGGGTTATATATCAACAAAAATCACATATGATTCAAATGCAATCGTTACATAATTTATGACCATTCTCCTTTAGTAATTAAATTAACCTATCACAGTACCACTCCCTCCAACTCTGGTATATTTAAATTGACCTTCTTTGTCTTTTTTCAGCAATAAAACCCCAACTTTTTATCAATTTCTCATCCGTTCTTAGTTGAATTCAGCCAGGGCGATTGGGCACTACAACAGGATTCAGTGACCCTGGGCTATACAAGGGAAAAACAGCTCCTAATCACTATCCAGTGACCCCAGCTAGAAATGTGTGTGTGTGTGTGTGTGTGTGTGTGAGAGAGAGATTGGGCTCAGCTGTGATGCCACCTGTGATGGAATATCCTGCCAACCGTCCAGGTTCACATACCAATGATAGTTACTTGGTACTAGAGGGCTATTGATGCCAGTGGAACTATACTTCAGGAAAATTCAATACTTTAGAGAGAAGAACATTGGAAAGACCCTGAAATTTAATCCATTGTCACAAAGACTAGCTGCCAAGTTGAGAACAAAATTTTCTTGGACCCTTTAGAAGTCTTTGAGAATTATTTGCTGATTTTTCAATCTTTGCAATATTGAATATAACAACAACAAATTGCCCTTATATAGCACCCTTAATGTAGTAAAGCGTCCCAAGGCGCGTCACAGGAGCACAATCCAGCAAAAATTAAACATCAAGCAAAAGAGGGGATATTAGGATGAGTGTCGAAAAGCTTGATCAAAGAGGTAGAATTTTAGGGAGCATTTTAAAAGATGAGAGAAAGGTGGAGAGGCAGAGAGATTCACAAAGTGATTTCCAGAGTTTGGATCTAGATGACTGAAGGCTAGCCACTAATGGTGGAGCAAAGAGAGTAGGGAATGCACATGAGGGCAGAGTTGGAAAAATACAATGTTCTTGGAGGGTTGGAAGGCTGGAGGAGGTTACAAAAATAAGGAGGGCCATGGCCATGAATGCATTTGAACATAAGAATGATAATTGTAAAATCACGGCTTTGGTCGACTGGGAGCTAATGTAAGTCAGCAAGCACAGGGGCGATAGGTAAGTGGAACTTGGTGTGCGTAAGGATACTGACTGCAGAGTTTTGGATGAACTTAGATTAATGGGGTGTGGAAGATGGGAAGTCAGGCAGGAGAGCATTTGAATAGTCGAGTTTGGTGGAACCAGAAGCATTGATGAGGGTTCAGCAGTAGATGAATTGTGGCAGGGTAGAGACAGCTGATGTAACTGAGGTGGATGTGGGCAGTCTTTGTGAAAGAGAAGATGCTGGGGTTGGAAGCTCATCTTTAGGTCAATCAGGATGGCGATATCTTCGGATGATCTTGCTGTCAGTAATATAAGGTTATCAATGTAGCTGTATAACTACAATATTAGGGGTTTTGCCCACACCAGAGGAGAAGATACTGAAAATAGCCACCCAGGGCCTGTAATTTCCTGGTGCTGACCGCAATCTAAGGGTTAAATTATTTACTGATGTTTTACACTTTTATGCAGACAGAAACACTTTTCTGCAAAACTGACACAGGAAAAAGGAATACGGGAGCAGTAAAATAGTAAAACAGTAAAGCCAAGGGTCATTCTACAAAATAAATGACAGCCAGAATACCAAATGAGAACAAAATTAGTTTTACAGAGCAAAACTACAACATAATATGATAAATACAATGGTATAATGTTGTCCATTTACTTGCCCAAAGTCTTGGTACTACTGTTAGACTCATTTCCCCAAATCATCAGAGTGATTATTGCTGATAATACTATATCATAATCTCCAAGCCAAACCTGTCACAAAAATACATACTTGCCCCATGCTGAGTAAATTGCCTAATACACTCTGTCAGTTCCGATGAATGATCTCAGCTGAAACTTTAACCTATCCCTTTTTCTATGCTGATGTAACTGCTGTGTATTTTTGATATATTCTGTTTTTATTTCAAATTTACAGCATTGCCTATTATCTTTGTTATCTTGGATACCATCTGTTGTTAAACCATTCGAAGAAAAAGCACAGCTTTAGTAGCTGACAAAGGAATGCATCCAATATCAGCTCCTAAACTCAAATCATTATGCTTAGAAAACCTCTTTTCACTTTTTTCTGAATGATTAATTACAGTAAGAATACCTGATATATGGTATCTGCACAGAATACCACTCAAACACTTTATTGGCTTCCTCCAGCTCATATGACTGCTCACCTGAATACCAAGGATTCCTATAGCTGTTAGCATAGGACTAGACCTTTGATAATCTGCTCTTCTTAGGCTCCTAGAAAATTTGAAGGCACGTGTCATCTTATTCCAACAATAAGATTTTGTATTTTTGGGGGAAATGATGAATATACCAGGAAGAATGATGTGAAGAATAATCAATGATGGGTTCTTAATCTTTCAGAAACTGCTGCACTAGAAAACCTGACATGGCGACGTTTTTATTCACCAAGTGGTCCATCTTGAGAAAATGGTCATGAGAGGCTTGGTTAAAAGGGGAACCCAATATTTATTGTTCCTTTGAACATGGATTAATCATATTTTTAAATGTCCAAATAAGAACAGAGAGTTTGTGAAGTGAATAGAATAGCTAGTTCTAGGCAGAATAATCCAGTAAAGGGAGTATTCTAATAAAGATGAATGTAACTATAGAGGCCAATCAGAAGTTCAGAAAACTCGCTTACAGTCAGATGAACAGTAAGTAGCTATAATAGACAAATTATGTGCATAGTTGAGTGTGTCCCCCACTGTGTTTACCGTTCGAGATATAAAATGTTGCTGAGTGTCTGGTTTATGTTATATAAAAGCCAATGAAGATCAACATTTTACTATATCTCCATTTCAGTCTTCTCCTCAGTGAGTTTATCCCCTGAGATGCTGAGCCACATATTATGGTCTATCCCAAATCAGTCTGGTCTGGGTGGAACAATATAGATTAAACATTTTCAGTGTAAATAGCTAGAAGATTCACCAAGACTATAAGATCACAATTGGAAAGCAAGACTGGCTAGCAGTTTGGGTTCCGTCAGGGACACTCAGCTCCAGACCTCATTACAGCCTTGGTTCAAATGAGCTGAACTCAAGAGGTGAGGTGAGAGTGACTGCCCTTAACATTAAGGCAGTATTTGACTGAGTGTGGCATCAAGGAGCCGGAGCAAAACTGGAGTCAATGGGAATCAGGGGGAAAACCCTCCGCTGGTTGGAGTCGTACCTAGTGCAAAGGAAGATCATTGTGCTTGTTGGAGGTCAATCATCTCAGCTGCAGGACATCACTGCAGGAATTCCTCAAGGTAGTGTCCTAGGCCCAACCATCTTCAGCTGCTTCATCAATGACCTTCCTTCAATCACAAGGTCAGAAGTGGGGATGTTCGCTGATGATTGCACAATGTTCAGCACCATTCGCGACTCCTCAGATACTGAAATAGTCCGTGTAGAAATGCAGCAAGACCTGGACAATATCCAGGCTTGGGCTGATAAGTGGCAAGTAACATTCGCGCCACACAAGTGCCAGGCAATGATCATCTCCAGCAAGAGAGAATCTAACCATCTCCCCTTGACATTCAATTCCATACTGGTCGCTGAATCCCCCAGTATCAACATCCTGGGGGTAACCACTGACCAGAAACTGAACTGGAGTAGCCATATAAATACCGTGGTTACAAGAGCAGGTCAGAATCCTGCCGCAAGTAACTCACCTCTTGACTCCCCAAAGCCTCTCCACCATCTACAAGGCACAAGTCAGGAGTGTGATGGAATATTCTCCACTTGCCTGGATGGGTGCAGCTCCAAAAACACTCAAGAAGCTCGACACCATCCAAGACAAAGCAGCCCACTTGGTTGGCACTCCATCCAAAAACATTCACTCCCTCCACCACCGCGCACAGTGGCAGCAGTGTGTACCATATACAAGATGCACTGCAGCAACTCACCAAGGTTCCTTCGACAGCATCTTCCAAGCCCATGACCTATACTACCTGGAAGGACAAGGACAGCAGATGCATGGGAACACCACCACCTACAGGTTTCCCTCCAAGCCACGCACCATCCTGACTTGGAACTTATATCGCCATTCCTTTACTGTCGCTGGGTCAAAATCCTGGAACTCCCTTCCTAACAGCACTGTGGGTGTACCTACCCCACATGGACTGCAGCGGTTCAAGAAGCCAGCTCACCACCACCTTCTCAAGGGCAACTAAGGATGGGCAATAAATGCTGGCCTTGCCAGCGACGCCCACATCCCAGAAACAAATAATAAAAAAGGCAGGCTACAGTTTTTAGGGGTTGCACTTCTTTTTAAGTGAAAGTCATTATTTAGTGCCAAATAGTGCTGATTTCAATTGAATAAATCTGAATGCGTTGTACTTCAGACATTTACAGCTGGCAGATAAAGAGGCCTGGAATAGCACCAGTCTAGCTAGATTCAAATCCATTTTCCAGAGATTATAAAGGACACTCTGCTCACCCACTGCAGCAACCAGTCACCCAGATCTTTGACATTACTGAAATCCCTTTCTACTTTTTTAAAAGCACTTCACAAAGTATGCAATTTTTTGAAAGTTGCTGAAGATATTTAAGATTATATAGGAGTGCCATCAGAAAGTGTATCTACTTTGAATCTTCAGCTGCCTCCAGCAAAGACTTTTTTTTACGGTTGTCATTACTGTATAATGGTGATTTATCCTAGCTCCTGGAATGCATTACTGCAGGCTTTCAATTCAGCCTCTACTGTAAAATAGTTTAAGAAGCTTTTTAGATCTAAAGCCCCATTTATACTTTACAAACCCCTGAGATCGCATTTACTTTAGGTCAAGATGGCAAAAGCAGAATGTAATCCTCCAGAGTTTTATAGTCCAGCCAACTCTGAGCCACTCGTTGCAATGAAATATTTGAAATCATGTGCCAGAAATAAATACTGCATTCCAGTTGGTCTGAATTAGGCTTTTATGAATTAATTCTTTAAATTTAGAATTTGGACCAATTTGGATTTCTATGCATCTATTCCAATTATATAAAGTAGCAGTCAATCAGCAGAGGTTCAGGCTTTGTTTTGTGCATACTAATAGGTGTCACGAAGCATCATTCTGGTTACCTCTAGTTTTTCTCCATTTGATCTCTGGTATTCTCAAGGAGAAAGACTTATGCAATCTTGGAATTGGTATACATCTATTTGCACCCTGGTAGTTTATTGAGAGAAGTGAAACTTTGTAGTAAGCATATGTCCATCCAATCTCTTGTAGTTTACTTGAATGGCTACATGACCTAGTGGTCTATTCAAGTCCATCCTCATATTTCAGTGGGAGGGTTATGTGTTTAGGGTCAAAGCCCACAGCTATAGATTTAAAAATTCTGGTAAGTAAGTACATGGAATGTACTTCCTATCTCTAGCCTTATAAAGTAGTTTCATCTATCTAAAGAAACATGGATAAGAACTATTAGAATTTGGAGTTGTGTTTCATGTATCCAGTTCTATTGATGGCTCACAAAGGGCATTTGCCTGTTTTTTAGCCCTGCTTTTGGGCTTTGAATTCAGACAATCCAAATTCATCCACTCATTGCCTATAATCTGCTCAACACATGTGTAGGCTTTTAATTTATGGGTTAAATCTGTGAGAGATATCCATCAGGCATTTATACTAGCCCGATGTAAACATTCTGTTTCCCAGCCCCAAATAAAACCAAGAACTGGGAGATTTTATTTCCAAATCCGATTAGAGTAAATAAACTTTCCACTGTTTATCCTTCCCCAGTTGGTGTGATTGTGCTGCAAATGTGCAACACATTTGAATTTCCACCTCAAGTATAAATGGGGTATCAGGTATTTAAACTGCTGATGTTTATACTGCTTTTAATTTGTACTTAAGAATGTGCATGATAGGCATTGGCTCTCCCACACATATTGTAAATGATTTATAATCTTTGTGTTTTCTTTGCATGTATTTTATTTCATCAGGGGAGTAGTTTTAATTAGCATTGTGGCTGGGTGGACATCTAAAAAGGCTTTGTAAATATGCTTGAAAATTTGCCATGTAGTTTTAGGAATTAGATTGTTATCTGAATTATATTGGTGAACGTGTATATGGTCCTTTGTGAATTTGTTCAACTATATACCTGAAACAGAACTAAATATCCTCTTGATTTTATATAGAAGATTGCAGACAGTTCTACATACTGGCATAAAGCTTGTTTACAGAAGCAAAATCTAGCCACTCCACAGGACTCCACTCTACTTCAGGTTTGCACTCTATTGTGTTTGTTTAGCAGCTGAGCTTGAACTCAGACTGGATCCACAGGGATACATCATAAAGCGTGCATCCCTTTTGGCCTTGATACGCACAATCTGCTTCAAAGAGGGACTTCACACCACAGATTGATTGTCTGGGCCCCTGTTGGTGCAGACTTCTGCTCTTGAATTTAGACATTAGTTGTAGTTATTCAACATTTTCCAAGTTCAATTTCAGACTCCCTTTTTCATTTGCTTCAGATGAACACTGACAGGAAAAGAAAGTCATGTGCTGTGTAAAACAGGCTGCCAATTTTCGATTAGCCTGTTTTGCTCTACTCGTAGTGACCAATTTCACTTCCATAATGTTTATAACACCTATAAGACTACAGAACCTTATATTTCAGTTAATGTTGTCATTATAAATATTGATCCCAAAATTCCTTGCCATTTTTGAATTGGTGCAACCAAAGTTACTAACCTGAAAATTAGGGTAGTTGACATTTCCACCGATTTTCATCCCAAAATCGATGCACCCGACTTTCTGATTATGACTTGGGTTCATTAGTAGTCCACTCCATGTCTGAGTCCCAATTAATCTGATTTCTTACGTAAATGAGGGCCAGTGGTTTTGACATTAAAATTCAGTTATTTTACACCTACAATGCACCAGGGATAACTGCATACCACGCCACCCAAAGAATTTAAAGGCCTCACAAGTCCTGTTAAAATCCAGGTGATGAATTGTTTGCTGGAAGAGTGTACTTCACTAAAAAGGCAGTTATGGGAGTTGTTGCAGCTGCTACAAGAAGACTCGTGGCCATGGATATTTACCTGAATAGTAACTTTTATGCCACAGGAGAGTTTCCTGATCAAATCTGGAGTCAGACAGGGCTGTCCTCTCTTCCCGGTCTTGTTTGTTTGCTGTATTGAACCCTTTGCTGAGTCTATTAGGAAGGATGCGAGCATAAGAGGGGTGACAATCCCAGGCAGCGGAGGCACTCAGGTTAAAACCTCCCTGTACATGGATAACGTCGCCGTCTTCTGCTCGGATTCGCTGTCCGTGTGCTGACTGATGAGCATCTGCGACCAGTTCGAACTGGCCTCGGGAGCCAAAGTTAACCACGGCAAGAGCGAGGCCATGTTCTTTGGGAACTGCACTGACCGATCCTTTGTCCCCTTCACCGTCAGGTCAGATTACCTGAAGGTGCTGGGGATATGGTTCGGAAGGGCCAGGGCGTGCACCAAAGCCTGGGAGGAGCGAGTAGCCAAGGTACGACAAAAGTTGGGCATGTGGGGGCAGCGATTTCTCTCCATTGTGGGTAAGAACCTGGTCATCAGGTGCGAGGTGCTCACGTTGTTGCTGTACGTGGCGCAGGTCTGGCCCATACCCCACTCCTGCGCTGTGGCAGTCACCCGAGCCATTTTCCGCTTCATCTGGGGATCTAAAATGGACCGGGTCCGGAGGGACACGATGTTCAAATCTCTGGACAAGGGCAGGAAAAATGTACCCAATGTGGCCCTCATCCTGATGACCACCTTCGTGTGCGGCTGCATCAAGCTGTGTGTAGATCTCCAGTACGCAAACTACAAGTGTCACTACGTGCTGAGGTTCTATCTGTCCCCGGTGTTGCGAAGGATGGGCCTGGTCACATTGCCGCGGAACGCTCCATGCAGTTGGACTGTGCCATACCACCTATCCTTCGTGGAGCAGTTTCTGCGGGAAAACACCTTTGACCACCGGTCCATCAGGCAATGATCTGCACGGAATGTCCTCAAGGCCCTACGGGAAAAGGAGATGGGGCATCCTGTCGGATGGTTCCCCGAGCAGACCGCCAAAGTCATTTGGCAGAATGCCTCATCACCAGAACTTTCAAACAAGCACCAAGATGTAGCTTGGCTGGTGGTGAGAAGGACCCTCCCCGTCAGATCCTTCATGCATGCCCGAAGTCTCGCCCCCTCTGCACAATGCCCCCGCGGTGGCTGTGGTGGGGAAGAGACGGCTGCCCACCTACTCCTGGAATGTGTCTTTGCAAAGCAGGTGTGGAAAGAGATGCAGTGGTTTTTGTCGAGGTTCATACCAAGCAGCTCTGTAACACAGGAGTCTGTGCTCTTTGGGCTATTCCCAGGGACGCACACCGAGACAAACATCAACTGCTGCTGGAGGACTATCAATTCGGTGAAAGACGCCCTTTGGTCTGCCCGAAACTTGCTGGTCTTCCAGCGCAAAGAGTTGTCCACGACCGAATGTTGCAGACTGGCACATTCCAAGGTCCAGGACTACGTGCTGAGGGATGCACTAAAGCTTGGGGCAGCCACAGCAAAGGCTCAATGGGGAAAGACCACAGTGTAAGGTCCCCCCCACCAAGCTGAACTGAGGGGCTGGATTCATGGGAAACCCCTTGAACTGTATCGGGGAAAATTTTGTGTGCTGTAAATGTAAAAATGTATATGGCATGACAATGAAATGGAAGGGTTGTGAGGCAACTCATAATTGTATAGAAGGAAACTGATCACCTTTGCACTGTTTGTATTTTTTGGACTTGATGCTGTTTTAAACTGTTTGGGAATGTAATTTTTACAGATTTTTATGAATAAAGTATATTTTGGAAATAAAAAAAAAGATCTAAGTAATATTAGCCAGGACTCTAAGTATCTATCAGCCCAATTTTCTGGACAGTAAATTGTGTTGCATCAATTTTTTATTTATTTCTATATATTCATTGAGGTAACTGATAAATTTATCCAGTGAGTTAAGAAGTTCATCTAATTTGGCTTCACAGCACAGATGCAGAAAATTAGGACCATCCAGTTTTACAGTGTTGTTGGGTTTCTCAAAGTGCAGGATGCAATAAATAGTATCCAAGTTGCTTGGCAATCTCTGATTATCAACCCCATCAATTTCCTGAACAGAAAAGGCTACCACTCATTCAATCTGCAGATTGTCCTGGATGACAACATGCAAAGAATCCATGACAATATATTTACCAGAAGTTACCATAATGCAATTGTTCTTAGAAATCCTGCCTCCTCGAAGCTCTTCACATATATATGACCCCCTCTAAGAGTGGCAACAACAGCAGTTGAGGAGCACTATAGCAAAACACATGCCTCTACCAAGTAATCATTGGAAGGACATTGGGAGGTGTGCTTTGTTACATTGATGGAACAGGAAAGGTTCTACAATATGCCCCAGTTTGTGTATCCTGCACAATTGTAGCCTGCTGTGCCCTGCACATCTTTGCCATCCAAAAAGGCCTGGAAATAGAGATTCATGGGTAGGTCGTACTGCTTTGGTTTGAAATTCTTTCAGCTTGTATGGATGAGAGCGAGGGCTGCGGGGTGGATGAGCAAACTGACCATGGCGCTGTGGTACAGGAAGCCATTCAAGCGGGGAGAGTAAATAGGAATGTCATGGTAGTAGGATATAGTATAGTTGCACATTAGACACAGTTCTCTGTGGCCAAGAGCGAAAGTCCAGAAGGCTGTGTTGCCTGCCGATGCCAGGGTTCGGGACATCTGCTTGGGGCGGGAGAGGAACTTGCAGTGAGAGGGGGTGGATCCAGTTGTCGTGGTCCATGTGGGTACCAACAACATAGATAGGACTAGGAAAGAGATTCTGCATAGGGAGTATGAGCAACTAGGACTAAATTAAAAAGCAAAACCTCAAAGGTAATAATCTCTGAATGCGTGGCTCAAAGACTCTTGTGGTAGAAATGGGTTTTGATTCATGGGGCACAGCACAGCACTGGGGAAAGTGGGAGCTGTACTATTGGGATGGGTCTTCACCTGAACCATGCTGGGACCAGTGTTCCAGCGAGTCGTTTAACTAGGACGGTAGAGAGGGCTTTAAATTAAACAGTGGAGGAAAGGAATCATGTGAGAGGTGATGAGGTAAATCAAAGGGAAACAATGAGGTAATAGAGCAGGGTAGCAATTTGGGTAATGATGACCAGTGTGTGGCAGGAAGGGCCAGAGTGTACAAATGGAAGACTGCACCAGCAGATAAGGCCAAAGATTGCAGAAATGGTAAAAATACAGAGTTAAAGGCTCTGTATCTGAATGTGTGCAGCATTCGTAACAAAATGGATGAATTGTTAGCACAGATAGAAATAAATATGTATGACCTGATAGCTATTACAGAGACATGGGGCTGAATTTTATGCCTCCCCGAAGAGCGGGATGGTGGCGTAAAATGGAGCGGGAGGCTCCGGGGACCTTTCCTAAACTGCACCTGCCACCACTTTACGCTGCACCAACCACCCCCAACACACCCCCCGCCCCCCCAATCAACCACCCTTGCCTTACTGTGGCCCGACCGATTACCCCTGGCGCGACAACCAAAATTTACCTTTCTTCCGGGCTCCCTGACATCTTTTTCGAGTTGGGCTGTAGTCCCAGCAGTTGCCACTGCTCCTGGTGGCGCTGCTGGGACAGTTAACTGCCGGCCCGCTGATTGGCCAGCAGCTTTATTCGGCAGGACTCCCCACCTCAAGCGGGTGGAAGTCCCGCCTCACATCAATTGAAGCCCAGCAACCCGCAAAATACGGGTCAGATCCCCAGGCGAGGCGGAAGCAGGTTTGCCACCAACCTTTCAGTCTGTGGCTGGCTCCTGTCTGCCCAGGGTTAAATCCCAGCCATGGTTATAAAGTGACAAATGCTGGGACCTAAATATTGAAGGGTATTCAACATTTCAAAAAGACAGGAAGCTTGGAAAAGGTGGTGCAGTAGCTTTGTTAATTAAGGATGTCATTAATACTTTAGTGAGAGAAGACCTTAGATCGGAAGAACAAGTTGTAGAATCAGTTTGGATAGAGATAAGAAATAGGAAAGGTAAGAGGGCACTTATGAGAGTAGTTTATATGTCCCCTTACAGTTGCTACACTGTAGGACAGACTATACAGGAAGAAATAAATGGGGGCGTATAAGAAAGGTACCGCAATAGTCATGGTTGACTTTATTCTACATATAGGTTGGACGAATTAGATCGGCAAAGGTAGCCTGGAAAATTAGTTCATAGAGTGTATCCAGGACAATTTCTTAGAGCAGTATGTTCTAGGGAGCAGGCTATTCTAGACCTGGTAATGTGCAATGGGGCAGGATTAATCAATAACCTTATGGTAAAGGAGCCTCTAGGTGATAGTGATCATAACATGATAGAATTTCACGTTCCGTTTGAAAGGGAGAAGTGTGGGTCTAAGACTAATGTTTTAAACCTAAATAAAGATAATTACAAGGGTATGAAGGCAGCGCTAGCTAAAGTGAACTGGGAAACTAGGTTAAAAGGTAGGACAGTAGAGTTGCAATGGCAGACTTTTAAGGAGATATTTAATAATGCTCAGCAAAGATTTATCCCAGTGCAAATGAAAGATTCTTTGAGAAGGATGCATCATTCATGCCTAAATAAAGAAGTTAAGGATAGTATCAAATTAAACGAAACACTGTACAAATCTACAAAGATTCGTGGCAGGTCAGAAGACTGGACCAATTTTAAGAACCAGCAAAGAATGACAAAAAAAATAATTAAAATGAGAAAGTAGAGTGAGAGAAAACTAGTTTGTAATGCAAAAACAGATAGTAAAAGTTTCTACAAGTATTTAAATAGGAAAAGAGTAACTAAAGCTAGAGTTGGTCCTCTACAGAGTGAGTCTGGGGAATTTAAATGAAAAACAAGAAAATGGCAGAGGAATGAATAGGTATTTTGTGTCTGTTTTCACTGTAGAAGACTTAGAAAACCTGCCAAAGATACTTGGAAATCAAGACATGAAAGGGAGGGAGGAACTTAAAATAATCACCATCATCAGGGAAAAGGTGCTGGGGAAACTATTAGAACTAAAGACTGACAAGTCCCCAGGACCAGATGGCCTGCTTCCTAGGGTTTAAAAGAAGTGGCTGCAGAGATAGTAGAGGCTTTGGTTATAATTTTCCAAAATTCCTTAGATTCTGAAGGGTTCCAGCAGATTGGAAAATAGCAAATATAGCACCTTTATTCAAGAAAGGAAGGAGACAGAAAGCAGGAAACTATAGGCCAGTTAGCCTAACATCTGTCATAGGGAAGTTGCTAGAATCCATTATTAAGGAGGTTATAGCAGGATACTTGGAAAATCATAATGGGATCAGACAGAGTCAACATGGTTTTGTGAAAGGGAAATTGTGTTTAACTAATTTATTAGAGTTCTTCGAGGAAGTAACAAGCAAGGTGGATAAAGGACAGTCTGTAGATGTGGTGTACTTAGATTTCCAAAAGGCATTTGATAAGGTGCCATATCAAAGGTTACTTCACAAGATAAGAGTACATGGTGTAGGGTGTAATATATTAGCATGGATAAAGGACTGGTTAATTAACAGGAAGCAGAGAGTAGGGATAAATGGGTCTTTTTCAGATTGGCAAGCTGTAACTAGTGGAATGTCACAGGGATCATTGCTGGGGCATCAAATATTTACAATTTATTTCGATGACTTGGATGAAAGGACCAAATGTATGGTAGCTAAATTTGCCAATAACACCAAGACAGGAAGGAAAGTAAGTTGTCAAGAGGAGCTAAAGAGTCTCCAAAAGGATATAGATAGGTTAAGTGAGTGCGCAAAAATTTGGCAGATGGAGTATAATGTGGGAAAATGTGAAATTGTACACTTTGGTAGGAAGAATAGAAAAGCAGTATACTATTTAAATGGAGAGAGATTGCAAAACTCGGTGGTACAGAGGATCTGGGTGTCCTGGTACATGAATCACAAAAGTTTAGCATGCAGATACAGCAAGTGATTAGGAAGGCAAATGGAATGTTGGCATTTATTGCAAGGGAAATTGAATGTAAAAATAGGGACGTTTTACTGCAGCTGTACAGGACCTTGGTGAGACCACATCTGGAGTACTGTGTACAGTTTTGGTGTCCTTATTTGAAAAAGGATATAATTGTGTTAGAAACAGTTCAGAGAAGTTTCACTCGACTAATTCTGGGGATGAAGGGCTTATCTTATGAAGAAAGATTGAACAGGTTGGACCTATACCCACTGGAGTTCAGAAGAATGAGAGAGGATCTTATTGAAACATATAAGATCCTGAGGGGACTTGATAGAGTGGATACCGGGAGGATGTTTCTTCTTGTGAAGGAGACTAGAACTAGGGGACACAGTTTAAGAATAAGAGGTGTCTCCCTTTTAAGATGGAGATGAGGAGAATTTTTTTTTTCTCAAAGGGTCGTTAGTCTGTGGAATTCTCTTCCCCAGAAAGCAATGGCGGCTGGGTCGTTGAATTTAGTCACGGCTTAGTTAGATAGATTTTTGATAGATAAGGAAGCCAAGGGTTATTGGTGGCAGACAGGAAAGTGGAGTTGAGACCACAACCAGTTCAGTCATGATCTTATGGCATGGCAGAGCAGGCTTGAAGGGCCGAATGGTCTAATCCTGCTCCTAAGTCCTATGTTCCCATGAAGCAGAAAAACATGGAGCAGAGTGTCAAATTGACCAACACTCAGAAGACAGTTCAGTGATTGCTGCATGGGGAACCAGAACACAACTTTTCAATGAGGTGTTGCCATCTGTTTTAATACTGAATCTTTGCCACAACTCCGATCCTCAAAAAAATGACAAATCATTCAATCAGTACCCACTCGAGTACATCTCATCAAACTCCTTTGGTGCTATATGACCATATAAGTCACCTGATTGGATAAGTCAGCATGAAGTAAGCACACCTTTTCCTTCATGGCTATTATCTCCATGAATAACGAAGTATTAAATAAGTATATGTCCATCTTTAAAACAACAAACTCCAAAGTGGCCATAACACAACCTATTTTTTCTTTACATGATGCTTCCCCTAGCTAACTCAAAGCACTCTTTTTTTCTCCTATTCTACGACTTCAATATCACAAGAAGCGGTTGGCTGCACCTGTGTTATAAAAGGGCCATGAGACTGATTCTTCATGGCATCTTGCTTCTGGGAAGGAGCCTCATTTGGCTCCATTTCTGGACCATGTTTGGGCAGCCTAGTGTCACCTCCAAAGTACAACTTGCATGATGCTGCAAGGGGGAAGGTCAGATGCCGTTATCCTGAGAAACATCAGCATCATGCAGGTTACCTCTTGCAGCCATCATTCCACTGTTTCCTGGATATGTCTTCAGTGATTCACAGGATTGCTGGTCTAATGGTAGCTATCTGATCTTGAAGGCTTCAAGAAACAACAGCTTGCATGCTGACCCCCCGTGACTGAGAGCTGGTACAAAGAGTGCCATCTAATCTATCCCTTTCTCTCTCCAAGGCTGCATACTGTGCTTTCTTGGAGGAGGAGGAGGAGGAGGAGGAGAGGTAATGAATGGTTATTGGCCACTTCTTAGGTGAGTAGCTTCTGCAGATTTCAATAAAGCTGCCACATACTTTATTGAATCCTGTAACAGGGAAAAAGCTTTCCTGACTACAGATTGTGGTCTATAGAATCTAGAATCATAACTGTTGGGAGCTGCACATCCTTGGACACTCATCTTAGTGCCTTCACATAGGAATGGTGTCCCTCAAACATCCTTCCTTTCAGCTGAATACCCATGTGTTCTGGGTCTCATTATGCTGAAACCATGGGTAGCCTTCACTTCTGCCTTTGCTGGGAAGGGGTCACATCCTCACCCATTCCCCACTCCTTTGGCTCCTTCATACTCTATGAATTATCTGCTCCCACAACCTTACTAATAGTATCTAATTCTCCCACTCTCTGTCAGGTAGACACCCAAGTTGATGCAAGGTAGTGGAAAAAAGCAAGCGACAAAAGAGTGAGGTCAAGGGGGCTGTAAAAGAGGAATATGGGGCTGAATCGTGCCGCAGGGACTCATATCCTCATCATCATTATCATCTTCCTCATCATTGTAGGCTTAAAGAAAGAATTTGATTTCCTTCTGTTTCTCCTCCCCCCTCATCATCTTCCTCCTTTTCATCATTGTTTGCTCCCATTACTGTGATGGATCTGCTGGAAATGAAGGCATAAACTAACAATGGGTGGCATTATCTCCTTGCCACAGTGACTGCCTAGGCATACACCTACTAACCTGCCAACAGCACTGTCACACCAATCGCATCATCTCTCACAGCTAGAACAGACTCCCCGCAACTGCATGGCCTGCTCCATGTAGAGAGAGTGCTGTTTCAAATAAGGGGCTGCCTACTCCAGACCTGTGCAGTTCACAAGCATTGTGGACAAGTTTCTCGGTAACAAGATTGTCGTTAGATTTTTACTGTCATTTAAAGGAAATCTCCTAGGCAGCATCAGACAGTTGAAACTATATCTCTGGTGATATCACTCTGTGAAAGAGCAGGAAGGCTTTCTAAGGTTCTGCATGCAAATAATTGTTAGGGGAGGTGGCAACATCTATTGTAAAATCTTGTTAATGCTGCCCTTAACTGCAACACAGTGTGAAGTCTACCTCGTACAGCTGTTAATTTTAGATGGGGAGCAGTGTGTTAATAACCCATGGTGTCTGACGAAAAAATGGAACAGTAATCTATGTGTTACATTGCCTGCTCTCGTCAAATCATCCAACCTCTTTGTATTAGTCTGCAATACTGGGGGGACTACACTAGACTGTTTGGGATCTTCTTCTCCTTGCTGCTCTCACATGGGTTCAAGTCAGAAGAAGGAACTTTCCTCCACACAAGATCAGGTGGCAGGTTGCTCAACCTTGCCCGTCTAAGAGCGAAGACCAAAGTACGGAAAGTCCTCATCAGGGAACTCCTCTTTGCTGACGATGCTGCATTAACATCTCACACTGAAGAGTGTCTGCAGAGACTCATCGACAGGACTGCGGCTGCCTGCAACGAATTTGGCCTAACCATCAGCCTCAAGAAAACGAACATCATGGGAAAGGACGTCAGAAATGCTCCATCCATCAATATTGGCAACCACGCTCCGGAAGTGGTTCAAGAGTTCATCTACCTAGGCACAACTATCACCAGTAGTAACCGGTCTCTCGATGCAGAAATCAACAAGCGCATGGGAAAGGCTTCCACTGCTATGTCCAGACTGGCCAAGAGAGTGTGGGAAAATGGCGCACTGTCACGGAACACAAAAGTCTGAGTGTATCAAGCCTGTGTCCTCAGTACCTTGCTCTACGGCAACGAGGGCTGGACAACGTATGTCAGCCAAGAGCGATGTCTCAATTCCTTCCATCTTCGCTGCCTCCGGAGAATCTTTGGCATCAGGTGGCAGGACCGTATCTCCAACACAGAAGTCCTCGAGGTGGCCAACATCCCCAGCATATACACCCTACTGAGCCAGCGGCGCTTGAGATGGCTTGGCCATGTGAGCCGCTTGGAAGATGGCACATTGTACAGCGAGCTCGTCACTGGTATCAGACCCACCGGCCGTCCATGTCTCTGCTTTAAAGACGTCTGCAACCACAACATGAAGTTCTGTGACATTGATCACAAGTCGTGGGTGTCAGTTGCCAGTGATCGCCAGAGCTGGTGGGCAGCCATAAAGGTGGGGCTAAAGTGTGGCGAGTCGAAGAGACTTAGCAGTTGGCAGGAAAAAAGACAGAAGTGCAAGGGGAGAACCAACCGTGTAACAGCCCCGAAAACCAATTTTATCTGCAGCACCTGTGGAAGAGTCTGTCACTGTAGAATTGGCCTTTATAGCCACTCCAGGCGCTGCTTCACAAACCACTGACCACCTCTAGGCGCTTACCTATTGTCTCTCGTGACAAGGAGGCCAAAGAAGAAGACTGGGGGGACTAGGCACACCAAATAGAATCTTTGTGGTTTCCTTCCAAGGGCAACCAGTAGTCACTTTTTCCTGAGCTGCAACTCATCCAAGCAGTTTTGTAGGTTACCGTGAATTTTTGAGCTATTATTTTCTGTATCCTTCCAATGCCCTGCTCCCTTCTTTGGATGCCTCCGCTACATCATTCACTTGAAGGCATGCTCTAAAAGTGAGACAAAGGGCAGAATTTTGCGTTTCAGATCGGGATCCCGATGTTGGGGTCAAATGCTGGTGTTCGATCCCGCACTGTGTCGGGGCAGTTACCCGACATCGATTTTGGCTGGTTTGGCCAATTAGTGGCCAGAGGGTGTGCTTGCCATCCAATTAAGGATGATGGGCTGGCTCTCATAGCTGGAGGACCAATAGGAGGCCCTCCAGCATAGAAAGAGCTGCAGCTTGTCGTTGTAGGTAAGGGAGAGGGTGCCTCAAGATATAGCAACTTTTAAAACTTTTCAAGTAAAAAATGGCCCCAGATGCTGGACCACCATTGTGGAGGGGGAACGGGTTGGTCTGCAGCCACAGCTGTAGCCAGGTTGAGGGGGGTGGGGGGGTGGGTGGTGGAGCCTCAAAATCTTCCTGGACGCTGGTGCCCTGGTCAGCCACTGGGAGGCCGGCTCCAGGCAGCTGCTGTGCTCCCAATGCCACGGAATGCCGACAGGCTGACTGGGAAATTCCAGTCAGCCTCTGATCAATGGCCTTAATCGGCCTCTTAATGAGCTGAATAACCTACACGCCACTTGCGGGCGGATAGCCATTCCACCCCCAATCCAGCCTCCAGCAAAACGGCTCGTGTGAAGGATGGTGCTGGCAAATTGGCATGCCAGCCTGTGGCACGAGATTACGTGCCCGCCTCCATTCCCGCCCCATATTGGGATGGAAATCATGCCCAAGATGCACTGGAGCCCCCCCATGACATGTACCAGATAGTGAACTCATCTGGCAGAATGTTTACTACTTGCCTGCTGCTCTATCAGGCTGCCACAATCTGTAACCATTCCTGCTTTTTAAAAAAAATGCTGCACTACTAATTTCCAAGCTCTGCCAGCACAGTATTGCCAATGTTACACTGGATTGTGCTAATAAATTGCCAATGGACACGCAAATCAACTGACCCCACAAGTAACAGCAAGATCAATACTGTACAGCATTGATGGGCGCAGGTGTTGGCTGAGGAACTCAACACCAGCTTAAGTGGGCCCATTGAATTGCAGGGCCATTAGCTTTTCAAAATCCTTATTATTAGTGGTGATTATATGAGTCAGCGACCCTGACCACAAGAATCTGTTCTTGGTGACAGATCTGCTAGAACCAAGATAAATTATTTTAATGTGTTGGAAAAGCCAACAGTTTGAAGTGGTGCAAAGAAGTAACGGGCATTTCAGGTTTCTGAAAGAATTTCTTTCAGTTTAAAGGATGAATGCATTAATTCCAATGTAAGTTCTGGTCGAGTTCGGCAAGCTAACCAAGGAAGTATGTTGTCTTGGTAACACGTTTCCAATGGTCCAATGCTCCTTATATCATCTGGTTAATAGTCTAGCATTCCTACATCTCTCCAAATCTTGCAACTTCCTCTCCACAGATTTAAAGCAAGGACCTATGACAAGTGCTCAAGAATTTTGTGGCATGTTTGAATATCACAGTATCAATGTTGCAATGTTAGATTTTAGTTTTGTATGTGCTTCGATAGTGGTACTATATCTATTTTGTTGAATGAACGTGGGTGTAAAAATAACATGCTAATAGTATTAAGAACATGTAAAAACCAGAAGTGTTAAATATGGTCTTGACTACAAATGACCCAGGAATTTTGAATTGCCCAAAGTCACTGCAGGAGAGGGCTGCAAGTATGTGGGGGGGATCCAGCTTGAGACAGTGAATAATGGGAACAAATGGACAAATTAATGATTAAGTGAGATTTTTTATTCTGGAAACTGTGTCCAGCTTGGCCTCCTTAGTTTATACCATCATTCATTGTCAACATTTACCATGAGATTGATTTAATTAAGATTAGAGAAGTAGCAGTAAAATGGAATGGGTCAGTCTGATTGTACTGATTGTTCCTGCTGAACACACAGTGCATGTGGCACTCCTGAAGTGTGTTATCACTTGTGTGTGACTTCATTTAAAGAAGCATTATTCTTTGTCATAGGTCTACTCAGACTGTGTTTCAAATCAAAATCAAATCTGTGCAACAAAACCTGCTTAAATGTTAAAATCTTTCAAAAGCATCCATATACGTGTTACTTTTTTAAAGCATTTAAAATGCCCTTAGGAAATTTTCACAAAAGATGGAAAAGTGTTATTACAGTATTACAGCCATGCTCTTTGATTGACCTTTTAGGCACTTAAGTTTTTCAGCAATTTGCAGAATACAAATCCATTTTTCATCACTCAACAGCTACAAGAATAATACGCAATAAAATGATTAGGTGGACTATTGGAAATTGGATAAGGATAAAGAAAACAATACACATACAGATTCAATAAAGATCATGCCATGGTTACAGAACCAATTTCCAGAAGTGGGTAATCAGCAGTAAAGAAATAATATTTTTTTTCCCCAAACCTTAAACCTATTCACACCACAAGATCATGTGAGTATGACTGTGGGAAAGCTATTTGGTGAACATTATTTGATAACAAAGAGGGCCGAGAAGGGACAATAATGAACAGAAGGAGTTCATGAGTTACAAAAACAAAATCACAAAAATCAGATGACTATCTTGAAAGAAAAGTAGTTTTTCACAAAATCATTTTGCTGTAATGGGCAAATTGTTTATTAAATATTTTTGTGACAATTTCAACATTCAGCACTCTAAAACGCCAGATACATGGTCCCTTCAAATTGTTTCTTTAAATTGAGTTATTTATAATTGGGTTAAACTTTCATTAGTAATGAGGGCTCATCAATTTAAAGTTCTCACAACGACAATGAGGAAAAGGCGAGGAAATATTTCTTTGCATAGGTTCCTGTCTCTCCTTTGCATCCACCACCTCCTGCTCACTCTGCTTGTAATTCACCTGGTCGACCACTAAAACTCACTATGAAAATACCCTAGGTGGATGTACCTGCAGTGGAGCTTGTTAAAGTTGAATTGTGTGGTGCAAGGACTGTGAGGTGCTGGCATGGATGCCACTTGGACATGCAGTTTGCTCCTTGGAGGCACCTACAGAAGCAGAAGATATGTGTTAAAATAGTGACTGAGAAGCACCCTCCTGAAACAGAACATATGTGGCTAATGGGGTATGGAATGGCAATTGATTTAACATAAATGAATTATTGAGTGAGAAAGAATAGCAACAAAGTATGGTACTAGCTATGCACAAAGACCTCCAGCTTCATCAAGGCCCAATACTGTATATTTTCAGGTGCTATCTTTCTGAATATTCAAGTAACAACGGTTGCAGTTTAAATTACAGTGCTAAAGTATGCTATGCTGCAGTATAAGCATGCATGCGAAGTTTGGAATGAGCTATTTTGTAAGGCCTTAGCATTCAGGGTGTAACAGACTGAGAGGAAATAGTTCAAAGACTGCATATTTTGTTCATCTACTTGAGATAGTGCAAATGCTGAAAAGCCTTACCCTGGCAAATCTCCTGAGGCCATTAACCTCTTACCTCATATGAGGCTAGATCCTCTGAATGTTGGTGACTGCATTTACCCTGAGAGACACCTCCAGGCAAGTATCAGGCAAATTTCCACTGAGAAGACAGTGCCCCAGGGTACAAAAGAGGGCAACTGATCTTTATGGCACTTCTTTGTAGAAGTATAGAAACTTACAACATAGAGGGAAGTCATTCGGCCCATTATGCCTGACCTGGTTCTCTGAAAGAGCAGTTGTGCTTAATTCCACATTACCGCTTTTTGTCCATAACCGTGCAAGTTCCACACCCTGAAGTACCTGTCCAACTCCCTGTAAAATTATTTATGGAATCAGCTTCCACCACTTTTTCAGGTAGATTGTTCCAGATCCCAACAACTCTCTGAGTGAAAAGAATTCTCCTCATTCCCCCTCTATGTTAAATTTCAGAAAGCTTGTTGTGGAAGGATAATGCTGGAACCTATTTTTACTCAGTTTCACATTTATTGTACAGAGTAAATGGATTACAAACATATCGCTCCTCACTCAAATCCTCCACCAGTCTCAGCAAGTATCTGCTTATAAGTGCTCAAGTAAGACCCCAATTAACACCCTCCACCTGCATATAATTAAACAATTTATACACAATTAGCAGATTCCCTTCTTCCTTTTATAATACAACTTAGTTTAAAATGCTCAAACAACATTTCAAAATAAATTCCAGATTATGAACAAAGTACTACATTGAGACACACCCCTCCTCTAGCACCCCGAAATATTTCTTTGTACCAGCATTTCTTTTTGTGAAACAATTGGATAGCTAATGACTTGCATCTGCCTATTTAAGTTTGGAGATTTCCTTTCTCTCCAACATTTGTTTCAATCCAGCAAGGTCACTCACACCTTTTGTAGAGTGTACATTGTCCCACAAAGAATGGTTAGCCACATATCATTCAGTGGGTATCCTATCTTCAGTATGTCCCTTGTTCAGAATTTCACCTAAAATATTTGACAAATAGAACCCCATATCCACTGCCTCCACAAGACCCATTGTTTCCGCAGCTAAAGTGCTTTTAATGACCCTTTTTATTTTCTTAGCTTCCCAAGCTAAAGGACAGCATTTCCCATTTTCACCCATCAGAAGTATTACTAAGTTTCTCCAGCTGTACTCAAATATCCATCAGGAAGATTAGCATGTGAAGCATTACTAAAAATGACCAGCTCCATGTTCTTTGGGTCACTTAAGGATGGGAACTTCAGTACACATTTCTCCATATTTAATTTTTAAAATGTTTTATTTGCCCTTAAAACAGTCTCAATTTTTGAGTGTTTCATCATCGTACTTAGCTCCAGCAAATCAAAACTAGCATCAGCCCTAGTTTGAGTGCACAACTAATTTAATTGACCAATCAAGCTTCGCAATTGCTCAGTCTCTGCTTTAGATATATCATCATGTTTCTGCGATGATCTAGCATGATTAACCAGGATGGGAGTAACACTCTAAGATTATTGATTTAAAGTTATTCCAGACTTAGTCTGCTTAATATCTAAACCAATATATTTAAAGGCCCCACAAGCCTGACTCCCAATCTTAAATTCTGCCCTAATTTTATTAATAACATATTTCACAAATTCCACCATATCATCCCATAAGAAATCATCAACATGCATCATGAAAATGCCTGAAAGTTTCCCTTTATGATACCAGGATCATTTATGATGACAGGATCTCCTTTTAGTTGAACACAACCAATTTTCAGCAAAACAGATCTCACTGAGAAATACCACACCCTGCAACCATCATTAAGACCATAGATGCATTAGTTCAGTTTCCATAGTTTTCCTTCTGCATCTGCTGCCTCTTTAGGTAGTTTCAGAAACACTTCTCTCTGAAAAGTATCACCCTGCAGAAATACAGCTTTTATGTCAATGGATCTATGTTTCCATGAATATGTGGCCAAAAGAGCTAAAAATATTTTCAAGATTACTTTTCCAGCTGTGGGACAGTCCACTCTAACATCGGTATCACTGAGTAGCTCCTCAAAACCCCTCGCAACTTGCCTCGCTTAACCTTGTAAGTCCCATCAGGAAGGACTTTTTCAGTACAAATCCATCTCTGTGACAAAGCCGGCTGTCCCTTATCTGGTACCTCAGAATAGACTCCAAACTCTCTCCAACTCTTTAATTTCTCATGTTTTGCTTCTCTTATTAATTTATCTTTAAATTTATTGGCAGCCACTAAAACTGCACAGTCATGAGGACTTCTGCTTCTAGTTATATTCTGAAACCTCTCTCTAGCCTTTGTTTCATTGTGGAGTCTGTTCAAACTATGGCTTTTATTAGCACTGTGATGTCTTTCCGGACTACCGCTATAAGATCTCTCTTGCACACTATTGGAGGCTCTTTGTCCAGTACAGGATTGTTTCCTGACACAAGAGTCACTTCCAGACCTACTATGAGAACTTGCACTGCGCTTTCCCTCTCTCCACTCTTTCACCCCATTCTGTCAGTCCATGGACCTTTCTTCTTGACCATCATATTGAACGTTCAACCAATATTAAAGTTTGCCAGTAGGTTTTCCTGCACGTCCCACAATTGTTGCATCCCTTCATTTATTAGACCCCTCTGGACAATATGTTACTCAAGTACCTACTCAGGACAATTGTCCTTTGGATGCAATAGCTCTTTCTTGAGCGTCATGATCGCTCACATTACTATCCAACCCTTGATTTACCTCATTCTGTTCCTCAGAACCTTCATCTCAAAACACATGATCATTTGAGTACAAGATGCCTCATTTCCCTCTATCAGCTGCTCAGATTCTGAGATTTTGTAATCAACCCCGATTAATCATGAGGAATGAACCTTAACAGTTTGATTTCCATGCTTGATAACTACTGTCTTACCATCATGACCGATTACCTTACCTCCATTCCCTATGACCCTCCCTCACTTTTATAATACACCAAATCTCCTGAATTAGATTCTGCCTCTGATGGCCTTAAAGGATGCCTCAGAGCTCTCCGAATTTTCTCAGAGACCACAGTGTTGATGAAAGCTCATCTTGCTGCATGTAAAGCATTCAAATGTGCTGAAAAAATGGAACTAATTGTGGTACCTTCTAGAGCAGGAGGACTGTTGCACAGTACAGAAGGCAATTTGGGATTCTGCCCATATACCAACTGACTGCGTCTGCCTGCAATGAATTTGGCCTAACCATCAGCCTCAAGAAAACGAACATCATGGGGCAGGATGTCAGAAATGCTCCATCCATCAATATTGGCGACCACGCTCTGGAAGTGGTTCAAGAGTTCACCTACCTAGGCTCAACTATCACCAGTAACCTGTCTCTAGATGCAGAAATCAACAAGCGCATGGGTAAGGCTTCCACTGCTATGTTCAGACTGGCCAAGAGAGTGTGGGAAAATGGCGCACTGACACGGAACACAAAAGTCCGAGTGTATCAGGCCTGTGTCCTCAGTACCTTGCTCTACGGCAGCGAGGCCTGGACAACGTATGCCAGCCAAGAGCGACGTCTCAATTCATTCCATCTTCGCTGCCTTCGGAGAATACTTGGCATCAGGTGGCAGGACTATATCTCCAACACAGAAGTCCTTGAAGCGGCCAACATCCCCAGCTTATTCACACTACTGAGTCAGCGGCGCTTGAGATGGCTTGGCCATGTGAGCTGCATGGAAGATGGCAGGATCCCCAAAGACACATTGTACAGCGAGCTCGCCACTGGTATCAGACCCACCGGCCGTCCATGTCTCCGTTATAAAGACGTCTGCAAACGCGACATGAAATCGTGTGACATTGATCACAAGTCGTGGGAGTCAGTTGCCAGCATTCGCCAGAGCTGGCGGGCAGCCATAAAGACAGGGCTAAATTGTGGCGAGTCGAAGAGACTTAGTAGTTGGCAGGAAAAAAGACAGAGGCGCAAGGGGAGAGCCAACTGTGCAACAGCCCCAACAAACAAATTTCTCTGCAGCACCTGTGGAAGAGCCTGTCACTCCAGAATTGGCCTTTATAGCCACTCCAGGCGCTGCTTCACAAACCACTGACCACCTCCAGGCGCGTATCCATTGTCTCTCGAGATAAGGAGGCCCAAAAGAAAGAAGGGACTATACCCCCAATCATCTGAAGCAAATTCTTTGCATGAACTGCCCATGTCAGGGTGGTTGTCAACTTGCAGTTTGGTCAGTCAGCTAAAATTTTATGCAGCATTTCATCAATCACTGCGTGATTCCTTTCACCGAGCCCATTGCTGAAAGGACTTTTGGTTGCAGTATTCATAACCATAATGTTCATGTTTTCACACATGTCTCTGAACTCGTCATTGACAAATTCCCCTCCATTATCAGTCAGAAACTTAGCTGGTGCCCCAAGTCCAGTCCCTATTCATTTCTCTATAATTTTATCCTTGCAATGTATTATTGTAGAAAGATTAAATCTAGTAGCTTGGTCAAGAAAATGTAGAATGAAAATATTCTTGTCTTTGTCCCATATCTTTAAATCCATGGTAACTACCCCATTAAAGTCAGGTGTCAATTGAAGGCTTACAGTAGGACATGATGGCATCCTCCAAAGCTTTTTACAGATTTCACACTTTTCGCTAATCTCTTCTATTATCCTCATATACTTTTCATCAATCACACCTGCATTCTTTAGCAGGGTTTTTAATCTTTGACAAGAAGGGTGAGCAAATTGTCTGTGTAACTTTAAGACAATTTGTTTTTTATCTCTCTGATTCTTATCACCTGATGCCATTAATACTTCTTTAACACGCTGACTAGAAACATCAGGTTTTGATAAGGGTACACAATAATGCCCTGACTTGGTAAACTGCAAATTCCCTGACTTTCCAAAAACAATTGCCTTATCATGCTCCATATCAAGTTTCAGAAGGTTTACTCAAGAGTAAAGGTATCTCACTTCAGACTACATCAGTACTGATAAAGTGGCTTACTCCAGCTATTTTACATGGGATTACTACTCACCTCAGCAACTTCAAAGTATTGTCATCACCAAACCTAAAGCTGGTAGTATTTTATACTCCTTGCATCGATCCTCACTACTGAGTGAATCCAGACAACATTGTAATCTGTTCTTCATACTGTTGATGTGCAAGCACAATCTAATACAGAACAGTTGAATGAATCTGCAACTAACACATTCATCACAGGACTAAACCTCCTTGTGACTAGTACAATTCATTCAGATTTATCAGTACCTTCCTCTGCCGCCTCAGAATTCTCTGTGTCATGTGTTATTTCGAGGACTCTCACCCTCCACTTTGGGCAGTTCATTGCATAATGATACTTCGAATCACACCTGAAGCAGCTAGTAACTGTTCCTTGGGCATTCCTGGGATTCATTCGCCTATGATTCCTGTTCCAATTCTGTCTTCCACTGTAATAGCCAGACCTGCTAAAAGTGCTTTTATCCTCATTCCTCCTGTCTTTAACTCTTCCGTTGTACTGATGCCTGTGTCCAGTATCTGGACCATTTCAAAATCCAGCAAACATTGAGTCCTCCATTCTTCATGTCACTGCAGAGTGCCCTATTTGTTCTACCAGGCATTGTTTCCCCAGGAATTTCTTTACGATCTAACAGTGAGTCTTTTTCTAAGAACTGAAACCGAGTTAGTACCAAGAGCCTGTCCATATGCGACACTCTAGTACAAACTAGCAATTCAAATGCTAGTACTGAACCAGGGATCTCCAAATTGTATCTTCTCTATCGTCTATACAGTCTGTTAAAGTCCATGATATATTCCTCCATTGAATAAACATCCATTTTCCAAAATCTATTAAAGTCGGACCATACCTCATATGCATTCAATAGGTCATATTTCTTGTAAATTTCATCCAAGAATTCTAACAGAAGATCCAAACCTTCATCGGAATCCAACTGATGAGCATCCAGTTCACAAAACACTTTACTTATGATTTGACTTATGGTAGGAAGTGACGACGCCAAGGCCATACCTTATTTCCTCTTTGGTAGGGAGGTAACCCATGTCCATATATCCACTTCATGCTTCCACTTGTCATGTGGTTCTGACACAGAGAACATCGGAGGGTAATCTTACTCTGACAATTTATATTTGCTTTCTGCCATTTTCCACAAAACCCAATGAGATTTTAGTTTTTTATGTAAAAATAATTTTCCTAGTTTCCAACCTTCAACTTTAGGCAACCATCCTCTGCTACCATGTTAAATTCCAGAAAGCTTGTTCTGGAAGGATAATGCTGGAGCCTATCTTTACTCAGTTTTGCATTTATTCTACAGAGTAAAAGAATGACAAACGTGTAGTTCCTCACTCAAAACCCTCCACCAGTCTCAGTAAGTGTTTCCTGATAAGTGCTCAAGTAAGACCCCAGCTAACACCCTCCACCTGCATATAATTAAACAATTGATACACAATTAAGATTCTAGGGGCAAAACCTTGTTCACATAAGTGGCACTATGCAAATTTATGATGATTCCTGGGGCACACAGTGCCGCAGGCCGCTATGTGTGCAACCCGCGCGCACTCCTCATTGATATCATTGAAGACTGCCGTGCGGCACTGTCTGCTCCCGGAAAATCAAAATAGTTTGCATTGCGCCGCTTGAAGTGGGGCTATGTGAACGAATTTTCCCCAGACCTTTTTGCAATAACTTTAAATCTATGGCCTCTAGATATTGACACACTTGCCAGCGGGAATATTTTTTCTCTATCCACTAAATCAAAACCTATTATCATCTGGAAAATCTCTATTAGGTCATCTCTTAACCTTCTGTGTTCCATCCTTTCAACATCCACCCTGTCAATTCCCATCAGGATCTTATATATTTCAATAAGATGTTTCAATGAATACTTTGCTTCAGTATTCACTAGTGAGAGGGACCTGGTCGTTTGTGAGGACAGCGTGAAACAGGCTGATATGTTCGAACAGGTTGATGTTAAGAGGGAGGATGTGCTGGAAATTTTGAATGATATGAGGACAGATATGTCCCCGGGGCCAGACGGGATATACCCAAGGATATTACGGGAAGCGAGGGAAGAGATTGCCGCGCCTTTGGCGATGATCTTTGCGTCCTCACTGTCCACTGGAGTAGTACCAGATGATTGGAGGGTAGCAAATGTTATTCCCTTGTTCAAGAAAGGGAATAGGGATAACCCTGGGAATTATAGACCAGTCAGTCTTACATCGGTAGTGGGCAAATTATTGGAGAGGATTCTGAGAGACAGGATTTATGATTATTTGGAAAAGCATGGTTTGATTAGAGACAGTCAGCATGGCTTTGTGAGGGGCAGGTCATGCCTCAAAAGCCTTATTGAATTCTTTGAAGATGTGACAAAACACATTGATGAAGGAAGAGCAGTGGATGTGGTGTATATGGATTTTAGCAAGGCGTTTGATAAGGTTCCCCATGGTAGGCTCATTCAGAAAGTAAGGATGCATGGGATACAGGGAAAGTTGGCTGTCTGGATACAAAATTGGCTGGCCCATAGAAGACAGAGGATGGTAGTAGATGGAAAGTATTCAGCATGGAGCTCGGTGACCAGTGGTGTTCCGCAGGGATCTGTTCTGGGACCTCTGCTCTTTGTGATTTTTATAAATGACTTGGATGAGGAAGTGGAAGGCTGGGTTAGCAACTTTGCCGATGACACGAAGATTGCTGGAGGTGTGGATAGTGTGGAAGGCTGTTGTAGGTTGCAATGGGACATTGACAGGATGCAGAGCTGGGCTGAGAAGTGGCAGATAGAGTTCAACCTGGAAAAGTGTGAAGTGATTCATTTTGGAAGGTCGAATTTGAATGCAGAATACAGGCTTAAAGACAGGATTCTTGGTAGTGTAGAGGAACAGAGGGATCTTGGGGTCCCTCAAAGATCGCTCAAAGTTGCCACCCAAGTTGATAGGGTTGTTAAGAAGGCGTATGGTGTGTTGGCTTTCATTAACAGGGGGATTGAGTTTCAGAGCCGCGAGGTTATGCTGCAGCTCTATAAAGCCCTGGTTAGACCACACTTGGAATATTGTGTTCAGTTCTGGTCGCCTCATTATAGGAAGGATGTGGAAGCTTTAGAGAGGGCGCAGAGGAGATTTACCAGGATGCTGCCTGGACTGGAGGGCAAGTCTTACAAAGAAAGGTTGAGGGAGCTAGGGCTTTTCTCATTGGAGCAAAGAATGATGAGAGGTGACTTGATAGAGGTGTACAAGATGATGAGAGGCATAGATAGAGTGGATAGCCAGAGACTTTTTCCCAGGGCGGAAAGAGCTATCACCAGGGCGCATAATTTTAAGGTGATTGGAGGACGGTTTCGGGGAGATGTCAGAGGTAGGTTCTTTACACAGAGAGTGGTGGGTGCGTGGAATGCACTGCCAGTGGTAGTAGTAGAAGCAGATACATTAGGGACATTTAAGCGACTCTTGGATAGGTACATGGATGATAGTAGAATGAAGGGTATGTAGGTAGTTTGATCTTAGAGTAGGTTAAAGGTTCGGCACAATATTGTGGGCCGAAGGGCCTGTACTGTGCTGTACTGTTCTATGTCCTATGTTCAATGGTATCTTTCCATATTAGTCCTCCCAAAGTGCATCACTTCACATTTCTCCACATTGAACATTATATGCCATGCTCCTTTCTGCCTATTTCACCATCCTGTCTATGTCATCATGAACTCTATAACTATCCTCATCATGATCCACTACGTTGCCAAATTTCGTATCATCTGCAAACTTTATAATGCTGCGCCTAATAGCTGAGTCTAGGCCGTTTACAAAAATTGTAAAGTAATGAACTGAAAACTGACCCTTGGGGAACCACTGGAAACCACCTCCTAGTCTGAAAAACATCCATCCACCACCACCTTTTGCATCCTGTCACTGTATCAATACTGCCATTTGTTTCTAAATTCCATGAGTTTCCATCTTCTTAATAAGCCTCTGTGTGGCACTTTGTTGAATGCTTTTCCAAAATCCATATGTACAACATCTACTGCATAACCTTCTCTGTTACATAATCAAAGAATTCAATCAAATTAGTCAGACACCATTTGCCTTTAACAAATCCATGTTGCTTTCCCTTGATTAACCCATGCCTTTCTAAATGTAAGTTTATTTTGCTCTGATAATGCTTTCCAGTAACTTCCCCACCAGCTGATGTCAGGTTCACTGGCCTGTAGGTTCCTAGTTTATCCCCCTTCCTTTTCTTGATTTTTAAAAAAAATTCTGTCATGGGATGTGGCATTGCTGGCTAGGCCAGCATTTGTTGCCCATCCCTAATTGCCCTTGAGAAGGTTGAGGTGAGCTGCCTTCTTGAACTGCTGCAGTCCATCTGGTGCGGGTACTCCAATAGTGCTATTAGGAAGTGAGTTCCAGGATTTTGACCCAGCGAGAGTGAAGGAATGACGATATAGTTAGGTTTACCTTAGCGATGGGCAGGGACAGGTATATACCGCAGGGCAAGAATTATAGCTGGGGGAAAGGAAATTATGATGCGATTAGGCAAGATTTAGGATGCGTAGGATGGGGAAGGAAACTGCAGGGGATGGGCACAATCGAAATGTGGAGCTTATTCAAGGAGCAGCTACTGCGTGTCCTTGATAAGTATGTACCTGTCAGGCAGGGAGGAAGTTGTCGAGCGAGGGAGCCGTGGTTTACTAAAGAAGTTAAAGCGCTTGTCAAAAGGAAGAAGAAGGCTTATGTTAGGATGAGACGTGAAGGCTCAGTTAGGGTGCTTGAGAGTCACAAGCTAGCCAGGAAGGATCTAAAGGGAGAGCTATGAAGAGCAAGGAGAGGACACGAGAAGTCATTGGCGGATAGGATCAAGGAAAACCCTAAGGCTTTCTATAGGTATATCAGGAATAAAAGAATGACTAGAGTTAGATTAGGGCCAATCAAGGATAGTAGTGGGAAGTTGTGTGTGGAATCAGCGGAGATAGGGGAAGCGTTAAATGAATATTTTTCGTCCGTATTTACAGTAGAGAAAGAAAATGTTGTCGAGGAGAATACTGAGATTCAGACTACTAGGCTTGATGGGATTGAGGTTCACAAGGAGGAGGTGTTAGCAATTTTGGAAAGTGTGAAAATAGATAAGTCCCCTGGGCCAGATGGGATTTATCCTAGGATTCTCTGGGAAGCCAGGGAGGAGATTGCAGAGCCTTTGTCCTTGATCTTTATGTCGTCATTGTCGACAGGAATAGTGCCGGAAGACTGGAGGATAGCAAATGTTGTCCCCTTGTTCAAGAAGGGGAGTAGAGACAGCCCTGGTAATTATAGACCTGTGAGCCTTACTTCGGTTGTGGGTAAAATGTTGGAAAAGGTTATAAGAGACAGGATTTATAATCATCTTGAAAAGAATAAGTTCATTAGCGAGAGTCAGCACGGTTTTGTGAAGGGTAGGTCGTGCCTCACAAACCTTATTGAGTTTTTCGAGAAGGTGACCAAACAGGTGGATGAGGGTAAAGCAGTGGATGTGGTGTATATGGATTTCAGTAAGGCGTTTTATAAGGTTCCCCACGGTAGGCTATTGCAGAAAATACGGAAGTATGGGGTTGAAGGTGATTTAGAGCTTTGGATCAGAAATTGGCTAGCTGAAAGAAGACAGAGGGTGGTGGTTGATGGCAAATGTTCATCCTGGAGTTTAGTTACTAGTGGTGTACCACAAGGATCTGTTTTGGGGCCACTGCTGTTTGTCATTTTTATAAATGACCTGGAAGAGGGTGTAGAAGGGTGGGTTAGTAAATTTGCGGATGACACGAAGGTCGGTGGAGTTGTGGATAGTGCCGAAGGATGTTGTAGGGTACAGAGGGACATAGATAGGCTGCAGAGCTGGGCTGAGAGATGGCAAATGGAGTTTAATGCGGAAAAGTGCGAGGTGATTCACTTTGGAAGGAGTAACAGGAATGCAGAGTACTGGGCTAATGGGAAGATTCTTGGTAGTGTAGATGAACAGAGAGATCTTGGTGTCCAGGCACATAAATCCCTGAAAGTTGCTACCCAGATTAATAGGGCTGTTAAGAAGGCATATGGTGTGTTAGCTTTTATTAATAGGGGGATCGAGTTTCGGAGCCACGAGGTCATGCTGCAGCTGTACAAAACTCTGGTGAGACCGCACCTGGAGTATTGCGTGCAGTTCTGGTCACTGCATTATAGGAAGGATGTGGAAGCTTTGGAAAGGGTGCAGAGGAGATTTACTAGGATGTTGCCTGGTATGGAAGGAAGGTCTTACGAGGAAAGGCTGAGGGACTTGAGGTTGTTTTCGTTGGAGAGAAGGAGGAGGAGAGGTGACTTAATAGAGACATATAAGATAATCAGAGGGTTAGATAGGGTGGATAGTGAGAGTCTTTTTCCTCGGATGGTGATGGCAAACACGAGGGGACATAGCTTTAAGTTGAGGGGTGATAAATATAGGACAGATGTTAGAGATAGTTTCTTTACTCAGAGAGTAGTAGGGGTGTGGAACGCCCTGCCTGCAACAGTAGTAGACTCGCCAACTTTAAGGGCATTTAAGTGGTCATTGGATAGACATATGGATGAAAATGGAATAGTGTAGGTCAGATGGTTTCACAGGTCGGCGCAACATCGAGGGCCGACGGGCCTGTACTGCGCTGTAATGTTCTAATTCTAATTCTAATAGTTCCAAGTCAGGATGGTGTGTGGCTTGGAGGGGAACTTGCAGGTGGTGGTGTTTCCATGCATCTACAGCCCTTGTCCTTCCAGGCGGTAGAGGTCGCAGGTTTGGAAGGTGCTGTTGAAGGAGTCTTGCTGAGTTGCCGCAGTGCATCTTGTATACAGTATGCACTGCTGCCACTGTGCGGCGGTGGTGGAGGGAGTAAATGTTTAAGTTGGTGGATGGCATGCCAATCAAGTGGTCTGCTTTGTCCTGGATGATGTAGAGCTTCCTGAGTGTTTTTGGAGCTGCACTCATCCAGGCAAGTGGAGAGTATTCCATCACACTCCTGACTTGTGTCTTGTAGATGGTGGACCGGCTTTGGGGAGTCAGGAAGTGAGTTACTCAGCTCAGAATTCCCAGTCTCTGACCTACTCTTGTAGTCACAATATTTATATGACTGGCCAGGTTCAGTTTCTGGTCAATGGTAACCCTCAGGATGTTGATAGTGGCGGATTCAGCAATGGCAATGCCATTAAATGTCATGGGGAGATGGTTAGATTCTCTCTTATTGGAGATGGTCATTGACTGGCACTTGTGTGATGTGAATGTTACTTAACACTTATCAGCCCAAGCCTGGATGTTGTCCAGGTCTTGCTGCATATGGACACGGACTGCTTCAGTTTCACAGTTGCGAATGTTACTGAACATCGTACAATCACTAGCGAACATCCCCACTTCTGACCTTATGATGGAAGGAAGGTCATTGATGAAGCAGCTGAAGATGGTTGGACCTAGGACACTACCCTGAGGTACACCTTCAGCAATGTCCTGGAGCTGAGATGATTCTCCCCCAACAACGACAACCATCTTCCTTTGCGTTAGATATGAACCTGACCAGTGGAGAGTTTTCCTCCTGATTGCCATTGACTCCAGTGTTGCTAGAGCTCCTTGATGCCACACCTGGTCAAATGCTGCCTTGATGTTCAAGGTCGTCACTCACCTCACCTCTTGAGTTCAGCTTTTTTGTCCATGTTTGGACCAAGGCTATAATGAGGTCATGAGCTGAGTGGCCCTGGCATAACCCAAACTAAGCATCAGTGAGCAGATTATTGCTGTGTAAGTGCCGCTCTGTTGGTGATTGAGAGCGGGCTGATGGGGTGGTTATTAACTAGATAGGATTTGTATTGCTTTTTGTGGATAGGACATACCTGGGCAATTTTCCACATTGTCAGGTAGATGACAGTGTTGTAGCTGTACTGGAACAGCTTGGCTAGGGATGCGACTAGTTCTGGAGCACAAGTCTTCAGTACTATGCCGGGATTTTGTCAGTATCCAGTACCTTCAGGTGTTTCTTGATATCACGTGGAGTGAATTGGATTGGCTGAAGACTGGCATCTGTGATGCTGGCGACCTCAGGAGGAGGCCGAGATGGATCATCCACTCGGCACTTCTGGCTGAAGATGGATGCAAATGCTTCAGTCTTGTCTTTTGCATCGGCATGCTGGGCTCCCCCAGCTATGAGGATGGGGATATTTGCGGAGCCTTTTCCTCCGGTTAGTTGTTTAATTGTCCACCACCATTCACGACTAGATGTGACAAGAGCTTAGGTCTGATCCGTTGATTGTGGGATAGCTTATCTCTCTCTATTGCATGCTGCTTCCGCTGTTTGGCATGCAAGTATTCCTGTTTTGTAGGTTCACCAGGTTGTCACTTCCCTTTTAGCTATGCCTGGTTCTGCTCCTGGCATGCCCTCCTGCACTCTTCATTGAACAGGGTTGGTCTCCTGGCTTGATGGTAATGGTAGAGTAAGGGATATGCCGGGTCATGAGATTACAGATTGTGGTTGAATACAATTCTGCTGCTGCTGATGGCCCACAGCATCTCATGGATGTTCAATTTTGAGCTGTTATTTCTGTTCTGAATCTATTCCACTTATGATGATAGTCGGGCCAAACAACACGGTGGAGGGTATGCTCAGTGTGAAGGTGGGATTTTGTTTTCACAAGGATTGTGCAGTGGTCACTCCTACCTATACTGTTATGGCTAGATGCATCTGCAGCAGGTAGATTATTGAGGACAAGGTCAAATAGAAATTTCTCTCTGGTTGGTTCCCTCATCACCTGTCGCAGGCCCAGTCTGCCAGATATGTCCTTCAGCACTCAGCTAACTCAATTAGAGGGGAGAAAACATTTGTCATGCAGAGGGTGGGAGGGGTCTAGAATTCACTGCCTGAAAGTATAGTACAGGCAGAAACTCTCAACTCATTTAAAAGTGTCTGGATATGCACCTCAAGCGCTGTAATCTGCAGGGCTACGGACCAAATGCTGGAAGATGGGATTAGGCTGGGTGGCTCATTTTTTAGCCGACACAGATACAATAAACCTAGTGGCCTCTTTCTGTGCCTTAATATTTCTATGATTCTATAGCTCGGTCAGTAGGGGTGCTACTGAGACACTGCTGGGGATGGACATTGAAGTCACCCACCCAGAGTACATTCTGTGCCCTTGCCAGCCTCAATGCTTCCTCCAAGTGGTGTCCAACATGGAGGAGTACTGATTCATCAGCTGAGTGAGAGTGGTAGGTGGTAATCAGCAGGAGGTTTACTTGCACATGTTCGACCTGATGCCATGAGACTCCATGGGATCAGAGTCAATGTTTCGGACTCCCAGGGCTACTCCCTCCTGATGAGTGATGGTGATGTCTAGAACATCGGCTCTGAGGTATCACTCTCTGAGTATGTCAATGTCAGACTGTTGCTTGACTACTCTGTGAGACAGCTCTCCTAATTTTGGCACAGTTCCCAATGTTAGTAAGGAGGACTTTGCAGGGTTGGGTGTGTCGTTGTCGTTTCCAGTGCCTAAGTCAATGCCAGGTGGTCCATCCAGTGTTATTCCTTTTCTGTACTGAAGAGGTTTGGTACAACTAAATGGCTTGCTTGGCCATTTCAGAGAGCAGTTAAGAGTCAACAACATTGCTGTGGGTCTGGAATCACATGTAGGCTAGACCAGGTAAGGACAGCAGATTTCCTTCTCTAAAGGGCATTCGTGAACCTGATGGGTTTTTACGTCAATCAATTTTAGCTTCATGACACCATTACTGAGACTGGCTTCCTATTTATTAATTAATTGAATTTAAATTCCACCAGCTGCCGTGGTGGACTTTGAACCCTTGCCCCCAGGATATTAGCCTGGCCTCTAGATTACTAGTCCAGTGATATTACCACTACACCACTGTGCCCCCATAGTAGCATAATATTAGCAACTGTCCAGTCCTTCAGCACCACTCCTGTATCCAATGAGAGTGAAAGATTGTGAACAATGTCTCTACTATTTCTACTTTTGCTTCTTTCAGCAACCGAGGATGCATTCCATCTGGGCCAGGTGACTTACCAACATTCAGTAATGCTAATCTTGTCAGCATGTCTTCTCTATCTGTTATTATCCTGTTCATAACGTTCTTCTCTTTTAGTGCAACCTTCACATCATCCATTTCCTTTCTGAAGACAGATGAAAAGCACTCATTAAATAAATTTGTATCATCCTCCACCTCTACAAGATGATTTCCCTTTGCACCTTTATAGGCCCAAAGTTTTCCCTATCTAATATGCCTATCAAATATTTTCTGGTTCAATTTAATATTGCCTGCTAATCTTTTCTCATAACCTCTCTTTGCCTACCATATGTAGGCAACCACCATCCAACCCGTGAACTGCATGTAACCTGGTACGTGGGGAAGTAGTGTGCATGGCTAAAAGTAGTAAACAAGTCCCAGCAGGGACATAAGATATGTGATGAGACAGCAATGTGGTGTAACTGAACTGCTGAAGTAGAATTGGATGTACTAATGCCTGCAAGGTCTGATGAAGGCATGTCTAATTTGCGCTAAATTTGTAATAGACGCGCCATGTGGGCTGGTTTCTTGGAGACTGGGGGCTCGGCAGAGTGAAGTAATGCCTTGTTATCAGACAAGGGACTGGAGAACAGAGAACGAGCTGCGCAATGTGGTCAAAACTTGAGGGTTGAGGCTACCAAAAATAAACAGATGTCAAAACCGGTGAAAGGTTGACCGACTGTGGCTAACGTAGCGCACCCGTGATGTTAGCAACAGCTGACCAACCAATCACTGTACATCGGGTAGTCAGGTTCGGCCCATCCCGAGCTGATCACGTAGGTTGCATGCACAAAACAGAGTATAACAAAGCATGCTCCAAAGTGCTAGCTAGCTAGCCATGGACTAAGTGGTCTGATCAGCTACTTGGAGAATCGGAAGGGGAGGACTGATCATCTGCGCTGTTCCGACTCCCGGATGAACCTAAGCAACCTAGCTTACGTGGATGCATGAGTATAATCTCTGTTGAAGATAAGATTTTGAAACACTGAATAAACGTGCTGTGTGTGAACAATAATTTTGTAGTCTTGACTCATTGATATCCAGAGTAAACCATCGGACCAGTAGTGGGAATAGGCTACAATATTAACTTTTCAATTCCCTCCTGTAATTACCTGAACTATCTCTTCTTTGAGTGCCCTCCATTTCTCTGTTACTGCTTTATGTTGCAATCACCTTTTATAATCTAGCTGTGCTGGGACCCTTCTTAAATCACTGAAATTAGCTCTGCCCTAGTTGAGCATTTTTGCATTCCATATTTTCTGGTCTCTTTCCATAAGTACTGTAAGCTAAATTACGTTATGCTCATTGTTAGCTAGATGATCTCCTACTGTAACACATTCCACTTGCCCAACTACATTTCCCAGAACCAGATCTAATGCTGCTTCCTTCCTTGTTGGCCTGGAGACATGTTGATCGAGAAAGTTCTCCTGTGCACATGTCAGAAATTCCTCTCCTTCCCTACTCTTAGCTATGTTTTCCCTGGTCTATGTTAGGGTAATTAAAATCTCCGAATGTTATTGCTCTATTTTTGTTACATGCTGTTGAAATTTGCTGACAAATTTTCTCATCTATCTCCTTCTCACTGTTTGGAGCTCTATAAAAAAATTCCCTCAATGTATTGGCTCCCAGTTCTTCTCAGAGGACTTTCAAACACGTTTTGGCGAACAAAGCTGATCTGCTATTTCCTGCTGCCATTTCTGTCTTTCTGTCCAACAACAGAGTGGTGAGAACATTAACATTGCTGCCACATGGAGGCTGGTGCAGATTTAAGAGGAGGCTTAATGCATACATGAGAGAGAAGGGAAAAGAGGGATATGGGGGCAGAGTGGAAAAGATAACTAGAGTGTGAGGAAGTTCATGTGGACTATAAACACCAGCATAGAATAGTTAGGCCAAATGACCTTTTTCTATGCTGTAGTTTCTTTATAACAATTAATTTGCCTCATTAAATAGCAGCTGCAGCCTTTAAGGGCTAGTTGTACCCAATCCTTATCATAGAAACATAGAAAATAGGAGCAGCAGCAGGCCATTCAGCCCTTCGAGCCTGCTCCCCCATTCATTATGATCATGGCTGATCATCCAACTCAGTAGCCTGTTCCTGCTTTCGCCCCATGCCCTTTGATCCCTTTAGACTCAAGAGCTATATCTAACTTCTTCTTGAAAACATACAATGTTCTGGGCTTAACTGCTTTCTGTGGTAACGAATTCCACAGGCTCACCACTCTCTGGGTGAAGAAATTTCTCCTCATCTCAGTCCTGAAAGGTTTACCCCGTATCCTTACACTATGACCCCTAATTCTGGACTCCCCCACCATCGGGAACATCCTTCCTGCATCTACCCTGTCAAGTCCTGTTAGAATTTTATAGGTTTCTATGAGATCCCCCCTCACTCTTCTGAACTCCAGCGAATATAATCCTAACCGACTCAATCTCTCCTCATACGTCAGTCCCACCATCCCAGGAATCAGTCTGGTAAACTTTCGCTGCACTCCCTCTTTAGCAAGAACATCCTTCCTCGGATAAGGAGACCAAAATTGCACACAATATTCCAGGTGTGGCCTCACCAAGGCCCTGTATAAATGCAGCAATACATCCCTGCTCCTGTACTCGAATCGTCTCGCTATGAAGGCCAACATACCATTTGTCTTTTTTACCGCCTGTTGCACCTGCATGCTTACCTTCAGCAACTGGTGTACAAGAACACCCAGGTCTCGCTGCATATTCCCCTCTCTCAGCTTACAGCCGTTCAGATAATAATTTTCCTTCCTGTTTTTGCTAGCAAAGTGGATAACGTCACATTTGTCCACATTATACTGCATCTGCCATGCATTTGCCCACTAACTCAACTTGTCCAAATCACCCTGAAGCCTCTCTGCATCCTCCTCACAACTCACCCTCCCACCCAGTTTTGTGTCATCTGCAAATTTGGAGATATCATATTTAATTCCCTCATCTAAATCATTAATGTATATTGTGAATAGCTGGGGTCCTAGCACCGATCCCTGTGGTACCCCACTAGTCACTGCCTGCCATTCGGAAAAAGACCCATTTATCCCGACTCTTTTTCCTGTCCGCCAAACAATTTTCTATCCGTCGCAATACACTACCCCCAATCCCATGCGCTTTAATTTTACATGCTAATCTCTTATGTGGGACTTTGTCGAAAGCCTTCTGAAAGTCCAAATAAACCACATCCACTGGCTCCCCCTCATCAACTCTACTAGTTACATCCTCGAAGAATTCTAGTAGATTTGTCAAGCATGATTTCCCTTTTGTAAATTCATGCTGACTCTGCCCGATTCTACCTCTCTTCTCCACGTGCTCTGCTATTCCATCTTTGATAATGGACTCTAGAATTTTCCCCACTACTGACGTCAGGCTGATTGGTCTATAATTCCCTGCTTTCTCTCTACCTCCCTTTTTAAATAGTGTGGTTACATTAGCTACCCTCCAATCTGTAGGAACTGTTTCAGAGTCTATAGAATCTTGGAAGATGACCACCAATGCATCTACTGTTTCTAGGGCCACTTCCTTAAGTACTCTGGGAGGCATACCATCAGGCCCTGGGGATTTATCGGCCTTCAATCCCATCAATTTCCCCAACACCATTTCTCTACTAATACTGATTTCTTTCAGTTCCTCTCTCTCACTAAGCCCTGTGTTCCCCAACATTTCTGGTGTGATATATGTGTCCTCCTTTGTGAAGACAGAACCAAAGTATGCATTCAGTTGGTCAGCCATTTCTTTATTCTCCATAATAAATTCTCCTGTTTCTAACTGTAAGGGACCTACATTTATCTTCACCAATCTTTTTCTCTTCACATACCTATAGAAACTTTTACAGTCAGTATTTATGTTCCCCGCAAGCTTACTCTCGTACTCTATTTCCCCCTTCTTAATCAATCCCTTGGTCCTCCTTTGCTGAATTCTAAACTGCTCCCAATCCTCAGGTCTGTTGTTTTTCCTGATAAATTTATATGCCTCTTCCTTGGATCTAATGCTACCTCTAATTTCCCTGGTAAGCCATGGTTTGGCTACCTTTCCTGTTTTACCTTTGCACCAGACAGGGATAAACAATTGTTGCAGTTCATCCATGCGCTCTTTGAATGTTTGCCATTGCCTATCCACTGTTATCCCTTTAAGTAACGTTTCCCACTCCATCATGGCCAACTCGCGCCTCAGACCTTCGTAGTTTCCTTTATTAAGATTCAGGGCCCTTGTCTCAGAAAGAACTATGTCACTCTCTTGATGAAGAATTCTATCATATTATGGTCACTCATCCCCATGGGGTCTTGCACCACTAGATTGTCAATTATTCCTCTCTCATTATACAATACCCAGTCTAGGATGGCCTGTTCTCTAGTTGGTTCCTCAACATATTGGTCCGGAAAACCATCCCATATACACTCCAAGAATTCCTCCTCTACGGTATTGTGACTAATTTGATTTGCCCAATCTATATGCAGATTAAAGTCACCCATAATTACAGATGTTCCTTTATCACATACATCTCTAATTTCCTGTTTAATGCCATTCCCAACATCACCACTACAGTTTGGGGGTATATATACAACCTCCACTAACGTTTTTTGCCCCTTAGTGTTTCTCAGCTCTACCCATACAGATTCCACATTGTCAGAGCTAATATCTTTCCTCATCATTGCGTTAATTTCCTCTTTAACCAGCAATGCAACTCCACTGCCTTTTGCTTTTTGTCGCCTTCCTAAATACTGAATATCCTTGGATGTTCATTTCCCATCCCTGGTGACCTTGCAGCCATGTCTCCATAATCCCGACTATATCAGACCCGTTTAGAGCTATTTGCGCGATTAGTTCATCCACTTTATTGCAAATGCTCCGCGCGTTAAGGCACAAAGCCTTAAGGCTTGTCTTTTTGACATTACTTGTCCCCTTCCCACTATTTTTCACTGTGGCCCTGTTTGATTCTGGCCTTTGATTTCTCTGCCAATCACTTTTCTTATTCCCCTTACTGTCTTTTGTTCTTGTCTTTGATTCCCCCCTTCTTCTGATTCCTTGCAAAGGTTCCCATCCAGCAAGTCTCTCAGCAAGTGCCCACAGGCAACCGAATAAGCGTCGGAATCAAGATTCATCTGTATGATTTTTGCAAGTGTTACATTTGCCATTTTGAGCTTCTGCTGCTTTACTGCTGCGACTAGAGACTTTGTCCTACAACTTGACAAATAGAGAAACATTACTGAAATAAAGGATTTAACTAATTGCTCTGTGAGATCTGAAGTCTCCTCAAAATCTATTCTTTCATGATGAGTACAAGAAGGTGATTCTTCTAAATTACTTGCTCTATGTTTTTCTGCATTCCTTATGTATGTTGGCATGATAGAAAGAGCCATACTCTTTACTAAAAAATGTGTAAGAAATCACTACCTTATCAATATATCTCAGTGAAAGTTCAACTATGCCGCTCCCCATACAGCTCAGTGAGTTAATAAATCATCTGCTAAGGTACTGAATCATACAGTCCAGGAAAGTTTCTGGTTTAATCTCTGGTGTGGTCTGTGTTGAATCAAGTGAGTTCAGGGCAAGGCAGTGTTAGGGATGCTACAATTGCCTCTGCACCTCCAGACTAGGGGGAGAAGACTAAAAATATCAAACTGGTGTATGAATCATTCCTTTATAGATAAAGGACACAAAAATAGAGAGTTGCTTTTTGCAGAAGCTTACTGGGTAAATGCACAGTATTCTCTGCCACAAAACCATGGATAGAACATGGCCCAGATCTTCCAAAGTAGCTGAACTTCAAAGGGGCAACAGTTAATGTCCTACAATACGCCTTAATGCCCAAAGTGAAAGAAAGTGAGGCTAGTAACATCAGAGTTCCCCTTCCTGGTTGCTCTCCAATGTTCCATGATGGAAAAAAAGTGTATTTGTGAATGTCAGGTGTCACACTCATGGAGAGAACAGTGATGAAATATGAAATGAACTGGTAGAATTATGAAATAAAAGTCAACTGTTGAAATGAACTACAAAAAAGGGCACATTTCTGTGACCTCTCCTGTATTGTCAATAAACATGTTTGTCTGTTGAAGATGAAACCCATTATCCACGTCTGAATTAGCTTTGGGGAAAACACATTGAAATGGATAGCAGCCCATTCCATGCTAACAATTCATATCTGCAGAAATAGATCTAACAAAGACTTCTGTAGACAGACTGACTCCAAAGCAAAGGCCAAAATAATAAGTGTGAAGTAACGCCTTTTTATCAAAATGGACCGCATTCAGACAGCATCATGTAACAATGGTTCCCATATCCAGGAACATTATATGAATCACGGGGAGAGAGCCTTTAGTCACCTGACTGGCATCCCAACCTGACAAGTTTCTATGTTAAAAGGTATCTCTCTGGAGAGAGACAGGCAGAACAGCCAGAGAAGGTATTTTCCAACCAGCACAGTTGTGAGACAGTTCCAGTTAAGTCAGAGGCCTGCTGGTAACATCTTTTAACTACTGCAGCAGAGAAATTGCAAGGTTACTTTGGAACACCCCATCTGCGAAACTGAACCAGGATTTCCACCATCGATTTTCAATTGAGGCTTAACCAGCAGGACCTTGCGACACTTCATCCTTTTCTAGACAACAAACATTCAGGCCTGCACAGCTGAAACATTTCCTCCCAATGAACTTCTAAAGGTTTTAAAGAAAAAACAACAAACTCATTTACAACAATTGGACTCTAATTGCATGCTACAACTCTATTCTCTATCTTTTCCTGTGTGTGTGCATGGGCTGCAATTCAAGAGCCCGCCGCCAAAGTAGGCGGTGGATGTAAGAAAATATGGCCTGCCCACACAGGCACCACATCACGGAGCTGGTGCGATTTCAAACACGGCGGCTCATTTGCATGGCCACGGTGCCTTCCCCCTGTGATAATGTGGAGGGGGCAGGCGAGCCGTCACTGGCAACAGCATCCGGAACCAATGCACAGGCACTGGCGCCATTTATAAAGGGCTTACAGCCTTCAAAGGACATTTAAAAATTAAAGGGCCAGGTAAGTTAAATTTCCACAAAACAGAATTAAATGACCTTTAAATGCATATTCCCACCACTCCCCCTATGGTGTTTCCAGACATTCATGCCCTTTCCCCCCCTCCCCCCACCGAAATTTGAATATTTATATTTTGACCTTCCCCTCCCCCGAAGTTCAGCAACTTTGTCCTTTACCCCTTCTCATCACCACCCCCCCCACCCCCCCGACCAATCCACATCATTGTTACCCCGCTCCCCACTCCCGCAACAGAGAAAAAATACTCCCCCCACCTCCCCACAGGTGTCATGGCACGTTTCCCTGAATGGGGATTTGAAGGCACAGCATTGTCAGCCGCCCGAATGATGATCGGTGTGGTGATTAAGTTTAGTTTAGTTTAGAGATACAGCACTGAAACAGGCCCTTCGGCCCACTGAGTCTGTGCCGACCATCAACCACCCATTTATACTAATCCTACACTAATCCCATATTCCTACCACATCCCCACCTGTCCCTATATATTTCCCTACTACCTACCTATACTAGGGGCAATTTATAATGGCCAATTAACCTATCAACCTGCAAGTCTTTGGCATGTGGGAGGAAACCGGAGCACCCGGACGAAACCCACGCAGACACAGGGAGAACTTGCAAACTCCGCACAGGCAGTACCCAGAATCGAACCCGGGTCCCTGGAGCTGTGAGGCTGCGGTGCTAACCACTGCGCCACTGTGCCGCCCTAAGGTGACGGGACCCTCATTAACTCAGGTATGTAAATTAGTTTACATATTGAAATGGGGGTCCCATCACCGAGCAGTGAGGCAGCCGCCACGAGGCCTTGCCGCCGCCAAGATAAGCATGGGGCCTGCCGCCGTCGGTGACGGGCCTCCGCTGCACTGATCTTCATTGCCCCCCGCGCCACTGTTCCCAACAGCGAAGGGGCTTTAAAATCCTGCCCTATAAAGTGTGAATGCATGAGTGAGTGAAGTCATGAGTTTTTTTCGGTTATTATGTAAAAAATAAATATTTATCTTTGTTTTTAACCTATGGGGAAACCTGTCATTTGTCTATTTATCTGACCCTTATAACACTCAGCGAATAAAAAACTACTTTTAAAATACTATTTGCAGTCAGTTGAGAGGTGATTAGATAGATTCTGGACCCTAAAGGACTGTGCCCCAACCTTCAGGACGGGAGGGAAAAAAATTGGGGAAAAAAGCAAATAGGGAATGAAACTGCAATTTATACACCTGATGCACTGAAGAAAGAATGCATCAAATTTTGAGTCACGTTTCTAGTGTTTTATTCTGGTTTGGTCTTACAGCCTTTAATGGCTATGCTACATACTCATTAGGTTCAGTGCTGAGCAAAGGGAAAGCACCTGTTATTCATTAACATAATGAATTCACAAGCATGCGCTCGATAAAGGAAGGAAGTAAAAGAGGAAAATTCCAATCAAAAAAATCTTATCACCCTATTAAATTACATCTCTGATTTTAGTTCTACTTTGTTGCTGCTTAGGAAAGTAACTCATCAAAATTCAGATGTCATTGAATGAAATTGAACAACAAACAAAGCCAACACTTCATTTTAAATATATTTTTAATGTTTGTCAAGGTGAGGAATGCGAGTGCTGGGGTTGGAATTGGAACATTCTATTTTGGATGCTCCAGTGTTAAGATCAAACAGTTCCAGGTCAGATATGGATTAAAGCTGATTGTGAGCCAACATTGTGACTGGGATTTTATGAGTCCCCCAGTGTTCCAGACGGTGGAACAGGAAGTTGGCGTAACTTCCGCTTCCGCCATTTTTCCAGTTTCCCACGCGATTTCATATGTAAATTAAACATGTGGCAATGGGCATGGGGAAAACGTGGTATTATGCAGCGGGAATGGTCTTTCATTGGTGGAACCCCCCCCATTACTGGGCCAGGCACCATGATTGCCAGGGCTATAAAGCATTCTGTGCTTGCAGCCTCAAAGATCAGAAATCTTCCTGTCTTGTAACTTTCTGCATAGGAGCCTGAAATTAAGCTTGAAATCAATTCAAAATGCTTTTGCCTCCCTTCATTTTTGTAATCCAGCACCAACTTGACATCATGTACTTTATTTCTGCAGCAACACAGAAGAAAATGTCAGCCAGCAAGCAGCATCCTGCCCCATGGTTGATGCCTCCCTGCAGGTTCTCCTCTAAGCTGTCAGGGAAAGGCGGGAGGTCCTCTTACCTGCAGATGGAGTGCAAAGACCCTCCCATCTGACCAAACTGGCCTGGATAGAGGTAGCAGAGAAGGTCTCAAACTATGGGGTCACTCGTAGAACCTGGGTACAGTGTCGCAAGCGTATCAATGACTTGCTCAGATCGGCGAGGTATGTGGTCTTGGCAAAGCTGCCCCATTGTTTTTCTCTCTGGCTCCGTCTCTTTAAGCCAGAGGGCAAACAAGACATGCATTGGTTTGTGTGAGCAGCCTCGGTGCCATACACTAAATGCTTTTGCGTAAATTTGATGATCGGCATTGCTGATGTGCTTGGATGTGTCTTGTGAAAGCCAGTCCTGAGTGATACTGATGCGTATTTACAATGGTTGCGATGCATCTTCAAAAATCTCATTCAACCTGTACTGTCTCCTGCAGAACAAATGTTCCCATAACCAGTGCGAGCGTGCCAAGACATAAATGGAGGTATCACAAACATAAGAGTCCTGACACGGGCTGAAGAGGAGGCTGCTCAAATTGCTAGAGAGGAGGGAGGCAAGACAATATCAGATGGTGAGGCAGGATCCTCAAGGGAGGACCCACCATCCATGGTTAACTAAAAAAATTAAAGATAGTATCAAACTTAAAGAAAAAGCATACACTTGTACAAAGATGGGTGGCAGGTCAGAAGATTGGACAGAATATAAAAAACAGTAAAGAATGACTAAAAGATTAATAAGGAGGGGAAAATTAGAGTATGAGAGAAAGCTAGCTAGAAATGTAAAAACAAACAGTAGGTGTTTCCATAGATATTTTTTTTTAAAAGAGATCACAAAGTGAGTGTTGGTCCTATAGAAAGTGAGTCTGGGGAATTAATAAGGGAAAATAAAGAGACGGCAGATGAATTGAACAGGTATTTTGCATTGGTCTTCACTACAGGGGATACAAGTAACATCCCAGAAATAGCTTTAATTCAGGAAGTGGAAGGAAGGAAGGAACTCAAGAAAATTACAAACACCAGGGAAGTGGTACTGAGCAAATTGTTGGAACTGCAGGCTGCCAAGTCCCCAGGTCCTGATGGACTTCATCCCAGAGCCTTAAAAGAAGTGGCTAGTGATATAGTTGATGCTTTGGTTTCAATTTTTCCAAAAGTCCCTAGATTCGGGGCAAGTTCATTAGATTGGAAAATAGCGAATGTAACTCCTTTATTCAAAAAGGGAGGGAAACCGAAAGCAGGAAACTACAGGCCAGTTGGCTCAACATCCGTCTGAGGGAAAATGTTAGAAGCTATTAGAAAAGACGTTATAGCAGGGCATTTAGAAAAAAAATCAAGGTAATCAGGCAGAGTCAACATGGTTTTGTGAAAGGGAAATCATGTTGAACCAATTTATTGGAGTTCTTTGAAGAAGTAACATGTGCTGTGAATAAAGGGGAACTGGTGGATGTATTGTACTTAGATTTCCAGAAGGCATTTGATAAAGTGCCACATCAAAAGGTTATTGCAGAAAATAAAAGCTCTGGTGTAGGGGGTAACATATTGGCATGGATAGAAGATTGGCTAGAACAGGAAACAGAGAGTAGGCATAAATGTGTCGTTTTCTGGTTTGCAAGATATAATGAGTGGTGTGCCCCAGGGATCAGTGCTGGGGCCTCACTTTTTACTATTTATAGTGTTATGACCAGGTGAGAAAGAGGTCTAGGGGTCACTCTCAGCTTTCACCTGGTCTTACCGTAACCATTAATTATAAACACACCGTGTTTTTAGCTCCCCCTTGGTGAATCCTTGTTCACAGCTTTCCCATTATAAGGCACCAGCACAAACAGATTTTCTTAGGTTTAAAGAAGAAAAGTTGAAATTTATTAAACTTGAACTTAAACTCTAATTCGGTTGATGCCTACGGATACACGACGCATCCACGCTAGCATGCATATATGATACACACATGCAAATAGAGACACAAAAAAGCAGAAGAAATAAAGTGGAGTTTGAGGCAATATCTGAAGAGTTTTTGTTACAGTTCTTCGAGCTCACTATAGAGTCCTTGATTGTAGGTAGATCTTGCTTTGCATTGGGGCCCAATATTCTTCTTAAACCTTGTTCTCTTGGGGTTCATGTGTCTTCAGTGGTTTCAGAGACTTGTGAGAAAGAGATGGGAGTAGGCAGACAGGAGAGATCTTCAGTCCAGGAACATTCTGCTTTCTGCCCAAACTGTTTGTACAAATTCAAAAAGCTCAGGTTGCCCAGCAGGTTAGTCATATGACTAGCTGGTTTGACCATGTCCATTTGTGTATTCGGCCATCTTAGCAGTCAACCTGGAATGCGAGCTCCCCCAACTTCAACGTCTGGTGATCAAAATTCCATAGTGGGTTGAAAGTGTCAGGGAATGGTCCTTTGTCCTTTCCAAACACTGTCTGTTAATATGCAAATGTCTTTCCAGCCAAGATCTGGAAATTTTGTGAAGCAAGTCCTTTTGGCACTTCAACAACTGTTTGATATTTAATGTCCATGTGGTGAAATTAATATGCCTCATGCTTCGCAGATGGGGGCCTGCATGACAATATAAATGACTTGGATGAAGAGACCGAAGGTATGGTTGCTAAATTTTGCTGATGGCATCAAGATAGGTAGGAAGGTAAGTTGTGAAGAGGCTACAAATGGATGTAGACAGGTTAAGTGAGTGGGCAAAGAGCAGGCAAATGGAGTATAATGTGGGAAAATGTGAAATTGTCCATTTTGGCAGCAAGAATAAAAAAGCATATTATCTAAACGGTAAGAGATTGCAGAGCTCTGAGATGCAGAGGGATCTTTTTTTTAATTCATTCATGGGATGTGGGCGTCACTGGCCAGGCCCGCATTTATTGCCCATCCCTAATTGCCCTTGAGAAGGTGGTGGTGACCTGCCTTCTTGAACCGCTGCAGTCCATTTGGGGTAGGTACACACACAGTGCTGTTTGGAAGGGAGTTCCAGGATTTTGACCCAGCAACAGTGAAGGAACGGCGATATAGTTCCAAGTCAGGATGGTGTGTGACTTGGAGGGGAACTTGCAGGTGGTGGTGTTCCCATGTATTTGCTGCCCTTGTCCTTCTAGTTGGTAGAGGTCGCAGGTTTGGAAGGTGCTGTCTAAGGAGCCTTGGTGCATTGCTGCAGTGCATCTTGTAGATGGTACACACTGCTGCCACTGTGCGTGGAGAGAGTGAATGTTTGTAGATGGGGTGCCAATCAAGTGGGCTGCTTTGTCCTGGATGGTGTTGTCAAGCTTCCTGAGTGTTGTTGGAGCTGCACCCATCCAGGCAAGTGGAGAGTATTCCATCACACTCCTGACTTGTGCCTTGTAGATGATGGGCAGGCTTTTGGGAGTCAGGAGGTGAGCTACTCGCTTCAGGATTCCTAGCCTCTGACCTGCTCTTGTAGCCATGGTATTTATACGGCTACTCCAGTTCAGTTTCTGGTCAATGATAGCCCCTAGGATGTTGATAGTGGGGGATTCAGCGATGGTAATACCGTTGAATGTCAAGGGGAGATGGTTAGATTCTCTCTTGTTGGAGATGGTCATTGCCTGGCACTTGTGTGGTGCGAATGTTACTTGCCACATATCAGCCCAAGTCTGGATATTGTCCAGGTCTTGCTGCATTTCTGCACGGACTGTTTCAGTATCTGAGGAGTCATGAATGGTGCTGAACATTGTGCAATCATCAGCGAACATCCCCACTTCTGACCTTATGATTGAAGGAAGGTCATTGATGAAGCAGCTGAAAATGGTTGGGCCTAGGACACTACCTTGAGGAACTCCTGCAGTGATGTCCTGAAGCTCAGATGATTGACCTCCAACAACCACAACCATCTTCCTTTGCGCTAGGTATGACTCCAGCCAGTGGAGGGTTTTCCCCGATTCCCATTGACCTCAGTTTTGATGGGGCTCCTTGATGCCATACTCGGTCAAATGCTGCCTTGATGTCAAGGGCAGTCACTCTCACCTCACCTCTTGAGTTCAGCTCTTTTGTCCATGTTTGAACCAAGGCTGTAATGAGGTCAGGAGCTGAGTGGCCCTGGCGGAACCCAAACTGAGCGTCACTGAGCAGGTTCTTGCTAAGCAAGTGCCGTTTGATGGCACTGTTGATGACACCTTCCATCATTTTACTGATGATTTACTGAGAGTAGGCTGATGGAGCGGTAATTGGCCGGGTTAGACTTGTCCTGCTTTTTGTGTACAGGACATACCTGGGCAATTTTCCACATTGCAGGGTAGATGCCAGTGTTGTAACTGTACTGGAACATCTTGGCTAGGGGCTCAGCAAGTTCTGGAGCACAGGTCTTCAGTACTATTGCCGGAACATTGTCAGGGCCCATAGCTTTTGCAGTATCCAGTGTCTTCAATCGTTTCTTGATATCAGGCGGAGTGAATCGAATTTGCTGAAGTCTGGCATCTGTGATGCTGGGGACTTCAGGAGGAGGCCGAGATGGATCATCAACTCGGCACTTCTGGCTGAAGATTGTTGCAAATGCTTCAGCGTTATCTTTCGCACTGATGTGCTGGACTCCCCCATCATTGAGGATGGAGATATTTGTGGAGCCACCTCCTCCAGTTAGTTGTTTAATTGTCCACTAGCATTCACGACTGGATGTGGCAGGACTGCAGAGCTTCGATCTAATCCTTTGGTTATGGGATCGCTTAGCTCTGTCTATCGCATGCTGCTTATGCAGTTTGGCACGCAGATAGTCCTGTGTTGTAGCTTCACCAGGTTGACACCTCATTTTGAGAAATGCCTGGTGCTGCTCCTGGCATGCCCTCCTGCACTCTTCATTGAACCAGGGTTGGTCTCCCGTCTTGATGGTAATGGTAGAGTGGGGGATATGCCGGGCCATGAGGTTACAGATTGTGGTTGCGTACAATTCTGCTGCTGCTGATGGCCCACAGCGCCTCATGGATGCCCAGTTTTGCATTGCTAGATCTGTTCGAAATCTATTCCATTTCGCATGGTGGTAGTGCCACACAACACGATGGAGGGTATTCTCAATGTGAAGGCGGGACTTCGTCTCCACAAGGACTGTGCGGTGGTCACTCCTACCAATACTGTCATGGACAGATGCATCTGCGGCAGGCAGATTGGTGAGGACGAGGTCAAGTATGTTTTCTCCTCTTGTTGGTTCCCTCACCACCTGCCGCATACCCAGTCCAGCAGATATGTCCTTCAGGACTCGGCCCGCTCGGTCAGTAGGGGTGCTACCGAGCCACTCTTGGTGATGGACATTGAAGTCCCCCACCCAGAGTACATTTTGTGCACTCGCCACCCTCAGTGCTTCCTCCAAGTGGTGTTCAACATGGTGGAGTACTGACTCATTAGCTGAGGGAGGGCGGTAGGTGGAAATCAGCAGGAGGTTTCCTTGTCCATGTTTGATCTGATGCCATGAGACTTCATGGGGTCCAGAGTCGATATTGAGGACTCCCAGGGCAACTCCCTCCCTACTGTATACCACTGTGCCACCACCTCTGGTGGGTCTGTCCTGCCAGTGGGACAGGACATACCCGGGGATGGTGATGGCAGTGTCTGGGACATTGTGAGGTATGATTCCGTGAGTATGACTATGTCAGGCTGATGCTTGACTAGTCTGTGGGACAGCTCTCCAAACTTTGGCACAAGCCCCCAGATGTTAGTAAGAAGGACTTTGCAGGGTCGACAGGGCTGGGTTTGCCGTTGTCATTTCCGTTGCCTAGGTCGATGCCGGGTGGTCCGTCCGGTTTCATTCCTTTTGATTGACTTTGTAGCGGTTAGGTACAACTGAGTGTCTTGCTAGGCCATTTCAGAGGGCAGTTAAGAGTCAACCACATTGCTGTGGGTCTGGAGTCACATGTAGGCCAGACCAGGTAAGGACAGCAGATTTCCTTCCCTAAAGGACATTAGTGAACCAGATGAGTTTTTACAACAATCGACAATGGTTTCATGGCCATCATTAGACTAGTTTTTGATTCCAGATTTATTAATTGAATTCAAATTCCACCTTCTTCTGTGGTGGGATTTGAACCCATGTCCCCAGAGCAATACCCTGGGTCTCTGGGTTACTAGTCCAGTGACAATACCACTGCGCAACCGCCTCGTGCGGTGTCCTCGTGCATAAATGGCAAAACTTTAGTATGCAGGTACAGCACGTAATTAGGAAAGCAAATGGAATGTTATCATTTATTAAGAGGGTAATTGAATACAAAAGTAGGGAGGTTATGCTTTAGTTATACAGGGCATTGGTCAGACCACATCTGGAGTACTGTGTACAGTTTTGGTCTCCTTATTTAAAGGAAGGATGTAAATGTGTTGGAAGCAGTTCAGAGAAGGTTTCCTCGACTTATACCTGGAATGGCAGATTGTCTTATGAGGAAAGGTTGGGCAGGCTGGGCTTGTATCCGCTGGAGTTTAGAAGAGTAAGAGGCGACTAGATGAAACATATAAGGTTCTGAGGGGTCTTGACAGGTTGGATGTGGAAAGGATGTTTCCTTTTGTAGGAGAATTTAGAACTAGGGGTCACTATTTAAAAATAAGGTGTCGCCCTTTATGAAAGAGATGGAGAAATTTTTTTCTCAGTGTCATGAGTCTGTGGAACTCTCTTCCTCAAAAGGTGGTGGAAGCAGGGTCTTCGAATATTTTCAAGGCAGAGATAGATTCTTGATAAACAAGAGGGTGAAAGGTTATCAGGGCAAGGTGGGAATGTGGAGTTGAGATTATAATCAGATTAGCTATGATCTTGTTGAATGGCTGAGCAGGCTTGAGTGGCTGAGTAGCCTACTCCTGCTCCTAATTTTCATGTTCGCATGCAAGGATGAAGTGTCATCTTCAGTCTTGCAGCCATGCATGCACACGCAATGAAAGGGTGTGAACTCATGCACAGCTGATGCTTAATGCGCCTCTGTTTGTGTCTTCACTGCAGGTACCCACATTCAAGTGTCTGAAAGCCACGATGCCCAAGACTCCTCCTCTGGGGATTAAAAGGAAGACAATGCCCCAGAGGATGTACTGTCACCTACCTCTTCTTCCACCGCCGCCAGCACAGATCCATCCAAATGATCCACGAGGTGGGAGGGGTAAAAGGGTCTAAGATTAGAATCTGGGTCACAATCTGGGTCACAATCTGTTGTGCACAACAAAGACACGTTCCAGCAGCTAAGGGAGCATGTGCCAGCTGGGGACTGCTGGGGACCAGGCCCCTGCTCAGCCCCACGCTCATGATGATCCTCTGTTTGTTGCTACGAGAAGTCTGCTGGATGTGCAGCAAAGCCATGTGGAAAATATGTTGGAGATGCCAGCGGTAATGCATGGCTTTGCGCATGCCATGGAGGAGTCCATGATGTCTGCCATGTCCCAGGCATTTGAGTGTATGGGTTCCTCAGTCAAAAAAGTTTAGCGAGCTCCACGGCGAGTCTGATTGAGCATTCAGGCCATATGCACTCTGACCTGCACTCCACCTCTGTTGCCGTGGGCTCCATGCAGCAGAGTGTAAGCAAGAGGTTGGTAGGGGGGGGGGGGTTGATGAAAAACAAGGAGACTGGACCTCCCTACAGGTGCTCTATCCCCTCAAGGAGACAGGCAGGTGCCATCGTGCAGACAGATGGAGGAAAAGCGTGTGCCAGCTGTCCTTGGGCCTTCCTCTCAGGACCCTCTGGGGTAAGCGGCACCTCATCCTCCACCTCCCCGACTCTGACCCTCATACCAACGAGCACATGGGGGATACTCAAGCACCATTGCTGCAGACCCCTACTTGGATGGAGCCATAAAGGCTCCGTTCCTCCAGAAGACACCCGCCATGGTCATCCACAGCAATGGGGCAGTGCACTGAGCAGACTGCCGCCACCTCAGCTGCTAATGTTGGGCTGGCACCTAGACGTAGTGGGAGAAAGCGTAAAAAGAAAGAATTTTGAGCACAAAGGTGCCATGGGTGCTGTAAATATTGTGCAACTCATTAAATAAGTTTAAATACATCTTGATTTATTTAACTTTTGATGCACTGTCAAATCATTTGCTTGGTTTCAGTTGAAAATAAAAAATGTTCATTGGAGACATATCGAAGGAACGCATTGATGCTTGCAAAACATCACAAAATGTCCAGCGTCCATTTCTCCTTGGATTTTAGATTTTTTTAGATTTAGATATACAGCACTGAAACAGGCCCTTCGGCCCACTGAGTCTGTGCCAACTATTAAACTAATCCTACACTAATCCCCAATTCCTACAACATCCTCACCTGTCCCTATATTCCCCTACCACCTACCAATATTAGGGGCAATTTATAATGGCCAATTTACCTATCAAACTGCAAGTCTTTTGGCTGTGGGAGGAAACCGGAGCACCCGGAGGAAACCCACACAGACACAGGGAGAACTTGCAAACTCCACACAGGCAGTACCCAGAATTGAACCCGGATCGCTGGAGCTGTGAGGCTGCGGTGATAACCACTGCGCCACTGTGCCATGTGAAGCTTCAGTCTTCAACGATGCCTGTTTGTCGATTGATGGTTATTCACTTTTTTCATTACTGACATGCCTTACATTTCTGGTTCTGCAGTCAAAAAAAAGACTTAACTTTGCTTGCAGTGGTGTGCATTCGGATCCATCGTAGCCCATAGAAGATTTCATCTGCCAGTCACATCAAAGTGCAGCAAAGCCTCTTTAAGACTGCAGCAATGAATAAGACCTCAGGCGTATGTGAATTTCTGTGGGAATTTGTTATGTTTCTCCTCCCATCATTCCTTGATGAAGTGGCTTATTGTTGGCTGAAACATGCAAATATGAGGTTCTCCCTGATGTCCTTTGTATGTCTCTCCATGGCCCTCATATCTGTAATGGTATTGCTGTCCTCCTCCTCACCCTCTTCATAGTCTTCCTCATCTGAGGAGGCCTGCTGTTCCTCCAACTGCAGAACGTTGCCGCATCTAATTGCAAGCTTGTGCAGGGCACAGCGGACAATGATTATTTGTGACACCTTCTGTTGCACATACTGAAGAGCCCCTCCAAACCAGGTCAAGGCAGCAGAATCGCATTTTCAGCATGCCGATCGTGTATTTAATGATGCCTCTGGTGGACGGCTGAGCAGCATTGTATTGCTCTTCAGCAGCTCTGTGGGGATGCCGCACTGGTGTCAACCATGTACAAAAGGGGTAACCCTCGTCACCCAGGATCCAGCTTCTACTTTGGCTGGTTCATCAACAAACTGCTGGCAGCTGCGAGCTCCTCAAAAATGTATGAGTCGTGACAGCTCCCTGGGAAATGTGCACAAAAAAAGAAGCATGATTCCTCTCCTTTGATTGCAAACCAAAGAGTGGAAACCTTTGCAATTCAAATACAGTAGGCTGGTCCCATGGAGCTCTAATGGCTATGAGTACAGTCGATCATCCCTTGCTGCCTGGCTGTCCTAGTCTACAGGTAAGTAGATGAAATCATTGGCATGTCGACAAAGGGCATTGGTCACCTCTGTTGCACCTATGGGTTGCAGACTGAGATGCCACATATGTTGCCCGCGGATTCCTGGAAGGACCTGCGAGCAAAAAAAAACATTGAGTGCAGCAGTCAACTGGGCAACTTGAGGGCAACTGGCATGGGATTCCCACTGAAGCCAAGCGGCTGCAGGATCCTTCAAATTTCTGTGACCATTTCACTTGACATCCTTCGGATGTCTCTGGCATTGCCTCTCCAATATTTGAAAGTAATTTGTCCTTGTCTGGAGGATGCGATGACATGCCATTGCCTGTCTTCGATAAGGCCGTTCCTGGATGTTAGCATTCAGAGCATCCTCACTTTCCTGTTCTGCCTGTTGCTGGTACTCAGGCATCATGGATTGAGGGAAAAAAGCCCTCATTAGTCTCTCCCTTTGCTCTTCCTCCCGTGGTACTAGACAAATTGGGTGTGTGAAGACCCATGTCGCTGTGGTTTTTCCTGAACAATAAAGCAGAGCGTGGCAATTCAGCCCTCTGTTGCCAGTGAACTAAAACATCAAAGCAATGAGAAGTTCCCTTACATCTGCCTTAAAATTGCACATCCACTATTGTCTGTTTCCTCCCACTCTCCTTGCAATCCTTGAGTGGCCACGTGGTTTGCATTATTGTTGAGAAAATGGTGCGCGTGGAATTCAGGGCAAGTCTTCCCATTTTCCAACCTCCTCCTGCAACCTTCCAGCCTGAACCCATCACCCTTGACCCACCCAATGTTACCGTTAACCTTCCCTCCGTTACCATTAAACCGCCCCCATTACCGTGCACTGTGTAATCAATGTATTCATGCCATCCCTTCCCCCATTACTATTGGCATGCCGACTCTGACCCTTGATCCTCCTCTGACCATTGTTGTCGAGTCCCGTTCCCCTCCCTATGATGTTGTAGATTACCCAAATATAAATCTTGACCTTCCCCCCTCTACAGAATCCATTTGCCCCATTGACTGTGACCGTTCTGTCTGCTAGCTAGTACCTTCAATTTACCCCACAGATCCCCAATGTTGAGAGCACTCATCCCTCTCTTTAGGCCATTGCTGACTAACTTCTGACTGTAATGTTCTAATCAACCCACCAACTCCACAGCTGCCCACATCCAGCTTCAGCAGCAAGAGCAACCAATACACACCCTGGATGCTCCACTTCACCCTCCACTGCTCCTCCATGCACCCAATCACCCCACCCTTCCTTCCCGATTACCTTCCCCTGCTCCTCCATGTAGACCCCTCCATGCCTTTGCCGCCATCCTGATAAGAATCACCCTTGAGAGTGCCGAGCCTGGAGCCAAACATCCATTCCAATGTTGCCGTTTGTTTTGCTGATGAGTTAAAGAGAGAACACCACAGACCTGAGACTCAACTGCACAAATCCGACTGTTGCACACCATGGTGAAACATCGTGAAACGGGTGGCATGGGAATAGCGCTCGCCATTCACTTAATCTGGTAGGTAGGATTGAATTGTAGCTAAGTGCAGGGTAATAAGTATTCATGGCATGTAAATGAATGCAAAGCTGCAATCCGCCACCGTCCAGGAGGAACCCTGGAACGCCGCCAACTTACTTTCTCTAAAATATCTCACCATCGGGAATCTGAGAAAACAACTCCTGCCTAATTAAATTACCCCGCACGCCACCAAATCTGCTCTTGCATAGCCCATAAAATTCCATCCGGTGCCTTTTACCTGATCATAGAAAATAATGCATTCGTGTGATTACTTTTCATTCCCCATATCGCTTTGAAACCTTTTTGAATCCGATTGCTAACTTAATCCCAATTTGGGCAGAAGTTTGGAAAATTGGCCTAGAATTTCGATCGTGCCTGAAGTGGGACATTATCGCGGGGCTAGACATGCACATGCCGCATGAGCCGTCCCTTTAAGAACTGCTAGTTTGGCTTCCAAGCACCTGGGAATACTAACTGCTACATGCACGACACATGCTGCCATCAGTCACTAGCAAATTTTCCAAAGGGGATCAAACACTGTGGGCGGCACAGTGGTGCAGTGGTTAGCACCGCAGCCTCACAGCTCGAGCGACCCGGGTTCAGTTCTGGGTACTGCCTGTGTGGAGTTTGCAAGTTCTCCCTGTGTCTGCGTGGGTTTCTTCCGGGTGCTCTGGTTTCCTCCCACAGCCTTGCAGGTTAACAGGTAAATTGGCCATTTTAAAATTGTCCCTAGTATAGGTAGGTGGTAGGGGAATACAGGGACAGGTGAGGATATGGTAGGAATGTAGGATTAGTATAAATGGGTGGTTAATGGTCGGCACAGACTCGGTGGGCTGAAGGGCCTGTTTCAGTGCTGTATCTCTAAATCAAAAATCAAACAGGTGCTAGGCCCAAATTTTGCGCATGCAAAGGAATCTATTTCCAGTTTTTGGCATGGGCACTTGAGACCTACTCAAGAGGCTTTCCCAATCTGGTGAGCAGCACCTATCTGTTGCAGAATGAGTGCAATCAACTGCCATATTGGATGCTTAAGCACCTTTCTTTGTCTGTAAAAGAACCATGGCACCAACAAACTTCTAGGCTGTGATGTGTTGTGGGACACATCTACTGGGATTTGAATTGAGATGGCCAAAACTCATTTCGCAAAATACTTACAACTGAGATAGACTTCTTACCTCATCATTCTGAACTCAGGTCTCAGAGTGAAATAATAATATTCTATCCCACTGCACCACCTAGACACTCCCTAATCAGTGAAACATTTCTCTGTCTTGTCCACCTATTTTAAATAAAGCAAGTTAAATAAAAAGATTTGTTCTGAATCAATGGTTCTCATCAGCCACGATGATTTTTTACATTGGTCCCAAATTTGCTGTCAAAATAACTGTAAGGCAAATAGTGTGGTGGATTATAATGCTAGCCCCTTTTTGCAGCTATCCTGGATCAGGTGTATTTCTCAGATGATCACTCAAGGTTGAGAAAGACATATCCTAAAGACACTTGAATGGGTCTGAAGGACTAATCTAACTCTCCCTAAAGGAAAGGAACCAGCTGAGAATATTACTGTCCTCCAGATAGTCTTTTTAAACAAGTTTCAGCCAGCTTATAATAAACCAGATATTGGAAGGGCCCGGGAATCTCTCCTCAATAATGTACCTTTCCACCAAAGAGTGTAAGGAGACGGGTTCGTGAGTTAGCAATACAGAAGACTATGAGAGACAAAATGATTTCTAAATTATATAAAAGTTTATTAAAGAACCTAACATGTATTTCACAATTGGAGAGACAGTCAATTGCAATGTTAATAGTTCTAGGAAAAGTATACTCTTGCTTCTCGTAGAGAATCCAATTTTTAAATCTAAATATTGTTACAGTAAAATATTTAAGATATCCATCATTTATTAATGTAACATTTACCTTAAATCCCTGATTGGAAGGCTACAGAGTTTAGAGAAATACCTCTGTTCCACTTAAGGGGAGAACTATCATTGCCTCACCCCAATAGCTGTACCTTTACCATGAGATACGTTGCAGCGAGTCCAATGAATCTAAAAATACACTGTATGTTTCCAATATTTATACTGTTTCCAAGTTGCATAATTAATTTTTTTATGTATGGGGATGTAACCTCTTTTGCAAGTAGGTTCGTCCCCCTTTATTTCCCAAATAAGGCTGTATAAAACTGTTACTTTCTAGTTAAGTTCAGCCTTCTTTGATTCCTAAGATAAGCTAGGCTAGCAGCAAGCTGCGAGCCTTTCTTGGTGGTCAATTTCCATTAGTCATCTAGCTGTTTCAAGATCATAATTCTGTCTTTTAGGTTTGGTCAGTTTCGCCAAAAATTCAGTTGACTGTGGTTTAGGGCTGCCCGCCTAAAATCATTTTATTAACTATTACACATTGGTAGCTTTCGTGATCGTTTGTAAAACGATATCAATATTTTACCATGTGCTGAGGTTTGTGACTTTTAGGTGTGAATCCCTCTTATCAGAAGCTGTCTCTATATTCTAAGATGGGGCATGCCCTTCAAACACAGAGGCATGGCAAAAGCATGCCCATGAACTTTTTAACTTTTTAGGGAGATGAACCCCACTTTTAGTTTTTTAATCCCTAATTCATAGGAAAATAACTCTTAACCTTATAACCCTTCATTATGGCCAGATTCCTTCATAATATCACTGGCCGTTACTAATAGGCAAATGCCACAGCAACTTCAGGCAAGGGCAGATGTGTGAATAAACACAAAAATTGAAAAATTATTCACTAAATTGTGCTTCTCCACCATCAGCTTTGTGAAACCTGCACCACACAAACTGGCTCACCATTGAATTATTTTGAGTGGTGTGAAGTTCCTGTACTTGAGTTAAATACAAAATAAACTCCTTGCAGTTTCAAGACTAAGTTCCCTTTTAAAGATGTAATATGTGTTAATTACTACCAGTCAACATCACTGGCATTGAAAATTAATTACAAGTGTGGAGTCTCATTCTTTCAGGTTTTAATTGTTGTTTGAGATTTTTTAAATTTTAACTTTTTTTAAAACTTTTCTTTCAGTCTCTTTCTTTCTCTCTTAATCCAATCTTTGTTCCCCTCTTTCTTTCTGGCTCAGATTTGACATTGAATTCACTTGCTTTAATTTACACTTCCGTCTCAGTCCTTGCACTGAGAATTTCACAATCCTTCAATTTGATTGGTTAAGAAGATACGCAATTGCTTGCCCTGCTCATTCAGTTCCTAGATGCCCTGTAGAGGGCACCATGCCATTTCCACCTCCCATTTACAGTAACTTGCAGGGTAAAATATTACCAACATTGAACAGGCAAGCACATGTCTAACTAACACTAACACAGTTTGTCACCCTGATACTGCAGATTTTGGGTCACTATTTAACATAACAGCAATGGAAGCTCCAGTGACCATTGTCACTACTGACGATTGGAATTCTGGGGCTTATTTGTAAAAAGAAAAGTGTTTATCCATCCACTCATGTTTTCCGTTCTGATATTAAAAACGGCACAGGCTTGATGACCGAATGGCCTGCTTCTGTGCTGTGTCATTGTATGATTAGAAAACAGCTTTTAAATAATTCAAACATTACAAAAGGAAAATAACACATTATGACTTGAATACATGACAGTTTATCCTTGGCTTCCACAAAGTCTCTATAGCAAATCCTTGCTCAGGGAAATTCACAACCCTCGCATCTCTTCTTTGTTATACAGAACTTCTTAAAAAAAAATTGAGCTATTTAAAATGAATCACCAAGACAGCAAAGTTAAAATACTCAGTAAATCAAGTGGAGATAATGTGAATTGGGGGTTTTAAAGCTTGTAGATTGTAGGAAAAAAGACTGAGAAAGGGAAAGTACAAGAAAGTGATTAAAAGAATGAGGCAGAAGAGGTAGATGAGGGGAGGAGGAGAAAAGGGGTTTTCAATTACTTCACAGCCACATCAAAATGAGAGAGAGTTGGAAAATTAAGTTACTGCTGGTGGTAAATTCAGAATGTCAACCTTAAGGGAGTGGGAGTGAAATTTATCCTCTGGCAATTTTCAAAGATCAAGATATTGCCAGGAATTTGCTTACAGCATGGTTGTAAATAAATGGATACAACTGTAGACATTTTTAAATTCATATCACTTGTCCTGCTGGCTTTTCTTTTCACCCGGTGACCCACTGCTGTTCTTATTATAATGATTTATGATGCCTGGATCTGAAGGCTTTTCTACACATCGGGTCTATTTCAAAATCTCTGGTCTAGTCACAGTGGTGACATGGCATCTCACAGTAACTTTCTCTCAAGTTAATTGACAGTATTTGGGGTGTACTTCTCCAGACACCAAAAAGGACCAATCAGACACACCTGGCATAGGCAGTCCTACACTGCACTTCCTGCTTTTTTTGTTGTCTGGTGAACTCTGGACCATAATACAAGGCAGCCGAATCATTGAGTATCAGGAGGGTTTTGTTATGGAGCAGGAGAGGAGGAAAACATTATTAAAAGTAGGAGATGCTGGTCCCAGCCAGAAGAGGAAAAAAAAATCGGACAAGGTGTTCAGTTCCAGTGAGCTAGGGAAAGGAAAATCAGCCAAGGCTCCTGTTCCTGATTACAATCTAATGACCCTTAAATGGAAATTGTAAGTCAGTGGACATTGACAACAGGATTGGGTTTGGCTGTGAAACTTTTCATGACTGAATAGTCTGCCATGTTTAGGGTAATTTGACAAGATTGACCAACTGGGTGAGTAATAAAGGGTTACTGACACCCCTGGGTTCCAACTCCAGTAACTGGCTCCAAGAGAGGGGAAGAAAGTGAAAATAAAAACAGCATTTACCAGCTGAAAACAGGTCTGAAAATGACAACGTTTCCAGAAGCTTTTAAAACCTAGCCAAACATATTGCTATTTCCAAGACCCCATTGCATTTGCATTTCTGGGACTAATCTTTGAATTTACAGCTCCAACCTCTGCCATCAGGGTAAAAATATGTATATTCTAAAGTGTCACCATAATCATTCTGCCGTACGCTCTGCCCAACAAGATGAAGTGAAGGCTTCAATACAGAATGATTCTATATAACTGAAAAGCCCTGACTTTAAGCTGCATTATCTCTATCTGATGGCCTCGATAGTGTAATGTTAAGTCTGTCAACAATGTATCTTACAAAGTCCTTTCAAACATAAATCAGTGTGTCTGCTGGTCCCAGTAGTTTGAATTAAATGATGGCAGCATTTGAAAAAAGCCGGAACATTTCACTGGCGTGTATTAATCATGTCCATTAAAAGCAGTGCTTCAAAAGTTCATTTTTAAATAATTACAAAGACCTTTGTGCCAAATGAAACTTATGAGAGTCAAGTTTTTGATGATCTGAAGATTGATTGCATTAATTCATGCAAAGAGCTCATCTGCAGCTCTTAAGCAGCAGATTGAACATTATGGCATTAAGAAAAACTTGTGTTTTCTTTTTCAGACGGCACAAAAAAAAGGAAAATTTTCATTGGAGGAGAATAAAAAATATAGGCTGTGCAGAGAAAAATGCTGTCTGTACACTAAGATCAGATAAATTTGAATATTTAGAAACAACTCCAAAGCATTTGAGTGTTTTCTTTCTTTTCCAGTCTCTAATTCATTTGTTTGAAAATTTACAGAAGTTCAACCTCCCTTCCTCTAACTACCCACAACAATGTGAGATCTAGAGAATGGTCAATCACATTAAGGACTCAATGTCACTTCTAAGTTAACTATTTCCTGCATCATATTATTACTTTCTCATCTGTTTTCTCCTCTCATTAAATTGCTGACTCTTTACTAGGATGTAGGAAACTGGTGCCCCATCCAATTGGCCATTATTCATGTGTAAACCTTAGTGATTCAGCAGGCTGTTCGACCATGGAGATGCCACATCCAAGCTCAATGCTGTCCTCACTCAACACAATGGAAGATTACGCCATCTTTCTGTTACCTCACCCAAGGCACCATTGCCAATTTTCCTCTTCTGGAAGCCAACTCTTATCTGATAACTATATACACACTTTGGGATCAAACCTGCAAACCACAGACTGTACGGCTCTGATGCTCATTACCTAATTTTGTTGGGCATCTGGAGACCCTATATTTGAATCACACTAAAAACTGACTTGGCAAGAGATCCAGTCCCACCCAAAGAAAGTTTAATTTAATCCAATCAGATTGAGGTCATAATCTTTCATGCAAATTGCATAGGCTGTATAGTTGTAACTATTTATTTCATAAGGGTGTTTGACTGCCGTTATTGCAGTGAAAATATATATATTGGCAGCAATAACAAATCCTCAATGTACTTGAAGGTGGATTCCGAAAAGACATTGCTAGGCCCCTAAACAGTACTATCTTGCTGTATCCTGGTCAAATAGGACCAAACCAATGAATATCTTCAGCAAGTTCCACATCCCTGCAGGTCTTAAGCATTTCCTGGAACTGATACTCTCAAACCATGCAGATGTTTGGGTGATATATTCTCATGTGTTGCTCTTTCAGTCTGCTCCGGTCTTTTTCCTCAGCATTTTAATATAGCCATGGATTACTTAATCATTGCAAAAAGAAAACGGCATGAAAGAAATCAAATCTAGTCGAGGCCATTTTTATAATAAGAAATTGTTGAAGGTGATTAATACAATTCCATGATTTGAATCAAACACAAAGGGTTAGATTTTACTTTAGGCAGATGGGAATTCGCCACCGATGTAAAAGTCAATGGCGACCCCGCTTCCGCCTAGCCTGGGGATCCATCCCATATTTCGTGGGTGCCCGGGCTTTAATTATCCCGAGGCGGGACTTCTACCCACTTGATGGAGGAGGTCCCGCCTCAGTGAGCTGTTGGCCAATCAGCGGGCCAGCAGCTCTTAGTCCCAGCAGGGCCACCAGAGCAGTGGCACTGCTGGGACTGCAGCCCAGCCGACACCATGGAGCCTGGAGATGAGGTAAGTTGGACTTGCCTCACCAGGGGAAAAAAAAGGTCCTTCCCTGGTGAGGCTAGAGTGGTTGTTTGGGGGGAGGGGAGCGTCTTGGGTCCTGGGAGTGGGTTGGGAGGTGGGGCAGCCCTCAATCGGGCACCCTGTGCCTGACTGCCATGGCACCCCCCCCCCACCGGGGCACAAAAAGGCTGGCAGCTATCACTGGGCAGCCTTTCACGTCCACAGCACACCCGCTTGCCACGGGTAAAATACCCGTGGAGGCGGGCGAGGGCCCTTATGTGGCCACTTAAAGGCCTTGATTGGCCTCGGGCAGGCGGGCCATTTCTCCCCCCTCCCAACCCCCAACCCCGCCATAAAGTTGACCGCAGGCTGGAGTGGGGTGGGTAGGCCTCCAAGAGCATCCCGCTCAATTTTACGCCATCCCCACACCACCATCCGACCCGCTGGGGCAGCGGAAAATTCAGCCCAAAATATAACAGTTGGAGATACAACATTTTTAAAGTACCATCCCTACTTGGTGTCATCTTTCGTGATCAAAATGGGTAATGCAATGAAATCAGGCATACAAAAGCAAAATACTGCAGACGCCGAAAATCTGAAATAAAAACCAGAAAATGCTAGAAATACTTCACAAGTCTGGAGGATGTGGGGAGAGACCCATCATTTCAGCTAGTTCCTGCCCCACGGAACTGATTGCTTCCTATCTTGACTATTTTTTCTCCCCATCTTCAGTCTCTTCCCACCTACATCTGTGACTCTTCTGATGCCCTCGTCTCTTTAACAGTTTCTATTTTACTGGCCCTAACCATCTCCTCTTCACCATGGGCATCCAATCCTGCTTTACCTCCATCCCCCACCAGGACGGTCTGACAGCTCTCCACTTCTTCCTTGAACAGAGGCCCAACCAGTCCCCATGCACCACCACCCTCCTCCACCTGGCTGAACTTGTTCCCACATTGAACAACTTCTCCTTCAACTCCACTCACTTCCCCCATATAAAAAGGTGTTGCAATGGATATGGGACTGTCTTTATCTGGGATATGCAAAACATTCATTCTTCCAGTCCTACTCAGGCCCCCTCCCTCACCTCTTTTTCCAGTACATTGGTGTTGCCTATAAGAGTGATGTTGCTTTAACATCTTAGTATGTTAAAGAGCCAAGTACCAGGATATAGTCATGTGACTCAGAACCAGAGTAACTCTGTAATTGAAACACCTAGAGGCAAGCCCCGTAGAACGTTAGCTCTGCACGGTCATAGATCATAGAGTTATACAGCACAGAAACAGGCCCTTCAGCCCATTGTGTCTGTGCCAGCTATCAAGCACCCATCTATTCTAATCCCATTTTCCAGCACTTGGCCTGTAGCTTTGTATGTTATGGCGTTTCAAGTGCTCATTTAAATACTTAAATGTTATGAGGGTTCCTGCCTCTACCACCCATCCGGCAGTATGTTCCAGATTCCAACCACCCTCCGAGTGAAAAAATTTTTTTCCTCAAATCGCCTCTAAACCTCCTGCCCCTTACCTTAAATCTGTGCCCCCTGGTTAGTGACACCTCTGCTAAGGGAAAAAGTTTCTTCCTATTTATCCTATCAATGCCCCTCATAAATTTTGTATACCTCCATCAGGTCCCCCCTTAGCTTTCTCTGCTCTAAGGAAAATAACCCTAGCCTATCCAGTCTCTCTTCATAGCTGAAATGCTCCAGCCCAGGCAACATCCTGGTGACGCTCCTCTGCACCTTCGCCAGTGCAATGACATCCTTCCTATAGTGTGGTGACCAGAACTGTACACAGTACACCAGCTGTGGCCTAACTAGCGTTTCATACATCTCCATCATAACCTCCCTGCTCTTATATTCTATGCCTCGGCTAATAAAGGCAAGTATCTTGCCTTCCTAACTACCTTATCTACCTGTGCTGATGCCTTCATTGATCTAGTGACCCTCTGTACTTCTATACCATCCATTGTATATTCCCTTGCCTTGTTAGTCCTCCCAAATTGCATCACCTCACACTTCTCAGGATTAAATTCCATTTGTCACTGCTCCGCCCATCTTACCAGCTCATCTGTATCGTCCTGTAATCCAAGGCTTTCCTCCTCACTATTTTACTACACCACCAATTTTCATGTCATCTGCGAACTTACTGATCATACCTCCGATATTCACATCTAAATCATTAATGTACACTACAAACAGAAAGGGTCCCAGCACCGATCCCTGCGGTACAACACTGGTCACATGCTTCCAATCGCAAAAACAACCCTCAACCATCACCCTCTGCCTCCTGCCACTAAGCCAATTTTGGCTCCAATTTGACAAATTGCCCTGGATCCCACGGGCTCTTACCTTCTTAAGAAATCTCCCATGCGGGACCTTATCAAAAAGCCTTACTGAGGTCCATGTGGACTACATCAACTGCTTTATCCTCATCTACACATATAGTCACCTAATCAAAAAATTCAATCAAGTTTGTTAGACACGATCTCCCCCTGAAAAAGCCATCCTGACTATCCCTGATGAATCCCTGTCTCGCCAACTGGAGATTAATCCTGTCCCTCAGAATTTTTTCCAATAGTTTCCCTACCACTGATGTTAGACTCACATGCCTGTAATTACCTGGTTTATCCCTGCTACCCTTCTTGAACAATGGTGCCACATTCGCTGTCCTCCCCTCCTCTGGTACCTCTCCTGTGGCCAGAGAGGATTTGAAAATTTGTGTCAGAGTCCCTGCCATCTCCTCCCTTGCCTCACATAACAACCTGGGCCTGGGGATTTATCCACTTTTAAGCCCGCTAAAAGAGCCAATACTTCCTCCCTTTCAATACTAATTTGTTCAAGTATAATCACAATCCCCCTCCCAGATCGCTACACCTACATTGTCCTTCTCCATAGTGAAGACAGATGAAAAGTAATTATTTAAAACTTCACCTACATCCTCTGGCTCCACACACAGATTGCCACTTTGGTCCATAATGGACCCTACTCTTTCCCTGGTTATCCTCTTGCCCTTCATATACTTCTAACATGCCTTGGGATTTTCTTTTATCTTGCCCGCCAGTGTTTTTTCATGTCCCCTCTTCGCTCTCCTAATTACTTTTTTTTTAGTACTCCCCTACACTTTCTATACTCCTCTAGGGCCTCCCCATTTTCAGCGCCCTGAATCTGCCATAAGCCTCCTTTTTTTCCCTCCTTATCCAATCTTCTATATCCCTCGACATCCAGGGTTCCCTGGACTTGTTGTCCTACCCTTCACCTTTATGGGAACATGTTGGCCCTGAACGCTCACTATTTCCTTTTTGAGTGACTCCCACTGGTCTGATGTAGACTTTCCTACAAGTAGCTATTCGCAGTCCACTTTGGCCAGATCCTACTTTATCATGTTGAAATCGGCCTTTCCCCGATTCAGTACCTTTATTTCCGATCCCTCTTTGTCCTTTTCCATAACTACCTTAAATCTTAGAGTTATGGTCACTATCCCCGAAATGCTCCCCCGCCTGACAATTCTACCACATGTCCGTCTTCATTCCCTAAGATTAGGTCCAGTACCGCCGCTTCTCTTGCAGGACTTTCTACGTGCTGGCTCAAAAAGCTCTCCTGGATGCACTTGAAGAGTTCCGCCCCCTTTAAGCCTTTTGCATTAAGACTATCCCAGTTAATACTGGGGAAGTTGAAGTCCCTTAGTAATATTACCCTATTATTATTACACCTCATATTTGCCAACATATCTGCTCCTCTATCTCTCCCTGACTGTTTGGAGGCTTGTAGTACACTCCCAGCCAAGTGATTGCCCCCTTTATGTTTTTAAAGTTCTACCCATATGGTCTCATTCGAGGAACTTTCTAAGATATCATCCCTCCTTACTGCAATAATTGATTCCTTGATCAACAGTGCCTTAAGATTCTATATCCTTGAATACTGAGCTGCCAGTCCTGCCCTTCCCTCAACCATGTCTCTGTGATAGCAATATCATATTCCCTGTGTTAATCAACGCCTTCAATTCATCTGCCTTACTTGTAAGCCTCCTTGTGTTAAAATAGATGCAATCCAGCCTTGCATTATTTGCTTGTGCCTATATTTCCTCTGCCTTCCAGACTGACTTAGTTTTTCTTCTAGATTTGGTTGTGCATTACCCCCTACTGTAACTCCACTCTGTATCCCATCTTCCTGCCAAATTAGTTTAAGCCACCCCCCCCCCCCCCCCAACAACACTAGCAAACTTCACAACAAGGATGTTGGTCCCGTTCCACTTCAGGTGCAACCCATCCAACTTGTACAGGTCCCTTCTTTGCCAGAAACAGACCCAGTGATCCAGGAATCCAAAGCCCTCCCTCCTGAACCATCTCTTCAGCCATGCATTCATCTGCTCTATCCTCTTATTCCTATACTCACTAGCATGTGGCACCGGGAGTAATCTAGAGATCACAACCTTTGAGGTCCTGCTTTTTAATCTGCTACCTAGCCCCCTAAATTCCTGTTGCAGGACCTCATCCCTCTTTCTACCTATGTTGTTGGTACCAATGTGAATCACAACCTGACTGTTCACCCTCCCCCTCCAGAATGTCCTGCAGCCGCTCCATGACATCCTTGACCCTAGCACCAGGGCGGCAACATACCATCCTGGAGTCATGTTTGCGGCCACAGAAACACCTATCTGTACCCCTTACGATCTAATCCCCTATCACTATAGCTCTCCCACTCTTTTTCTTCCCCTCCTGTGCAGCTGAGCCACCCGTGGTGCCACAGACTTGGCTCTTGCTGCATTCCCTGAGAAGCTATCTCCCCAAAAATTACTCAAAGCGGAAAATCTGTTAGATAGGGCGATGGACCCAGGGGACTCCTGCACTACCTGCCTAGTACTTTTACTCTGCCTGGCAGTCACCCATTCCCTTTCTGCCTGAGCAATCTTTACCTGCAGTGTGACCACCTCCCTGTACGTGCTATCCATGATGATCTCAACCTTGTGGATGCTCCAGTGTCCCCAGCTGCCGCTCCAGATTTGAAATGCAGATTTGAGTAGCTGCGGCTGGAGACACTTCCAGTGTCCAGGGCAAACACATGTTAAGGAAGTGTCCCTGGCTTCTCACATTGCAAAGGAGGAGCACTCCACACTGCCGAGCTGCCCTGCCATGACTTAATTTACTCCCTTAAATTACTCAAACATTAGATTATTTACACTAGGGACCTGGATTCCCTAAAAAAACACAACCTACTATATTAAAAAAAACTGTCGACCTATCTCTTTACTTTAGTTACTTACCCAGCTATTTAGCATTATTCCCTAACAGCAGCTTTCCTGTGATGTCACTGTTGACATTTTTTCTTCTTTCTTCAAAACTCCGGTGCGCCTGGACTCCTCTCTGCTCCACTCCCGGGAGGTAAGTGTCTAGGCCGCGATTCTAGGGCTCTATTTATCCACTCCTCGCTTGGCGTTCTCCCCGCAGGTCTGCTCCTCTCCCGGAAGATAAGTATATATTTGTTAGCTGTTAACAAACCTATGAGATCTTCAATTACCTGAACCACACGCATCTCATTTATGTTGCGTCAGACAACGTAAAAAGCTTCATTACATGGTGAGAGCTGTGCTGAGAAGACAGAATCCAAGATTGAAGACCACAGGAAAACAATTTTAAAAACTACCTCCAGCTAAAAGAGAGAAAGTTAAAAGAAACACTGGCCCAAACAGTGTAAAGAAGAAAAAGAACTCACTTCCAGCTGTAGAAGACAGAACTGAATAACAGGCTGCAGATCAATCACTGTGAGTGGGTGAGTCAGTGTACCGTTGGTACAGGAACCCTAGTTTAAAAAAAGCTTTGAGGTGGTTGTAAAGTTGATGTTTTTAAAAAGGCTCAGTAAAACAAAAAGTGAAAACCCAATCCCTCCCTCAGGTGATCAATTGTTTTCAAAGGCTCCCCCACGCTATTCGGGTCGGCACCATTACAGGAGTCACCAAACAGCAAAAAGTGTGGGAATCCTCCATTCACACAGCTCACAGCTGAAGTTATATAAATAGAAACCCATTAAAATTACTCCAGCGTGAAGAGCTTTCATTCACTCAGCCGAAGTTTTTAAAAAACTCAAACCACTCAAGCATGAAGAATTACTTAATGATCTGCTGTATAAACAGACAACAGCAAAAAGAAAACCACTTGAAATGCCTGTTGAACAACTGTGCAAACAGACAGACCAGAGGCTGGAAGCTGGATAAACAGACAAGCACTGCTAAACACCTGCTGCTGTCAAAGCAGCTAGTTTAGTCAACAGAGATTTTTTTAATAAAAGGGAAGCTGTACAGAGTCACAGAAGCAGGATCTTAAAGAAAGTTTAAATCAAAGGAACAGCAGGAACATGGATACCAATTTTCCTAGCATGAACTCGAAAGCCTTGGATATCCTATCTGAGTTCAAACTGTACCACCAGAGAATGCAATAGTGCTTTACAGATCAAGTCATTGTAGAACAAGAAAAACAGACTGTAAAAATAATGATAGCGATTGGAAGTGAGGGATTGCACAGAATCAATACCTCTGGATTATCTGAACAGGACCAGAAAGATCTGCAAAGATATGGAAAGTGCTGGAAGATCAGCTCCGACTGGGAGTAACAGCCACAGGAATCAAAAGACCAGTTCATCAGGAGATGCTGTAGCAAGAACAAGGAATGCAATTTTTCAGAAGTTGAGCTGTCAGACTAAATAATGGAGCTGCTGACTGTATCAACACCCATTGAAGCATTTCAGAAAGACCTCTTGGGGAAAAAGAAAGGTCATAGCTTTGATGCACTCCTGGTAGGAAGTATGAAAACTATTGTAGCTGGACAACAGCACCTACAAGCACTAGATGCAGCCAAGAGTATCGGCACCATAACCAGGTCGAAAAGAGCAAGCAAGTTGTGTGGTAAGTGTGGTTGGTCCCACTCACGGCAAAGCTGTCCTGCATTTTGTGATCTGTGCAAGACGTGCATGCAAAATGACACTGGGCCCGCCTATGCTAGAAATTGGGCTCCAAAGACTTGGTCAGAAGTCACAGCAGGACACAGGCAAACAGAAAACAGGGCAACAGTAGCAAAGAAAGCAGTAGAGACCTGTGTAAACGCAAGCCAATACATGAGGTCTAGAGTGAAACAGACCCGAGACAAGACTCCGAGAGAAGCAGTCCTCGGACAAAAGACAAACAAGGGTTTCACATTGTGAAACTGACACATCACGTTGATGAAGTCAAACAACTAGAAGCTTTTGCCACTATTAACTTCATGTGCCCAAAGAAAGCTGGAAAACATACACTCAAGGTCATGACTGACACTGGAGCTAATGCAAATATCCTGCCAGTCCGAATCTTCAAAGATATATACCGGAGTCATTGGAAAGCAATGATATAACTGACCGCTGCCAAGTTATCTGCATATAATGGGTCACCCATTCCGTACAGTGGCACATTAACAATGCAATGCAGATACAGCAAGTTGGCATGGAAACCTCAAACATTCTACCTAGTAGACATGAGTGGACCAGCAGTGGCAGGACTACCAGCGTGTAAAGACCTCATCATCGTAGCGATCCACGAGAGCATTGCCAAGGGGAAATCTCCAAGGACCAGAACCCGCTTGCATACTGACTAGCATCAAACGGTAGAGTCTGGAAACCCAGCAACAGCATAAATATGCCTTGCCTTCACTTCTGTTCTATAGAGAACTGCCAGCACCACAATGAGCCAGAATGGACAGGTACCTCCATGTGACCAAGTACTGTTCCCCCAACAAGTCCTCAACCTTGAGCCCCAAGCCTTCAGACACGGAGGATGAGGAGGGGGCGAAGGACACGCAATGTCCTGAAGAGGCAGAGGAGGAATGAGTTGAAGCATTGTCAATTGGCTCTTCAAGAGGAGGTGCTGGAACGTTCCAAGAATGACAAGGCCTCAAAAGCGGTCATCTTGAGAAAAGCAACAGAGTATGTTAGCAGGCTGAAGGCAGAGCAACAGAAACTGAATACAGAGAGGGAGAAACTTCAGAAAGAACAGCAACAGATGAGACGCAAAGTCCAAGCAAGATTTGTCAAACCATCGAGACAACATATGGACTTTTGAGCCCTTATATTTGTAAAATTCATACTCTCTATCCATGTATAAATAATTTTGATGTTATCTAATTTTTTATAAGTTTTTGCTTTTAGCATACAAGACTCATCTTTGGAAAGAAGGGGGATGTGGGATTGCCTTTAAGAGCGATGTCTTTTTAAGATCTTAGTATGCTAATGAGCCAAGTACTAGGATGCAGTCATGTGATTCAGATTCACTAACTGGAACACCTAGAGGCAAGCCCTGTAAATAGCTCTGCACTGCATATACTGGTTAGCTGTTAATAAACCTATTTGAGATATTCAACCACCTGAACTCAACGCTTCTCACTTATGTTGCATCAGACAACATAAAAAGCTTCTCATTACAATTGGTGACTGTATCGTTGTCATTTCCTGCTGTCCCACTGAACTGGAAAATTTCATCGACTTTGCTTCCAATATTCACCCTATTCTCACCTTCACATGGTCTATCTCTTACTCATCCCTTCCCTCCTTAATTTCTCTGTCTCAGTTTTTGGGGGTAGGCTTTCAACCAATATTCACTATAACTTCACTGACTCCCACAGCTAACTTGACTACATTTCCTTACACCCTGCTTCCTGTAAGGACTATTCCATTCTTCCAGTTTTTTCGGGCTGACTTTCATGGGGCCCCTGAGATGGGTTCGGAGGCAGTGGTGGGGGGGCATATAATTGCAAAGGGAGGTGGGGGGGGCCCAGAGGGCCTGTTGCCTCCCTACCACAACACAATTTTGTCAGGGGCGGGATAGGCTGAAGATGACCTTCCCACCCACAAGTCAGTTGGGCCCTTAGGTGGTCTATTGATGGCCACTTAAGGGCCTCTTCCTTCTGCCACTGGGATTTAACCAGAGGCAGGGGAGGCTTCTGCTATGTGGGGAGATTGCCCAGTATAATGTGGTGACCTCCCTGTGGGCTTAGGGGAGAGGCCCTCCTCCGTGGGCAATCTGTGGCCCACGGAACGCCCCCGCCAGGATAACCTGCAACTTCCTGAACTACCCTCTCCCTGCACTAAATGCCTACCCACCTCGCCCTTCCTTCATCAGGGCCTGCCAGTGTGGCCCTGGCATGCCCGCTTCACTGACCTGGTGTCTAGGATCCAGCACTAGGTCTGGGTCCAAGGCCTCTTGACGTACTTGCAGTGGCCACTGCTCCCGGTGGCACTGTCGATACTGCTGAGCTCCCAGCCCTGTGATTGGTTGGCAGCTCTTGGAGGCAGCATCTCTGTCTTTAAAGGGATGGGGATCCCGGCGCCAGGCTGCTGATTGGCCCAGTGCTGTAGAATTGCTCCGGGGGGACTCCAGCTGACCCAGGTGGGATTCCATGGGCACAAAATTCAGTCCTTTCTCATCTGTTCTGATGATGCAACCTTCCATATTAGTGCTTCTGATATGTCTTCCTTTCTCCTCAAAGATTCCCTCCCCACCATGATTGGCACGGCCCTCGATTGTGTCCATTTTGTTTCCCGCTCTTCCACCCCACCAGCCTCTATATTCAATGGATCATCCTCTGCCATTTTCTCCACCTCCAGTGTGATGCCACCAAACACATCTCCCCACCCCGCATTCCTCCCCTTTCAGCATTCCAAAGGGACTTTCCCTCTGTGATACCCTGGTCCACTCCTCAGTCATCCCCAACACCTCCCCTTCCTATTGCACCTTTCCATGCAAGTGCAGGAGATACAACACCTGCTCTTTTACCTCTTCGCTTCTCACTGTCCAAGGCACCAAGCACTCCTTCCAGGTGAAACAGCGATTTACTTGTACTTTTCAATGTAGTATACTGTATTCACTGCTCACAATGGTCTCCTCTACATTGGGGAGACCAAATGCAAACTGGGTGACCGCTTTGCAGAACACCTCTGTTCAGTCCGCAAGTGTGACTCCGAGCTTCCAGTCGCCTGATATTTTAATTCTCTGCCTTACTCTCACTTTGACCTCTCTGTTCTTGGCCTCATAACGGCGTTCCAATGAAGCTCAATGCCAGCTTGAGGAACTGCACATCATCTTCAACTGAGCACTTTACAGCCTTCTGGACTCTGAGTTCAACAATTTTAGATCATAACCTCTGCCACCATTTTGTTTCCTTTTTCCATGCTGGTTGGGTTTTTTCCTCTTATTTCCTTTTCTTTGCTTTAGGACAGCAACTATTCAGTATCCTGCCATCCACATCTCCTCTAAACACATCTTTTGTTTCTTTACTTGTCCCATTACCACTCCCTTTGGTCTTGCACCATGAAACCTTTTGTCATTTAATCCATCCTGCACTCCACCCTATCACAGGCCTTCCCTTTTGTTCCTGAAACATTAACTTTGTTTATCTCTCCACAGATGCTGGCAGACCTGCTGAGTATTTCCAGCACTTTTCGGTTTAAATGTAATGAAATCCTCTGACATGTAAGTAAGTGCTTGGCACCATATCAGAACTTTCATATCTGGATCTGCACACAAACAGCTGAAGCATTTAATAGCTAGATATACAGAATTGAGCCGAGGTTGTTAACAGAGTGGGAGCTCACTGTGTCGGAATGCTACTGCACAATGCTACACAATGGACAGGAGAAACTGGGCTGGTTAGAGCAGAGAAGGCTACGAGGACAGTTGACGGAGGTGTTCAAAATCTTGAAGCGTTTTAATAGAGTAAATAAGGAGGCATCATTTCCAGTGGCCGAAGGGCTGGTAACCAAAGCACACAGAGTTGAGGTAATTGGTAGAAAGATCAGAGGTGACGTGAAGAGAATAAAAACTTAGTGAGTTGTCATGATCTGGAATATACTATATGAAAGGGTTGTGGAAGCAGATTCAATAATAACTTTCAAAAGGGAATTAGATCAATACTTGAAAAGGAAAAATTTGAAGGGCTATAGGGAAAGGGGGTGGGGAGTACACTAATTGGACAGCTCTTTCAAAGAGCTGGCACAGGCACAATAGGCCGAATGGTCTCCTCCTGTGCTATATCATTCTATGGACTATAGCTTACAAAAATTGTCAGTCACAACTACAGCATTATGGGAAAGTGCCAAGCAGTAACTAGGTACTTCCCAACACTGAGGGGACAATCAGAAGGGATGGTACTCTCCCCCAGCCCTCCCCTCTTTGTGGTCAAATCACAGTGCTGGAGACCTGTGTTAAAGGTCACTACTCACCTTCCTACTGCCATGGACATATGGCCCATGAGGAGTTTCTGAGCTGGAACTTTGTTTTCAATGGGCTAATACCTTTGTTAAACTAAGCAGAGAGAATGCTGTCATACAAAAACATTAAGAGGTAGAAATTTATCTTGAGACCACAGTATTGCATCGGCTGCTTGTTATACACCCCGCCCGATATTCAGATTGATCGCAGTCAATGGAACCTCCAAGATGAATTTCTACTCCAATGCTGGCATTCACTCACATCACCATTACTAGGCTAAAGTCTGAAAGGGATACTCAACCATTTTACAAAACCTAAGCTTTCACCTGAAGTTTTGCCTGATTAATTACATCTCACAAGTGCTACTCTATTAGATTCTTGAGAGTGAAAACATGCAAAAAAAACCAAGTAGTAAAATCTGTGGAGGCACATTTATTTAACTTTTCATTATGAACTGTGTGGGTGTACGTTGGTAATAAGGAGAATGAAAAAGGGTTTAGTGAAGCAGTACTGTGTGTGGCAACAGGAAAGAGAAAGGGAGGCTATATGACTGAACGCAGTAACACCAGAATCCAGGATAATTATTCATAAAATTTCCCCTTTCTTCCTAAAGACAGTGATTTGATTGTGGCATTGAAAAAGTATTGATATATTTGGTACAGGAAAGCAGAGAAACTTGAAGTTTACTTTTTGTATTGTTGCCCAGAAGTTTCCTCCAAGCTGTGGAAGAAATAATTAAATATAATCGTACTGTACAAAATATTTCTATCACTATACCAGCTGACGAGCTCATAATGAAAGTGGGGCTTTACTCAAGCAATCAAACAAGCAAATAAAACATGTTGAGACAAAACTTACATTTTGATATATGCAAATTTGTGTGGCATTATATAAAGAGAGGTGCTTAATACGGGAACAATTTATGGAATCGTACAGCACAGAGGAAGGCCATTTGGCCCATCATGCCATTCTGGCTCTTTTAAAGGGCTATCCAATTAGTCCCACTCGCCTTCTCTTTCCTCATAACCCTGCAATCTTTTCCTTTTCAAGTATATATCCAACTCCCTTTTGAAAGTTACTACTAAATCTGCTTCAATCATCCTTGCAGGCAATGCATTCCAGATCATCATAACTCGCTCCATAAAATAATTTCTCCTCATCACCGTCTCTGGTTCTTTTTTCAATGACCTTAAATCCGAGTCCTCCAACTACCAACGGTCATGCCAGTGGAAACAGTTTCTCCCCATGTACTCCATCGCACCCTTCACAATTTTGAAAACCTCTTAATTCGCTCCTTAACCTTTTCTGCTCTAAGATGTGCAACTGCAGCTTCTCTACATTACTGAAGTCCCTCATCCCCCGTACCATTCTAGTAAATCTCCTGTGCACCCTCTCCAAGGCCTTGACATCCTTCCTAAATTGAATACAATACTCCAGCTGAAGCCTGACCAGTGATTTATAAAGGTTTAACATAACTTTTCTTTTGTACTCTATACCTCTTTATAAAATCCAGAACAGTATTTCTCTTTTAAAAACAGCCTTATCAACTTGTTCTGCCACCTTCAAAGATTTGTCTGCCCCCAGGTGTCTGTCCCTGCACCCACTTTAGAATTGTGCCATTTAGTTCATATTGCTTAACCCAATTCTTCCTCCCAAAATGCATAACATTATACTTCTCTGCATTAAATTGCATCTGCCCCTCCACCTCACTGTTTACTACATTTCCAAGCTGCGTGTCATCTGCAAACTTTGAAATTATGCCCTTTGCACCCTAGTCCAGGTTATCAAAAAGAGCAATGATGCTTATACCAATCCCTGCGGGGCAGCGGCGGGGGGGTGGGGGGGGGCACTATTGTATATTTCCCTTCAGTCTGAAAAAAAATGACCTTTCACAACTATTCTCTGCTTCCTGTCCCTTAGCCAATCTTGTATCCGGTTGCCACTGCCCATTTAATCACACGAACTTCAATTTTGCTAAGAAATCTACTATATGGCTCTTCATCAATTTGAGTTTTAAACCTAAAACCTCAACTCATTCCAACCTCACTTCCTTCTGTGTCCACCTCAGAAAAACTTATTCCCCAAATCACTAACAATTGCTCTTTCAAATTCACAACTGCTTAGTCTTAGACTTCCATTCATTGCAATAATTCTGCAACTATCAATCTGCTCAACCATTCTCTTACTGCCACCTTTGATGTCCTGTTACCCAGTAAAACCCTTACCTTTTTCCAGCCTATTCATTCCTCCTAGTAAGACTCCCATGTTCACTCCCTCATGTCCAAGAGATTTAGATTTGAGCTTATTTGGTGAACAACTGGTTTAGCCATCTACCACCAGATGTGGCCAAACCACACCATGCACTATTGGACCTCAGTCTCCATTGTCAAAACAGTCCACTACTTTTTTATTACTTTGGAGAGCAAAGATAACCCTGGCTTCTTTTCCCCCACTATCAACTCTCCTTTAACTCTCTCCCCTGCCCCTTCAACCTCACCAACAACAAATGTGAGCATCTCATGTAATTCTTTATCACAAAGATTGAGGCCAGGTGTTGAGCTGCATTGGCAGCTTCCCTTTTTCTCTTTGTCCAACAAACCAGTCCATCCCTCAGGGCTCCTCCATCCTCTAATCATGATCCCTCATCCTTCTTTAGTCTTTCCTTCCATCTCCCCAAGCTTATCTCACCACTGCTCCTGTAACCCTATTGTCATTAAACCCTGACCACCAAACTTCCCTTCCGAGCCTTCATACTAGTTGACATATTAAATAGTTAACACTCTGCAAGCACCCCCACCTCTTTCAAAATGGTGCTCATCACTCTCCTCCTCAAAGAACCCACCCTCAATCTTTCTGTCCTTGCAAATAACTGTCCCATCTCAACTTTCCTTTCCCTTCTAAAGCTCTTGAATGTGTTGTCACCTCTCAAATCATGCCCAAAATCATCTGTAACCCACAACTCTGAAAAGCAAGCTAATGTAATCAATGCACTCTTTGTCAGCATCGGAGAAGAAAAAGTCAGGTTCATTTTGTTCTCTTCATGCCTTTTCACTGAAACGATTTTTGCACGTTGTTCATCAGTTACACCTCTTTCTATCCTTTTAGAAAAAAAAACTTGTTTGCTAGCCAATAAGTATATATTTAGTGACTGGACCAATTTTGACTTTAACCTGTTCTGTTGATTCTCTTTCATTTTGTTCATTCCTCTGCAGGGTTGTTTATCTTCCAGTTCTGATGAAGGGGCTACACCTGAAATGTTAACACATCTTCTTTCAAAAGTTTATAGACCTGCAGCATATTGAGTCTTTATTTCAGATTTACAGTTTCCAACCCCCACCCCCACTGCCGCCCTCCCCTTTTTAAACCATTAATGCACACTTAATCCACTAAAATAGAATCCAGGAAAAAGCCATAAAATATTTTTTAAAAGATCATGTTATCCTGCCATACTGAGTGCATTCAGTCCTCAGCATGTAGTAAAACCACCCCCACCCCCAACGCATGCCCGCAGAACAATTCCTGTTAGCTCCTACCCCCACCTGACTCATATACAGCTGGAGTTCCTTATGTGAAGAGTCCTGGGGATATCTGTCTTCATTCTGAATTCACTTTTAAATGGTGTAACAGTTTTATGGCCCTTAATGATCACCAATTATGTGTGCATTGCCAATCAAGGAGCACTTAATGACAAAACAGAAAAATTAACCTCTATTCAAACGGCGGAGTGTGTAATTGCCTACGTTAATGCTTTGGCACATGGGGGTCAAGAAGGAGACTGTTTAGTTCAATAAGATAAATAACATTTACAGGCTGTTACAGATACCTTATCCTTCCATTGCTACAATAGAGTGGCCTCTGAACCTCTCCTTGACCTGTCACAGCCTGAGTGACCTTGCCTCTGCAACTGTAGTTTCTGACTCTACCCCCATAAAATGCTAGTGGATGTAACAAACAAAATAAAGTTTTAGTGCCTGAGGTCTATAGAAGAAGTTTTCACACAATACAGTGCCTCTTGTTGTCCCTTTCTTTAATACTGAAAGTAAATGGTGATTTCTGGACAACATTTGTTCCTTAAGCCCCTTAGGTGTTGGCAGGACAAAATATTACATTACAGTAATGCACACTTGCACTTTAAAAAGACAACTCAACCCATTGTCGAAAGTAGCAAATTTCAAGTTTACTCACTGACATGGTCCCCTGGTAAGTGTTACAGTGTCTCAGTGTTGTAGCAAGATCCATATTGTGACCTTTTTTAAATCACTGAGGGAGCTCCATGCAACCGTTTTATGTAGTGCAGAGCGGCTAAGATGACATCACTTTCGATAAACTGGTTTAAGCTTTTGACCAGTGCCATAATATTTCTCAATGACCTCACCTTTCATATGAAGGAAATGTATATTATTGTTTTGAAATTTTTACTTGTCCTACCAGTGCAAGCAAGCTTTCCCTGTAACATTATTCATTAGAGAAAGGATCAGCAAATAAGACATGTACCATTAGACAGAAGGGCACTGAAAAGAGATACAAAGGATGAGCCAATTAAGATGATATCTCAGTGAGTAAACATTATGTGGAATTGAGCCATACTGACCATGATTTCCCCGTGTAGGCGGAGTCATCCAATCTCAGTTAAAATTGGCTGCAGTCCCCTCATTTTTGTGTGTGTGTGTGTGTGTGTTAAGGAGAGTATCGGGTAGTGCTGCTTGCCAAGGTTGAATAGCCTACCAGCTCTCAGTATTGCAACTCACACACAAAGAATAGCCACTTGATCAAAGTACTGCAGTATACCGGGCACCCATAGACCCACAAACCAGCATGAATCAGCATTGTCAAAAGTGGGATATAATTGGAGTGTGGAAAAACCAATTATTGATTTATAGGGATCTAATTTTGGAATGTTTTGTAACAAAAATGAAAACTCTTCTGCATAGATGTCTTCCCTGCTGAACACTCTTAAATGTCCTATTTCTGAATCTCTTTTCAATATCTTAGTTGGACATGTCTGATTTGCTAGCCCTTTCTTCAATGGATAATATTGCAGGGAAAACTTGCTTGCACCTATATGACAATTATAGAAGCTGTGAGTCATCCCACTGTGTGGGGTAGGGCAGAACAGTATGGTGATAACTTGGAACAGCCAGACTGCAATGTTACCATAGTGACAGTGACTAGATAGCAAAAGCCTAAACACCAAACTTGTACTGCTCAGGAAAACTGAACAATGTAGCAAAAATAAAATGGAAATGCTCCATGCTATCAAAATAAAGCTGTTTGGGAGATGATTTAGAAGGATTGGCCTGGTACATTCAGCACCAGCTTTAATAATATTGTGCCAAATAGACTGCTGATTGAGTAAAAGACAATGTGATTGTTTATAAAGCAAAAACTGCATTCCAGGTTATCATAACTTGCTCCACGAAAAATCTATCTATGAGACCTTTAAGAAAGTAATAAACATCATATGCAGGCCCACAATTAACTGGAAAGTTTCAGCATAAATATGGCATAAGAGTGGAATTGTGGCAATTTTTTTCAAAGAACCTTGCACAAACCTGTCTCATGGTCTAACATTGGCACAGACAAATATCCTCAGTTGTATGCATTGCTTCCAAGCTTTCTTTTTCTTTCTTCTTCTTCTTTGGCCTCCTTATCTCGAGAGACAATGGATATGCGCCTGGAGGTGGTCACTAGTTTGTGAAGCAGCGCCTGGAGTGGCTATAAAGGCCAATTCTAGAGTGACAGGCTCTTCCACAGGTGTTGCAGAAAAATTTGTTTGTCGGGGCTGTTGCACAGTTGGCTCTCCCCTTGCGCCTCTGTCTTTTTTCCTGCCAACTACTAAGTCTCTTCGACTCGCCACATTTTAGCCCCGTCTTTATGGCTGCCCGCTAGCTCTGGCGAACGCTGGCAACTGACTCCCACGACTTGTGATCAATGTCACAGGATTTCATGTCGCGTTTGCAGACGTATTTAAAGCGGAGACATGGACGGCCGGTGGGTCTGATACCAGTGGCGAGCTCGCTGTACAATGTGTCTTTGGGTATCCTGCCATCTTCCATGCGGCTCACATGGCCAAGCCATCTCAAGCGCCACTGACTCAGTAGTGTGTACAAGCTGGGGATGTTGGCCACCTCGAGGACTTCTGTGTTGGAGATACGGTCCTGCCACCTGATGCCAAGTATTCTCCGGAGGCAGCGAAGATGGAATGAATTGAGACGTCGCTCTTGGCTGACATACGTTGTCCAGGCCTCGCTGCCATAGAGCAAGGTACTGAGGACACAGGCCTGATACACTCGGACTTTTGTGTTCCGTGTCAGTGCGCCATTTTCCCACACTCTCTTGGCCAGTCTGGACATAGCAGTGGAAGCCTTTCCCATGCGCTTGTTGATTTCTGCATCTAGAGACAGGTTACTGGTGATAGTTAAGCCTAGGTAGGTGAACTCTTGAACCACTTCCAGAGCGTGGTCGCCAATATTGATGGATGGAGCATTTCTGACGTCCTGCCCCATGATGTTCGTTTTCTTGAGGCTGATGGTTAGGCCAAATTCATTGCAGGCAGCCGCAAACCTGTCGATGAGACTCTGCAGGCACTCTTCAGTGTGAGATGTTAAAGCAGCATTGTCAGCAAAGAGGAGTTCCCTGATGAGGACTTTCCGTACTTTGGACTTCGCTCTTAGACGGGCAAGGTTGAACAACCTGCCCCCTGATCTTGTGTGGAGGAAAATTCCTTCTTCAGAGGACTTGAACGCATGTGAAAGCAGCAGGGAGAAGAATATCCCAAAAAGTGTGGGTGCGAGAACACAGCCCTGTTTCAGGCCACTCAGGATAGGAAAGGGGTCTGATGAGGAGCCACCATGTTGAATTATGCCTTTCATATTGCCATGGAATGAGGTGATGATACTTAGTAGCTTTGGTGGGCATCCAATCTTTTCTAGTAGTCTGAAGAGACCACGTCTGCTGACTAGGTCAAAGGCTTTGGTGAGATCAATGAAAGCAATGTAGAGGGGCATCTGTTGTTCACGGCATTTCTCCTGTATCTGACGAAGGGAGAACAGCATGTCAACGGTCGATCTCTCTGCACGAAAGCCACACTGTGCCTCAGGGTAGACGCGCTCGGCCAGCTTCTGGAGCCTGTTCAGAGCGACTCGAGAAACGACTTTCCCCACTATGCTGAGCAGGGAGATTCCACGGTAGTTGTTGCAGTCACCGCGGTCACCGTTGTTTTTATAGAGGGTGATGATATTGGCATCGCGCATGTCCTGAGGTACTGCTCCCTCGTCCCAGCACAGGCATAGCAGTTCATGTAGTGCTGACAGTCTAGCAGGCTTGGCACTCTTGATTATTTCAGGGGTAATGCTGTCCTTCCCAGGGGCTTTTCCGCTGGCTAGAGAATCAATGGCATCACTGAGTTCCGATTTGGTTGGCTGTATGTCCAGCTCATCCATGACTGGTAGAGGCTGGGCTGCATTGAGGGCAGTCTCAGTGACAGCATTCTCGCTGGAGTACAGTTCTAGGTAGTGCTCAACCCAGCGGTCCATTTGTTGGCGTTGGTCAGTGATTATGTCCACTGATTTAGATTTGAGGGGGGCGATCTTCTTGATGGTTGGCCCAAGAGCTCTCTTCATGCCATCATACATTCCTCTGATGTTTCCGGTGTCTGAGGCCAGCTGAATATGACTGCATAGGTGTTGCCAGTAGTCATTTGCACAGCGCCTGGCTGTGTGCATCCATCGAAACCCTCTGCTGTTCATTTATACAGTTCCATGTCCATGCAAAAGACCAGCTTGTGCGAGTTTCCTGAATTTATGCGCATGGTGTGGATTTACACTTCAAGATTTACATTCAGCACAGCCCAATATCACCTGATCTCAGCATAACTAAGATTTCTGGAGTTTGATGGTGATTTTCTTTACGATTTTTAAACATTTATCTTACTGCAGATCTGCAATATACTGAACCAAGGTTGCTGTCCATATCAGTGCACCCAAAATTATTTGGACCCCACATTCCTCAAACATTCAGAAGGACTAAGCATATGGACTCGTCTTCCCAAGGGGCATGCCCCTGTTCTGTATATTAATGGAAGAGGAGCAGCAGAGGCAAGAGGCTCTAAGACTGAAACACCATAGCAGAAGAACACAGCCTGATATAGTTTCCCTCTGGTGGGATTGCATTTGCACTTTTTTAATGCTGAATTTTACAGTCTAGCATAGACAAATGAGCTCTGCAAGAAATTTCAGCGTAAGATCCCATTCGCAAAATTGACACAGAAACTGGCATAAATTTAGGGTAATTGCAATCCAGGAGATTACAGCCCTATGTTTTTCTAATGAAGGTATATTATTACTTCCTGCTTTCAATTATCAAGCCAGTTTTCAGACCAAGGGCTGTAAGACCATATACACGACACCCTTTGCTTAAACTGCGTGTAATCTGCCTTATCATGGACTCTACCACACTTATTTAATTTCTGAGGAATGCTCTACAAAGTTTCTTCCTGACCCATCAAGGATAGTCAAGCATAATTCCTCAAAATCTACCAACATCATTCCATCATTCATTATGCTTTTGCAGTTGAGACATCTATGATCCTTGCTAAGAATCATTGTTTATACCGTTGAGTATATGATTATCCCTCCCTGTACTTATCTCTATAGTGGACACTCTTCCCTCTAAAGGATACTTTTAAAATATATATTTGTTACTTGTTTTAACATGCTTCTCTGATGGCACAGCTGATGAAAGAACATGTGGAGCAGAAAAGCTCATGTTCAGTTTTCAGTCTGCACTGAGTTTGCTGATCAGAGTTGAACATAATGCTCTCCACAGTCAAACAGCCTGTAACACTCACTGTCTAGGCTCATGCATGGAAAGTGGTCACTTGTACAAGGTACGAAAGGATGACCGCAGTACCTATGGATACATAAGACCAAAATCAGCATCTTCAGGAGAGGACAAGGAAAGAGAAGGGGTAAAAAATAGCAAAAGAAAAGTAGCCTTAAAGGAAGATTTGATTTAGGTTATCTCCCAGGGTGACAGTGTCCGATATTCTGTACCCAGTGTCAAAAATAGTATGTAATAAAAACAGAAAATGCTTCATTGGTTCTGATGAAGGGTCACAGACCTGAAATGTTAACTCTGTTTCTCTCTCCACAGATGCTGCCTGATCCGCTGAGTATTTCCAGCACTTTCTGTTTTTATTTCAGATTTCACAGCATCCGCAGTATTTTGCTTTTGGAAAAATAGTATGTTGGCTGTTTATGATTGCACAGATATGAGAACACCCTACACATAAAAATACAAACCCCCACACTAAAAAATTATGAGACTTCCCATTCACAAGATTGCAGTAAAGATTTTCAAATCCTCATCACTTCCCTCCCCTGCCCTCCATCTTGCCCTTTCCATCTCCCTTTTGCACCTTCTAGGAACATAGGAACAAGAGTAGGCCATTTAGCCCCTGGCTTTATAAAGAGAATTGGATAAGCACCTGAAGATAAAAAAAAATTGCAGCGTTACAGGGAAAGGGCAGAGAAGTGGGACCAGCTGAATTGCTCTTGCAGAGAGCTGGCACAGACTCGATGGGTCGAATGGTCTCCTACTGCACTGTAATCATTCTATGATTCTTTGAACAAAAGAAGTCCAGGTCACATTATGGCCCGTGGGCTACATGTCAGACAGTCCCATGCCAGGGGACCCCAGAGCTGCGTGAAAGGGAGATTTCTTAAAAACAAAACTTACAGGTCCCAATAAAAGAACACAGCTAACCTCACACACAACTGGTCCTGTTTCTATGAACTTTACTGAAAGCCAGCTTATCATGTGTCCCAGTCTGCGAAACATGGAACTGCACACTGTTCACCTAGCTACATTCAAAATGGCAGCTCTGGTCAGAATGTAAGTGCCAGCCTGTGGGCTTTTATTGTTTATTTTACTTCGCAACAATATTTCTGAATTACATAGTGTTAGTTGGCAATCATTGGTGTTAGCATCATAATATTAGGGATTTTACCCCAAATGTTTAAAAAAATCAAATCCTGAAGCTTCAATAAAACTGGAGTATTGGATGTTTCAGCACTCTCCAAAAATATATATAATATTTTAAATAATGCGAAATTCTGAATAATTATCGGTTTTAATCTTGTTTCTTCCAAATTTATTTTCAATTTTGTAAACTCAGCACAGTTTGACTGGAACAGACAGGCTCATCAAATTGACAGTGAAAAATGACAAAATTTCTGCGTTCACCACATCTAAAGTCTCCCCAATTACAGCTTCTAATTGGATTGTCCAGTGATATGTTTGACTTTATTTCCTGAAGAAAGGGCAGCAAGTGTTCCCCAGTGACCTTTTGCATAGGAACTGTGGATAATTATTCTTTTAGAACTTTTTAAACAAATATATTATTGTTTTTCAGTTGAACTGAACATTCTAAACCCAATGTCATGCTAAGGATGGAGTCTAATATATTATTCTATTCAATGTGAGTTGTACAATCACAGCTTTGTAGTTTCCAATATTTTGACCAGCTACAAAAAGATTAAAACCAGACTATGAAGTCCATACTTTTTCACACATGACTAAATAAAATCAAAACCATAAATTGCCTATTGCACCTGCAGGAGTGCAGAAATATTGTAGTGAATACTGTGAGATATTTTATTTAAAATTGCACTTTGAAAGTTTAGCCAAAGAAAGACATTGTTCAAAACAGAGTAATTGCTCAGGGATATGTGAACATCAGTTTATGGTCACACGGTCAGTCCTCTCCTACTTCAAAACAGTTTCTAATGGATCTTCCTTCCACTTTTTCCCTGCCCTCTCCATTCTAATGCTCAGACTGTGAAAGAAGAAAAGTTAATGGTGTAGGGTATTTGGAACACGTTAGGTTGATAGCTGTTTGGAAGGACATTGGATTTCCAGTCATATTTAAATCCCAGTATTGTTGAGTTATGCAAGTTTTCCTCCAAAAGAGTATTACAATGGATTGTGACATTCCACTTCAGGGAAGAAAGCAATGGGATATCTCCTAGTAATTCACAACAGAGCAAAAACTTCAGACTTGGCTCATTGACAGCACTCTCACGTCTGGATCAGAAGGTCACGGGTTCACTCCACTGACTTTTTAAAAATTCATTCATGGGACATGGCGTCGCTGGTCAGGCCCGCATTTATTGCCCATCCCTAATTGCCCTTGAGAAGGTGGTGGTGAGCTGCCTTCTTGAACCGCTGCAGTCCATGTGAGGTAGGTACACCCACAGTGCTGTTAGGGAGGGAGTTCCAAGATTTTGACCCAGTGACAGTGAAGGAACGGCGATATAGTTCCAAGTCAGGATGGTGGGTGACTTCGAGGGGAACTTGCAGGTGGTGATGTTCCCCTGCATCTGCTGCTCTTGTCCTTCGAGTTGGTAGAGGTTGCAGGTTTGGAAGGTGCTGTCTAAGGAGCCTTGGTGAGTTGCTGCAGTGCATCTTGTAGATGGTCCACACTGCTGCCACTGTGCGTCGGTGGTGGAGGGAGTGAATGCTAGTGGATGGTGTGCCAGTCAAGTGGGCTGATTTGCCCTGGATGATGTCGAGCTTCTTGAGTGTTGTTGGAGCTGCACCCATCCAGGCAAGTGGAGAGTATTCCATCACACTCCTGACTTGTGCCTTGTAGATGGTGGACAGGCTTTGGGGAGTCAGGAGGTGAGTTACTTGCCGCAGGATTCCTAGCCTCTGACCTGCTCTTGTAGCCACGGTATTTATATGGTTACTCCAGTTCAGTTTCTGGTCAATGGTAGCCCCCAGGATGTTGATAGTGGGGCATTCAGCGATGGTAATGCCGTTGAATGTCAAGGGGAGATGGTTAGATTCTCTCTTGTTGGAGATGGCACTTGTGTGGCGCAAATGGTACTTGCCACTTATCAGCCCAAGCCTGGATATTGTACAGGTCTTGTTGCATTTTTACCCGGACTGCTTCAGTATGTGAAGAGTCAGGAATGGTGCTGAACATTGTGCAATCATTAACGAACATCCCCACTGCTGACCTTATGATTGAAGGAAGGTCATTGATGAAGCAGCTGAAGATGGTTGAGCCTAGGACACTACCCTGAGGAACTCCTGCAGTGATGTCCTGGAACTGAGATGATTGACCTCCAACAACCACAGCCATCTTCCTTTGCACTAGGTATGACTCCAACCAGCAGAGTGTTTTCTCCCTGATTCCCATTGACTCCAGTTTTGTTAGGGCTCCTTGATGCCATACTCAGTCAAATGCTGCCTTGATGTCAAGGGCAGTCACTCTCACCTCACCTCTTGAGTTCAGCTCTTTTGTCCATGTTTGAACCAAGGCTGTAATGAAGTCAGGAGCTGAGGTTGTGCACATAATCTAGGTGGGCATGACAAAGCTGTACTTTGGGAATGCTGCACTGGTGGAGGTTTTGTCCTTTGGATGAGATGTTAAACAGAAACCGTGTCTCCCTGGTCGTTTATGGCAGAGTTGTTTGTTTGATCTTGCTGTACACAAATTGGCTGCAACATTTCTTACATTACAACAGTAGCTACACTTCAAACTGAGTTCATTAGCTGCAAAGTGCTTTGGGCATCCTGAGGTCATGAAAGGCACAACATAATGCAATTTATTCCTTTATTTCTTTAGCAGCCCAGGTAAAGACTGAGACGTGGACTTTTCTTGCTCTGAAATAAAGGAAAGGCTGTGACTGGAAGTAGTAGTGAGGGTTGTAATTCTGTGGTGTAAAAGCCATAAATATAGCAAATATATGTATATAAAAAAACAAAATGGCTCAATTTCCAATGGGGAAAGAAGGAATGACTTGCATATATAGAGCACCTTTCATGTCCTCAAGCTATTCCAAAGTGCTTCACAGCCAATGAAATACTTTTAAAGTGCGGTCATTGTGGTTAAATCGGCAAAGGTGATAGATCCCATAAGCAGCATTAAAATAGATGACCAGTTAATGTGCCTTGGCAGTGTTGGTTGAGGGATGAAAGTTGGGCAGGATGCCAGAACTCCTTTGCTGTTCTTTGAATAGTTCCATGGGATCTTGTACATTCAAAAATGGAAACTAAGATTATGTTCTTAAGTCTTCGAGTTAGATATGAAACCACAGAGACAAAAATGCTACCATTGAGCCACACTGTCACTGAAGTCACATCACCCAGGTTATTGGAAGAAAAGTAGTGGAGCCCCCTGGTGGCACAAGCTGCATTGCTCAACTCAGCAACACTTGAAGAGTGTCCACAGTTAAGACATTTTTATTCATCATAGCATTGCTATTTCTCATATAATTCCCGACTGTAGCCTGTGTTGACACTTGCCAAATCCCACATCATCTGGTTCCATTATCACTCAAATTTTTGTCAACCCTCACTTGGCTGCATCATCCTGCCTGTCCTTACTGCAGCAATACTAGAAAATAGGTCTCTGCACATTGATGTTAAGAATAGGAGTGAAGTTGAGGCAAGAACCAAAATAGTTAAATGGATCAATTTAAAAATAACTAAAATGTTGAATATCCTTCACAAATTACATTGCAATTCTTTCAAATGTTATATTGTTTTTTCTTTACTGTCAAATTTGTTTTTGCAGGCTGCCACTTAGATTACAGGCATATATAGTGTTTATTTCTGTTGTGATTTATTTATGTTTCCTGCAATAATAATATATTCTATCAACTATTAAATATAGGACATGAGCATGTGGTAAAGGTATGCACCCAACTAATAGGTATACTTTTTTTAGGATGATTTACTGATAAAAGGATTATTTTAGAACTGTGTCTGTTACATGACAGGAATAAACTCAATTTAAAACATCTGGTTTTCCCTTGCTTTTTGTGCTTTAACCCATCTTTTGGTTCTATTTTCAGCTGTTGCTGAGATTGCATCATTAGAATGTGGTATTAAATGTAGCATCTAATATAGTAATGGCTCTTTTTCATGTAACACTGTTGCAGTTTTAGATGCTTTATTAATGTAGCATCACGGAGAGAAGCAAACACATTTTTACTGTTCCCTAAGCTCCTTTTAGCATTTGTGGAGTTTGGATGTGCTTCTGCATTACATTCCTCAATGTAATGCCTGAAATTAAACCCTATATGTTAGTTTTTATTTCACTGATTTATGTTCCTCTAAAAAGCTTAACGCACAGCTTCCCTAGTGGCTGAGTGGCAAAATGCACCATTTGATGTGGTACTGAGTCTTAAAGACCAGGAAAATTGCAGGCATTAACCCTGGCTGAGTTGGCTCATTTCAAAAGAGTGGCAACAGTACAGGTGTTATTAATAGCCTGAATCCTGAACTAGGTAGGAATATTCAGTCAGAATTCTGGTTCCAAATCCCTATCCAGTATGTATGTGTGGCCTTTGAGTGAGGACAAGATCAAACTTAACTGAACTTCTAACACCATCAAAGAGTCAGCTGACTATCATTTTCTCAGCTCATACATGAAGAATTGTCATTTGAATGAAATAGCAAAGGGCAAAAGATGCCAATGGAACAGGAATCCACCAGGAGCCATTTCTTCAGGAGAAGCGTGAAGGTCATTGAGGAAATTTAAAAATTAAAAAAAAGACAGGACAAGTGAGAGAAAAGTGAGTCCATCTTAATGGAACTGTACTTGGCTCTGTAATGTGGGGGCAGATTATACTTCCACACTTTACCCAGTATTATGATTATGGTAAGAACACAATTTAATACAGTTTTGGTAATGAAGAATGGCCCAAGAACAGCTAATGCAAGACTTGTTGAGCACATGAAACCATCTGAAACAGGTTTCCGTGAGAATCGATTGAAGGTTGTGATGAAAGGCTTGTTGAGACCTGGTGTGAGATCAGGTAATACAGATTCAATGAGGTTTGATATGATACAGGTGATGTAGACTCAGTGAGGATTGACATGATACAGGTGATGTAGACTCAATGCAGATTGACATGAGATTGAATGATGCAGATTCAATGAGGATTGATGTGAGATAGGATGATGTAGACTAAGTGAGGATTGACATGAGATAAGGTGATGCAGGACTCAGTGAAGACTGACACAGGTTGCAGTGAGGGATTACAATTCACCTTGCAATTCCTAAATGACTGAGGCATCCTAGTGCATGATGTAGAACTATTCTTGTTTGGAATACTGTAGTTGGATGTTATCACTTAGACTCTCAAGCCTCACTTTCCTCTTCTGGCTAAAAGCACAAATTCAATGTACTGCAGTAATGATCATCTTCTGCAAGCACTACTTTTCCATCAGTTGTTGGAGTTTTCAAAAAACTGTTTCCAGGATGTGAGCATCCCTACAAATCAAGCATTTGATTGCAGTGTTCAGTTCCATTTGCAACTCCACAGATAATGAAGCAGTCTGTGAAAGCATGCAGCAAGACCTGGACAACATTCAGGTTTCAGCAGATAAGTGGCAAGTAACATTCATGCCACTCATGTGCCAGGCAATGACCACCTCCAACAAGAGAATGTCTAATCAACACCCATTGACATTCAATGGCATTAGCATCATCAAATCCCACACCATCAAAATCTTGTAGCTTGCCATTGACCAGAAACTTAACTCGACCAGTCATATAAATAATTTGGCTACAACAGTAGATCAGAGGCTGGGTATCCTGTAGCAAGTGACTCACTTCCTGACTCCCTAAAGCTTTTCCACCATCTACAAGGCACAAGTCTAGAGTGTGATGGAATACTCTCCACATGCCTGGATGACTGCAGCTCCAACAACATTCAAGAAGCTCAACACCAGCCAGGACAAAGAAGCTTGCTTGATTGGCATCCCATTCAGCACTGATGCACAATGGCTGCAGTGTGCACCATCTACAAGTTCATAAGATCATAAGAACTAGGAGCAGGATTAGGCCGTCCGGCCCCTCGAGCCTGCTCCGCCATTCAATAAGATCATGGCTGATCTTTTCGTGGACTCAGATCCACTTACCCGCGCTCTCACCGTATCCCTTAATTCCTTTATTGTTCAAAAAGATATCTACCTTAGCTTTAAAAACGTTTACTGAAGAAGTGTCAACTATTTCACTGGGCAAGGAATTCCATAGATTAACAACCCTCTGGGTGAAGAAGTTCCTTCTTAATTCAGTCCTAAATCTGCTCCCTCTAATCTTGAGGCTATGCCCTCTTGTCCTAGCTTCACCTGCCAGTAGAAACATCCTCTCTACTTGTATCCCTTCATAATTTTATATGTTTCTATATGATCCCCCCTCATTCTTCTGAATTCCAATGAATATAATCCCAATCTACTCAGTCTCTCCTCATAAGCCAACCCCCTCAACTCCGGAATCAACCTAGTGAACCTCCTCTGCACCCTCTCCAGTACCAGTACATCCTTTCTCAAGTAAGGAGACCAAAACTGCACACAGTACTCCAGGTGCGGCCTCACCAGTGCCTTATACAGCTGCAACTTAACCTCTCTGCTTTTAAACTCGATCCCTTTAGCAACGAAGGACAAAATTCCATTTGTCTTCCTAATTACTTGCTGTACCTGCAGACCAACCTTCTGCGATTCATGCTGCACTGCAGCAACTTACCAAGACTTCTTCAACAGTACCTTCCAGTGACCTCTACCACCAAAGAACACGAGCAGCAAATGCATTGCAAAACCACCACATCCAAGTTCCCCTTCAAGTCACACCACCCTGACTTGGAAATATATCGCCATTCCTTCATCGACATTGGGTCAAAATCTCTCCTCCCTAGCAGTACTGTGGGTATAACTACACCACACAGACTGCAGAGGTTGATGAAAGTGCCTAAACATCATCTTTTCAAGGGCAATTAAGGATGTGCAGGAAATGCTGACCTCACCAGCAATGCCCATATCCCATGAAAGAATTTTTAAAAATTGCCCATCCCTAGTTGCGCTGAGAAGATGGACTCGGGCTGCCTTAATGAACTGCTGCAAACAATTTGATACAGCTTCACTCCAAGTTAGAGAGAGGGCAGTTGACCAACCTCATTGGTATAGGATTGGAGTCACACCAGGTGTGATCAGCAAATCCAGCATAAGCTGAGCACGGATAGAACCTAGGCCCTTCCTGCTCAGTGCAGCCTCGAACCACACCATGTAAGGCAGGTTTCCCTCCCAGTTTGGGAATAACAGATTTGCCCAGACAACATATTTTGCTGCCCTGCCCAAATAAATCAATCTAAACACAAAAGCATTTTGATGAAACAAATCAAAATATGATTCTATTTTAATGAGGAAAATGATCACAAAAATGACTGGATGTGGTGCAGGAACTACTAGTTCCACCCAATCCAACCTACTGCTTACACTCCCTATTGTATCAATCCAAGCTTCCAGCCAGGAAACAGGACCAAAAATATAGCTGGCCGTGGGTGCCGCACAAGCAACTTCTCCTCCCTAAAGTTGCAGATGTGGGTCATATGACCAGTGAAAAATGGTCCATTATTGATGTTCAGTATGTTCAAATGGCAAGATGATTGTAGATGTAAGGTCATTGCTGTGATTGACTACTGGGGGTTCAGCAACTTCAGATGTTCTCACTTAGAACATTAACATTCAAAACACTACAGTACTCTCCATAAGCCAGTGTTCCTAATACTCATGCAAATGATAGTCCTATTGGATTTAAACCTCTGTTGAATCCCATTTACATCACTATTTATTTACTTCATTTTTTAAAACATCAGCTAACAACTATAACAGGAAAAATGAACATTAGTAATTGTGTAGAGGTTTAGCACTCAGTTTCTCTTCATGCCAAAATAATCACGACCCAGTAAAACCCTAATACCTACATGCATTGCTGTCCAATATTATCTAAGTTTATTACTCTAATCTTTCAATTAGAACCTGTAGATGGCTAAAGGCTTTAGTACTTGCATTGTTAAGAAGTCATGCTACAACAGATTTCCAGGTAAATTTGCTTTATCCCAAAGCTGCGCTTCAGCTTTATTTGACTTGATGTTTTCTTTCGATGTGAGTCAAAACTGCTAACTCAATGAATCAATCCCAGCACATCAATTGTATTGAACTAATTGTCACACAAATGCTGCACACCTAGTGATTCTAGCAGCATCTGTGCCGGCTTTGCATGACAGCTGATTTAATATATTCATCCTGTGTGGATGGATCTATAGGCTCTGTAATCAATGCAGTATTCGATCTTGGCTGTGTTTGGACTCAAAGTTGAAGAATTCCAGTTAATTAGTCCAACTGACTAATTTGTGCAGCTTAGCTTCAACTCATGAGAAAAGTTAAGTATAACAGAATTTTCCAGACTAAATTCAAAAACTGGTCAGTCCTGTGCCAGCTTTCTCCAGTAATGCAAATGAAGCAACTGCACCTCAAGATTCTCTGCCCTGCAGTGAGATTAGACAACAGTGTCATGTAAAACCCTGTGCACCGTCTATTTTCATACTTTCGACTGAGAAAGTCATATTACTAAACCACAATTATTATGGTTATTGTATCATTCCAAACACCCACAAATGCCCTTTTTTTTTGGTGAGTCTGACATGGTAGAAATGATATTATATCACAAATCCAATTCACTATTTTTAATGAAAGATTTGATTTAGGTGGGCATTTGGCACAGTGTGTTGGCACAACAGTGGGCTGACGTGTGTATACAGGCACTTCCTCCCTAATTCCACATATGGTGAACTCCCATCCTTAGATGGTATGTCTGGGAAGGCATCAAATGAGACACTTTCCCAAAGGGAAGGGAGGAAAAGTTGGGAAAATGAATCAGCCCACAACAACCTGAGGCATGTCTTAATAACATGATTGAGACTTGTGGGCAAGTTGCCCACCTGCTCTATCATTTAAAGAAAATTGAGCAGCATAAAAGACTTAAGAGTTTGGGGCGGGGGTGGGGCTGGGGGGGTAGATGAGATAACATCAAACAGTTGAAAAATAACTCAAGAGCAAACATTCAATGAACAATGTAAAGCCCCCTCAAACTATACTTTTGTAAATAGAATCTTTCTAACAACAAGGACAATAGTAAATGTGAAATATGGAAATTACATCGGTGGAAAGTACAAATAATCCTCACCACCTCCCCAAAAAACTCCAATCTCACCACTCAGTACCATGCTCAGTCTTTGTAGTCCCTTGATATAACAAATAATAGCGCTAAAGATCATTATACAGATGTCCAATTGTGTCATTGTTAATGTTCTTTTCCAACTTTTTCTCCTCTCTGAAAGCGGCTGTTAGTGAACAGTTCCATTTTTTTTCATTCATTCATGGGATGTGGGCATCGCTGACTAGGCCAGCATCTATTGCACATCCCTAATTGCCCTTGAGAAGGTGGTGGTGAGATGCCTTCTTGAACCACTGCAGTCCATGTGAGGTAGGTACACCCACAGTGCTATTAGGAAGGGAGTTCCAAGATTTTGACCCAGCGACAGTGAAGGAACGGCGATACAGTTCCAAGTCAGGATGGTGTGTGACTTGGGGGGAAACTTGCAGGTGGTGGTGTTCCCATGCATTTTCTGCCCTTGTCCTTCTAGTTGGTAGAGGTCGCGGGTTTGGAAGGTGCTGTCTAAGGAGCCTTGGTGCGTTGCTGCAGTGCATCTTGTAGATGGTACACACTGCTGCCACTGTGCGTCGGTGGTGGAGGGAGTTAATGTTTGTGGATGGGGTGCCAATCCAGCGTGCTGCTTTGTTCTGGATGGTGTCAAGCTTCTTGAGTGTTGTTGGAGCTGCACCCATCCAGGCAAGTGGACAGTATTCCATCACACTCTTGACTTGCGTCTTGTAGATGGTGGACAGGCTTTGGTGTGTAAGGAGGTGAGTTATTCACTGCAGGATTCCTAGCCTCTGACCTGCTCTTGTAGCCACTTCAGTTTCTGGTCAATGGTAACCCCTAGGATGTTGATAGTAGGGGATTCAGCTATTGTAATTCCATTGAATGTCAAGGGGAGATGGTTAGATTCTCTCTCATTGTAGATGGTCAATGTAGGTTGCCTGGCACTTGTGTGGCGCAAATGTTACTTTCCACTTATCAGCCCAAGCCTGGATATTGTCCAGATCTTGCTACATTTCTACACAGACTGCTTCAGTATCTGAGGAGTCGCGAATGTTGCTGAACATTGTGCAATCATCAACGAACATCCCCACTTCTGACCTTATGATTGAAGGAAGGTCATTAATGAAGCAGCTGAAAATGGTTGGGCCTAGGACGCTACCCTGAGGAACTCCTGCAATGATGTCCTGGAGCTGAGATGATTGCATTCGAACAACCGCAGCCATCATCCTTTGCGCTAGGAATGACTCCAACCAGCAGAGTGTTTTCCCCCTGATAGGGTGTTTTGCTAGGGCTCCTTGATGCCATACTCTTTCAAATGCTGCCTTGATGTTAAGGGCAGTCACTCTCACCTCACCTTTTGAGTTCAGCTCTTTTGTCCATGTCTGAACCAAGGCTGTAATGAAGTCAGGAGCTCAGTGGCCCTGATGGAACCCAAACTGAGCGTTACTGAGCAGGTTATTGCGAAGCAAGTTCCACTTGATAGCATTGTCGATGACACCTTCCATCACTTTACTGATGATTGAGAGTAGACTGATGGGGCAGTAATTGGCCGGGTTGGACTTGTCCTGCTTTTTGTGTACAGGACATAGCTGGGCAATTTGACACATTGCCGGATAGATGTCAGTGTTGTAGCTGTACTGGAACAGATTGGCTAGGGGCACGGCAAGTTCTGGAGCACAGGTCTTCAGTACTACTGCCGGAATATTGTCAGGGCACATAGCCTTTGCACTATCCAATACCTTCAGCCATTTCTTGATATCACGCGGAGTGAATCGAATTTGCTGAAGTCTGGCATCTGTGGTGCTGGAGACTTTAGGAGGAGGCTGAGATGGATCATCAACTCGGCACTTCTGGCTGAAGATTGTTGCAAATGCTTCAGCCTTATCTTTTGCACTGATGAGCTGGGCTCCCCCATCATTGAGGATGGGGATATTTGTGGAGCCACCTCCTCCAGTTAGTTGTTTAATTGTCCACCAGCATTCACGACTGGATGTGGCAGGACTGCAGAGCTTAGATCTGATCCACTTGTTATGGGATCGCTTAGCTCTGTCTATCGCATGCTGCTTCTGCAGTTTGGCACGCAGATAGTCCTGGGTTGTAGCTTCACCAGGTTGACACCTCATTTTGAGGTATGCCTGGTGCTGCTCCTGGCATGCCCTCCTGCACTCTTCATTGAACCAGGATTGGTCTCCTGGCTTGATGGTAATGGTGGAGTGGGGGATATGCTGGGCCATGAGGTTACAGATTGTGGTTGAGCACAATTCAGCTGCTGCTGATGGCCCACAGCGCCTCATGGATGCCCAGTTTTGCATTGCTGGAACTGTTCAAAATCTATCCCTTTTAGCACAGTGGTCGTGCCACACAACACGATGGAGGGCATCCTCAATGTGAAGACAGGACTTTGTCTCCACAAGGACAGTGTGGTGGTCACTCCTACCAATACTGTCATGGACAGATGCATCTGCTGCAGGCAGATTGGTGAGGACGAGGTCCAGTATGTTTTTGTTTCTTGTTGATTCCCTCACCACCTGCCGCATCCCCAGTCTCGCGATTATGTCCTTTAGGATTCGTCCCGCTCGGTCAGTAGTGGTGCTACGAGCCACTCTTGGTGATGGACATGGAAGTCCCCACCCAGAGTACATTCTGCATCCTTAGTGCTTTCTCCAAGAGTGCTGATTCATCAGCTGAGGGAGGGCGGTAGGTCATAATCAGCAGGAGGTTTCCTTGTCCATGTTTGACCTGATGCCATGAAACTTCATGGGGTCCGGAGTCGATGTTGAGGATGCTTAGGGCAACTCTCTCCCGACTGTATACCACTGTACCGCCACCTCTGCTGGTGGGACAGGACAGATCCGGGGATGGTGATGGCAGTGTCTGGGACATTGTCTGTGAGGTATAATTCCGTGAGTATAACTATGTCAGGCTGTTGCTTGACTAGTCTGTGGGACAGCTCTCCCAACTTTGGCACAAGCCCCCAGACGTTAGTAAGGAGGACTTTGCAGGGTCGACAGAGCTGGGTTTGCCGTTGTCATTTCCGGGTGGTCCATCCAGTTTCATTGACTTTGTAGTAGTTAAATACAACTGAGTGGCTTGCTAGGCCATTTCAGAGGGCATTTAAGAGTCAACCACATTGCTGTGGGTCTCAAGTCACATGTAAGCCAGACCAGATAAGGACAGCAGATCTCCTTCCCTAAAGGACATTAGTGA